>NC_086325.1:131293140-131893140 GCF_036172605.1 Pelobates fuscus
AATGCAAACAAAAAAAAACGAACGCTAAATTTGGCTAGGGTTTTTGTCCAAGTGGCTACTACAAAAGACTGTGCATACCCCATTTTGAATACCCTGGGGATGTCTACTTTTTCAAATGGTATGCCATGATGGGGGTAATTTTCATTTCTGGGCTTCCATACTGTCTCAAAGGCATGAGAGGTACAAACCAGCCATCAACGCCACAACAGCGTTAACAGTGACATTAAAGAGTATACATCAGAAACAATTGGCTTTTCTAGAAACTGCACCATTTTAAATTTTTTAAGCAACAAGCTAAATTCACTAAAGATAGAGAACATTCGTAAAGGGTTAATCATGAGTTCTTTATAGATGATAGAGTACATGCTGAGTGTCCAGTATGGTTTTTATGACATGTATAAGTGACTATTGAAAATTATCGATAGAGACAATATCCTAATGACAGGTGTAGGAACATGCTTGGTAATATTGCCTTTTGGCTATTTTTAACGAAGTTTCTCAAAATATCCAACTCAGTCTGGACACCCTATCAAGTGGGACTGTGACAACTTTTATCATGCCATACTACTGTATGTTATATTTCACCAGTACCATCTATGGGAGCAAGAAAGAAAAATAAACAAAAATCAAAGAACAAACAGTGGGAGATGGGGACCCTTATGAGCTGAACAGACCCTTAGTCTATAGTTAAAGGTAGGATATAGGCGGGTGACGGTTAGCATGAGACCTGGGGCCTAAGGGACATGGTAGCCAGGTCCTGCTTTCAAGTATGGTGCTCAGCCTATGCCCACCAAGCTATGCGTCATGTTTGGTGCTGTGTTACATGTCCATGTCCCCATATAGCTACCCCACCATCTCCAGTGTCAATCACAGTCCTGTCCCGGGTTCTCCCACAGCCGCGGGTCTTTGGTGGGGACAGGTTATGGCTCGGGAACTGCTTGCAGGTTGCTCTTTACATACTGCCCGAGGGTGATAGCTGGGCCGGGGTTCAAGTAGGCTGCTGAGTGGTACATGGCGGTGTCTCCTGTGTCTGGGTGTGCTCTGCAGTGCCCCTCTTCGTTCTCTCTTATGCTGCTTTCCAGGATTGCGCTTCTGTGAAGTTTTGAGTGCTGCCCTTTGTGCAGGCTTCCATGCAGTACGCTGTAGTGACCCCATCTTTTCTTTTTGAGCTGCTAGGGTAAGTGTTCTGCCCGTGGGATGCTTTCCCACCAAGCCCTCTGGGCTTCTCCTCTGTACCTGTGTAGGCTGGTTGGTGGCAAAGCGTGCCTGCAGTTTGTTCCAAAAAGCTTGAAATATTACCTCCAGCCTGGTGTCAAAGGAGTCGAGGTGTCGAGGATTAAAATGAATATACTCCCAAGGATCCTATATCTCATGCAGACTATACCTCTCGCAATACTGGTGGCTTTCTTCTCCGTCCTGAAAACGGCGGTGATTAAATTTATCTGGCGAGGAGGACGATCTAGGATTCGACACAACATCATATGCCGACCTAGTCTTTACAGAGGGCTAGCATTACCCGATTTTAAGAAATATCATCAGGCCACGATCATGCAACGTATACTGGACTGGCACTTAGCACAGACGACTAAACAATGGGTGGAGCTCGACAGAGGCCTCATTGGACCAACAATGCAGGCAAAGATCTGGGGAAGTTCTGGAAGACTACTAACTCATAATGATAATGAAGGAATGGTCCTACAGACCTTACATAGTTGGAAAACACTGAGAACGCAAGACCACGTATCCCCCCATACACAGTCCAATGATGCCGATCACACATAATGAAGCCATAGGGGGGACTCCCTCCCGGAGCATTGCCCATCCTGAGCACTGGTGCATACATACCCATACATAAGGCCCTCGAAGACAGGAGACTGCGGGATCTCCCCTCGCTATTAGGAGACAGGCCACGAACCCCTCTCCTCCAATTCAGATACAACTGAAACATTTCTACGAATCACTACCGCACAAAAATCGACTGCACAGAGACCTTACATTGTTTGAAGAACTCTGCGACGAGGCACCACATTAGAACACGCAATTTTGGCACTATATAAACATCTACTAATCGGAGGCACGCCTACGGCTACGCCGTTTAAACAGCAATGGGAAGAACAACTCGGAAAATCACTCACAACCCAGCAATGGGATAAAGCGATGCTTTGGCAACATAAGAGTTCTATAAGTTCATATTACCAGGAAATGAATTACAAATTGCTCTCCCTATGGTATAGAACACCAACTTTACTGCACCGCATATTCCCTTCAATTCCCCCAGTGTGCTGGAGGTGCCAGGAAAGACGTGGCACGGTGCTACACATCTGGTGTGAGTGCAGAGCTATCACCCCATATTGGGAAATGATTAGGGAAACAGTGACGCTTATCCTGGGACACATACCGGAGTGGAACGCGGAATTGGCATTGTTACACATCTCGACACAACCCATATCGTCGTACAAGAAATCGATATTATGACACCTGCTTAATGCCGCCAAGGCCAACATACCAGCCCACTGGAAAAAGAGTGAAGTTCCTACCATAAAAGAGTGGATTCGCAGAGTAGAAGATATCCAGGGAGCAGAAGAAGCACATGCTACTCTGACAGGACGAGGAACCAGGCATGTGGAGATGTGGATGCCATGGTTCTTATACATTTCCCGTTACCGTAGAGATGGAGACGCACCGGGATCCACGGCAGGGGTGCCGACCGACGCAAGCCTTGTTGGAGGAATCACACCCCACGTAGCTTGATTGCCCACTACCCCCTGCTCCTAACCCTTTCCTTACCCCCTCCTATCTGAATACCGGGGCTCGGAAGAACCGGAAGAACTCGGAAGAACCGGGATCGAGGCCAGACGGGTTGATTATGAGACAGACAAATAACATAATAAACTAGGAGAGTAATAAGGATAAACAAAACGAGCAATTGTAGATGGAAGCTGACAAAAAACAATGACATCTGATCAAAGGCACGGAGCTCCAGGACACTCTGTGGCGTGGATACCTGGCGATTAGATGGGAATATAGCAAAGCATGACGAACGTTTGGCAGTTAGATAGACGCACAACTCATCTCACCCGCGTACAACAGAGACACCCATACTAAACAGAACTTCGACACCTACCACACAATAGCTGAAGACAAGGATTCAGGCACCACAGAGGGGGTGCAGGGACACCTAAGCAACACTCGAGCTCTGCCATAGGTAACAGTTATGGGGGGATTCTAGACCTCGAGCACTAAATATAAGCTACATGATATGTGCAAGCTCCCACTTAAGATTGACACCTGGAGTTTCACTAAAACTACGTTGTTAAATTCAATGTTATAGCATATATGTTTCCTACAGTAGGGAGAGGTTAACTAGACCTACTCCCCAGAAAGTCGATACGGACCTGCGAGTCCCATTATAACGTGAGCGGGCTGGCCAATGGGCCTACAAAATGTATGTTTCTCTCATGGAACCCGAGTTTTCCTTGCTTATGTTATGCAAATATTATATACATGATCAGACCTGCGAGTCTTACTGTTTAACTTACGATGAACCTACAAATAAATAAAAAAAATTCAGAGGTGTGACTCTTGTGTTTGGCTGAGGGCCAGCGAGGTCTGTGAGAGGGCCTCCGCCATCTTGTGTGGTCTAGGCTCCACTTCGTTGCTGCTATGCTCGATGCGCGGTTGCGGTAAGGTGGGAACTGGGCTTCCCTTGGGGACCGGGATAACCCCCACCGGTCCAGAGGGGGGGTAGGAGACCCTCAGTGTCGCTTGTTGGGTCCGGCTCCTGGAGAGCGGCCGCCTCCCCCCGGTTCCTTTTCCAGTAGGCCGCATTTGGCGTTCCGGTTGCCCGGTTCCGACGGGCATCTATCGGGCATCATTCTGTTCAGTGGTGCACTCCTAGTGTGGGACGTGCACCCCGGTGAGTCTGTGGGCTCTATAGTCGCTGATTTCTGCCTTTGACTGCGCCCGTTCAGTAGGAGCTCGCGGCACACGTGTCTGAGCAGCTCCAAGGTCAGGCTCCGCCCCCCTCGTGAGACATTTCTGAATACAAATATTATGTTTTATTGCAGGAAAACCAAACAGTATTCTGACATTAACAGTTAAATTGCCATGCTGAAATTGAAAAATAACAAAATTTCTTAATTTTTTTAAGTTTTTTTAGATTTCATTATATTCATTATATTTTATATTCATATAAAATGGAGTTCCATATATGAATGTTTGATAAGAAATGAAAGCTCTGTTTCCCCTGAACAAAATGATATATAATAAGTGTACTTAGGATGAAAGAGGTAAATAATTGTTGAACAGACATATAGTACAATTCTGTGGTTTGTTTACATTTTTTTGGGATCACAACTTGTACATTTGGCTGCGGTCTTAAGGGGTTAAGTAAATACAAAAACAAAGATAACCCTGGTAGAATGGTATGGAGTGTATGTTGGAAGTTTTCCCCTTCGGTTAGCTTGGCCATGCTATTGCGTCTTGCCCAAGGGTGCGTGTGGGATCCCCCCTCATGGTGAATGCTGAAGATACGTGCACCACCAGGACCAGATAGATGTGTAAGAGTGGTATCTGTCTGAAAGGGAGTAGCAAATTTCCTCCATATTCCTAGTGTTTTCCACTCTTTGGATCCAATCTCTTATGGGCGGCGTTTTTTTTTTGTTCCAGTATATAGGGATCAATTGGTTTGCCGCTGTTATCAAATGTATGAATAGTTGTGTTTTTTCTTTGGGAAGTATGATTTTATGATTTATTTCTCTTTAAATAAGGAACATCTGTTTTTCATACTGGAATACCTAAATGGAGGATATTTTTTCCAGTTCCTAATGAAGAGCAGAAGGCTGGAACTCCGCAGTACAACGTGAGACATAAAGATAGTGTTTGATAAGAACAGGGGACTAGGACAGGGTAAAATAGAAGAATGTACAAACATTTTAAACAGGAGAGGGATGCAAGAATGTTTTCAGAAAGAGACATATATGTAGGAGTTTAGGTGGAAATGCTGGATAGTTAATCTAGAATTTATTACGCCACTGCATAGTGACAGAGTTATTACTGAGTAAAAGGAGGAGCGCTTAAATAATAAACATCCGTATCTCATGGATTCTGTGAAATTACAAGATATAATAACATCAGATATCTGAGCACTCTCAATACCTGCATTGGATGCTATGTTCTAATATGTAGTAAAGTATACAGGGAGTGCAGAATTATTAGGCAAATGAGTATTTTGACCACATCATCCTCTTTATGCATGTTGTCTTTCTCCAAGCTGTATAGGCTCGAAAGCCTACTACCAATTAAGCATATTAGGTGATGTGCATCTCTGTAATGAGAAGGGGTGTGGTCTAATGACATCAACACCCTATATCAGGTGTGCATAATTATTAGGCAACTTCCTTTCCTTTGGCAAAATGGGTCATAAGAAGGACTTGACAGGCTCAGAAAAGTCAAAAATAGTGAGATATCTTGCAGAGGGATGCAGCACTCTTAAAATTGCAAAGCTTCTGAAGCGTGATCATCGAACAATCAAGCGTTTCATTCAAAATCGTGAACAGGGTCGCAAGAAGCGTGTGGAAAAACCAAGGCGCAAAATAACTGCCCATGAACTGAGAAAAGTCAAGCGTGCAGCTGCCAAGATGCCACTTGCCACCAGTTTGGCCATATTTCAGAGCTGCAACATCACTGGAGTGACCAAAAGCACAAGGTGTGCAATACTCAGAGACATGGCCAAGGTAAGAAAGGCTGAAAGACGACCACCACTGAACAAGACACACAAGCTGAAACGTCAAGACTGGGCCAAGAAATATCTCAAGACTGATTTTTCTAAGGTTTTATGGACTGATGAAATGAGAGTGAGTCTTGATGGGCCCGTGGCTGGATTGGTAAAGGGCAGAGAGCTCCAGTCCGACTCAGACGCCAGCAAGGTGGAGGTGGAGTACTGGTTTGGGCTGGTATCATCAAAGATGAGCTTGTGGGGCCTTTTCGGGTTGAGGATGGAGTCAAGCTCAACTCCCAGTCCTACTGCCAGTTTCTGGAAGACACCTTCTTCAAGCAGTGGTACAGGAAGAAGTCTGCATCCTTCAAGAAAAACATGATTTTCATGCAGGACAATGCTCCATCACATGCGTCCAAGTACTCCACAGCGTGGCTGGCAAGAAAGGGTATAAAAGAAGAAAATCTAATGACATGGCCTCCTTGTTCACCTGATCTGAACCCCATTGAGAACATGTGGTCCATCATCAAATGTGAGATTTACAAGGAGGGAAAACAGTACACCTCTAGGCAAAAAGTACTAATTTGGAAAAATTCTCCATTTTAGCGAATTCACATTTTTATTTACCTAAAATGTTTGCAATTCACGGTACTTCCATCAGTATACTCAGAGCTATAATAATAACTGTCAGTATAAAAAGCATGTTAAATATACCACAGTACTTTTAATTCTCTGATATATTAAATGCACTGATATATTAGCTGTAATGACAGCAACTGTTTATAGACAACTTTTTTTTTTTATCATATTTCAAGATTAAGAAGTAGGTAGAATGGTTAGAGGATGGGAGGTGTGTTTGTGGAGGATGGGGGTTAGGACAAAGTTCCCAACTGCAGACAATTATTTATTTATAAAATATTTTACCAGGAAGGATACATTGAGATTTCTCTTGTTTTCAAGTATGTCCTGGGTTCACGAAACATTGAATTGATACAATAGGGTACAATAAAATACAAAAACAATATTAATACACAATAAATACAAAATTTAACATAGAATAGGTAAGAAACATATAATCAACCATGACTGGTGCATTCTGTTTTGAGATATGTATAGATGGCTTTCTTAAGGGATTTTAGGCTTAGGGAAGTATTGAAAGTGTGTGGGAGGTCGTTCCATAATTGCGGTGCTCTGTAAGAAACATGCACCCAGCCATGCCTTGGTGTCCCTACAACTTGACCATGTTGCCGCTACCTAACCAGGAGGATAACTGTGAAAGTCAAGTCTACACTTTTTAAGTCAAAGCTCTGGAAGATAATGAGCTTGCCAAGGACCTGAGACTGCACTCTCAAGGTCCTTGCAAGCTGTAGTGGTTTTGATACGTAGAATGACCTTTTAAGGAAACTGGGAGAAGGGTTAGAATTAGACAGGTGCAATTCGTGTTGTTCCAAATGTAAATTCGGATAAATATTGGCAATTCGGACATTCAGATGCTTCCGAATTGCAAAATTTCGGAAGTGCGAAGTGCTTCGGATTTATGAAAAGTAGCAAAATAAGAGAGGGAGGGAAAGTTGTCATTTACCCCAGCTGGCACTAGTACCAGCAAGATTCTTCACTTTGCAGATTGTTTTTGGCCTGCAATCCCTCCATGCTAATGGAATTATTCATCGATAATTAACAACATTGCTTTATAAAGTGATTTCTCTCCTTACTAAAACATTGTTTATTTTCTGCCCCATTATCCTTATACTTTAGTTATATTCCTTGATAACTGATGAACTAGTGCCTACTAATTTATCGAGGAATTCAGCTTAATTAACTACAGGTGGTCCTCATTTAGCAACCTACCTGTTTTTTACGACGGCACGCACTTATGACCAGGCATAAGTGCAAGCCGTCGTGGGGATTCCCTGCTCTGGTGCGCATGTCTATGTTCGGGGAAACTTCCCTGAACACAAACGAACGCACAAGAGCAGTGAATTCCTCTAATCTATATTCGGGGAAATTTCCAGCAGTCCTTCTATACATGAGGTAGACTGAGCATCAAGAGAGTTGTAGTTTCAGAACATGAGAAAATCATCTAACATTTTAGTTTTGCACATGCCATATTTATAACAGGTACAGTAAACCACAGCCTGCACAATTTGGTTTGCTGCGTATTTCCAGGTACACCCTCGTGAAGGGTCAGATTGTTCTCCCAGTCCTTCATTTATTGATACACCCACCTTATTTCCCATGGGGAAAGCATTGGATTGGCTAAAAGCGGCAAGGGGCTGGAGCCAAACACCGTTTTGGCCAATCAGCATCTCCTCATAGAGATACATTGAATCAATGCATCTCAGAGGAAAATTCAGTGTCCCCATGCAGAGTGTGGAGACGCTGAACGGCACTACTGCCTTCTGTGCAGCACTGAGCCAGGAAGCTCCTCCAGTGGTCATCTGAGTGGCCACTTGGAGGAAAAGGCAATGTTTGCGTGAAAATGCCTGCATATAATGATTATACTCACCAGAACAACTACATTAAGCTGTAGTTATTCTGGTGACTATAGTCTCTTTAATATAGTGGTTCTCTTGTATATCACCTGTCACTGCAGGCTTTTTAATGTAAACACTGCCTTTTCAGAAGTCCTAGTAAGGTGTGAACGTTCGCAATCTGGTTTTAAAGATTATATTTGAAAATTAAATGTTCCATTTAATGAACAACTGCACAACATCATAAACATGCCAAAGTGGGACACTCCAAGTACCATAAGCACCAGAGCAATGTAGTGGTTATGGTGCTAGGAAAGACTTGGCAACCTCCTCCCCCTCATTGTAAGTAGTCAAACAGTTTCAGTACAGATTGACTACTTACCTGGAGTCTGCAGGTGCCACTCTCCCACCTCCACTACTTACATAGTGCCGAATTCTCCTGCAGAAGGAGCATCTCTTAACTCTCCTGAGCTAAACCCTGCAGTGCAGGGTAGTTTATTGGCTGAGAGCATCAGCTGATAATTCCCAATCAGTGAGCTAAGCCCTTTACCACCGGGTTAAGCTCAGGTAGAGCAGTTCCAGCTCTTTGTCATAAGTAGTGGATGCAGGGATTGGCGCGGGCAGGTAAGAAGTCAAACCATTCTAAAACTGTTTGGCTACTTACAATGGGGGTGGGAGTGCCAGGATATTCCTCACACCAAAACCATTACATAGCACTGCAGTGGGTGTGGCAATTTGAGTGTTTAAATAAGCATATACTTACGCCAGATTGGGATGACCGCAAGTTAAGGTGCATTCTAAGCAATGCTACTTGCTGTAATAGCCGTTCCCTGGTACTCGTCAAATTGTTTTTAAATGATTCAGAACAGAATTGTGTCAAGATCACTTTATAAAGAGGCAGTGAGTTTCCTTTCCAAGTATAATTGTCACATCTCATAGTATACTTTATAGATTTGTTACCATCTTAATTTATACCTGCTTTTTCAACATGAACAGTTATCGCTAGTCTTGTACATTTGATTTGATAAATGTAGAAGGGGCAAAGGAAATGGCGCTGCCGTGTATTGGTGGTCATTTAGAGTTATTCTGTTTGAGATGGCTACTGGAGTGTCACCATTTAGACATAACTACATCTTTACATAAGTGGGTATATTAGTGCTTCGGGACTCTCTGTGCCATCTTGAGTATTTAAGCACATAGACATGGGATGTCCTAAAAAATGTGCATATTACTGGAAATTGAAGAATGACATATAATTGTATGATAAAATGAAACATGCTTGTTATTATTACATTTTTACTTACTCGTGGAAAATCCATTCTACAAATATTGCAGTAGTTAAGGTGATTTGACCCTAAAAACATACCATATAATTTTCTTGGTAATCTGTGAATCATAAGCGTCATCACTAGCTTTCATTCCATCTCTAGCTTACACATTCATTTGTATGGTGTGAGGCCCACTGCTCCTACAACTTGCTCACTGAGCCGGGAAAAGAACGGGGCTATCTGTGTGTTCATAGAACATCTCAAGCGAAGAACACAGACTGGAATGGCATGCACATGCTCAAACTGTCCAAGTGCACAGAGGGCTCCTTGAGTTAGACTACCCCATCAGTAAGAAAGAAGGCAATGCTTAGTTTTTACAAGAAAATGTGGGTATTGAAAAGCAAGTATTCAAGAGATTTAAAGCATCATAACATCTAGAACTGGAGACAGAAATAGAGAAACACAAACTATAATCACTCTCTTGCCCATCCAGAAATTACAGCCTACACAGAGAGGTCACAGCAGGTCCTCCTCCTGCTTAAACAAAGTACGTGCTGCTGTGTATGTCACCATATAAGCGTTTGGGGGTAATAGGTCATATCCATTCCCACCTGTTTTTCAAGTCTGAACAATGGATAATAAACTAGCCTATGGTACAAATCGGATGTTTTAACATGACAAATATAAGAGATACAATTAAGGTCCAGAGGTAAGGGTAGGGAAGTTAGTATATTATTAGTTGTAACTGGGCTAAATTCATTAGATGAATCATGGTGAAAGGGTTACTCCAAGCAACCTGGCCTGATTGCCTGGAAAAGTGACAAACCATTCTTAAACTGTTTGCCTTCTTACTTGGGTCCCCTGCCAGTTACTGAGGCTCATTTACCCTCTGGTGACGCACTCATGGCTTCTGTAGAGCTGCAGAAGTTGATCCAGTCACCATTATGTAGAGTTGCAGAAGTCGATCCAGACTGTTCTCAGCTGCTGAATGGCACACTGAGCATGAAAACTCATTCAGAAGTGAAATTAGCCAGCCCAGAACTCGTTATTTTTCCCGCAGCAAAAGGGTTAAAGTCTATATGGGCAACGTTTTATACTGAAACAGACTTCAGGCATCATGACTTGTTCAAATCCCTGAAGTGGTCATGAAGCTTGGAGAACCCCTTGAATTAGCTACTAGATGGCCACAAAAAAAAAAATATTGGATATATATTCTTTTTCTACTTGTGCATGTTCTGACATAATAAAAACAAACAGGACTGTTCACCAAACTCCAAATACCGGCAAACGGAAATACAAATTGCATTCTTAGTATAGCTGGAGTTGGAGATTTTCCCACATCAGCTATAGGTTGCCATGTGGACCTCAGTTTGCTAACATTTTTAATTTAGTGAATAAAACCTTAATCTTACTTACGAAAATGGTTAGAGCATGTTTTAACAGTACTGTATATTTTCTTTATGGTCTCTTTGCTCAGAATAATCTCACCTTACTGTAAAATACATTGCAATCAGTGCATCAATTATCCCAAATTACTAGATAGAGAACTTCAGCACATTACAGCACTGTTTGTGTTTCCTTATAGCCATCACCGGACAATCCTTTACCATCTGTGTTGTATGACCGCCATGTTGAAGGGCGACATGGAAGATCAGCTCCTGTAGTTTTATCCCTATAAATGTCATAAATGGTGATCAATCTACCTCACTGTAACGAGTATATACCCCTACACGCAGGATCCAGCCAAACAGAAGGCAGCACAGAGGAAAGATACGTCTACCGGACCTTAGAGTGGCCGGACTCGACGTAATAGGAGAAGTACAGAGTCAGGAACGATCCGAGGTCAAGGGCACAAAGAGACAGCGTAAACAAGAACTAGCCGGGGTCTGGTTTACAGGAATCAGCAAGCCGGCAAACAGTACAGACAAGGACAAAGCGAGAACGAAGTCAGAATACAAAGCCAAGGTCAAATACAGAGAAACACAACTGAACACAACAAGCACTAAAGGGAACTGTAGCAGAAACCACGATAGGGCAAGGAACTAAGGGAAAAGGGTGAGTATAAGTAGCCTTCAAACTAATGTGATTGGCTCCTGTAACTTCCACACCCCCAAAAGGTAAGTGTATGGGTTGATTGGCATGACAGGAGCCAATGGGAGCCTTCTTGCAATTTAGGCTCCCACTGTCTCTTTAAGAGCGCGCCCGAGACTCGCGGCGCGCTCTTAGCTGCAGGCGGGACACGTGACCGCATCTCGCGATCACTGCCCGTCTTCCTGTTCAGAGAGTCGGATGAGCCGCAGGACCGCGCGCGGCTTGAAGAGAGGACCGCGGCCGGCCCCCGGATAAGGTAAGCAACGCTACAGTACCCCCCCCTGAGGACACGCCCTCCGGGCGGGCAGGACCAGGCCTGGCAGGAAAACGCGAATGGAAAGAACGTACAAGGCGGGGAGCATGAACAGCATCCGCAGAAATCCAACTGCGCTCCTCAGGCCCATAACCCTTCCAATGTACCAAGTACTGAAGTCGACCCCTAAGGAAACGAGAGTCAATAACAGCAGACACTTCGAACTCCTCATGACCCTCCACAGAGACAGGAGGGGGAGGGGGAGTATGCCGGGTATAGCGGTTGCGTACGTAAGGCTTCAACAACGAGGTGTGAAATACATTGGGTATACGCAGATTCTTAGGCAGACCCAAGGCATAAGAAACGGGATTAACCTTATGTATAATGCGATAAGGACCAATGAAGCGGGGAGCCAATTTCATAGAAGGCACCCGGAGGCGAATATTCCGTGTGGAAAGCAAAACCCAGTCCCCCACAACATAGGAAGGAGCCGCTCTGCGATGCTTGTCAGCCTGAGCCTTCTGGCGGGCAGCAGAGTCCACCAAAGAACGCTGAACCTGCTCCCAAGTATTACGTAAACCAGCCAAATGCTCATCCAGAACTGGCATGCCCTGTGAGGAGAACGCAGCCGGAAGAACCACGGGATGCTGGCCATAGACAACGTAAAAAGGGCTTGTGCCGGAAGAATCATGAGTGGCGTTATTCCGAGCAAATTCAGACCAAGGAAGCAGGTCAGACCAATTGTCCTGATGGTGAGACACAAAACAACGGAGGTACTGCTCCAGAGACTGGTTGGCACGTTCAGCAGCTCCATTAGACTGGGGATGGTAAGCGGAAGAAAATGAGAGAGAAATACCCATCTCTGAACAAAAGGCTTTCCAGAACCTGGAAATAAATTGGCTACCCCTATCGGATACAATAGATAAGGGAATACCATGTAATCGAAACACTTCTCTAGCGAAGATAAGAGCCATTTCCTTGGAAGTAGGCAACTTGCGAAGAGACACAAAGTGAGCCATTTTGGAAAACCGATCTACTATCATGAGGATGACTGTGTTACCATTCGAGGGGGGTAATTCAACAATAAAATCCATTGATAGATTAGACCAAGGTCTCTCGGGAACGGGTAACGGATGCAACAGCCCACAAGGAACTCTATGGGAGGTTTTCATACATGCACAAGTAGTACAAGCACTTATATAGTCAGTAACATCCTTACGTAAGGTATCCCACCAGAAATACCGAGAAACGGCTGACACCGTTTTGGAAATACCAGGATGTCCAGCAGTCTTAGTATCATGATACAGTGACAGAATATCCCGTCTCTCGGGAACGTCAACGAACAATTTATCATTAGGCCTCTCGCTAGGTGCCATGCTTTGTTTCGCTTGTATGGCCTGCAAGAGGGACGAGGAAATAGACAATATAGTAGTTGCTATTATCCTGTCTGGGGGAATGACAGGAGTGACATCAATCTCCTGTTTGTCAATAGTCTCGAACTGTCTGGACAGAGCGTCTGCTTTAGTGTTCCGATCACCTGGCCTATAGGTGATTATATAATTAAAATGAGACAAGAACAGTGACCACCTGGCCTGCCTTGAAGACAATCTTTTAGCTTCGCTAAGGTAGGATAGATTCTTATGATCCGTAAATATGAGAATAGGATCCTTAGTTCCCTCTAACAAATGTCTCCATTCTTTGAGTGCTAAAATGATAGCAAGGAGTTCGCGATTACCCACATCATAATTCCTTTCTGCTTTGGACATTTGTTTAGAAAAGAAGCCACAAGGATGCAATGGCTTGTCAGGAGACTCTCTTTGGGATAAGACAGCACCTACCCCTATATCGGAGGCATCAACCTCAAGTATATATGGCAATGAGGGGACAGGATGCTGTAAAATAGGCGCAGAGGCGAACGTAGTTTTAAGAAAGTCAAAAGCCTGAAGTGCCTCAGTAGACCAGACATGTGTATTGCCATCCTTTTTAGTCATACGAGTAATAGGTGCTACGATAGACGAAAAACCTTTGATAAAACGTCTATAATAATTAGAGAAACCCAGAAAACGCTGGATGGCTTTCAGACCTTGCGGCAGAGGCCATTCTATGACCGCAGCGAGCTTCTTGGGATCCATCCGAAAACCCTTAGCGGAAATCAAATACCCTAAAAACTGGACCTCGGATTGGTCGAATAGACATTTTTCTAGTTTGCAATAAAGACCATTAGCAAGAAGGGTCTTCAGAACTGTCGTAACATGTCTGTGATGTGTGTGTAAGTCTGTAGAATATATTAAAATGTCATCCAAGTACACAATAACAAATGAGTGAATAAAGTCCCTTAAGACATCATTAATAAATTCTTGGAATACTGCTGGGGCATTGCAAAGCCCAAATGGCATGACGGTATACTCATAATGACCTGACCTAGTGTTAAAGGCTGTCTTCCATTCGTGGTCCTTTTTTATACGTATCAAATTGTATGCTCCTCTAAGATCTAATTTGGTGAATACCGTAGCATGTTTGAGCCTGTCAAACAATTCTGTTATTAATGGTATAGGGTAAGCATTTTTGATGGTGATTTTATTAAGGCCTCTATAATCAATGCAAGGTCTTAAATCACCTTCTTTCTTTGATACAAAGAAGAACCCCGCTCCAGCTGGAGAAGAGGATCTCCTAATAAATCCCTTGTCTAATGATTCTTTAATGTACTCCTCCATAACACGGTTTTCTTGAACCGATAGAGGGTACACCCTGCCCTTGGGAGGTATAGTGCCAGGCAACAAGTCAATAGCACAATCGTAGGGTCTGTGAGGCGGTAATTTGTCAGCCTCTCTTTTATCAAAGACAGTCTTTAAAGATAAATACTGAGAGGGTATAGCCGTAGACAAAGGAGGAGTGGTAGGAACATTAATAGAATTCACAGGCGTGACTTCAATAGTACATGACTCATGGCAGGCTTCACTCCATGATTTTATCTGCCCTGTCTCCCAGTCAAAAATGGGATTGTGAGCACGTAACCATGGATAACCTAACACCAACTGTGAAGAAGGAGAGGTGATGACCTGGAACCGAATGGTTTCATAGTGTAGAACCCCTGTGTACATGTGTAGCGGTGCAGTCTCGTGAGTAACAACTGGAGATATCAATGGTCTACCATCTATGGCCTCAACGGTCAAGGGTATCTCCTTCTCCCTGATGGGAATATTGTTTTTCTTTACAAAACCAGAGTCTATAAAATTCTCAGCTGCCCCAGAGTCAACCAGGGCGTATATATTTTCAACGATACAACTCTCTCCCATATGTAAAGAAACAGGAAGAAGCAGTCGGTTAGGAGGCAATGTAGGAGACTTAGAAATCACACCCAAGGCCAGTCCCCTTCTCCTATGTAATTTTTCATTATCAGAGAGTTTGGCAACCCCTAATTGCATGGGTTCCTCTTCAGATACTTTTACACTTTCCGGTGTATTAACTCTGGGGTGAATAGGTGTAACAAAACGTCTATTCCTATTCTTGGTAGCCTGTCACGAATCCTATTATCTATATCGATGAGGTAGTCAATAAGGTCCTCTAAGGCAACAGGAAGTTCCTTAGCTGCTACCTCATCCAATATAGAATCTGATAAGCCTTCCATGAAGGCAGTAGTAAACCCATTGTTGGTCCAATCGACCTGTGAGGCAAGGGTACGAAACTATATAGCGTAATCAGCCACAGACCTAGAACCCTGTTTAACCCTCATTAATGCTCTAGCGGCATTCTTAGACCTTTTCATAGTGTCAAAAGTTCTGCGAAAAGCTGTTAGGAAACTGTGAAAGTTATGCACCATAGGTCCGTTAGCCTCCCAAATAGGGTTTGCCCATTCAAGTGCTTTGTCGGTAAGTTGATGCATAAAGAACCCAACTTTAGACCTCTCTGTGGGAAATGAACCTGGATACATCTCAAAATGAAACTCTATTTGGTTAATGAACCCTCTGCATGTCTTAGAATCCCCTCCATACCTAGGAGGAGGCGTTAAATGTGTCAGGATCGGGACAGGGATCCAACACGCAGAGTACAAACAGTAGCCAGATACGTATACCGGACCTTAGAATGGCCGGACTAACGTAAGTAGTACAGTAAAGAATGGTCAAAGACAAGCCGAGGTCGAGGGTAACAGAAGACAGGTAAGCGAGAGACAAGCCGAATCAAGGGTAACAGAGATAAGCAGAGTAAGGTAAACAAGCCGGGTCAAAACCAAAAGGGATAATAGAATACACAAGCTAGAACCACGACAGGGCAATGAGCTAATGAAAGAAGCTCTGTTAAATACCCTGTTCAGAGCAGTCACCACGCCTCCGAGGCGTCTTGATTGGTCCTGCAGCAATTGACTGACAGGTCGTTCCGGGGGAGTGTCCTGATGACTACTTCCTGCCTAGATGCTGTAAAAGGCAGTCACTCCCTCGCGGCCGGCCTAGCATGACCGGATAGACCGCGGGGAAGGGAGCCATCAGACCGTCTGGATGGAGGAACAGCTAAGTCTCTACCTCTTTCGGAGGTAGAGACCACAGGTACCCTGACAAAATGGGCCGTAGCATTAGGCACAGTCGATACTTCAGGAAGCAGGGGTGTAGGAGGGTTAGGTGCGGTTGCTGGAATGGTTCTAGCTAAGAGCATCTGGAGAGCTTGAACTATCTGATCCATACGGTGATCCTGCTCTACAAATCTAGCCTCATGGGACGCCATCCGTTGAGCTAAATCTGCGGGGTCCATGGCCCTATCGTAATGTAACGAGTATATACCCCTACACGCAGGATCCAGCCAAACAGAAGGCAGCACAGAGGAAAGATACGTCTACCGGACCTTAGAGTGGCCGGACTCGACGTAATAGGAGAAGTACAGAGTCAGGAACGATCCGAGGTCAAGGGCACAAAGAGACAGCGTAAACGAGAACTAGCCGGGGTCTGGTACACAGGAATCAGCAAGCCGGCAAACAGTACAGACAAGGACAAAGCGAGAACGAAGTCAGAATACAAAGCCAAGGTCAAATACGGAGAAACACAACTGAACACAACAAGCACTAAAGGGAACTGTAGCAGAAACCACGATAGGGCAAGGAACTAAGGGAAAAGGGTGAGTATAAGTAGCCTTCAAACTAATGTGATTGGCTCCTGTCACTTCCACACCCCCAAAAGGTAAGTGTATGGGTTGATTGGCATGACAGGAGCCAATGGGAGCCTCCCACTGTCTCTTTAAGAGCGCGCCCGAGACTCGCGGCGCGCTCTTAGCGGCAGGCGGGACACGTGACCGCATCTCGCGATCACTGCCCGTCTTCCTGTTCAGAGAGTCGGATGAGCCGCAGGACCGCGCGCGGCTTGAAGAGAGGACCGCGGCCGGCGCCCGGATAAGGTAAGTAACGCTACACTCACCGACGCCTGAAAGCAGCGGTCCTGCGTTCCTGGAGATGCTGACACTAAAGCTACAGCAATTTTGTACATTCTGGTCCATTTGAAGGCAAACAGGCATCTGGAAAAGTGAAAATGGTTTTATTGCATGTTTTAACAGTGCTATATATTTTCTTTATGGTCTCTTTGCTCAGAATGATCTCACCTTACTGTAATATACATTGCAATCAGTGCATCAATTATCCCAGATTACTAGATAGAGGACTTCAGCACATTACAGCACTGTTTCTGTTTCATTATAGCCATTACCGGACAATCCTTTACCGTCTGTGACGTATGAGAAGCCTGTGCCTTCATCAGAGGCCCACAAGACACCCATTAGCGCAGAAGACCAAAAGATGTCTGAAGGGTTCTCTTTCATCAGCCCTCAGTGGAAATCCTCGCCCCAGTCTACGGCAGCCTCATAATTAACGTCTGCTGTATCCCAGATGAGAAAATCCAGGACATTCTAGGGGAAAGGGTCAATTAAACTTTCAGATTTAACCTTTTGAATGCTCTGCATCTACAAGGTTAATTATTACGGTAAGAAATACAGTAAGTATTTAAAGGACCACTCCATACACATAAAGCAATCTGCTTGCTGAAGTGTTTTATGGGTAAGCAGTGTCCCATTTTAAAGGTGATTTATAAAAGTGCTGATTTCTTTCAGAAATCATAATTTTTATAATTAGAAACACATCCCAGCTGAGTAAAGCCACTTCCTCTTTTTGTTAGCTCCACTGAGCTACCTTCAGTTGTCTGATTTCTCCTGCATCAAATTATAGTCTCTGCATTGAACTATGGTGGCGGCCCGAGCTGGTGTGTCCACATCACTGCGCGCACCTATGTGCAATGTCCACAACCTAAAATGTGGCCAGCATACCTCTCTTTGCTGAGCCAACATCTCTTATGCTTGTGAGAGCTTGGTGCTTTGCCTAAGTCCAGAGAAAACTCTTCAGACATGCGCAGAGGGACACTGATTCAGAGGCTTCTTAATGGTCATTACTCCAAAAAGAGACTGCAAGTCTCCTCAGGGGAAAATTAGTAGACAGCGGTGTGAAAATGTAAAAAACTACATGTTTAGGGACTAAAGAGTTTGCCCAATTTACTTGTCCGCCATGACAAGTAGACTTGTCCTGAAACAAAAAAATTATTTTAATCAAAACCGTATTTAAATAAGGTCTGTGACGGGGGGCAGGGCCAACCGCCATGCTGAAGGGCGGCATGGAAGATCAGTTCTTGTAGTTTTATCCCTATACTACCTCACCGACGCCTGAAAGCAGTCCTGTGTTCCCGGAGATGCTGACACTACAGCAATTTGGTACATTTTTAATTTAGTGAATAAATCCTTAATCATATTTATGAAAATGGTTTTATCGCATGTTTTAACAGTGCTGTATATTTTCTTTATGGTCTCTTTGCTCAGAATAATCTCACCTTACTGTAATATAGATAGAGGACTTCAGCACATTACAGCACTGTTTGTGTTTCCTTATAGCCATCACCGGACAATCCTTTACCATCTGTGACATATGAGAAGCCTGTGCCTTCATCAGAGGCCCACTAGACACCCATTAGCGCAGAAGATCAAAAGTTGTTTGAAGGGTTCTCTTTCATCAGCCCTCATTGGAAATCCCTGCTAGAGGAAAGGGTCAAATAAACTTTCAGATTTAACCTTTTGAATGTTCTGCACCTACAAGGGAATCCTGGTCCATTTGAAGGCAAACTGGCATCTTGGAAACTGAGGCCTACCTGGGTGGTGAGTGGGGTGGACAGCCGCCGCCTCGCTATCCTGCCGAGTGGCTATCAGTCGAACCTCCGGAGCTACGCGGTGCTAGCCCCATTCACCCCCTTTGGACTGGTGGGGGTGATCCCGGTCCTTGCCTCTGGGGCCATTTGCAACCCAGAATAGCACCTGTTCAATTACGCAGAGCGGGAACCCTCAAGTAACGCTGATACTAGCAGGGAGCGAGAGGAACTTACCTGCAAAATCGACCAACAGCTCACAGACCTTTGGGTCAAACTAGACCAGTGTCTGCAACAGTCTGCCCAACCATCCCAGAGATTACCGACCAAGTTTCAGGAAGTGCCTGGGCCGGAGGGGATACAGACCTGCATCAGGTGGCAACGGTGGGAACAACCTGTAATGGCGGCTGCAGTGAGATTCCCTCCAGAAGCCCAACCACAGTCCATCAGTCCACAGTCATCAGCGTGGATGCCCGGCACTCGGCGTGAGATAACATCACTAAGCTTAGGCTGTCGCAGCACCGTGGAGCTGCACAGACCGACACCAAAGATGTGGTGTATACAAGCAGCTGGAACAACCCACAACTGTCCTATGCCTCTGGAGGGGGTTAGATGAACCGTAACTCATGCAGCTGAGCTTATCCCTAACTCCACCATATTACCTTCATCTACTGTCCTCTGACCTAACCTAATGTATTATAGCTATAGCTAGCCTGATGTTTTAAGCTGCTGAAGGGCATTCCTCGTCTCACATATAAGAGCTGGGGTTCCCCGGGGTAATATAAGTTCTCTGTTATTTAGCACATTTGTGTCCACTTTGCAAGGCTGCAAGCTTAGCAACTTAGAGAGGATGCTCTGGCCTGAGGATTATTATGTTTTGTTTTTAAATGTTCTATCATTTTAGCTAGCCTCTTGCCTAGCACTTAAGTACTATATGCGTTTTTGTACATACTGATCTCTCAAACACATTAGCCGAGCCTGACTAATACTTTACACCACACGTGTATGTTACATTGCTTTAATGTTAATCTTTAAGTCAGGTTACATGTCTTCGCCTACTTAGCCTTTACTGCATATACGCCTAACCTGAAGTATACAAATTATTATGCTCTCTTGCATTATTCAAGATGTGCTAGTTGTTTGTCTCTCATGTTATTCACTGCTTAACATACAGATACTTGTTCTAGCGAGCTTGTTTATAAAATCAAAATTGTGCATTCTTATCCTGTGCCATACTAATGTTAATGATGAACTGCTGATATTTGATGTTGTGGCATTGTCCGATTGTATGTATCCTCAACAAAAATAAAGAAGATAAAAAAAATAATAAGGTCAGTCACCCCCTCACTCTGTCACCAGTCACCCCTTCCCTCATTCTATCACTAGTCATCTCCTCCCTCACTCTGTCACCAGTCACCCCCTTCCTCCCTCACTCTGTCACCAGTCTCTCGTTCCTCCCTCTGTCACCAGAATGATGGAGGGGTTGTAGAGGGGGTGTGTGACTGGTGACAGAGTGAGGGAAGGGGTGACTGGTGGCAAAGGGAGGAGCTGACAGAGTAAGGAGTTGACTGGTGACAGAGTGCGGGAGCGGGTGACTGGTGACAGAGTAAGAAAGGTAGTGACTGGTGACCGAATGAGGAATGAGGGAGTGATTGGTGACAGAGTGAGGGGGTGACTGTTGACAGAGTGGGGGGGGGGGGGGGTGACTGGTGACAGAACGAAGGAGGAGGTGACTGGTGAAGCCCCCTGGTTGCTCTCTGTTTGGTCCTCTAGGTCATCACCTTCCCTGGTGGTACCATAGGCCACGGCAACGTTTTGACTTTTGGAGATCGCGATACAATGCACAGTCTGCAGCTCACACCCGGCGGAGCTGGAGACTGGGTCGCTGGGTCTCTCTCCAGGCAGTTGAGGGGCCACGCACCCGGCGACGCAGGGAAAGCCGCTGGGCCCCCTCCCAATGTCGGGAGTCACTGCCCTTCAACTCTGCTGCTAGCCTGCAGCAGGGCTAAAAGTAAAAATTAGGGGCGGTGCTTAACTATTGAAGTGGATGGTCGCATGGCTGCTGAGCTCCAGACTACTATAACCCAAAATACCCAGAATACCTTTCAACCCACTTTAAACCCCCTGACACAGGCTAAACCCTCTCTGTGACGACCCCAAACCTTACCAGAGCCCAATGAGGTGAAAAACCAAAAAAACTTAAGCCCGAAAAACCTAGGATGGGCATGCATATAGGCGAGCTCTGGAAGCAGATTTTCATCCCTCCACGGTGGATGCTCAGATTTCTACGACGAGACGTCGGATGATGCGGAGGGGGACAGCTTCCCGACCCAGACAAAGCCGCCATTGTCACGGGTTGCAGCCCCCGCCACCCGCTGCAACCTCCACACTGGTGAGCATGGAGGACCATCACAAGAAAATCTCGGCCGACGTGGCCTCAATCCGAGAAGCCCTGCAGGGCCTAAATTGAGGGCTTGGCGCCGTGGAGAGCACCACAGAGAGCTTGCAAAGGCTGCAGCTTTTTCAAACACTTTTTAGAAATACCCAAATGACCACATGCATGAATATATTCATTAGGGATATTTCTACTAAATAGAGATTTAAAAAAAAAACAACAACTGTAGAATGGTCATTTTTAATGTAAGTATGTTTTGGTTTTAAAAGTGGAAGTGTTCATTAAAAAGGTATGATTTACTAACCTTTATTTACCAATCACCCCGATCTCCCTTACACCCTGGCTGAGATCATCAATCTTGATGATCTTAGTCAACCTGCGCTGTTAGCCTGCGCCAGTCAGTATCTCCTCATAGAAGTGCATTGAATTAATGTATTCCTATGGAGAGCGTTCAGCATCTCCATGCAGAGTGTAGGTCCTGCAAATATTGTAGCATTAAATCCAGAAAGTACTTCTAGTGGAGTGATGGCTAACCATGATACCATACATTGTTTCTGGACTACATTTCCCATTAGGGGTGCACCGAAATTTCGGGCCTATTCCATTTCGGCCGAAAACGGCTCAGATCTGCCGAAAATCGGGCATTGGGATTTCTCACCCGGTAGCTCACCATGCCGCCCTGGTACCGCTGAAAATGTCAGAGTCCTGCGCTCTATCCTATCTGTGACAGGACTGCACACTGCCGCCGCGCTACTTTGGAACCGGAACTGCTGCAAATCTATCCACATCGCCAGCGGTAAGTAATTATATTTAATAAAATGTATTTATTTTTTCTTTTATTATTTTCTCTTCTTTTGTTCCTTATTATTCTGTCTGTCAGATTATCCTGTCTGTCACATTATTTTGTCTGTCACATTATCTGCCCTGTCTGTCACATTATCTGCCCTGTCTGTCACATTATCCTGCACTGTCTGTCACATTATCCTGTCTGTCAGATTATTCTTTCTGTCACATTATCCAGTCTGTCACATTACTCGACCAGTCTGTCACATTATCCTGTCTGTCTGTCACATTACTCACCCAGTCTTTCACACTGGCTGCACCCATCCCTCTCATGTTTACTTGAAGGCATGAGTGTAGGAACCAGGGGGGACGGATCCCCCCCAGGAAATAATGCGGGGGGGACAGGTATGGTGAAATCCCCCCCAGGTTAGGACTAGGAGGAGTGCACTAGGAGTGCTGATTACGCTGTAACATTTCAGTGCATTCGGATTCGGCTTCAGAATGCACCAGTGTAGCTGTTAGCTACATGAACAGTGTAATCGGCACTCCGGGGTCTCCTTCCTGTTTCAATGTGGCACGGGCGGAAAAACACCTCCCTGGACTGACAAGGAAGGGGGGACATGACTGATGCTAGGCTAAGGAGTCAAAGTGGCCAAGATGGAAGGACAGTTATAAGGACAGTTAGGGGAGGGGACTTACTAGTCAGCTCTTGGAAGTGCAGGGATCCTAACTTTCTTTGACCCATTTGCTGACCCCTAACACAAAAAAAAAATACATTAATCAACAGAATTCACCATTTACCTGTTTTCCTGAGTTTCTGAGCGAGATGGAAGTTTCCCAGGAGTCTTTGGTGGCCCTGTTGCAGGCTTACCGGGCTGCACATGGAGCAGGCTCGCTGGCAGCGGTGCTGGCCGGCATGGACGGTGTCCCCAGTGAAGAGGCAGGGCCAGTGGATGGAGGACGGCGGGCCAGGCATTCCAGGCCGCCGTCGCGACTGTCTCCCAGTCCGGTGAGGGGAGGAAGAGAGGGAAGAAGCAGGCGAAGCAGGCGCTCTGAGGTGGCTGGGGCTGTTGGGCCGAGCCTTCCGACGTCCCCCCGAGTGGTCCGGTCGCAGGTGAGGGCTGCGGCTGTGTCCGGCGGCCATTTTCAAGATGGCGGCGCGGCGGGAAGATCGCGGAGCCCACCTTCTCTTCTGGCGCGGCCGGAAGTGACGTCAGGACGCCGGTCGCGCACGTAGGCGCACCGGCAGTGACGTCAGAAGATGGCGCCGGGTCGCACCCGGAAGTGTGCGCCCGCGCCGGAAACCGGATGCCGGGAACACGGAAGCACACAGAAAATACAGGATCAGGCAGTTTAAGGGGTGCCGCGGATCAGGCGGCAGCCCCAAGGCAGCTGGAGCAGGCAGGACCGGGCAGTTCAAGGCTCCTTCACCTCCTGGATGCCGGCGGTCGGGAGGCCGTGTCGGCTGCAGCACCCCTGGGAGCTGGGAGGTTCCAGGGAGACTCGGATGAGGATTCAGAGGAGGATAGGGAAGGTGATGGTGTGCGACCTCTACGCCTGCCCCCATTCAGTGAGTTGGCATGCGCTGGCGTCTGGGGTTCTGCAGGGGGGTCAGGGCAGGATAGTGAGGTGCTGCGCCTGCTGAGGCTTTTAGTGGAGGGGCAAGCTAGGGGTAGTGGTCAAGGGGCTCAGGGTCAAGTTTGTACGGATAGTCTAGGGGGTAGGGGTCATGGGTCTTTTCTCCCTGGGTGCGAGTTGGCCCCGCTAGGTTTACACGTGCCACCCGATGTGCAGGAAAAGATTATTCGGGGTGAGTATGTGGATCTCCTTTCGCTTGTTCTGCCGGACAAGGAGTCAGTGGACAGACCTCGGCGTGGTGAACAATTGGAAGGCGAGAAGGGTAAGGCTATCCCGCGCACTTTCGGAAATTGGCTGCAGGGATTTAATATCTTTGCGAGTGTCCTAGTGCGTCGCTTCCCGGAGCAGGCCCCTTTGCTATTTGGCTATCTGGACTTAATTTGGGGCGCTTACAAGGTTTATGGGGGGCAATGCTGGTTCAAATATGACCAGCAATTCCGCCAGAAGATGGCGGCGTGTCCGGGCATGGGTTTTGGGGTGCAAGACGGCAGCCTTTGGCTGCTGCTGATGACCCCGTGTCGTCCCTCTCCCTTTCCAGGGGCTGCCGGCGTGCCTTCAATGAGAGCCATTGTAAATGGTTTAGTTCCTGTAGGTTCCGGCACGAGTGTGCCCACTGCGGGGGAACCCACCCTGCCCTTCGCTGTTTCAGGAAGGGTAGACCATCCGCCGCAAAGGGCTCTGGTAGGGATGACGTTTCTCGCGGCGAGGACTCCGGTGACCGTGGAAAAGATGCGATCGTGGCTCGACAGGTATGCTAAGCGGGACGTCGCGGACCTTTTGTTCGACGGGTTCACGACGGGTTTCTGGATTCCATTCGTGCTGTCGGATGAGGGTCGATTTGCCGACAACCTTCGGTCCACTCGGGGAAAAGAGGGCTTATTATGGGAAAAATTGGAGGCGGAGATGGCCGGCCCCTTTGACTTCCCCCCTTTCCACAATTTGAGAGTGTCTCCGTTGGGTTTGGTACCCTAAAAGGAACCGGGAGCTTTTAGGTTAATTCACCATCTCTCGTACCCTGCGGGGGCGTCGGTAAACAACGACATCGACCGGGATGTGTGCAGGGTGCGTTATGCGTCCTTCGACTCGGCATTGCTCCTTCTTCGGCGGGCCGGTCATGGGGCGTTATTAGCAAAATCGAACATTGAGTCCGCCTTTCGTTTGTTGCCGGTTCATCCGGATTGTTTCCACTTGTTAGGGTGTTTTGCTAACGGTTCCTACTACTATGATATGTGCATGCCCATGGGCTTTGCTCCAGGCCTTCCGACGTGTGGCGCCGGATTTCGGTGTTCCAGTTTCGGAACAAAAACGGTTGGCCTGGTGTTGGTTCTTTCGTTTCTGGGTATCGAGATTGATACCGAGAGTATGTTTTGTTGGCTTCCAGAGGAGAAGTTGGTGGTGTTACTTCGTCTGGTTGACTTGGTCAAGGGTTCTAAGAAGGTTCAGTTGCGTCAAATGCAGGGCCTTTTGGGCCACTTGGTTTTCGCGTGTCGGGTTTTACCGATGGGTCGGGCATTTTGTCGCAGATTGTCCTTGTCCATGGTGGGGGTGAGGGAACCCTTCCATTACATTCGGATCACGAGGCGCCTTAGGGCGGATCTGGCAGTGTGGAGCTCTTTCCTACGCTGTTACAACGGGCACTCTTGCTGGTTGAGGGAGGCCACCTCCAATGCTGCGTTAGAGCTCTTTACGGATGCCTCGGGGTCCGTTGGTTTCGGGGAGTATTTTCGGGGCCAGTGGTGCGCGGGGGAGTGGCCTGAGGAGAGGCGGTCTTCCCCGATTCGACGGAATTTGACCTTTTTGGAGCTGTTTCCGATAGTGGTTGCGCTGGAACTGTGGGGTGAGGATCTTCGAAATCACACGGTGGTCTTTTACACGTACAACATGAGTGTGGTCCATGTGATTGCCCGGTCGTCCTCCTCGTCCCCACCAGTTTTGGCGCTTCTCAGGCAACTTGTGCTCCTTAGTCTGCAGTTTAACGTTTGGGTGCGGGCGCGGCATGTCCCGGGTGTGCAAAATGTGGTGGCTGACGCCTTGTCTCGATTGCAGTGGGAGCGGTTTTGCGAGGCAGCGCCGGAGGTGCGGCGGATCGGTCTGAGGTGTCCGGACTCCTTATGGAAGCTGATTTCGAGGCCTGATGGGCTTGGTATCAGACTCCTTGGCGGAGTCTTCCTGGAAGACATATCGGGCAGTGTGGAGACAGTGGCTGTCGTCAGCACGGAACGGGGATGTATCCGCGGAAAACAGGGCGTCTGGAGGCGACTCTAGTGCTGTTGGAGGGCATGGTCAAGAGAGGTAAGTCTTGCGCGGCAGCAGAAAAGGCGCTGGCTGCTCTGTCCTTTCTGTTCCGTTTCATGGGTTGGCGCGATATCACCAAGGAATTTGGGATTCAGAGAGTGATAAAGGGGTGGCGGCTGCGGGGGTGCCCGGATCGTCGACGCCCGATTTCAGAGGAGATGTTGCGACAGATTCTTTCAGTGTTGCCGACGGTCTGTAGTTCAGAGTATGGTTCCAAGTTATTGTGTTTGGCCTTCTCGTTCTGCTTCTTTGGAGCTTTTTGCATCGGCGAGTTGGTTGCCCTTAGGAAGGGGAAGGCCTCGCCGTTGGCATTGTCTGATGTGCGGTGGTCTCCTTCCACCGTTGACATTCTTGTGCGGCGATCTAAGACGGACCAGGCGGCCCGGGGTGCCTGGGTTCGTTTAGGGGCCACTAGGGACGAAGTATGTCCGGTTGGGGCCTTTCACGAATTCCTGAAGGTTCATCCGGAGCGGGGGGGGCCCTTTGTTAGCTCACTCGGATGGGTCGCCTCTAACGCGGTATCAGTTCTCGGCGATGCTGCGGAGAGCATTGGCCGCTGGTGGGATGGATGGTCGAGGGTTTTCGGCCCATTCTTTTCGGATTGGGGCTGCCACTCAGGCGAGTGTATTGGGCTACTCGGCTGCGGGCATTCGGCGCATTGGTAGATGGGAGTTGCAGCGTTTTAAGTCATATGTCCGTCCTCATATGCTGTAACCCTCTTCTCGTTGTAGGTGGTCGGCCCCGGTACGTGTGGATTATAGGGCATTCCTACGTGTACTGGGCAGCTCGGCGAGCAGAAGACCGGGCCTATGGTCGGAATTTGGGGTTTTCATCTGACTTGGCCCGAGTTCGGTGGAAGGGCATTAGGGGCCTTCGATGGCAGCAAATATACCCAGAATTCGTGGCGCTGCGTAAGTTTGTCTCAGGGGCGGTGGTGGCGGTGGTCCATGCGGGAGGAAATAACTTAGGGGAATCCAGGACAGTGGATCTTCTCCACGCGATTTGGCACGACTTGGCGAGGTGCATGGCGATATTTCCGGACATGACCTTGGTTTGGTCGGAGGTGGTTTCCAGGCTGTGCTGGCGCGCGCTGCCGCATTCACGCGGTTTGGAGAAGAGCCTACGCAAGCTTAACATTGCCGTAGGAAAATTTGTACGGCGGCTGGGCGGGATAGTCGTCCGACATGTGGAGCTGGCACTTAAATGCCATCGGGTTGGATATCCTTAATAAGGGTTTACAGAGCAGGATTGAGACTGCGCTGTCGGCTGGGGGGCACGATGACGACAGGAGGCATGAAAGGAAGTCGTCATCGCGGAGGCGGGAGTCCTGGCCAGCGCAGGCAGAAGTGAAGAAGTTGCCGAGGAGGCTTGGGGAGTCGCAGCCTGTTGGGAGCTGATGGCAGAGGCAGGCTGCTCTGGACTCATGGTTTGTGGGGATAGACCTGTCTGTTGGGCAATCACCCCAACAGCTGACAGTATGGTTGTGTTGCTGGCATGTAAGAATAAATAAAGCTGTGGCCGTTGCCCTTACCCAACTTAATATGGTCTCTTGTGTGTCATTGGGAAAGGGGGCAACGGGTTGGTTGGGCATTACATCTAGACAGCAGTCATGTGCTGCAGATTGCAGAAGGAGGGCGCACATGTCTCAGGCTGGACTGGAGTAGTGGCAGCCTGTGTGGGAGGAACCTTCTTCAAGCAAAGCTGCTGGCTGGTGTGTGCACTGCTGGGACCACAGAGACACAGCCTGGGTAAGTAATGTTGATAATGCTGTGTTAATGTGTAAATATTAGCAGGTGGACTTATATTTAACTCTGTTTATTTAACTGTTTTATGTAGCATGTTAATTCCTGTTTATTCTCAAGACTAGTGGCCCCTATTCTAACATTGCTGTCAGTCAGACAGTGAGTGATGTCATTAAGTAAAAAAATCCATAAATATTAATGACATGAAATATAAAAAAAAAACATTATATTATATAGCATTTTCCTCCCCTGTGACTGTGAAACACAATGCAGTTTAGCCCATACTTTGTGGTTTTAACCAGACTACTGGGTCATATTCATCCTGAATGACCGATGGAAAAATTATTTTAATTGAGCAATATGGGCTAATGTCCACACTTTTTTTTTTTTTATCAAAAAACAGCCACTAAGCATAGTTAATACTAACAGTAAGTGATTGTCTATCCTTGTGTTCAGGTTCAGCATTGCTGATTTTACTGCCGCGTACCGGTTGATTTTTACTAATGCTATACCGGTTTATTTTTACTGATTCCATGTGGGTTTATTTTTACTTCTGCTATACCAGTTTATTTTTACTAATGCTATACCAGTTTATTTTTACTGCTGCTATACCAGTTTATTTTTACTGATGCCATGTGGATTTATTTTTACTAATGCTTTATGTCGGTTTATTTTTACTACTGCTATACCAGTTTATTTTTACTACTGCTATACCAGTTTATTTTTAATGCTGCTATACCAGTTTATTTTTACTGATGCCATGTGGATTTATTTTTACTAATGCTATACCAGTTTATTTTTACTACTACTATACCAGTTTATTTTTACTGCTGCTATACCGGTTAATTTTTACTGATG
The DNA here is from genome assembly GCF_036172605.1 of Pelobates fuscus. NCBI lineage: Eukaryota > Metazoa > Chordata > Amphibia > Anura > Pelobatidae > Pelobates > Pelobates fuscus. The sequence continues at coordinate 131,321,811 of NC_086325.1, forward strand.
CTATGTGGGTTTATTTTTTACTAATGCTATATGTCGGTTTATTTTTACTGCTGCTATACCAGTTTATTTTTTGTAATGCTATATGTCGGTTTATTTTTACTAATGCTATATGTCGGTGATGTAGATTAATTTAGAAATAAACAAATATGTTTAAATGTCTATCTGTTCCTGTCCAAATCTGAGATGATTAAATTGCGTATACGCAGAAGTAAGTTCACACTGACACATGGAGTTCAGGTTAAAAGCACTTCAGAAAATGTAATGGCATCTGGGCAAAAAACAGGCTTGCAGGCCCGTATAAGACCAAAATGACATCATCATTGAATATCAGATAATAACAAATAAACATCATTAATTGGATTAAATGTTAAGTGGCTATGTCAATGTCCACCCATCAATATTATTAATTGGCTCAGGGATTTGAGTGACTAGTGGGGCACCCTCCCATCATGGGATGTCGTCTTTACTCGATGGGAGGGGGAATCTGGCGGCTAGCCATTTTGGGTAGTTAGTGATGTCAGACTCATGATCAGGCTCAGGGTTCTTTTTATGAATAGAACATTTCATTAGTACAGTGTTCTCATGGCCTTGGTTATACTTTGTTGCATATTACAGGAGATTCAATAATTCCGGAGTCAGCTATGTCTTTTTAGAAAATACAGTCTCTATTCATTATACTAAATGCTGTTAGGAAATTCTGTCATGTAATGTAGACAAAATGGAGGGTCTGTCATAATGTGAGGTTATGTGAGATTAAAATGGAGTTAGTACAATAATTCAATACAGGTGCAATAAAGATTTTTAAATAATTCTACATCAGTCCCCCCTATGAAATGTTAGATTCTAAAAAAGATAAACTTTATTGGTTAGTTTCAGAAGACAGGTTAGCCCAAAGGCACAAAACCCTATGAAGTAACGGTTCTTAAAGTCTTCTTAGTTCTTCAGAGGGACATCATAAAATAGACAAGCTTACATTACCATATGGACCTGTGTTATCTGGAGTATAGGCACAACAAGTCATGGTGACAGGTAAACGTTATTGGTTGCAATAGATATAATAAATGCAAATCAAAATATTATTATTAGCAGTGACGGTTGGGAAAATGGACTCAAACTTTCCTTTTACTGCAAAATCATCTGGTACCCCCCTTGGCACACCTATGGCATCACTATATACATGTGTCAAACTTTCCCTTTAGAGGGGTGCTCCTCTTTGTGTTCTGAAGCATGAATGTGGTGTGTCAAGAGTACCTTGTCATGTATCATGTGTATGGACATAATAACCTTGGCTAGGGCACATTTGCTTATGCATCGTAGTATTAAACCTGTCCCACGCTACATCAGCGTAGGTGGACTCGGATCATTTAGTCAATATTAATATCACCACAAACTCAGGATGGGCAAATAATCCTGAGGAAGCTTGGCGTTTGGATCTCTTTAGCTTCACAAGGTCTCCTTTTGGGGTCCTCGGCTTTCCATCGCTGGCAGGTGGTCAGGCATTATTATGGCCATCAAACACCTACTTGTTGGTATCTTTTTATTTTTTTTAACAAGTCATTTTTCCTTTAGAGTCAAAAGTGTGTCAAAATCAACAAATGTTACTTCCCATGTTGCAGAGAGAGAGAGTCTTGAATCTGGAACAATGAATCCACTGAGTGATCTCTGCAACTTTCACAATGCACTATTGGGTATATGGTCTTGGTTGTCACATTGATGACCGGCTAGGCTTCTGGCCATCCTGACAAAATGTCTATTATAACTAGTGCATATTTGACCCAGCAGCTCTTTGTCACCTGGATTCTTGAAAGGGATAGTGAGAGTTAGCTAGGTGCTTAGGATTCTCCTCCTCTTCTGCCTGAGCTGTCCTTGGCACAAATAACACAGGATCGGCAGTAACTGATGATTAGAGGAGTAATTCTAGGTGCTTTAGAGTATTTAGAGATCAAAGAGTTCATGAGGGTCTTGGATAGGTATAAAGTTCCATGGGCCCACTGCCCAGTACATGTTTTTGGGTAAACAGAACTTGAGAGTGTTGGAGTACAGCCCGTCTTCAAGGGTTGCCCCTTTCTGTTTTTCCAGCTTTGTATTTCTTCAGGGTCAGCAGCTGCTTGTCATTCTTTCAGAAGCTTGAGATCTGTGGGTAGGATCTACATGGTGAGTATAGAAGTTTCTTTAGCGGACACCCTTCTGTCCACTTCCCTTGGTGCACTTGTGGCTTGGTTGGCAGCTTGGTCAGCTGAGTGGTGCTTCTTATCTTCCAGATTGATCCAAAATAATGTGCTGCACCCAGGGCATATCTTGAGTCAGTGTAGGTATTGGCATGTCTTCCTTCAGGCATTTTGTATGCCACTGAGAAGGCTGTCAATTCAGCGTCTCGAGCAGATGTGGGTGAGGAAAGTGAAGATGCTTGACGTACCTGATCTTCTGTAGCAACAGCAAATCCAGTATGGTACCTTTCCTCTTTATCCGCAAACAGAGTGGAGTCAGGATCTGGTAAAGCTACTGCATGCTCTGTTGAAAGGTGTCTTGTTTCTTCTTTCATCTGTTCAAAGCAACCATGAGGAGCAGTTGAAGAGGTTTCCTCACCTATTTCTGTGTGAGATTGGGGGGTATTTGTCTTTCTATTTACAGTTCTCTTGCTGACCCCCCTCTGTAGAGAGTTGTAAATTGATTGTTAGTGTTTCATGTTTCGTTCTAATGAGTCAGGTTCCTTTCATGAGATTTCTGGGGACTTAGTGAAGAAAAACATGAGGGACAGCCACCTCCCTTACAGGTGTCTTACTTCCATGGGAATCTGGGTCAGGACCGCACTATTTCCTTGAGAGTGCCCAAAACAGTTCTTTCATGATGAAGTGCACCTCCACCAGTCTGAATAATTTTTCGTTAGAATAATTTTTCGTTAGTGTGGTATTCCCCCCTGGGAAGTGGCGGAAGAGTGGCCAGAGCAACTTTTCTTCAAAATATAATGTTGTCAGGTAGAGGCAGAGTTGTCTATGAGCGGAGGAAATTGGTAAGGAATAAGAAGGGAGGAAGCATATAAAGGATATAGATATGGTAGTGGGGAGATGGAGGAATGAGTAGTGGATAGAGCGAGAGGGGAAGAAGGTGGAGTAGGAAGGACAGGGGAAGTAGGAAGAGGAGAAGGTGGAGTAGGAGGAGGAGAAGGTGGAGTAGAGGGAGGAGTAGAAAGAGGAGGGAGGAGTAAGAGCAGGAAGAAGGAGTAGGAGGAGGAGAAGGTGGAGTAGAGGGAGGAGTAGGAGGAGGAGAAGAAGGAATAGAGGAGAAGTAGGAGGAGAGAGGAGAAGGTGGAGTAGAAGGAGAAAGTGGAGTAGAGGGAGGAGTAGGAGGAGGAGAAGGAGGAATAGAGGAGAAGTAGGAGGAGAGAGGAGAAGGTGGAGTAGAGGAGGAGGAAAAGGAGAAAGTGGAGTAGAGGGAGGAGTAGAAAGAGGAAGAAGGAGTAAGAGGAGGAGAAGGTGGAGTAGAGGGAGGAGTAGGAGGAGGAATAGAGGAGAAGTAGGAGGAGAGAGGAGAAGGTGGAGTAGAGGGAGGAATAGGAGGAGAAAGTGGAGTAGAGGGAGGAGTAGGAAGAGGAGGGAGGAGTAAGAGCAGGAGGAAGGAGTAGGAGGAGTAGAGGAGAAGTAGGAGGAAAGAGGAGAAGGTGGAGTAGAGGGAGGAGTAGGAGGAGGAGTAGAGGAGAAGTAGGAGGAGAGAGGAGAAGGTGGAGTAGAGGGAGGAGTAGGAGGAGAAAGTGGGAGACTGTAGATGAAGGGGAGGGATCGGTGGAAGGAGTAAGCGGGGGTGGGCAGGTAAGGGAGCAGACAGGTGATGTAGCAATGGAGGCTGCAAATAGCCCATGTACAACAACTATTAACTGGCCCTATGCTTTCCCTAGAGAAAAATAATAAAAGGCTAACATGCTCATCTTGTCTGCACAGGCCTCGAACGTTTCACTCCGTGGGTGCCCCGCAGTGGCTAGCCCACCACTTCTCCCACACCAGACTTGTGCCCGTGGAGACAGACGCTATCCCTGACTCTCGTTCTTTATTTTATTAATTTATATCTAACATCTCAAAATGTAATTCCTACTTATATCACAAATATACATTATCACAATTTGATGTCTCGCAAATGGGATAAAATTTATTCTACTCTTCACTGATAATGTATTTTTAAAACATACAAAATAGACAAATAACATTGTCTTCTGCAAAATAAATGAAAAAGATAATGGAGATTTTGTTAAGCTTATAAATAGCTATACATTAATTCACATTTCTTGTTCTCCAGTTTCTGGCTGTTAATGACAATGTACAATGTAATAGAGCAGCAGAAAATGCTAGCAGAATGCTTGGTTGCATAGGGAGAGGTATTAGCAGTAGGAAGAGGGAAATGCTCATGCCATTGTACAGAACACTGGTGAGACCTCACTTAGAGTACTGGATACAGTACTGGAGACCATATCTTCAGAAGGATATGGATACCTTAAAGAGAGTTCAAAGAAGGGCTACTAAACTGGTTCATGGATTGCAGGATAAAATTCACCAGGAAAGGTTAAAGGATCTTAACAGGTATAGCTTGGTGAAAAGACGAGACAGGGGAAATATGATGAAAGCATTTTAAATACATAAAGGGAAACAACACAGTAAAAGTGGAGACTATATTTAAAAGAAGGAAAACTACCATAACAAGAGGACATAATCTCAAAAATAGAGGGACAAAGGTTTAAAAATAATATCAGGAAGTATTACATTACTGAGAGGGTAGTGGATGCATGGAATAGCCTTCCAACTGGAGTGGTAGAGGTTAACTCAGTAGAAGTGTTTAAGCATGCGTGGGATAGGCATAAGGCTAAGCACTTGCTGCTAGTAACAGATCTAGAATCAATACACTATAATGCCCAAAGTCTCAATTCCTATGCATATGCAATAATAAAATATCTGGGCTTACAACAAAAATTATGTTAGTCAGTCTTTTAATCTTGGAGGCAAACATTATCCAGTAAAAAAACAGATTGGAACACACTCCCACCTTATTCATTTGTTAATAGTTATGCTTATAATGTTAACTGGTTCCTTTTCAATTAGATCAAAACATTTTGAAACCAATCCTTAATTGTATTACCATTTGTTCAAGAAATCTTGGTTTATTAGAACTTTCTTTTAGTAAATGTTCTTTAAGATAACCCTTCTTCCAGCATGTTATCAATCTTTGTACACAAAGTTCAAACACATTTGTTACTTACACATGAATCGATACACATATATATTCTATCTACATATTAACCATCACTTGTCACAGACACTTTCCTGATATAGGGAAACTAATAGCAGGATTATTTTAGTAATTGTAACTTTCTTGTTCATAATATGTGGGAATTAAGGAAGACAGCATGTCTTAGGATAGGATGAGCATGGTAGGAGTAGATCTCGTCAGCCAGAATTGACACGATATATGGGCGGATATGACCTCACTAAGGGCAGAGTGAGGGCACTTAAGGACAACCTTCTTTTTTTCTAGGGGCCATTTTCTTTTAGGGCATTTCAGAAGCAACATTCTGTCGGCAAAATGAAATACCAAACTGTGGACAGACTTGACGGATTAAATAAGACAGTTTAAAACATTATACATCAACATGATGCAAAAATAAACTCACGGGATGCAACTAACCTCCCCCATCATTCACCAGCCATTAATCACTTAACACGTCCAAATATATATAACGCTACGGAAGAAACAAATCTGAATTTGCAAGCATGCACCCCCCCCCCCCCCCCCCCCCGAACCTCCGCACACGGAGACCAGAAGCAGGAGGGAGAGAGAGCAAGCATGCCCGCCCCCCCATCCCCCTCCGGCCAGAAGCCAGAGAGAGAGAGAGAAGGAGGGGGGGAGGGGGGAAAGGGGAAGAGCGAGACAGGCAAGAGAATTTACAGGCATAAGGTTTAACCATGTCACTGCTGGAAGGACAGTAACAAAACAGAAGGATAGTTGCATTACGATTATTGCAAAAGCAAAGAGACGCAAAAACACAACATTTAGTAATACTCTCAGTGAAACTCAATACAAAACCCCCACCCTCTACCAGGGTAATGGCTAACACAAAATACAAAAACAATTATTATGATATACATACATTCTTAACCCTTTGTGATCTAGTTCTTCCTCAACCCAACCTTCCTGCTGAATAGCTCTTGCTACTCTGTACCAGTAAAGCATTATCTGTAAGCTTGCTTTCTTCTCTGTCAGCAATCTACGCCAGCTTTCTGGCTGCAATCTACCACATGAAGGCACAGCAATTTTACACACTTTAGCAATCTTCAACTAGATCACACGCTAGTCAGCCCTTACCGGGCTTTATAATCCCTGTCTCATATCCCCCTATAAAAGGCGTCCCAGATATAGGGGAAAGAAGATGAAACAGAGTGTCTACAATGGTCGGCTGCCACTCAGAAGGGTGGGTCCCCCCAAGTGCGTCTTCCCAAAACGTAGACTAGTCACTGAATCCGTGTACCCGAGGTGGTAGCCACGGATTGGAGCGGGGTGAGAAGTGTGTGACCAATCACTTCTCTCACAAGAGAAATAGGAGTGGATAGTGTAAATAATACAGGAAGTAGAGTAAGAAAGTAAAAAAAAAGGTAAAGTGAATGCAGAGACAGACACAGGAGTTTGAATGACTCCTAATTAAAACAACAATTCAATTGAAATACAGTGCATGCATCACAGTTCAAATAAAATCAACAGTAATCCCTTTCCTTTCCTCGTGTGACCAAAGTCACCTCCCTCAACCTCGTAGTGTCCCCGCTCGGAGAATGACTTCCTCAAGTCTCCCTACCAGCGGCCACGGAAAACAACTAACACCGGCCCGAGATCCGTAAGCCTCCCTCGTTACAGCAGTCCACTAAGTGTGGCCACCTCTATCCTCACCCCCGTAGCGCCCCTATGAACCCACTCATAAGTCTCACTACCCAGTGGTGATGGAGACAGCAGTGCCTGCCCGAATCCACGCACCACAAATAACAATTGGAATGCCACCAGCCTCAGCGCTCGAAGCTGGAGGGTACCACCTCTCTGCAAGCAGAGCTATGTGCACAATGAGGCTAGCTAGGCTATCAAAGTGACATCAGAAGGACCCCCAGGAAACTATGAGTCTACACAATCTCCACAGATCCAACACCCTCTTTTTCCTTACAGCCACAGCCACGAGGCTCCTAAAAGAGGTAAACAGGCAAAGAAGACCCCCAGGAAAACTTCCACAGGTCCACCCCCCTTTTTCCCTACAGCCACAGCCACGTGGCTCCTAAAAGGGGTAAACAGGCAACAGAGGACCCCCCGGCAAACACCACAGGTCCACCCCCCTTTATCCCAAAAGGGGCACACAGACAAACAGAGGACCCCCAGGCAAACTACCACAGGTCCACCCCCCTTTATCCCAAAAGGGGCACACAGTCAAACACTCCACCCGGGCACTTAAGCTAAACAAGCCCAATACAAACACACCCAGGCAACAGATAGACTAAATGCAGGTAAACAAGTATTAACAAATAAGGTATAGGCTCTCTGGGCAAGATATTACCTGTCTTTGATGTCCTCTTGGCAGCAATCACAGACACTTGAATAGATAAATCAAAGGGGAAAGAATCATACCGGGCTGCTGCAGTCAGTCTCCACCGTGTATTTAGAGGTGATCAATCTCCATCTTTCCCCTGGGATTCACCCACCCAGGTCTTCTTGGACGGCTGCCAGATAGGTCATAACCCAGGCCCCACGTTGGATGCACCAAATTGATGTAGATTAATTTAGAAATAAACAAATATGTTTAAATGTCTATCTGTTCCTGTCCAAATCTGAGATGATTAAATTGCGTATACGCAGAAGTAAGTTCACACTGACACATGGAGTTCAGGTTAAAAGCACTTCAGAAAATTTAATGGCATCTGGGCAAAACACAGGCTTGCAGGCCCTTATAAGACCAAAATGACATCATCATTGAATATCAGATAATAACAAATAAACATCATTAATTGGATTAAATGTTAAGTGGCTATGTCAATGTCCACCCATCAATATTATTAATTGGCTCAGGGATTTGAGTGACTAGTGGGGCACCCTCCCATCATGGGATGTCGTCTTTACTCGATGGGAGGGGGAATCTGGCGGCTAGCCATTTTGGGTAGTTAGTGATGTCAGACTCGTGATCAGGCTCAGGGTTCTTTTTATGAATAGAACATTTCATTAGTACAGTGTTCTCATGGCCTTGGTTATACTTTGTTGCATATTACAGGAGATTCAATAATTCCGGAGTCAGCTATGTCTTTTTAGAAAATACAGTCTCTATTCATTATACTAAATGCTGTTAGGAAATTCTGTCATGTAATGTAGACAAAATGGAGGGTCTGTCATAATGTGAGGTTATGTGAGATTAAAATGGAGTTAGTACAATAATTCAATACAGGTGTAATAAAGATTTTTAAATAATTCTACATCATCGGTTTATTTTTACTAATGCTATACCAGTTTATTTTTACTACTGCTATACCAGTTCGTTTTTACTGCTGCTATACCGGTTAATTTTTACTGATGCCATGTGGGTTTATTTTTACTAATGCTATATGTCGGTTTATTTTTACTAATGCTATACCAGTTTATTTTTACTACTACTATACCAGTTTATTTTTACTGCTGCTATTCCGGTTAATTTTTACTGATGCTATGTGGGTTTATTTTTTACTAATGCTATATGTCGGTTTATTTTTACTGCTGCTATACCAGTTTATTTTTTGTAATGCTATATGTCGGTTTATTTTTACTAATGCTATATGTCGGTTTATTTTTACTAATGCTATACCAGTTTATTTTTACTACTGCTATACCAGTTCGTTTTTACTGCTGCTATACCGGTTAATTTTTACTGATGCTATGTGGGTTTATTTTTTACTAATGCTATATGTCGGTTTATTTTTACTGCTGCTATACCGGTTAATTTTTACTGATGCCATGTGGGTTTATTTTTACTAATGCTATATGTCGGTTTATTTTTACTAATGCTATACCAGTTTATTTTTACTACTACTATACCAGTTTATTTTTACTGCTGCTATTCCAGTTTATTTTTACTGATGCTATGTGGGTTTATTTTTTACTAATGCTATATGTCGGTTTATTTTTACTGCTGCTATACCAGTTTATTTTTTGTAATGCTATATGTCGGTTTATTTTTACTAATGCTATATGTCGGTGATGTAGATTAATTTAGAAATAAACAAATATGTTTAAATGTCTATCTGTTCCTGTCCAAATCTGAGATGATTAAATTGCGTATACGCAGAAGTAAGTTCACACTGACACATGGAGTTCAGGTTAAAAGCACTTCAGAAAATTTAATGGCATCTGGGCAAAAAACAGGCTTGCAGGCCCGTATAAGACCAAAATGACATCATCATTGAATATCAGATAATAACAAATAAACATCATTAATTGGATTAAATGTTAAGTGGCTATGTCAATGTCCACCCATCAATATTATTAATTGGCTCAGGGATTTGAGTGACTAGTGGGGCACCCTCCCATCATGGGATGTCGTCTTTACTCGATGGGAGGGGGAATCTGGCGGCTAGCCATTTTGGGTAGTTAGTGATGTCAGACTCGTGATCAGGCTCAGGGTTCTTTTTATGAATAGAACATTTCATTAGTACAGTGTTCTCATGGCCTTGGTTATACTTTGTTGCATATTACAGGAGATTCAATAATTCCGGAGTCAGCTATGTCTTTTTAGAAAATACAGTCTCTATTCATTATACTAAATGCTGTTAGGAAATTCTGTCATGTAATGTAGACAAAATGGAGGGTCTGTCATAATGTGAGGTTATGTGAGATTAAAATGGAGTTAGTACAATAATTCAATACAGGTGTAATAAAGATTTTTAAATAATTCTACATCATCGGTTTATTTTTACTAATGCTATACCAGTTTATTTTTACTACTGCTATACCAGTTTGTTTTTACTGCTGCTATACCGGTTAATTTTTACTGATGCCATGTGGGTTTATTTTTACTAATGCTATATGTCGGTTTATTTTTACTAATGCTATACCAGTTTATTTTTACTACTACTATACCAGTTTATTTTTACTGCTGCTATTCCGGTTAATTTTTACTGATGCTATGTGGGTTTATTTTTTACTAATGCTATATGTCGGTTTATTTTTACTGCTGCTATACCAGTTTATTTTTTGTAATGCTATATGTCGGTTTATTTTTACTAATGCTATATGTCGGTTTATTTTTACTAATGCTATACCAGTTTATTTTTACTACTGCTATACCAGTTCGTTTTTACTGCTGCTATACCGGTTAATTTTTACTGATGCTATGTGGGTTTATTTTTACTAATGCTATATGTCGGTTTATTTTTACTGCTGCTATACCGGTTAATTTTTACTGATGCCATGTGGGTTTATTTTTACTAATGCTATATGTCGGTTTATTTTTACTGCTGCTATACCGGTTAATTTTTACTGATGCCATGTGGGTTTATTTTTACTAATGCTATATGTCGGTTTATTTTTACTAATGCTATACCAGTTTATTTTTACTACTACTATACCAGTTTATTTTTACTGCTGCTATTCCAGTTTATTTTTACTGATGCTATGTGGGTTTATTTTTTACTAATGCTATATGTCGGTTTATTTTTACTGCTGCTATACCAGTTTATTTTTTGTAATGCTATATGTCGGTTTATTTTTACTAATGCTATATGTCGGTTTATTTTTACTAATGCTATACCAGTTTATTTTTACTACTGCTATACCAGTTCGTTTTTACTGCTGCTATACCGGTTAATTTTTACTGATGCCATGTGGGTTTATTTTTTACTAATGCTATATGTCGGTTTATTTTTACTGCTGCTATACCGGTTAATTTTTACTGATGCCATGTGGGTTTATTTTTACTAATGCTATATGTCGGTTTATTTTTACTGCTGCTATACCGGTTAATTTTTACTGATGCCATGTGGGTTTATTTTTACCAATGCAATATGTCGGTTTATTTTTACTGCTGCTATACCGGTTAATTTTTAATGATGCCATGTAGGTTTATTATTACTAATGCTATATGTCGGTTTATTTTTACTGCTGCTATACCGGTTAATTTTTACTGATGCTATCAGAGCATCAGTAAAAATCAACTAACATTTCAGCATAGCATTGCTTGATTGGTTGTTTTTTACTAATGCTATGTGGGTTGATTTTTACTAATGCTATGTGGGTTGATTTTTACTGATGCTATGTGGGTTGATTTTTACTGCTGGATAGTGCTCTTCGGATTACCCTCTCTGGATTGCTTTAATAGTTTGATTTATTGGCTTGAGATACGGATTTGCATAAGTGAGGTGGGAGGGAGGGAAAAGCTAGGCTTTCCTATTCAGGCAGCACTGGGAGCGCTACCTGCAAGGGAGAATGTCATTACATCTGTCACCAGTGCGCTGTGTGCTAAGATGACAGATGTATTTTATTCCATGAATTGACATTAGGCAGCCAAGAACAGTTCCAGACTGCCTAAGTCACGTATGCCGGCTGCCGAGGGGGCAACTAGCAGTAATTCTGGAACACGCACTAGGTTAAATATGCTATGTCAGGAAATGGGCCAGATATAATGAACAAATTATGGTAGAGAAATTAAAAAGTTAATGTTATTCTTAAATCTTTTGTTATAATTCAGTATTATCATTCTTCTTTATATTTTGTCTTTTCTAGAACCTTAGTTTTATGCTTAAAAGTCAGTTTGAGTGAAGAAAGTCAGAATGGATAACCGCAAGTTTTTTACAAAGCCTAGTAAAGCAAATACATCCTCATCAAGCTCAAAACATGTCAACAAAAAGAGATCACTGAATCACCAGTCAGGCATAATTTTGTTGAGCCAGAAAAGGAATATGCTGAGACAGTGTCTTTAGAAGCAGTTGGCCTCATGAGTGACTCAAGTAGTGATGATAAGGAAGACCATGCTTGTGGTCCTGCAATCAAAACTGTAGAAGATGTTCATAGTAAATCTAAAACATACACGAAAGGAAAATGCATTTCTCTTCCAGCTGATGATGAGAAAACATTACGAACGGCAGTGATACCAAATCAACCAGACTACAAAACAATTCCAGCTCAGGCCATTGTAAAACAAAAGGCAAAGAAGTGTGTTCTACATTTTCAAGAGTGCTGGTTCCAAAGCTTTCCATGGCTGCACTATAGTTTTACTCTTAAAGGGATACTATGTTTCTACTGTGCTAAAGCAGCCGTCCTGAATCGGACTCAACTCGAAAAGAACACTGAGCCAGCATTTGTGTGTGTAGGCTTTAAAAATTGGAAAAAAGCTATTTAAAAGTTTCAAAAACATCAGAGTTGTTCTGCTCATACATATTCTATAAAGCAACTATTGCATCATAAAGATTCGCAACCCATTAATGCTCAGCTTTCACTACAAATTCAACAGCAAAAGAATGATGCATGGCTGTGTCTCATCAAGATAGTACAAACAATAGCCCTGTTGGCAAAACAAGGTCTCCCTCTTCGTGGCCATGAAGACAATGATTGCAATTTTAAACAGTTTCTGCTTGCACGAGCAGATGATTTGTCTTATCTAAAAAATTGGATATCACACAAAGAAGAATACATGAGTCCCGACATTCAAAATGAGATTTTGAAGTTATTGTCTCACACCGTATTACGCCTTATTCGGAAACAGATTGGGAATAATGCCTTTGCAATTATTGTTGATGGCACACAAGATATATCTGGTCAAGAAAGTTTCTGTATCCGCTATGTTGATGAAGACTTGTACCTACATGAAGACTTCATAGGCTTATATCAAGTTGATGAAACAAGTGGATCTGCAATCGCACAGATTTTCAAGGATGCTTTATGTTGTAATGGGCTTTGTATGTCAATGTTGCAAGGGGCAAACATATGATGGAACTTCAAATATGGCTGGTAAATATCATGGTGCCCAGGCATTAATCAAGCAGGAACATCCCTTGCCATTTATGTCCATTGCGGTGCACATTGCACAAATTTAGTTATGCAGGCCGCATCACATCAATGTCCAATAATGGAAGATGCACTTATGTGTGTGCAAGATCTTGGCAAACTCTTTGGGCAATCTATGAAATGCAGAACCACATTTTCAGAAATAGTGCATCATGAAACTGAAGGGCCTCTTAAAGTCTTGCATATTAAACCATTGTGCCCAACACGCTGGACTGTTAGAGTGAAGCTTGTGAAAAAAATTCAGGATAATTACCAGCTGATTTTGGAAACACTTGAAGAAATTGCAAATATCAGAAGTAGTAGAGATATAAATCCACGTGCACGTGGCCTACTACAACAATTTAGGCAAGGGAAAACTCTACTAGGTCTTCAAATCTCTCTTAGCATCATGGATATCTTAGAATGCCTGAATGTAGCCTTGCAAGGCAGAGAACAAACCATTTCAGGACTTTTAGCAAGTGTACAACGGACCCATGATGCTATACAAAAGTTACGATGTGACACGTCCTTTGAAAGAGTTCTTGCTACCACTATTAATTTAGTGGAAAAATACCAGCTAAAAGAGGTTACTGTACCAAGGCGACCTAATATTCCTAAATGTCTTCAACATGGGCCAACTGAACAATTTCATGCAAAGACTGTGAAGGAATACTATTGTCCTCAGTATTTCCAAATAATGGATATTACAGTTGCAAGAAAAAGTATGTGAACCCTTTGGAATGATATGGATTTCTGCACAAATTGGTCATAAAATGTGATCTGATCATCATCTCAGTCACAACAATAGACAATCACAGTCTGCTTAAACTAATAACATACAAAGAATGAAATGTTGCCATGTTTTTATTGAACACACCATGTAAACATTCACAGTGCAGGTGGAAAAGGTATGTGAACCCCTAGACTAATGACATCTTCAAGAGCTAATTGGAGTGAGATGCCAGCCAACTGGAGTCCAATCAATGAGATGAGATTGGAAGTGTTGGTTACAGCTGCCCTGCCCTATAAAAAACACACACCCGTTCTGGGTTTGCTTTTCACAAGAAGCATTGCCTGATGTGAATGATGCCTCGCACAAAAGAGCTCTCAGAAGACCTACGATTAAGAATTGTTGACTTGCAGCTGGAAAGGGTTATAAAAGTATCTCCAAAAGCCTTGCTGTTCATCAGTCCACGGTAAGACAAATTGTCTATAAATGGAGAAAGTTCAGCACTGCTGCTACTCTCCCTAGGAGTGGCCGTCCTGTAAAGATGACTGCAAGAGCACAGCGCAGACTGCTCAATGAGGTGAAGAAGAATCCTAGAGTGTCAACTAAAGACTTACAAAAGTCACTGGCAAATGCTAACATCCCTGTTAGCGAATCTACAATACGTAAAACACTAAACAAGAATGGATTTCATGGGAGGATACCACAGAGGAAGCCACTGCTGTCCAAACAAAACATTGCTGCACGTTTACAGTTTGCACAAGAGCACCTGGATGTTCCACAGCAGTACTGGCAAAATATTCTGTGGACATTGTTATTGTCTCATTTTGTAAATTCCATTTAATTGTAAAGCGCTGCGGAATAAGCTGGCGCTATATAAATACCAATAATAATAATATTAATTTAGGGGAATTTATGATATAATTGGTGAAAAAAATGGCCACAAGTTAAGGCACAATATATGTCATATAAGATGGAGTATCTGCTTTCTTAAAATGAAGGCCTTAGTGGGGTTATTTGAACAGTCAAACTGTTATAATGTCACAAAATGTAAACATCAAATCCATCTATGAAAGTTTTAACTATAGAAACTGAAATACCCTGGTCTCTTATATGGCATTGTAATTTAACAGAATAGTGGCAAAGGCATAAAATGGGGGTATCATACTCAGCAGATATAGCTGCTGCTAAACACAATATGATGTTTTGTGCAGGAACAGCACACACCAGCTTTACGAAATACATTTAAAAAAAAAACCCATGTTATATGTGTGCATGTAAAAAAACAGATAAAACACAATTTTATTAAAGGACACGGAGGCTCTTATTATGCTTTTTTCTTTCTTTTATTCTACAGCAGCAAAAGAAATATTGTACATATATTCTATGAAAAGAAAACAATTCAATCACATCAATCATATCATAACCTCTAAAGGGTTACTCAGATACCACATATGAACCAATCAGAGTGTCCCCATTACAACAAAGTCCCATGTGACCCTAAGCCACTCCTCTTTCTTTTGCTGCTGCAGCCTCAGATAAGTACAAAACTTTACTCTGTTACTGACAGTTTTAGTTGTGTTTGTATTTTCACTCATTTTACCTTTAAGTTGTTTTTCCTCAGCTTTAGGTTGTATGTCTCTTTAACCCTTTCGGGTTTTGCTGGTGAATTTCGTGTCTCCCCCCCTTGTCTTCCTCGCCCCCCTCCCTCCTCCGGTCGGTTTGTTTATTTCCCCACCGTCCTTCTCCCGATTTCCTCCCTCCGGGTCTATTTCTTCACCGGGTACCGCTGCCGATCGCGGTCCCCGGCGGTCCGCGATAACCGCGGTCGCCCGCGCATGCGCACAACGCTAGTGCGCATCGTGGCGGCCATCTTGGGACTGGCAGTTTTGCCGCGCTTCTGCTAGCGCAGCCAATCGGCTGGTTTGGGGGCGGGGGATACCCCTGTTGCCGGGCAAAACTCTCCCTGTGTTCCCCAGGAACTTATTCCTGAGGGAACACTCGGTGAGCTTACTGTTTTGGTGTTTGTCTAGTGCAATTGCTTCTGTTGTGCTGGTTCTGCCCCACATTAGTGCCTGGTGCCTACTGTAATAATTTTCCTATTTGCATCACTGTTATTGGTGGTATTATTTTCCTAGAGGTGGTAATTAAAGGGGTATACGCTACACCGTGCCTGTAAAAAATTGTACTGTCATCCTAACCATGCAGACTGACAACAATGCTTATGGTGCCGCTACACCTAGGGCCACCATGCCCACCCCCCCCTTACAAGGCCCCAAGATGCCCACAGCGTTGGACTCAGAGGAGTTGGACTCAGATGCCCACAGCGCAGGAGCATATGGACTCAGAGGAATTACATTCCCTGCTAGATGCGGCCATGACTAAGTCTGTGACTCAGGCCATATTTACCGCCATGGGTTCCATGTCGGATAATTTATCCCATTCTATTACCACGGCGATGAGAGCCACACAATTGCCAACTAACCCCGTGGCTAACCCCCCAGAGAATAAGCCGGCGGCCCCTAGTGGGCGTAAGGCCGCTAAAAAATCTCGTCATTTGGACGAGTCAGCCTCCAAAACTTTAAAGACGGACAGGGTACGTCCTGTCACAGAACCTGTGGTCGGACCACAACGAAGAGCCCCCCACCGGGCAAAATCGGTGAGGAAGTGGAAGAGGGCTAAGGCCCTATTGGAATCCTCCGACTCTGAATCGGAGCTAGAGGAGGCAAAGAGTGAGTCCGGAGAGGAGGACTCTGAGGAATGTAGTGAAGACTCTAACGAGGTTCAATGGGGGGACTATAGCTCCGTCGCAGGCACGGACATAGACCGTAAAGACGGAGCGGACGGCTCCGCCTTACTGGATCCTCAGGGTGAACCTTTGTTTGACCCTGATAACCTGCAACACCCGAGGTCCTCTGAATGGTACCCCTTGGACCACGTGGCTAAATATATAGCGGCCCGCATCAGAAAGCCACTAGATAAGGTGGCACGAAACAAACTACGGGCAGAGTGCCCTCGCCCCACGGTCCCGGATATGGCATGCGCCACCCCGGACGTGGATCCAAAAATCGCCCAATTTCTGGGCAAGTCAGGCTGGAAGGCTAAGAAAGGCCTAGACTTTGCCTGGCAGAACTGCCAGGACAAGGTATTGGACATCCTTGGACCACTCGCAAGGATGTTCGATATGGTAGAAGGCGCGTTGGCAGGGGGTACACCGCTGGACCTGGAAACCCTCAGGGGGTGGATCCAGCGTGCCGTGTGTCTTCTGGGCAACGCGAATACGGCGGTGGCCACAGAAAGACGCAAGGCGATTTTAATAAAAATTGAGCCTAAATTAGTTAATCTGGCTATCTCAGAACCAGGTCCCCAGGCTAAAGCCCTTCTGTTTGGGGATAATTTCGTAAAGGAACTAGGCACCTATGTGGGCACCTTCACAGCACTGGATAAGGCTCAGGCCAGTATGAAGAGAGTGTTCCATCAGAGGGTTTTTGGCGGGGCCGGCAGATATCGGGGCCGTCTGCCCGGCCGCTCGCCCTGGGGATCATACCGGGGCTCTCGTGGCTCCGTGCATCCTAGATTCACACCCCCGGAACCCAAACACGCTTCACCATTCTTCCCGGTACGGGGCAGACCGTGGCAGACTCGAGGACTCAGAGGCTCTTCATATGGCCGACGACCTTATGGTAAGTGCCCTACCTCCTCATATGTCTACACTAACTGTGGTGGGGGGCAGACTGAGCAAATTTGTCAAGGCATGGCACATGATCACTGCAGATGCCTGGGTGCTTCACACGGCCCGGGGTTATTCTATAGATTTCGTACACTACCCGGTCCAAGTGGCCACGTAGGTTGGAATGGAATTCAAACAGGGAAACACCCGATGGTGTGCCGACTCCTACGAGGCATAAAATTTGCACGACCACCACGACCTCGATACTCGGAGGTATGGGATGTGAACCTCGTTCTCCGACTTCTTGAAGGTTGGCCGAGGAACGAAGACTTGTCGATCAAACAACTCACCACAAAATTGGTCACGCTGCTTTGCCTCATCTCCTGTAAGCGGGTCTCAGATGTACGAGCATTGGACATTCAGGCACGCCCATATACACCGGAAGGGGTGACCTTTGATATATCGAGACGTACAAAAACGTCCATCAAGAAGGTTTTTTACCCCGTTTTTCCACATAACAGTAAGTTATGCCCAGTAGCCTGCCTCAAAGAATATGAAGCACGAACGGCGAAGGTCCGAGACCCCCAACGGACGGAATTATTCCTGGCCGTTCGACAACCGCATCGCCCGGTTTCCACAGTCACTCTATCTCGATGGGTCAAATGGATCATGACGTCAGCAGGCATTGATACTTCCACATACGGAGCACATTCAATGAGAGGTGCCATGGCATCAAAAGGGTTTTCATTAGGCTGTAAATTGGAAGATCTTCTCTGAGCGGCCGACTGGTGGAGAGAATCCACTTTCCGTGAATTCTATTTTCGTCCGGTTTCTCATTTTTCCACGTCGGTGATCACACAGCTTTAAACTAGCATAATAATAGCCTCCGTGTCCTTTAATAAAATTACCAGTCATGATTTTATAAAGGACACGGAGGCGAGTATTATCCCACCCACGAGAGGTAAGTTACCCGCCTCTGAGAATATTATGTATGTTATGGGATTAGAAATGTGTGATAATGTGATATCCTATTACCATTTGAGTGATTATATTTAGAAAGATTGAATGTTAGATAGTTTTGGAATATGAACGTGGAGAAAATATTATACAAGACCATATTTTACCATCTTGTTTCTCTGTCTTACAGCTTCCTAATTGGAGTGCCATAATGGTTCAAGCATGCCCATAAGTCTACGAATGGAGGATGACCAGTTTTTTCGTCCAGTTTGGTTGGACCTTTGTTTGATGTCATCTTCTATTGGATTCAAAGTATTTGTTCTTCTACACGAGTATTGTTTGTTTTTTTCTGTTTTTCAATGTCGAGTTTTGGAGTGTCCATCAGCAACACCAAAAGAAAGAGGAGTTGCTTAGGGTCACATGGGACTTTGTTGTAATGGGGACACTCTGATTGGTTCATATGTGGTATCTGAGTAACCCTTTAGAGGTTATGATATGATTGATGTGATTGAATTGTTTTCTTTTCATAGAATATATGTACAATATTTCTTTTGCTGCTGTAGAATAAATGAAAGAGAAAAGCATAATACTCGCCTCCGTGTCCTTTATAAAATCATGACTTTACGTCATGAAATTAGTAAAATCTGGTAATTTTACTACAACATTTAGCAGAGGTTGGCGGTGAAAAGGCAACATAAAAAGGGTCAAAATAGCCTTAGGTAAATTGCTTGTTATGCCTACATATATATATATATATATATATATATATATATATATATATATATATATATATACTTTTGAGTGGCAATTTTGATTTTTGTGATGGCTATTAAACTTACAAGACATACCAAAATTGTTTTCTATTGAAATTTCATTTTACTTCTTGTATTTTATGATCTGTAACTTTCAAAATAAACTGAAATCCTAGACATATTATGTACTCTGTAAATCAATACACATACATTAATTTATTTTGAACTTGATTTCCTAAGCTGGACATATTATGCACACGTTATTATTGCCAAAACTATGAGGGGAAAAAAAAATACTTTTGTTTTTCTTTCATTTTTATTTTTTTGTTTATAATAAACCCACATTTATATATGTACATGTCACATCACATCAAATTAAAGCCCCCTTTGCCCTTTAACCCCTTAAGGACTGAGCCAAATGTACACGTTGTGAACAAAACAAAACGTAAACAAAACCTGGCATTTGCGCTATATGTCTGTCCAACCGTATTTCACCTCTTTCATATTAAATGCACCCCCCCTTATTATATATCATTTTATTCAGGGGAAACAGGGCTTTCATTTAATATCAAATATTTAGCTATGAAACATAATTTAATATGAAAAAATTGGATAAAATAAGAAATGTTGTTATTTTTTTTAGTTCTACATGACATTTTAACTGTCAATGTCATAATACTGTTTGCTTTTACTGCAATAAAATACACATATTTGTATTCAGCAAAGTCTCACGTGTAAAACAGTACCCCCTATGTACAGGTTTTATGGTGTTTTGGGAAGTTACAGGGTCAAATATAGCACGTTACATTTGAAATTGAAATTCGCCAGATTGGTTACATTGACTTTGGGACTGTATAGTAGCCCAGAAATAAAATTTACACCCATAATGGCATACCATTTGCAATAGTAGACAACCCAAGGTATTGCAAATGGGGTATGTCCAGTCTTTTTTAGTAGCCATTTGGTCACAAACACTGGCCAAAGTTAGCGTTAGTATTTGTTTGTGTGTGGGAAAAAAACGCCAATTTTGGCCAGTGTTTGTGACTAAGTGGATACTAAAAAAGACTGGACATACCCCGTTTGCAATACCTTGGGTTGTCTACTATTGAAAATGGTATGCCATCATAGGGGTAATTTTCATTCTTGGGCTACCATAGGGTCTCAAAGACAACGTAACCAATCTGGCGAATTTGAATGTGAAAAAAATGAAACACAAGCCTTATATTTGACGCTGTAACTTTTGAAAACACCATAAAACCTGTACATGAGGGGTACTGTTGTACTTGGGAGACTTTGCTGAACACAAATATTTGTGTTTCAAAACAGTAAAAAGTCCCGCACGGCTCGGCTGGAATACTGAAACACTGGACATACACAGCAGGCACCAGCGGTATGCATCCAGAACTGTTTTACTGTCCACCAATACACTCCTGGCGCTTCCCGGACGTGGGCATCGGGTGACTGATAACTCTCTGACGGGCATGGGCCTGATGTCTAATGCTTAAGCTCCAACAGTATTAGTCTGATTTGCATCAATATTCCTCTGCATGCCCTGCTCTTGTGTTAAATTGATTGGTTTGTTATGTTTATTTTCTTTCTTTCTGCTTTTCTTTTATTAGTTCTGGGGGTGCAGGGAGCAGGAGGGAGGCAAACTCCTGGCTAAGGTGGCAACTGCCATTTAGCAGACCTAGCTTTCTAGCTCATACATTAGTATACGAATAACCAGACCTAAAATGTCTCTAAAATGCAAAACGAAACTGCCTCTCTCTCGCAAGCAGGCATAGCTGCACAATCAGAACAACTACACACTGTCCTTTGCCGTTGCGCATAGCTAGCCAGAGTGAAGAATAGAGACCATAAGTAGTATCAGTCAGAGGCAAATGGGGTTAGCTTGACCGTCTCTTTAAGGTTATCGCAAAAACACGCATCTTACTTAGCTGCTAGGCAAGAGTACCTTGTGGCACACTGCTGAATACTTGGAAGGTGCCCCCACTGCCCCCTGTGCAACACGATATTGCAGGCCAACGCTCAGGCTGTCACCGTCACGGGGCCTCCCTGGGGGCCTACTCATGTTTCCCATCGTTATGTACTAATACTAATAATTAAAATACAGAAAAGTGTGCAGCGCTCGTGATGGATACACGTGATAATATATTGGTGGTATATCCCAAAGTTATATGTATAAAATAAGGATAAATACCTTATTATAATAGATCTGTGTCAATTAAGCTCCTATACATAATAAACAAAACAGAGCATAGTATAATACTGTAATGTGAAATGAGTTAAATATAGCAGTCTTAATGGTTCCACTCACATGGGTTGGAGCCTGTTAATAAATAAACTGGCTCAGGTATAAGCGCTTTAAGAAGGAATTTCCACTGGAGTCCACAAGGCTGGAGCTTCAGCTTCCAAATGCAGGAAAAATAGAGCAGGCAAAACACCAATTTTAGAAATATATCAAATGAATTATTTATTAAAAAGCATTTAAAATCTTACATTCCAAATTGGGTAATGTCAGCATCAAAGCACAGATCTATTATAATAAGGTATTTATCCTTATTTTATACATATAACTTTGGGATATACCACCAATATATTATCACGTGTATCCATCACGAGCGCTGCACACTTTTCTGTATTTTTGTGTTATGTTGATTGTGGGACTGTGGTGATTAAATCCCACTAGTGTGTTCTAGCAGCTGTTTTTTAGCGCCACAAATTATACTTCTTTGTTTGTTAATACTAATAATTAGCCTACGACCTTCTCAGTCATAGCTTTGTATGCCTTACCTAAATGTTAAAAACTACCATTATGAACATGTTTCCCCAATTACACAAAAATGTGCTGTCTGATATGCCATGAAAATGATTGTTATTATATTGTTTGCTTCAGCTGTTGTGGCAAAGTGAACCTGTTTGTTACTCTCAGCACAACAAAATAAAGAATAAAATAAAAAAAAAAACAGTACCCCCCATGTACAGGTTTTATGGTGTCTTGGAAAGTTATGGGGTTAAATATAGTGCTAGCAAATTAAATTAAAGGCAGGTCCCGCTAATTGTAATTAATTATGATTCCTAATTATGTAAAAATATTACATAAATATATGTGTAGAATTAATATATGTATATATATATACGTATGTGTATATATATATATAATTTTTTTTCAATATTTTTATTTATATATAGGTATATATATATATATATATATATATAGTGATATATATACGTATATATTTATGTATAGATATATATATATATATTTTATCATGTTCCATTTGTATTTTGATATAAATATATATATATATATATATATATATATTCCTTGCTAATCATGGCAGCACTTAACATATGGGTTAGCTCCTCCCTCCAGCCAATAGGACAGGAAAAACTATTAAGAATTCAATTATCCCTGAGGTATAAGAGATCCCAGAAGACTAGGTTCCTCAGTCTTTTTTTCCTGTCCTCCTAGCCAGACAGGACAGCTTGTATTTATTACAAGGATATATATTTTTTATGCTCACCTGGCTATGTCCTTCAGCCTTACTCCCTAAGAGGTCAGCCTCCCTCTATAGGAAGACCAGGTACATGCAACCCACCTCTTGGTAGCTGGGGACCCCTGGTAGCCAGAGGAGTTAGTATTTCCTCTGGCATCCTCCTGAGAGCTGCTAAATGCCTGTTCCTACAGGTGAATCTTCATACTCTGGCGGCGGATCAGGACACCCGCACATGCGCAATGGTAAGTGGACGCGAGTAGCCCTTTGTTCGCCAGTATCAAAAATGGCGGCTCCGGGCGCTCGCGGCATATCGCGCATGCGCAATTAAAGGCACAGCGCGCCTTTTCTATTTAAAGGGGAAATATGCGGTTTAGTTTTGCCGCGAAATTCAAATCCCACAAGATATACTGACTGCTCTCTGGGAACCAAGCTACCTCTCTCTGCAGGTATTTAATTTTAACATTTTTTCATTTTTAAGATACCTTTGGTTCAAAGGTTTTTTTTCTGTTATATATCCTTTAAACATTATATATATTTTTTTCGCCTTTTTACTCAGCCTGAATTTGTGTGCTTATTATGGATCATTCTCCTACTTCTGCCAAATCAGCGATTCTAGGTCATAGGTGAGCATTAATTTTTTATTTTTTTTATTTTTCTCATTTTTTCCATTATAAAAAGAGTGCAACAGAGGGTACAGTCTCTTGACTTCTGTAATTTCAGCCCTCAAGACCGGACAGGCCCTAGATCTCCTTCCAGGAGAAGGGATAAACCGGCTGCCTGCGTTGGATGTGGCTCCAGACCCTTGGATAACTGCAGGCTATGCAAAAGATGTTTAGCTCGTGTTGCAGGAGAATCTGAATTCCAGCAGCCTCCACAAGCATCCACCTCTGCCCAGGATATAGCCTCATGGATAAAACAAGCGGTGGCAGAGGGCATTGCTGATTCACACAAAGGCAAACGTCCTAGATATGAACATCCCCAGGAAGATCACGATTCTTCAGAGGAAGATTTCATGCAGGATACAGGTTCCCTGAACTTTGATCAGATATCTTCCAGTGATGAGGAATACTCCTGCCCCCTAGACTCCAAGGCAGTAGAGCGTTTGATCTCTCTCGTGAGAAGAACACTGGAACTACCTGACGAGGTGCTAGAAACCTCAGCAGCAGACAAACACTTCGGGGATCTCAGTAAAAGGAAAACTTCATTTCCGGTACACAGGTCCATTAAGGATCTTATCAGTAATGAATGGAAGACTCCTGAAAAGAGATTTTCTCTGCAAAACCGTCTGGCAAAATTATACCCCATACGTGAGGAGGATTCCAGGCTTTGGACCTCTAACCCAAAGGTTGATGCCTCAGTTATTAAGGTGGCTAAACGTTCTATTCTCCCAATAGATTCCAACGCTTCACTGAGAGACCCTATGGAAAAAAGAATAGACGCTGACATTTCAAAATGTTTTTTAGCAGCAGGTACTGGATGTCACCCTGCGGTTTCTATTTCTGCTATGTCCAGAGCTATGAGAGTATGGATCCTGGACATTGAAGAAGATTTGGACAAGGGGGTCAGAAGGCAACACATTGCAGATTCCTTAAGAGAAATTAGACTAGCCAGTGAATGGCTCTTAGAAGCCTCTACGGACATAATTAAAGTCATGTCGAAGGTTATGGCATTCTCAGTTGCAGCCAGACGTGCACTGTGGCTCAGATCATGGGGGGCCGATATGGCCTCAAAACATAACTTATGTTTCCTTCCCTTTTTGGGTGAGGTTTTGTTTGGAAAACCCCTTGAAGAAGCCATCAAGAGAGCACTCGATGTCAAGCAGGTTCTGCTTCCGCAAGATAGGCGTCCAAGAAGACCTCCACTTGAACGTCGTTCGTATAGAGAACACCCTTCCTATAGAGACAGCAAGGCTTATAGGCCAGGTCGTGAATACTATAGACCAAACTTCCAAGCAATTCTGAAGGTTACTACGCCCAAGCACCTTTGGTAGGAGGAAGACTTATGCATTTCCAAAGGGTTTGGGCAGAGATCCCAGACATATGGGTGAAGTCCATAATTACAGAAGGCTATTCTCTAGAGTTTATGGACATTCCCCGATCAAGATTCATAAGAACCAGTTTGCCCCTGAATTCGCACAAAAGAGAAGCATTAATTCAGTACACTGGAGACCTTCTACATCAAAAGGTGATTGTTCCTGTTCCGGTCAAACAAATGTTTTAGGGCTTCTATTCCCCTCTCTTCCTAGTGAAGAAACCTGGAGGAAAGTGGAGACCCATTCTGGACTTGCATCAACTAAATATTCACTTGAGGGTGAGAAAATTCAGGATGGAGTCTCTTCGCTCTATCATTCCAATGGTAAGTCAAGGAGATCGGCTAATTTCAGTAGATCTGAAAGACGCTTACATCCATGTGCCAATAATTCTTCATCACCAGAGGTTCCTCAGATTCTGCGTGAACAATCTTCATTTCCAGTTCCGGGCTCTACCGTTTGGAATCAGCACAGCCCCAAGGACCTTTTCAAAGATCCTGGTGACGGTTATCGCATTACTCAGAAAGCAGGGAATAAAGGTATTCCATTACCTCAACGATATCCTGATAGTCGCTCCAACATGCAAGGTTTTGCTACAACATCGTCTGAAGGTACTCCAGACACTAGAACGCTTTGGCTGGTTAATCAACTACCAGAAGAGTCAACTGCAGCCAGCCAGAAGGTTGGTGTTTTTAGGAGCAGAATTCGACACCATGTCAGCAGTAGTATCTCTGGCCCACGACAGAAAGCTGAATATACTGTCTCGCATTCGAGAATTTCAAATTGAAAGAATGACCACGGCAAGAACTTGTATGAGAATCATAGGCTCCCTTTCCTCCACGATTGGCCTAGTGAGATGGGCTCAGTGGAACCTCCGCCCTCTACAAGAATACTTCCTTCAGGAGTTCAATTCAGCCTCACAGGAATGGGAAACTAAGATATCCGTTCCAGATCGCATAAAATTGTCCCTCAACTGGTGGCTTTCTTGGGAAAACCTATCCAAGGGTTTTCCTCTGATGGAGGTAGACTGGATGATAATCACCACGGATGCCAGTCAGGATGGTTGGGGTGCACATCTGAAAGACCATTTTGTCCAGGCTCTATGGCCCCTGCACACCCGTCATCTTCCTTCCAATATAAGGGAATTGAGAGCAACCTTCCTGGCTCTTCTACACTTCAAGCCTCTCATTCAGAATCGATGGGTGAAACTGAGGATAGACAACAGGGCTGCTGTTGCATACATCAACCATCAGGGAGGTACCAGAAGTTATGCACTGATGAAGGAGATCAAGCCAATCATGAATTGGGCACAGAAAACTCTAGCCGGGCTCTCTGCCCTATACCTCCCTGGGAAGGAGAATACGATTGCGGACTTCCAGAGCAGACATCAAGTGAAGGAGACAGAATGGAAGCTATCCGACTCCGTCTTCCAGCAACTGATAAGGAAGTGGGGACTCCCACAGGTGGATTTAATGGCTACCGCTCAGAATGCTCATCTTCCATGCTTCATGACAAGGAGATTTCACCCTCTGGCATATGCTCAAGACGCCCTTTCATCAACATGGCCTTTTCCCTCCGATCCAGCTCATTCCCGCCCTCCTGAAGAAAGTCTCCAAAGAACGATGCAGGATAATAGCTATCATCCCGTTCTGGCCTCGTCGTCCATGGTTTCCACTCTTGAAGAGTCTGTTGATAGACGATCCATGGGAAATTCCGGTCTTCTGGAATCTTCTGTCTCAAGGACCTCTAGTACACCCGGAGCCACACAAGCTGCGTCTTCATGCATGGCTCTTGAAAGGAAATCCTTAAGCGATCAAGGGTTTACTGAAGATGTTGTTTCCACCTTGTTACGTTTCAGGAAGATTTCTACCTCTTCCACGTACTATAAAATATGGGGGGCATTTGCGGACTGGCTTCATGTTGACGTGAAGGATTTAGAGTCACATTCTATTACCCAGGTTTTAGGATTCTTACAAGCTGGGTTGGATAGAGGTTTAAGTCTGAACACTCTCAAGGCTCATTGTTCCGCTATCTCTGCCATGTCAGGTGTCAGATGGGCTATGAACCCCATGGTAATGCGCTTCATGAAAGCAGTTCTTAGAATCAAACCACCGATCCGGGCATTCAAGTGTCCTTGGGATTTACCTTTGGTCCTACAGGCCTTGATGGAACAACCTTTCGAACCGTTGGAAGAAGCTCATATGTTGTCCCTGACTCAGAAGACCCTGCTTCTACTGGCATTGGTTTCAGCTAGAAGAATGGCGGACATAAGTGGTTTATCGGTTGAAGAACCTTATACCACTTTCTATCATGACAAAGTCATTCTCCGTCCCAGACCAGAATTTCTACCTAAGGTAGTCTCTCCTTTCCACCTGAACCAGGAGATCGTTCTTCCAGTCTACTTTCAGAATCCGTTGAACGAGATGGAAGAAAAGTGTCACATGCTGGACCTTAAGAGGTGTCTCTTGATTTACATTCAACGGACTAAGGCATGGAGAAAATCTCCTCAACTCTTCATTCTCCCTGGGGGCTCACGTAAGGGCGAAGCGGCCTCTGTCTCTACTCTCCGTTCCTGGACTGTCTCCACTATTTCAAGGGCTTATAAGGTACGAGGTGTTCCTGTTTAACAGAATATAAAGGCACACTCTACCAGGTCGATTGTCACTTCATGGGCTGCAGAGTCTGGAGTGTCACCAGAGAGCATTTGCAAAGCTGCTAATTGGTCTTCTATAGGAACGTTTGTTAGTCATTATAAACTGGATGTTTCTTCGGATTCTAGCCTGCAATTTGGACTTTCGGTCCTAAACTCATGTACTTCTCGAAGCAAATAAATATTTCTGAGCATCTATTCCCTCCCTGTGGTATTTACTGCTTGGGTATTCCCCATATGTTAAATGCTGCCATGATTAGCCAGGAATAGGGAAAATATATTCATACTTACCGTAATTTTCTTTTCCTGGCTATTCTTCATGGCAGCATTTGGGTTACCCACCCAATTTATTATGTCGGATCTGCTTGCTACTAGACTGAGGAACCTAGTCTTCTGGGATCTCTTATACCTCAGGGATAATTGAATTCTTAATTGTTTTTCCTGTCCTATTGGCTGGAGGGAGGAGCTAACCCATATGTTAAATGCTGCCATGAAGAATAGCCAGGAAAAGAAAATTACGGTAAGTATGAATACATTTTCCCTATTAATATCACAATACAGTTAGAACGAAATAACACACATCTATATATTTTGTAATTATTTATTTTTAATTATTTTTTTAATTGTATTTTTTAACGTATTTACATTTTTTTATATTATATATAAATATATATATAACAATAATTATATATATATTTAATCAGTATCAGTCTACGTGTTATTTGATATTAATATATATATATATATATAATTATATATATATTAATAGTAAAATACACCTAGACAGTGTATGTTTGTGTATGTATATGTGTATATATATATATATATATATATATATATACTTAGATCATATATATATATATGATATATATATATATGATCTAAGTATATTATTATTTTTTTCACACTTATTTTAATTAATTTTATTTTATTTCCAGCCAGCAGGGGGACTAACTGTCATTACAGACAGTCCCCCTGCTGGCAATGCCTGAGCCAGCTAACCCGGCCATGTGATTGTGAGGTCCTCGCAAGGACCTCAATCTCACATGGCCGGGGGGGCCCCCAAGAGCAAGGACGTGCTGCGGGGGGCTCCCTGGGAGTCCCCCTAACCGCGATCGTCTGCGTGGGATCACCGGCGACCGGGTAAGTAACAAAAAACCGGAGGGCGTACTATTACGTCCGGCGGCGTTTAGAGCCGCTTAAAATAGGGCGTAATAGTACGCCCTCCGGTCTTAAAGGGTTAAAACACCTTATATAATATGTTTTGGTGTAATAATGAGAGAAATGCAAATAGCGGTTGAACACAAACAGACAAAAATTAAAAAATTGCTTGTGTCCTTATGTGTATGTCCAGCTTTTGAAGTTGCGTCCTTAAGGGGGTTGAATTTTATGGCAAGACAGGAGGCTTCATATTTGCTTATCTTTCTTTACTGAACCTCCCAGCAGCAAAGAAATAGTTAACAATAGTGTAAAAACAATTCAACCAATCAGAGTGTATAACAGTATTATATGATGTCATCAAACTCCTCCCAAGTCCTCTTTTCTTTGCTGCTTGCCTCCCAGGTGAGTCTGCTCCAATTATATCGCCTTATGGTTTTTGCCTTTAATGCAATATTTGAACTAATTTTCTCATTAATTTGTAAAATTTTATAGCACCCATATCTCTATTATCATTTTAAAATAATTTTCTGTGGTAATGTTTTGTTTATCAAACATTCATTCTCACTAGTTTCTCACACAATTTATTATCAGTACACAATACCCTTACTACATATAATTATACCTAACATGTTGGTTTATTTATGTCTCTGAACAGTTTTTCAACTTTTTCGCCATTGCTCCCCTTTAACATTCGTCCGGGTTTGCCTCCGCGATTTTATTTCATTTGTGGCCGCAGTTTCCTCTCGATTCTGAGAGACCGCGGCTCACCCTTCAGTTTTTCAAATCAGTGCCACGGACTCCAATTTCCAGGAGCCCGCTGCTCAATTTCGTGCCCTTTCTCGGTTCCCGCCTTCTCGCGTCTGCAATTACCTGACGCGCTTCCTCCCACCCCTTTTGCTGGCGGCCATCTTAAACCGCGATTTACCTTGTTATTTATGCGTGATCGCTTCACCTCACATCGGATCCGGTAAGTATCTTATTTACTTGCTGCTC
This sequence comes from Pelobates fuscus, assembly GCF_036172605.1. Lineage (NCBI taxonomy): Eukaryota > Metazoa > Chordata > Amphibia > Anura > Pelobatidae > Pelobates > Pelobates fuscus. The sequence continues at coordinate 131,351,264 of NC_086325.1, forward strand.
ATAGCACCCTTAAAGTACTACCACCTTTTTCCAAATTATTCATTGTACCTTTTGGTTTTTCTTGACAAGAAAATACCTGCTGTATCTTATTATTAAATAAAGGAGGGCCTTATGGGTGACCCCCCCTTTTTGCTCTCTCACTTGATTCATTGAATGTTGTTGTGGGTGACCCCCACCTTTTATTCACTTTCTAATCAATTTATGACAGGTGTCTCAACACAATTACTACAAGTGAGTGACCCTCACCTTTGCAAATAATACAATATATTATTTAAAGTGACCCCACACTTTATTAAATATTTTACAGACATACTCATAAAAGTCTGAAAAAAAAAACCAACTGAGTGGTGAACCCCACTTCTTATTGTTACAGTGGTCCAATCCACTTTTATAATTTAGTGGTCTACCCCACTATATATTGTGTGCCGTCCTTATATATCAAACTATGCTTACTTGGGTGACCCTCCACTTAGAAATGTTACTAAGCACAATTGGGTGAACCCCATTTAACATTCTTGTCTTACGACTATTTATCAGAATCACTAATACAGTCCTAACGAAAATGTCTGACAATACTGAGCCTGCAATCTCTCAGGAACTTGAAGCTTGGCTGGTTTCAACCATTACCAAATCCATCCCCAAGGCGTTAGCAGCCTTCCATGAAAAGACTCCTGGCGAAGTCAATGCCACCGCACATTTACTCTCTGACTCAGAGGACTCTCAGCCATCAGATCAGGAGGTCACACGTAAGCGCCCTTGGGAAGGGAATAGTGCGTCTGCGGGCAAGGCTCCTGCCAAGTCCCAAAAATTAACTGTCACTCTCCCCGCCCAAACAATTTTTGACCCCTTGGAGGGGTCCACTTCTCAAATGGGCGATGGGTTTGAGGATTACTACCTTGGCTATTCTGATGAGGACCCCTCGGCGAATGCGCTAGGGGATACCCCATCGGAATTTGTCAGGGAGACATTCATTACCAAAAAGGACACAGATGCAAACATCTCTATGCCCAAGGGACCCGACTCAGACACCCTTCTGGATGCCTCGGGTGTCCCTTTTGTCGACCCTTGGGTCATTAGATATCCACGTTCGGCCGAATGGGCCCCACCTGACCACATCTCTAATTTTTGCAAGATGTGGCTGCGTAAGCCCCTTGAAAAAGAAATAAGGGCTAAACTCAGAGCAGAATGACCTCGGCCAACTATAACAAGTAAAGTGGCTCTCACGCCAGAGTTTGACCCGCTAATTGTGACCTTCATCACTAAAACAGGGAAAGACCCTTGCAAGCTCCTGGATATCGCTGGTCCCATCATCCAAATTGTCATAGCTGACGAAGCTATAACTAGTGGGGAGTTTGACCCTCACACAGTCCGAGAATGGGCCCAAAGAGCCCTATGTTTCCTGGGCAATGCAAATGTGGCTATATCCACTGAGAGACGTAGGGCGGCACTATATAAACTCAATGCTAAATTAGCAGACTTAAGCTCCCGAGAACTGGGACCAGAAGCCAATGGCTTGTTAATTGGGGACTCTTTCATGAGAGATCTGTCCAAACATGTAGCCTTATTTACTACCTTAAACAAGGCCCAATCCTCCCTACGCAGGGTATTTCGCTCCCAGTCAAGTCAAACGAACAGCAGAGCTGTCTTCACAGGCTACAGGCCTCGTCCCTCAGAAAACTACTGGAACTCGGGACCACCCCGACCCTACCACGGGCAGTTATTCACCAATAGAGGATCCATCCGGGGATGTGGATCTGCCTCCTTACGCGGATGCACTGATCCAGGTAATAAACCTTCCTTTTTTTCAATGTACCTATAGCAGGTCGACTAACCCATTTTTTCCAACAGTGGGAACTGCTTTCACAGGATCTGTGGATCCTACACACAGTCAAGGGGTTAAAAATAGATTTCCTTTCCACTCCCTTCCAGAACACACCACCAGCACCATTTCGGATGTCTGCAACAGACAACCTGGCATTACACACAGAATTGAACAAACTGGTGGAAAAAGGGGCGATAGAAAGATCACCCTTCCCACATACCTTTCTAAGCAATATTTTTCTGGTCCACAAAAAATCCGGAGACCTGCGTCCAATAATCAATTTGAAAGACCTGAATCACTATGTCAGATATCGTCATTTCAAAATGGAGGGCATCCATCTCCTTAGGGACCTCCTTTGCTTGGGAGACTGGTTCTCTAGATTCGATCTCAAGGACGCATATCTCACTGTCCCTGTTGCCCGCAACCATCGGGCTATTCTTCAATTCCTCTGGCAAGAGGAAATTTGGCAGTTCACATGCCTCCCGTTCAGTCTTTGTTCCGCACCATGGTGTTTCACAAAGCTGATGAAACCAGTGATGGCGCCACTCCGATCACAGGGGATTCGTTCCATTGTATATTTGGACAACATCCTGATAATGGCTCAAGATCCAGACCTTTTACGTCAACACATGGACATGACGACAGCCTTATTACAAAACCTAGGTTTTGTAATCAACTTTCAGAAATCGGACTTGGAACCTTCTCAGAAGGTTCAGTTTCTCGGATTCCTAATAGACTCCGTACAGGCAATTTTACAACTACCTTCTACAAAGGTCAAGGCTATAAAGAAAGACATTAGCAAATTGCTATCAGCCCACGAGATTCGCCTACGCGATCTGGCTCATACCTTAGGCCTACTGTCTGCCTCTATCCAAGCCATTTATCCAGGACCCCTACATTACAGAGCCATGCAACGGCTCAAGACTTACTATCTAAACCGTGAATAGTGCAACAGTAGTGAAAGGACCAAACTGATCAATCCACTAGAGTTGTTGTGGTTGAAGGGTAGCAGGGCATGACCCAGAATAAACAATAGCATAAGAAAGAACTGAAGTGGGTGAAAGGGAACAATACACCCATAATCAGAATCTAAACCCTAAATTTATCTGCTCCATCAGTAAATTGCATACAAAATTGCCAGTAATGGAGCATAGAATGAACTAATTGTAGTAATTATAAATCTTTATTAGTCCCTCTTAAGGGAAAATACAAAAAACACACACAAAAAAAGTATGTACAGTGACGAAAGTGTTAATCAACGGTCTAGCCACAAAATAATATTCTCATTATAATTGTTCCCTTTCACCCACTTCAGTTCTTTCTTATGCTACTATCTAAACCGGTCCACCTCCTACGACCAGCTGATCTACCTAACTTCACTGGTGGCTTCACAACATGGAAGCCTGGAATTGCAAACCATTTTCGGATCACAACTAGACTTCATGCTGGAATCCGATGCCAGTCTCTTGGGGTGGGGCGCTACGTGCGCCGAAAGGTCCACGGGGGGACTACGCTCCCCCTCCGAACAAGCACTGCACATCAATTGCCTAGAATTGATCACAGGATCTTTTTGCGATTCGCAGTTTCACAAAAGATTGTTTCAATTGTTCACTAGTACTGCGCATGGACAACGTCTCTTCAGTGCGTTATGTGAATCGGTTAGGAGGTTCCCGATCCAAATTACTGTCCGACCTTACCAAGGAACTCTACCAATTCTGCCTAGAGCGGAATTTATCCATCAGAGCGGAATATCTTCCGGGCACGGACAACCTAGTCGCAGATTGGTTCTCTCGTCATTGGAGGGACGTAAGCGACTGGCAATTGGATCCCCACTGGACCTGTTCGCGTCTCGGCTGAATCGCCAGACGGAGGCCTTTTGTCAGCTGGCTCCCAGATCCCCAGTCCTGGGCAGTCGATGCCTTCCTACACCCTTGGCCGGAGACAGGAGCTTATGCGTTCCCGCCTTTCTCCATGATCCAGCGCCCCCTTTACCGGGTCAAAGCCCTAGTAGTGAAGATAGTTATTTTCACTCTGCAATGGACAGCCCAGACTTGGTTTCCAACCCTGCTAGAACTGTCTGTGAATTGTCCAATTCTACTACCTCGATTCCCCCAACATCCTCAAGAATCCAGCAGGGCACTGTCACCCATTCGCCCTTCAAGGGCGGCTCCAGCTTGTAGCTTAGACCATTTCAGGGGATCTTGAATGTCTCGGGACTTTTGGAGACAGCTCAGGCCCTCCTATGGGACTCCTGGGCCCCAGGCTCTAGACGAGCTTACCTCGCTGCATGGCGGACATGGGCCAGCTGGTGTTTGGAAAGGGATTCTGATCCCCTTTTCAGCACCTCTGATGATCATCCTAAATTTTCTGTCTACTCTCTTTGATCAAGGCAAGTCCTATAGATCAATTAATGTTTTTATTTTTTTTTTTATAATTCTTTATTTTTGCAGTGCATATGGTGGTAACATTCAGGCACGTGGTACCCCAAAGGCAATCCGCATGCATATTTCAAAACAAAGAGTGATAACATGGAAAGCATTAGGGTATGGTAGTACAATGCACTATTTTTATATTTATGAACAGGCTTAAATCACGCTATTTGTAGATTGTTTTTTTGAACATGCTAAACTAGGCAATTTTATGTATACGTTAGTAATCTATGAAACAGACGATTATATCTGCGTTAAACCCCAGCGATGCACATGAAAACGAAAAACAGTGGTCTAATATTTATGTTCGTGTCTACAAGCTGAGTTACATGCTAGTGGATTCGTTTTTGTAATCGCTTATGTAGTCGCTATGTGGTTGCATATGTAGCTTATCTCATCTATACTTGGTTAGGCTTAAGTAAGATTGTTCGATTACTTGTTGATCTGACAGGTATACTTAGGAATACCCTACATTTATGGATAACATTAGCTTGTCACAGTTGCTTAGAACATTTGCTCATACAAGTTGCCTAGAACAGTAATAATAAAGCATAGTGGGGTATGCAGCTTGAGAGTGGGGTCGCATGTGAAGACAGACTGATCTGCTGAGAGGGTGAGAAAGGGGCATCTGGTACCGTCCGTGTAAGCCCAAGGTAAGTCCTGTTTTGTCCCTCAGGATGGGGGCTGTCAGTGTAGAGTAGAAACTGCTAGCAGTCCTCTGCGACGGGACTCAGTTCCAGCAGCGCTTGCAGTGTGTGTAGCTTTACGGCTCCTCGATCTGTGGCTGGAAAGGGTGGTGACGAGCTGTGCCCTCCATTGATTCCCTGGTCGGGTAAGTGGCTTTTGTGGCGCTCTCATGGATGTGGGAGTAAACATGTGGCTTGCCATTGTAGATCTGCCCAGGTGCAAACTCCAAGCTCACTTGTGTGCTGTGTGTCACTCCTACCCCAGTGCCATGCTGAGAGGCTGCAGCTTTCCCTTTGTCCTGTGTCCGGTGCGGTCGCCGTACCTGTAATCAGACAGCTGTTGTGGCTCAATATCGAAGGAGCGGTAGTATAGGTGCTCTGAGCCGCCGCCATTTTGGATTTGGGCCTTGTATGTCCGGTGCCGTGTGGTCAGCTCTCAGGTCGGCTTGCGTGCGCCCCAATGTGGACCGGGATGACCCCCCCGGCCCAGAGGGGGGGGAACAGGAGCCGGCAGGCATTAAACATTCCAGCGTGGGGCAGTATAGTAGGGAGACAGGGCAGCGGCCGTCCACCCCGCTCCCCCTAAAGTAGGCCGCGGCCTCCAAAGTCCCGTGCTTCCCGTTGGGGGATCCGGGACTCCCGATCTCGGGGTCCGCTACCCTTCCCACCGCTGTGTGAGTGGTTTCTCGCTGTTTGTGGGTTTGGATGGCTGCCTATTTTGGCTCCGATGTCGGATTTCTCCGGAGCCCATCCGCCATGCGACCGGTCAGCATGGCGGTCCGGCCCCGCCCCCCCAATTAATGTTTTTAGATCTGCTAGTTCTGCGGCCCACAACCCTATTGACAATGCATCAGTAGGAAAACACCCTTCAGTTTGTAGACTTTTATGAGGGATCAGGCTAGCCAGACCCCCTCTTCCAAGATATTCCAATTTCTGGTACGTCACTCAGGTTTTTTCCCTTTTAGACTCCTGCCCCTCTAATGAGAATTTGTCGTTACGTCAACTCTCTGCCAAACTGGCCTTACTCCTATGTCTGGTATCCTTCCATAGGGTCTCTGATATTCGAGCATTTGATTTCCACGCTGTAGTTTTTTTGCCTGAGGGCGTTAAATCTAACATCACCAGGCGAACTAAGACTAATTCCTCCTCTGTATCTACCCTTACTTTCCGAATAGACAGTCGCTTTGCGTGGCGCTCTGTGTAAGGCACTATATAGATGCCACAACCACTCTGCGTTCCCCTACAGGACCCCTTCTCGTTTCCTATGTCAGACCACACAAATCGGTGTCCACTCCCACCGTCGCGCGCTGGATCAGATGGATACTAGCCCAAGCAGGTATTGACTCCTCTTTTGGAGCGCATTCAGTCAGAGGAGCAGCCGCATCCTCAGCTATTCGTGCAGGTAGTTCCATCTCAGACATTTTGGCGTCTGCGGATTGGACCAGGGAGTCCACCTTTCGTACATTCAATTTCAAACCTATGCCACATGCTGCATCTTCTATCATATAAGAGCGTTAAAACAGCAAATATGAAGCCTCTTGTCTTGCCATAAAATTAGGGATTATTCTAGCCCTAGAGACTGAATAATCTAAATTTTATTAACGACAGAAGGCGAATATTTTCCCTCCCTTCTTTGTTTTTCATTATCATTTATACCCGCCCTAAGGTAAGTTACTACATTTTTTTTTCTTGTCGATCTGTTTCAAACACATTCACACATCATGCCATAGGTTTACACCACAACACTCTAACCAAGAGTTTGATATACTCAACATCATTTTACATGAAATCTATTGAAATTGCTGTCCCTAGTATGCATGCCATAAACTTGCATTCAACTAGTATGAGAACCTATACTCTCATGTTTTTTTTTCTCTACTTACCTTTAGTTTGAAGAATCCCAACACTTGTGATATTTGGATTCATCAATCCCGTTGAAAGTTTACATGGTTGACTACATCAGGACCTTGGATTGGTTACGGTTCATAGTTATAGTTTACATGGTTGATACTCGGATATCGTCGGCTACAGCAAGAAAGAGGACTTGGGAGGAGTTTGATGACATCATATAATACTGTTATACACTCTGATTGGTTGAATTGTTTTTACACTATTGTTAACTATTTCTTTGCTGCTGGGAGGTTCAGTAAAGAAAGATAAGCAAATATTCGCCTCCTGTCGTTAATAATATTTTGATTATTCAGTCACTAGGGCTAGAATAATCCCTAATTGCATAGATCAGTTTTGTGTATACTTAGTGGGTTATCAGAGCCTTATAATTTCACCACTGAAAATTGGAGAGCTGTATAGATCAGAACAGAATAGTTTTAAACGGCACCAAGGGTTGTGAAATACAGGGCGATCTGGTATCGTACAAATATCAAGATAAAAAGTGACGTTAAGGGGGCGGGGCCGGGCCGCCGAGCTGAGCAGTCGCAGGACAGCTCGGCTCCTGCACAAAAAGGCACATAAAGCTGATAAATTGTGATAAATTGTGATTTTGATGGAAATAATCACCTAATACCTGCGGTCCATGAAGTAACCGGGCTGCCCGAGCTGGGGTGAGGCTGGCTCCCGGAGTTTTAGTCCCTCAGAGGAGGGACTGGCGGTGAGTGGAGCGGACGGCCGCCGCACCACTATCCTGCCCGACGGAGCCCGACATACAAGCACCACCCGGTCCTGATCCCCCCCTCTGGACCGGGGGGGGGGGGGATGATCCCGGTCCAAGCAACGGGGCCACGCTCTGAGGCACCGTCACATCATCATGCAGACTGGTGACCTGCGATTAAGATGGCGGTGGCCACGTGCACGAGACCTGCAACACAAAGCCTGAGTTGGACTGCAGCTATCACCTGGCCCGGCGCACAGGGCACTAAGCGGTATATCACCACAACCGGCAGCTGCCACACTGCCACACGCTAGAAGAGACCATCGGACCCTCTGCCCGCAACACGCGCCTCCCAGGGTACACTGAACCCACCTAAGATGGTGGCTTGCCAAGTCCTCGAGCAGCAGGCAGCACGGCGGTGATCTCGCCAGAGAGCAACCCCTGCTGAGGCATCCTACGCAGTGGGGATGCTCAGATTGTCCTGGGAATCTTCGATCCGGTTCAGCTACAGCTCTGATGGACTTGGCTGCATCACCTGGCGGCGCCCAGCCTAGAAATCGGGAGATAACCTTACAGGGGAAACGAACTGTTCGCCAGACGCCAAGCACACGACCATGCAGCACATAACTGGGCAGCCAAGCCTCACACATCACTTAATAAGCCAATTTTTATGCCTTAAAATTGTTATGCTTCGATTTAGGCCTGTTGCCCAATTAGCCTGCACTCATACCCATGCCGAACCCGACCGACCCAGGCAAGCAGACTCGGTCACTGTCCAGCATGTACCTACAGGCACAAGCGGAGAAACCTCACATTAGGACTGGGGCCCATGATGAATGAGTTCCTGGACAGTTGCCCCAGAAGGCATAGGCTGCAATGAGGGAGACACTCTGGGACTCTTGTATAGCTCTCATGTTTTAACCACTTGTAAAACAAACTATGCAGGGCCTCAGCATACCCCCAACCAGAAGGCACCCAGGGCTGCCGTAATAGGGAAGCTATTCTGCCTTAAAGGACCACTCTAGGCACCCAGACCACTTCAGCTTAATGAAGTGGTCTGGGTGCCAGGTCCAGCTAGGGTTAACCCATTTTTTCATATGCTATGCTATGTTTATGAATGGGTTAAGCCTTCCCCCTATGTCCTCTAGTGGCTGTCTCATTGACAGCCGCTAGAGGCGCTTGCGTGATTCTCACTGTGAAAATCACAGTGAGAGCACGCAAGCGTCCATAGGAAAGCATTATGAATGCTTTCCTATGTGACCGGCTGAATGCGCGCGCAGCTCTTGCCGCGCGTGCGCATTCAGCCGACGGGGAGGAGAAGAGGCGGATCGGAGGAGGAGAGCAGGAGGAGATCTCTCCGCCCAGCGCTGGAAAAAGGTAAGATTTACCCCCTTTCCCCTTTCCAGAGCCGGGCGGGAGGGGGTCCCTGAGGGTGGGGGCACCCTCAGGGCACTCTAGTGCCAGGAAAACGAATATGTTTTCCTGGCACTAGAGTGGTCCTTTAACCTCCCCAACATACTGTGTAACAATCAGATATCCTTTACTGAACACCCTTGAGATCATACCCTATGTTGCATAGGCAATGCTAATGAGCTTCTGTGTTTCTCATATGTGACAGCACCAGCTTGCTTACATACGTAAAGGTACTACAAGTCATATCACCCTATCTAATATTACCTACTTGACCAAGCTTGACGCTATAATCCTGTTTATATAAAAAATTTGCAATTACTGTTACCGCATGTTTCTTTTATGTTTGCACCAGCTGTCGTGGCAGTTCAAAACTGATTGTTAATTCTATGCACAAATAAAAAAAAGAATTAAAAAAAAAAGTGACGTTAATGTCATATTTGAATATACTGTAATAGGGCGCAGCGATGGTGCAATATCGAATGTTTATAATATGAAATAATAATCACATTATAATTTAACCCCAAATTACTTTTTTGCTGTAAATGCTATAACTCACTGGTTTGTGAATCCTTCTTTTTCCAGGAGAATAACCTGCAGATCACAACCGGCGCCACTTTACTCCATTCACTCATTACGCCATCATCATAACAAGGGACAAGCATCACTAACTGTGCAGGATCCTTCTTTATCTCTATTAGTAACAGTGAGCGAGGCAGGGCTGAGAGGAAGCCTGCTATTGGCTGATATTCTGGCCAATCATTAGACCCTCTCTATGAGATCTATAAGCAGCAGTGAGCAATACAAGGATGGAGGAAGCCTGCTATTGGCTGATATTCTGGCCAATCAGCAACCTCCTGTTTATCTCTACTAGAAACAATGAGCTTTGCAGGGTTGAGGGAAGCCTGCTATTGGCTGATATTCTGGCTATCAGCAGGTTCCTTTTTTTTATTTATATCAACTAGAAGCAGTGAGCTATGCAGGGCTGAGGGAAGCCTGCTGTTGGCTGATATTGTGACCAATCAGCAGGCTCCTTCTGCAGCAGTGACCTATGGCTGTCTGGAAAAAAAGACTGTTATTGGCTGATAAATGATCAGGCTCACTCTGTACTCTGTAACTCTGCAAGAAGCAGTGAGCTATGCAGGGCCAGGAGGAAGACTGCTAGTGGAAGGAAACCCCCAGCAGCCTCCTCCTGCAGCTGTGACTTCAGCAGAAGCACAGTGAAATGGAGCAATGTGTGCTCCTGGAATAATGCTTTTTCTGTATATTATGACCTTGACCAGTCTGTTTGGGGTAAAAAGCATCAACACCGTCCACACACAGGGTCCATAATAACAAACACAGTGCAAAGGGCTGTGAGGAGCAGATAAAGCAGTAATGCAACCAGTGACACATGTATATCCATAGCCATATACAGTACATTATATATTATATCCATAGCTCTATACAGAACATTATATATATTATATCCATAGTTATATACAGAATATTATATCAATAACAATGTACAGCATTCATAGCCATGTACAGCACATTATATATTATATCCATAGTCATACATAGCACATTATATATTATATTAATAACCATGTACAGCACAATATATATTATATCCATAGTTATATACAGAACATTATATAGTATATCAATAACTATGTACAGAACATTATATTTTATATCCATAGTTATATACAGAATATTATATCAAAAGCCATGTACAGCATATTATATCCATAGTCATACACAGCACATTATATATATTATATTAATAACCATGTACAGCACATTATATATTATATCCATAGTCATACACAGCACATTATATATTATATTAATAACTATGTACAGCACATTATATATTATATCCATAGTTATATACCGAATATTATATCAATAACCATGTAAAGCATTCATAGCCATGTACAGCACATTATATATTATATCCATAGTTATATACAGAATATTAAATCAAAAGCCATGTACAGCACATTATATATTATATCCATAGTTATATACCGAATATTATATCAATATCAATGTACAGCATTCATAGCCATGTACAGCACATTATATATTATATCCATAGTCATACACAGCACATTATATATTATATCAATAACCATGTACAGCACAATATATATTATATCCATAGTTATATACAGAACATTATATAGTATATCAATAACCATGTACAGAACATTATATATTATATCCATAGTTATAAACAGAATATTATATCAATAACCATGTACAGCATTCATAGCCATGTACAGCACATTATATATTATATCCATAGTTCTATACAGAACATTATATATTATATCAATAATCATGTTCAGTATATTATATAGCATATCCATAGCCATGTACAACACATATATTTTATATTTGACCATATATAGCACATTATATTTTATATCCATAACCATATTACAGCCAGTGCTGTATTTACAAGGCATTTGCCTTGGGCGGCACTTTAAGGGGGTGTCAAAAAACGCCGCCCCCTTAAGTGCCCTGCCACATGTCTTGTTAGCCTCTTTCATGGGGGGACCCAAAAGCTGGCCGGCTGGTCACCTCAGGGTCCCCCAGTGGAGCGCGGCTGCCAACATTCCAGTCGGGCGGCGAGGGAGAGACATCCTCTGAGCTCTTCCTGCTCAGCTCCCCTGCGCGCTCAGAGGTGATGCTGGAGCCGGAATATGACGTCATTCCGGCTCCCCACACCACTCAGCGGCGCGCGCGGGAGCTGAACAGGAAGATTGCAGCTCCCTTGCCACATGCAGTGACCGGCCGCCCATCTACCCTGCCACACAGGAGCCAGATTGCCCAGGAGGCAGCAGCAGCCAGCCCATCAGCCCCACTGGACCCCAGGGAAAGAATCCACTCCAGCTCTCCCAAAGGTAGGGAGGCTTGGTGGATTTAAATTAATACAATAAGTAAATAATTTGTGAGTGTGTGAGGCAATGTTTGTGAGTGTGAATCTGTCAGAATCAGGGTGTGTGTCAGTGAATGTGTGTGTCTGCCAGTGAGTGTCTGTCATTGTGTGTGTGTGTGTGTGTGTGTCTGCCAATGTATGTCTGTTAGTGAGTGTGTATGTCAGTGAATGTGTGTGTCTGTCAGCAGGGCCGCCATCAGAAATTTTGGGGCCCCTGACAAAGCACAAGGTCTGGGCCGCCCCTCCCTCCCTCCCGGGCCCGCCCACGCCCTACCTGGTCTGCTGACAATGATGCAGGACTGAATGTGGTGTGTATAGTGTAAGTGAATTAGAATGTGTGTAATGGATGTAGTGTTTGTGTGTATTAGATACCGTTTGTGCAGTGAATGCAGAGTGTGTGTTTGTGTAGCGGATGCAGTGTGTATAGTGAACGCAGAGTGTGTGTTTGTGTAGCGGATGCAGTGTGTATAGTGAACGCAAAGTGTGTTTGAGTAGTGGATGTAGTGTGTGTATAGTGATGTAGTGTGTGTTTGTGTAGTGGATGTAGTGTTTGTATGTACTAGATGAAATGTGTTTAGTGGATGCAGTGTCTGTAGTGGATGTAGTGTGTGTATTAGACGCAGTGTCTGTGTATAGTGAATGCAGAGTGTTTCAATGTGTGGTGGATGTAGTGTGTGTACTGTGAATACAGGATGTTTGTGTAGTGGATGCTGTGTGTACAGTTAATTCAGAGTGTATGTTAGTGTAGTGAATGCAGAGTGTGTGTCAGTATAGTGAATCCAGAGTGTGTGCATAGTTTAATGAATGCAGAGTGTGTGTTAGTGTGTAGTGAATGCAGAGTGTGTCAGTGTAATGAATGTAGTGTGTGTTGAATGCAGAGTGTGTGTAAATGTGTAGTGAATGCAGAGAGTGTGTTAGTGTGTATCGGATGCAGAGTGTGTGTTAGTGTAGTGTGTAGTGGATGCAGAGTGTGTTAATGTGTAGCGAATGCAGAGTGTGTGTCAGTGTAGTGGATGCAGAGTGTGTGTCAGTGTGTAGTGGATGCAGTGTGTGTGTTAGTGTATGCAGTGTGTGTTGTGTTAGTGTATGCAGTGTGTGTTGTGTTAGTCTATGCAATGTGTGTTGTGTTAGTCTATGCAATGTGTGTGTTAGTGTATGCAGTGTGTGTTGTGTTAGTGTATGCAGTGTGTGTGTGTAAATGTGCAATCTGCGGGGGGGGGGGGGGAAGGGGCATTTTCCCATTAAATTTTTATTAAATTAATTAAATGTTATTCCCCCCCACCCTGCTTACCTGTGTCCAGGGAGGGGGGAGATTCCATGATCCCTGGTGGTCTGGTGGTGGGGCCCCCGGCCCCCTGTTACCGCGGAGGGGGCCAAGGCAGCACACAGCTTCCCCTCTCTTCTAATAACTCTTGCGAGACCCGCGGAGCGTTGCCATGGTAACCGGGTCTTGCGAGAGTTAATAGAAGAGAGGAGAAGCTGTGTGCTGCCTGGGCCCCCTCTGCGGTAACAGGGAGCCGGGGGCCCGCAGCTGCACACATAGATAGCGATATTCGCTATGTGTGCAGAGAGGGAAAGTGGGTCCATGCTGGGATGATTAGATTATTTTCTTCTTCCCGTGCTTATTCTCCATAGCATCCGTATTTGATTCTCACAGTTCACATTAAACTGTCAACCAGCGTTATCTTGTATTGTAACTGCATCTAAACGTTCCTTGTCAGAACCAAGACCAGATCCCCCCCTGAATCTCTCATGACACTTAATCAATTCAGGCTTCCAGAGCAGTCCGGGCCCCCCAGGACCGCCGGGCCTGTGACAACCATCATGGTTGTCACCCCCTGATGGCGGTCCTGGGTGCAGATCATACACTGTTTTGCTAGGGGCAGTGGGTCAATATTCCATGCAGCAGGGGAACCCCTGGCCAGCACTCCAGAAGAATGCCCAAACTTACTTACGGCAGAGCCGGCCCTTGCAAGCAGTGTACTGCAGGGGTTAACGTTAGTGTACGGCAAGGGTTAATGTGCAGTCAGGGCCGCCACCAGAAATTTTGGGGCCCCTAACTCAGCTCAGGGTCTGGGCCCCCTGAGGCCCGCCTCCAAATACCGCTCACTGGGTCCACACACAGACACAAACGCACACACTGATACATACTAACAGACACACATACTGAAACAGACATACACGCATACAGGCATACATACTGACACACACATACTGAGACATACACACAGGCATACATAGTGACAGACAGACACACATACATACAGACACCGACATACATACATACATACATACACACACACACACACACACACACATTCATACATACAGACACTGACATCCATACACACATACATTCATAATGGCATACAGACTGACATACATGCATATATACAGACATACTGACAGACATACATGCATACAGACATCCATACACACATACACACAGACCTACGTTCATAATAATATGCAGACATACATTCATACTGACATACAGACATACATATATACATATATAATGACATACAGAAATACATATACACATACATAGACATACATACAGACATACATGCATACAGACATACATGTATGCATACAGACATACACAAACATACATAGACAGACATACATACGTAGACATACGTGCATGCAGTCAGACAGACATAGACATACACACAGACATGCATCCAGACATACATACATACATACAGACCTACGTTCATAATAATATGCAGACATACATTCATACTGACATACAGACATACATATATACATATATAATGACATACAGACATACATATACACATACATAGACATACATACATGCATACAGACATATACATACATACAGACAGACATACATACATACATAGACATACACACAGACATACATACATACACACATAGACATACAGACAGACAGACATACATACACAGACAGACATACATACATGCATACAGACATACACGCATACAGACAGACAGACAGAGACATGCAGACAGACAGGCATGCATCCAGACAGACATACATACATAGACATACATGCATACAGACATGCAGACAGACATACATACACATACATGCATCCAGACACACAGACACACACGCATACAGACAGACATAGACAGACAGACAGACATGCATGCATCCAGACAGACCTACATACATAGACATACATGCATACAGACATACACATACAGACAGACATACATGCATACAGACAGACATACATCCAGACAGACATACATACACAGACATGCATACAGACACACATACATACATACAGACATACACGTACATGCATACAGACACACAGACATGCATACAGACACACAGACATGCATACAGACACACAGACATACACATACATGCATACAGACACAGACATGCATACAGACAGACAGACATACACAAACATGCATACAGACATACATACAGAGAGACACACATACACATACATGCATACAGACACACAGACATACATACAGACACACACACACACATACATACACATAAATGCATACATACAGATACATACATTGCTGCTTGCACATCTTATGGGACATGTTTTACATTACCCAACTTTTATCAAGGAGCACAGTTTATGCTGGTGACACACCTCACCCCATAACAGCTCTATAATTACCAGCACTACCACCAGCACCCCCAGGTAATAGTCAAGGTCTAAGTTTTTGTCAAACTGCCCCAAAGTTGTTTAGGAGATGGCACCATAAAAGCCATCTCACAGACAGACAGACAAACATACACATACATGCATACAGACAGACAGACACAGACAGACAGACACAGACATACATACATACATGCACACACACAGCTCATTTTCCAGCCACCCTTCTGTCTCTTACCTTTTCTTTGCAGGAGGGTGGCTGGGGATGATGGGAGTCGGCGCTGCTCCCTCTTCATTGCCGGGCTCTCCCTCTTTACGGCTGGGCGGGCGGGCGCGCTCCTCCCGCGCGGAGTGAGCTGGGAGGAAGTGAGCACTTCCTCCCAGCAGCACTTGCGGCTGCTTTTTTTTTTTTTTTTTTTAAAGGGGCCCGGTCGCGCTATACAACGGCCATAGCGCTGACCGGGCCCCTGAAGGAGGGGGCTCATCGGGTGGCCCTAAGTGTGTGGGCCAACCGATGGGCCCCACACGTGGGGCCCGGGCGGCCGGGCCCCCCAGGGCCGCCGGGCCCATGACAACTGTTATGGTTGTCATGCCCTGATGGCGGCCCTGTCTGTCAGTATATATATATATATATATATATATATATATATATATATATCTGTGAGTGTGTGTCTGTCAGTGTATGTCTGTGAGTAAGTGTGCGTGTCTGTCAGTGAATGTGTGTCTGTCAGTGTATGCCTGGTGAGTGTCTGTCAGTGAATGTGTGTCAGTGAATATGTGTGTCTGTGAGTGTGCGTGTCAGTGAATTTATGTATGTCTGTCAGCATGTGTCTGCCAGTGTATGTGTGAGTGTCTGTCAGTCAGTGGTTGTGTCTGTAAATGTGTTTCTGAGTGACTGTGTGTGTCTGTCAGTTGGTCAAATCAGTGAGGATGTGGATGTCAAATCAGTGAGTGTGTCTTTATGTCAGTGTATGTGTATCTCAGAGTGTGTGCCTGTCACTGACTGGCGGTGTCAGTGTGTGTCTGTCAGTCAAAGTGCGTGTTGGTTTTCGTCATGCCTAGGGTAGCAAAAATCCAAAATACACCACTGTATACAGCACATTATATATTATATCCATGTACAACACATTATATATGATTTCCCCCTTTCATAATATTGTAAAGCGCTGCGGAATTAATTGGCGCTATATAAATACCAATAATAGTATAATATAACAATATCCTTAACCATATACATCACATTATATATTATATCCATAATCATGCATAGCACATTATACATTATAACCACAGGGGTGTTGAAATGTTTTTAAAAACTACTTGTCCAGGGACTAAAGCGTTTGCCCAATCTACTTGTCCGCTGTGACAATCTACTTGTCCTGATAAACAATTCTTTAAATTAAAACCGTATTTAAATAAGGTCTTTATTGATAGTAATTTAGGAGAAAGACCGAACAATACTTCAATGCAATTAGCAAATGCAAGTAGGTAGTGAACTTAAACAGAATCATTTCCAAATGAGAATTGTAGCTCAAAAAAATATAACTATAATTAACTGAGGCAATCTCATGAGACCATTTATATCCATTGACATGCTTGGTTACAGAAAAGGCAGTGCTTAGACTGCTGAGCCTACAGGGTCCATATCTTTGCTCCAGAACCACTACATTAAACTGTAGTGGCTCTGGTGTCTAGAGCGCCCCTTTAAAAAGAGCATTAATAAATAGCTATGTAGTGTGTAGGTTATGCAGTGTGTGTAAGGAACATAATGTGAGGTGGGATAAGGATGTAGTGTGTATTTGTGTAGGTTATGTAGTGTGTGTAGAGAACATGGTGTGGTGCAGTATAGAGATGTAATGTGTAGGTTATGTAGTGTGTGTGGGTAGCATGGTGTGGTGCAGGATAGAGATGTAGTGTGTAGGTTATGTAGTGTGTGTTGGGAACGTGGTGTGGGATAGGGATGTAGTGTGTAGGTTAAGCAGTGTGTGTATGGAACATGGTGTCGTGCGGGATATGGATGTAGGGAACACACTATAGTGTGGTATAGGGATATAGTTTGTATGTTTGTAGGTTATGTAGAGTGTGTAAGGCACATTGTGTGGGGCAGGGCCGGACTGGGAAAAAAATTAGGCCCGGGCATTTTTCAATCATAGCGGCCCCCTAAGAAGGGGGCGGGGCCATAGAGGGTGTGTTTTGTCATCACTAATGGCAAGCACGTCCCCTCTCAAAGTGAGCATGTTGGTTCAATGCGCAGAGCCCCGCTGAAGATCTCTGGCATTAGAAAAAGGCCCTGAACTTGTTCTGCGTAGCGCAAGCAAATGTAATAACATGCTTGCGCTGTGTTTGCTTTTAAATTGTCTCTGGTGTCTCTACAAGTGGGATACCAGAGGACAAAAGGGCCAGGAAAGTGTATGGTGCATGTGTTTGGAGCCTGCTTGTGGGATTGCGTGTGTGTAGAGTGTGGTGTGGTATTGTGTAAATAGGTCAATTTCATTTGTGTTTGTGGTGTAATATGTGTGGCTACGGGCTGTAGAGAGTGTGTGTATAGGGGGCATAGTGTTATAGGGGATGTAGCAAGAGTGTGCATACGGGCTGTAGTGTGTGTGTATAGGTGACTTAGTGTGTGTAGGGGTTGTAGAGAGGGTGTGTTTAGAGAATGTTGTTTGTGTTTGCTGACAAGGAATGTAGTGTGTGTAGGTGGTGCAGTGTGTGTGTGTAGGAGATCTAGTGTGTAAAGGACCCAGAGTGTGTATAGGAGATTGTGTGTGTGTGTGTGTGTGTGTAGAGGATTAAGAGTGCATATAGGGATCTAGCGTGTATCTGGAGCGTAATGTGTGTAGTGGTGCAGTGTGAGGGGTATAGTAGTGTGTATGTATATATATATATATATTTATTTGGATGTATTGTATGTGTGAGGGGCGCAGTGTGTGTGTATGTAAGAGGGGTGCTGTGTGTGAGGGTGTTTTTATCTGCCATCACATTCTAGGTTTCTAATTTTCTTTGTCTGTTAACTCACTGAGGGTTATTTTATATATATATATATATATATATATATATATATATATATATTATATATATATATATGTGTGTGTGTGCTGTATGTGTGTGAGTGAGGGTGCTGTGTGTGTCTGAGGGTGCTGTGTGTGTCTGAGGGTGCTGTGTGAGTCTGAGGGTGCTGTGTGTGAGGGTGCTGTGTGAGTCTGAGAGTGCTGTGTGAGTCAGGGTGCTGTGTGAGTCTGAGGGTGATGTGTGAGTCTGAGGGTGCTGTGTGTGAGGGTGCTGTGTGAGTCTGAGGGTGCTGTGTGTGAGGGTGCTGTGTGAGTCTGAGGGTGCTGTGTGTGAGGGTGCTGTGTGTGGGAGGGGGCTGTTAGTGTGAATGTATTTTTTATTTAAATATATATATATATATTTTTATTAATAATAAAAAAAAAAAGTTATATCCCCCACCTCCCTTCTTACCTTTAGCCTGGGAGGGGGAGAGCTGGGTTTCCATGAAAGGAGCCGTTCTGCCATCCTTCCCTGGTGGTCCAGTGGTGAGAGTGAACTCTAACCTGCAGGCTAGAGTTCACTCTCGCGAGATCTGAGCGTTGCCGCGGTAACCGCGGCAACACTCAGAATCCCGCGAGAGGACCCGGCGGAGATGCTGGCTAGAGCTCCGCCGGTCCTCTCCTCCCTCCCCAGCCGGCGGCCGCCTGTAACAGTGCCTGTGGGCCGGTGAGGGAGATCTTTGATCTCCCCACCGGCCCCCCATGGAGACACACAGCATGGCCGGCGGCAGAAATCCTTGCACTGGCCCTGAGTCAATATTATTATTACACAATCATTATTATGTAGTAAGTTCATCTCTTATATTTAATAAAAAGTATGTGAACCTTTTGGAATGATATGGATTTCTGTACAAATTGGTCATAAAATGTGATCTGATCATCATCTAAGTCCCAACAATAGACAATCACAGTCTGCTTAAACTAATAACACACAAAGAATGAAATGTTGTCATGTTTTTATTGAACACACCATGTAAACATTCACAGTGCAGGTGGAAAAAGTATGTGAACCCTTGGATTTAATAACTGGTTGAACCTCCTTTGGCAGCAATAACTTCAACCAAACGTTTCCTGTAGTTGCAGATCAGACGTGCACAACGGTCAGGAGTAATTCTTGACCATTCCTCTTTACAGAATTGTTTCAGTTCAGCAATATTCTTGGGATGTCTGGTGTGAATCGCTTTCTTGAGGTCATGCCACAGCATCTCAATTGGGTTGAGGTCAGGACTCTGACTGGGCCACTTCAGAAGGCGTATTTTCTTCTGTTTAAGCCATTCTGTTGTTGATTTACTTCTATGCTTTGGGTCATTGTCCTGTTGCAACACCCATCTTCTGTTGAGCTTCAGCTGGTAGAAAGATGGCCTTAAGTTCTCCTGCAAAATGTCTTGATAAACTTGGGAATTCATTTTTCCTTCGATGATAGCAATCCGTCCAGGCCCTGACGCAGCAAAGCAGCCCCAAACCATGATGCCCCCACCACCATACTTCACAGTTGGGATGATGTTTTGATGTTGGTGTGTTGTGCCTCTTTTTCGCCACACATAGTGTGGTGGAATCTCGGTAAAAATAAATTTAGTAGGCCGAGATTACCACGTGGCATGTGTACGTGCATATGCTGACGTATCGATCAGTTAGTTGCACGTGGCAAGATACGATCAGTAGTGTACGGAGCATGTGCAAGAATACAGGATGTAGTATTCCCCTCCTCCATTGTGCTGGACAGGCCATGCGGTCAAGCAGGAAGTTAATTCTTATTTGTATTGATTGGTCAAGAGAATGTGCGGGTGGAGCTTAATATGGGAGGAGTTATATGCCTATATAAGGAGCCTGCACTATTGTCCGGGGCTCAGAACTTGTTGTATTTTGGTGACATTAGTCCCTCTGAGTCCCGATCGGTGAACCGAATAAAGAATCTCTTCCTTCCTGAAGAAACCTGTGTCCATCTCTCTGTGCTTGGCTCCGGTATCAATAGTGTTGTGTGTTTCTTCCAAACAACTCAACTTTGGTTTCATCTGTCCACAGAATATTTTGCCAGTACTGCTGTGGTACATCCAGTGCGAACTGTAAATGTACAGCAATGTTTTTTGTACAGCAGTGGCTTCCTCTGTGGTATCCTCCCATGAAATCCATTCTTGTTTAGTGTTTTACGTATTGTAGATTCGCTAACAGGGATGTTAGCATTTGCCAGTGACTTTTGTAAGTCTTTAGCTGACACTCTAGGATTCTTCTTCACCTCATTGAGCAGTCTGCGCTGTGCTCTTGCAGTCATATTTACAGGATGGCCACTCCTAGGGAGAGTAGCAGCAGTGCTGAACTTTCTCCATTTATAGACAATTTGTCTTACCATGGACTGATGAACAGCAAGGCTTTTGGAGATACTTTTATAACCCTTTCCAGCTTTATGCAAGTCAACAATTCTTAATCGTAGGTCTTCTGAGAGCTCTTTTGTGTGAGGCATCATTCACATCAGGCAATGCTTCTTGTGAAAAGCTGGTGTGTGTTTTTCATAGGGCAGCTGTAACCAACATCCTCCAATCTCATCTCATTGATTGGACTCCAGTTGGCTGACATCTCACTCCAATTAGCTCTTGGAGATGTCATTAGTCTAGGGGTTCACAAACTTTTTCCACCTGCACTGTGAATGTTTACATGGTGTATTCAATAAAAACATGACAACATTTCATTCTTTGTGTGTTATTAGTTTTTTAGTTAGTTTTTTAGTTGTGACTTAGATGATGATCAGATCACATTTTTTTAAATTCAAAGTTTTTATTGACAAGATTTTTCAAGGGGACGGGGGGGGGGGTACAGAAAGAAGAAGGGGTTGGGGTAGGGGTGTCAGGGATAACAATGATACAGCTCGACATGCAATGCAGCGTGACGATGCTTATGAGTACACAATGCATAGTACAGAACAGATAATGCAGAGTACAGAATACAGAATACTTGGGATGCAATATACACAGATGGTCACCCAGTGTGCGGTGATTGTTATATAACATATGGTGCTTGAGACATAACCTATTCTGCGCTACATTGTTGTGTATTGTTTGTGTATTCGTTGTTTGTGTGTAGTGGTGTAGCGTAGGGATGCCGCTGCGGGCAGGATGAGATGTCTTATGGGCTCGTTATCTATTTTGATTGCTTGCTAGCGTAGGTCATATTAAATGTGGGAGCTGCTTTTCATCTCGGAGACAAGGGCCTTGATGTGTCCTTGTGCGAAGTGCGTTTGTATCCTGTGAATTAAGCAGGGGGGGCACCATGTAGCGTTGTAGATAATTTTGCAAAGCAGCCTGCTTCATGATATCTTGGCGTTGAGCTATGACCCTTTGTGCATTAGTTCAATTTTGTGGTTACAGCATTGATTGTTTCTAGCTGCCCCCTTACCAGATCTCCGTGTCGCTTGTGGGCCTCGGATAGTTCGAGGGGGTTCGGTAGGGACCCGTTGGTAATTATGTTGCAGGGGGTTCTGTTTGGTTAGACAACTAGAGCCCTATAGGTAGTCAAAGG
The DNA here is from genome assembly GCF_036172605.1 of Pelobates fuscus. Classification (NCBI taxonomy): domain Eukaryota; kingdom Metazoa; phylum Chordata; class Amphibia; order Anura; family Pelobatidae; genus Pelobates; species Pelobates fuscus. The sequence goes on from NC_086325.1 coordinate 131,373,340, forward strand.
GGGAGGGGGGTGATTTTCCAGTATTCGAATGTTAGGTCCACCGGTGGTGTGACACGGAGATGGGTTTACATGCTTCGGTGGCAGTATGTAGTACTACAATCTCATTTTGTTCCAGAGTTGTGACAATGCCCTAGTTATGTCGGTTCAGAATCAGAATCTGGAGGTGTTGGGTTGTCAAGGGAGCTTCTTTGGTGGGGCGAGGGAGGTGGGTTTGTAAGTTGCCTTTCCCAGTATGTTACCCATGGGGCCCAAGTTGATAAGAGACGTGTCTTGTGTACCGCCGTTTGAGTGGATAAGCACTCATGGGTATAGTATTGATGTATTTTGGCCAGTAGGAGAGCCTTAGAGGGGCATTGTGTTAGCTTCCAGTGGTTTGCAATTAGGTTTTTCACTGCTAGTGCTATGAGCGCCATGATAGTTTTTACACGTTTTGGTACCAAATTGGGATATGTTAGAAATATACCTGTGGGGGCGGGGCCTGACAGCCAACATGGCCGGTCGCATATTGTAAGAGCTCCTGCAGCAAAGAGCAAACTTGCTAAGCTACCGACCGATACACGCACATTACCGGCAATCAGGGACCGGTACCAAACGCAGGAAGGCTCCAGGACCAAAATGACATCTGTCCGGCACCGATGTGCCGCGGCACAACTTAGACTGACCGTGCGGCCTATACCAGAGCCGAGCCTGAGGACCGGGAGAGGCGGCCGATCTCCTGGTGTGGGTCAAGCTCCTAAACGGAAGCCCATCGCAGCCCTGCTACCCCCCCTCTGGACCGGCGGGGGTCATCCCGGTCCTCGCAGGGGTCGATCACCCCCACAAGCGCACCTGACCGAGCGACACAACCCTCAATCCATCGGGACCTCGTGGGCCCAGCCAAGATGGCGGCGCAGACGAGGCCCGAGTTCCAGCATGCAATTGTTAAACCACCTAAGCACACAAGGGCCTGCATTGACCGGCTACGCAACTATTTCTGGACATTACTCAAAGCCCGGAGGCAACCCTACAGGCAGGCGATGAGAGAGGTGGCGGCGTGGATACGCCCGACCACCTGACGCACCCTACAGTGGAACCCCCCTCGCAGCACCAGGGCGGCCTCCAGTCTGCAACAGACCCGAAGCTCAACATGGCGAGAACCAGCGCCGGGCCCCTTGAAAACCGAAATGCATGATCAAAAGCCACGGAACAAGGACCAAACTACCCCTCACTCAGTGGTCCCAGCAACCAAAGACCCAAATCATACGTACCGCACAAGGTGCTGGCGGGAAAAAGCGACGAACCCCTCGAGCGCCATCTATCCCTCTCGCCTGAGCCAGGGTGAGCCCACCCATCGCCCCCTCTATGCCACCCACCACACGGGACTCCCTGATTCCCGAGCTCCCTACAAAGTGATCTACACAATGGAGGATGGATTTACAACTCGGACCCTACGCGGGGTCGGGGGCGAGAGAGCTGTTACACGGAGCCATAGCTCTCCCCTTGGACAATTCCTTCCAGTTTCCGTGCTTGGGAGTAGGATGAAGGCTCTGTTCTGAACCCAGGACTGATCAACTGCTACCGAATCCACTTCTTCCTGAGAGCTTCTTTAACCCACAGCTGCATGTTCGGATGGGAGGATGAGCAGCCACACGGCCATCATTACGTGCTCAGGTCATGGGCATCCACCTGCTGTCGGTCTCCCATCCACTGACATTGGCTAAATGACACTACCCATAGACTACCTCTACACGGTGGACGAATGGTCACTTAACTTTGCGACAGCAGGGAAGAGCTTATGAGGTTCCTGCGGAGCATGCAATTCTTAATGACGAGCTCCTGGTATTATTTCAAATGTATTAGATTCTGTTTTTCAGTTCCTTTAGCTTAATGTACATTGCATGTCAGTTGCCTCACTTTGTAATATAGTTCAACTTAAGAATTTAAGCATGTACTAACCAGCATCCCTGTGAAGGGAGACTAACCACTAGACTAAGCTGGTCCCCCTTAAATGTTAAGATTGATAGAGCGTTATAAGCATAAAACATCAACACAGGTTAACAAACTATCTACACTACAATTTCGTTAGCTTATACTTAATCGTTATTTGAAATGTATAACCATTGATCTTAAGCGGCATTGTGTTCTAATTCACCTGTTACCAACGTGATTTTGTTACAGCTTCCACTTAAAAATTTAAAATGCTGCCGACTAATCCTGACTACAAAAGCAATGTTTAACCATAATATATAAAAAAGAGGTACAAATGTTAAGGAAATGTTAGATACCATTGTTAGTGAATCCTATACTGTATCCTAAATGCACATTTCCCTCTCTCTATTCTGTATCCCATCTAATATACCTCAATAAAATACAGATTGACAAAAAAAAAAAAAAAGAAATATACCTGTATGTATGTCTAGAAGCGGCGCGGAAATGCCTATGATTTGCAGTATATTTTGAGCCTCCTGCCATAGCGGACAAATACGGGGGCACGACCACCAGATGTGAGTCATCATGCCACTGTCTGTTCCACATCTCCAGCAGATCAGATCACATTTTATGACCAATTTGTGTAGAAATCCATATCATTCCAAAGGGTTCACATACTTTTTCTTGCAAGTGTATATGCATCTATTTTAAATGCATTGCATTCTTATGTATTTCCACGTATTTTATTCTTTGTTTTATGGATATGCGATTGTGAGGTATTCCACAAATTTAACCTTTCATGCATGCAAGTAAGTTAATCTTTTAAAGTTTTTTAACTTTATTCTTATATATGAAGCAAAATATTTCATTATATATATACCGTATTTCTTTTTTTTTTTTAATTCTTTATTTTATTTGTGCACAGAGTTAACAAGCAGTTTTGCACTACCACGACAGCTGGTGCAAACATTAAGGATACATGCGGTAACAGCAGTGTGGTAACAGAAACATTGCACTTTTTTTTTTAAATAAACAAGGTTAAGTCACTAAATGTTAAACGATATGCTTGTTGTATAAGTGACATGTCATATGGATACAGCACAATTAGTCTCAAGGGGGTTTAACTTATGTCACAGAATCTGCACTTTTTATGGTAATATGCTTACATGCCTAGAGGGCCTGCCCGAACGTAGGACAGGTTATGTGTTTCAAGAGTCAGAGAAAGAGAAAACCTCAGGCAGGCTCACAGATTATCATTAAGCTTTAGGTTAGTTAAGATAAACAAATAGTAGTTACAAAAAATTATTATTATCCCCCGGAGACTCCCCCGGCTATGTGATGAGCAGAGCAGCCCCTTAGGCTAATAAAGAGTTAATAAGGGAAGGCAAGCGTTTATAAAAGAAAGCAGATATCAATAGGAGAGGGCCCAGAGTAAAGATTTAAACTCCAAGTGTGATTAGATGTTACAGCGTGTTGGTAGCAGATATCCCAGCCATCTCAGGAACTTGCTTCAAGTGTCTCTCTCGAGCTGTAAGCTGCATTGACTATGGATTCTGCTGTAGTATTGAGAGTTCGTGTGAGCCGTTGCCCCCTTGTGGTCAGACTGTCTTCAGGTGCCGTAGCCCTGTTGTAGAGGCGTATCAGGCTGGGATCCTTCTTTGAATTGTCGCCCCGTGCTGGGCCGGCCCGAGGTAAATTTGAGGGGAGCGGCGTGGGCTGCTTCGCTGGTCTGCCGACGTCTCCATCTTGTTCGCTGTCTGTGGGCCCTGACTCTTAGCTGTTCTGGGCTGGTGAGTACTGGGTGGGCACAGCACAGAGCCCCAACTGATTTGGTCTCCCCATCCTCGTCGTCAGCCTCCACCAGGGTACTATGGGGAGTTTAGCCAGCCAAGAGGGAGAGTTTGTATGCCGCTGGGAATGGGCTGTCAGATTTGAGTTTGCCGCCATTTTACATGTGGCTCCGGGTTTCATCCACAGTGTGGTGTTGTTTCATTGTTGCGGGGTCACTGTTGCCGCAGGGGTCTCGGGGCGTTGACCGGGATAACCCCCACCGGCCCAAGGGGGGGGAGACGGGGCCAAATCCACAAGCTTGTGGGAGTCTGGCGTGACACTGTCGGCAGGATAGCGGGGCAGCGGCCGTCAGTGGCGTCTCTAGGATTCATTTTTAGGGGGGGCACATGGTGGGCCAGGGACAAAAGTAAGGGGGCACATTTAACCCCGCCCTCACCACAGTTTGACCCCGCCCCTGCCGCATGTTAAGCCCCGCCCCCGACGCAATGTGTTGTTTTTTTATAATCCCTGGTGGAGAATTCATTATTTTCCACCAAGGATTATTAAAAAAAAAAAAAAAAAAAATTTCCCTTGATATAGTCCACACACATACACACATACACACACAGACTGCTGAGTCCTTACACACAGAGAGACAGACTGCTGACCATACACACACACACAGAGACTGCTGAGTCCATACACACATACAGACTGCTGAGTCCATAAACACACAGACTGCTGAGTCCATACACACACACACACACACACACACACAAACACACACTGCTGAGTGCATACACATAGACAGACTGCTGAGTCCATACACACAGACAGACTGCTGAATCCACACACACACACTGCTGAGTCCATACATACACACACACTCACAGACTGCTGAATCCATACACACACATATTGCACATATTGCTGAATCCATACACACACACTGCTGAGTCCATACACACATACAGACTGCTGAGTTCATACACACATACAGACTGCTGAGTCCATACACGCATACAGACTGCTGAGTCCATACACGCATAGAGACTGCTGAGTTCATACGCACATACAGACTGCTGAGTCCATACACACACACTGCTCAGTCCATACACACACACTGCTGAGTCCATACACACTGCTGACTCCATATACACTGCTGAGTCCATACACACATACAGACTGCTGAGTCCATACACACACACACACTGCTGAGTCCATACACACACACACACACACACACACAGACTGCTGAGTCCATACACACAGACAGACTGCTGAGTCCATACACACAGACAGACTGCTGAGTCCATACACACAGCCTGCTGAGTCCATACACACACACATACAGACTGCTGAGTCCATACACACAGACTGCTGAATCCATACACACAGACTGCTGAGTCCATACACACACACAGACTGCTGACTCCATACCCACACACTGCTGAGTCCATACACACACACACACACACAGACTGCTGACTCCATACACACACACGCACACACTGCTGAGTCCATACTCACACACAGACTGCTGAGTCCATACACACACAGACTGCTGAGTCATACACACACAGACTGCTGAGTCCATACACAGACCGCTGAGTCCATACACACACAGTGCTGAGTCCAGACACACACACATACAGACTGCTGAGTCCATACACACACACAGACTGCTGAGTCCATACACACAGACAGACTGCTGAGTCCATACACACACACACAGACTGCTGAGTCCATACACACAGACTGCTGAGTCCATACACACACACACACAGACTGCTGAGTCCATACACACACACTGCTGAGTCCATACACACATACAGATTGCTGAGTCCATATACACACACACACAGACTACTGAGTCCATACATACACACATACAGACTGCTGAGTCCATACACACACACACAGACTGCTGAGTCCATACACACACACATACAGACTGCTGAGTCCATACACACATACAAACTGCTGAGTCCATACACACACACACACACACACACAGACTGCTGAGTCCATACACACACAAACAGACTGCTGAGTCCATACACACATACAAACTGCTGAGTCCATACACACACACACACACACAGAGACTGCTGAGTCCATACACACACACAGACTGCTGAGTCCATACACACACAGACACACAGACTGCTGAGTCCATACACACACACTGCTGAGTCCATACACAAATACAAACTGCTGAGTCCATACACACACACACAGAGACTGCTGAGTCCATACACACACAAACATACAGACTGCTGAGTCCATACACACAGTCTGCTGAGTCCATACACACACACAGACAAACAGACTGTTGAGTCCATACACACACAGACACACAGACGGCTGAGTCCATACACACACACACACACAGACTGCTGAGTCCATACACACACACACACACACTGCTGAGTCCATACACACACACACAGACTGCTGAGTCCATACACACACACACACAGAGTGCTGAGTCCACACACACTGCTGAGTCCATACACACACACACATACAGACTGCTGAGTCCATACACATACACAGACTGCTGAGTCCATATACACAGACTGCTGAGTCCATACACACACACACGCTGCTGAGTCCATACACACACACTGCTGAGTCCATACACACATACAGACTGCTGAGTCCACACACACACACACACGCACACACACACACACACACACACAGACTGCTGAGTCCATACACACAGACACACAGACTGCTGAGTCCATACACACACACACAGACTGCTGAGTCCATACACACACACACACACACACACACACACAGAGACTGCTGAGTCCATACACACACACAGATACACAGACTGCTGAGTCCATACACACACACACACACACACACAGACTGCTGAGTCCATACACACACACACACACACACAGACTGCTGAGTCCATACACACACACAAACACACACACAGACTGCTGAGTCCATACACACACACACACACAGACTGCTGTGTCCATACACACACACACACACACATACAGACTGCTGAGTCCATACACACAGACTGCTGAGTCCATACACACAGACTGCTGAGTCCATACACACACACTGCCGAGTCCATACACACATACAGACTGCTGAGTCCATACACACACACACACACAGACTGATGAGTCAATTCACACACACACACACAGACTGCTGAGTCCATACACACACAGACACACAGACTGCTGAGTCCACACACACAGACTGCTGAGTCCATACACACACACACAGACTGCTGAGTCCATACACACAGACACACACACTGCTGAGTCCATAAACACACACTGCTCAGTCCATACACACACACACACATACAAACTGCTGAGTCCATTCACACATACAGACTGCTGAGTCCATACACACACACACAAACAAACAGACTGCTGAGTCCATACACACAAACTGCTGAGTCCATACACACACACACACAGACTGCTGAGTCCATACACACAAACTGCTGAGTCCATACACACACACACACACACACACAGACTGCTGAGTCCATACACACACACTGATGAGTCCATACACACACACTGATGAGTCCATACACACATACAGACTGCTGAGTCCATACATACACACACACAGAGACTGCTGAGTCCATACACACACACACACAGACTGCTGAGTCCATACACACACAGACTGATGAGTCCATACACACATACAGACTGCTGAGTCCATACACACACAGAGAGACTGCTGAGTCCATACACACACACAGACTGCTGAGTCCATACACACACACACACAGACTGCTGAGTCCATACACACACACACACACAGACTGCTAAGTCCATACACACACACACACACACACACTGCTGAGTCCATACACACACACACAGGCTGCTGAGTCCATACATACACACTGCTGATTCCTTACACACAGACTGCTGAGTCCATACACACACACACAGACTGCTGAGTTCATACACACACAGACACACAGACTGCTGAGTCCATACACACACACACACACACACACACACACACTGCTGAGTCCATACATACACACAGACTGCTGAGTCCATACACACACACAGACAAGCTTCCTCACTAGCAGACAGACAGACACACACACACAAGCACATTAAGCCTACCTGTCACTGGAGGCTGTTGCTGGGGGTCAGACAGCCTTCTTCCATCCTTTCCAGCAGCAGCATGGGCTGCTGCTTAACGGCAGGGGGTGTGGCTTATGTGCAGGAGGCAGGGCTTCGTTTGGGGGCGGGGCCTGTGCCGGGGAAGCTGCTGGGTGCTGAAAACACCCAGCACTGTTCCAGCTGCTCTGCCCTGCATTCCCTCCCTCGGGCTGTAACACACTGTTACAGCCCGAGGGAATAGAATCTAAACACATGGCCAGCAAGTTGCCAGCATTTGGGAGGCCCAAGGGGGGGCACAGCATGATGTAGGGGGGGCCATGGCCATGGCCCCCCTAGCGACGCCACTGGCGGCCGTCTACCCCGCTCACCGCCTGAGTAGGCCTCATCCTATGCGGACAAAATGAGTCTCTCTGAGGGACTAAAACAGGGATTGCAAGCCTCTCCTCAGACCCAGTGCCCCCTCATGTGCTGGACCGTGGTCTCTGGTCTTCAGGAAGGTACCAGGTCAGCCTTTAATTGCTTAAAGTTCACCTGATTGCAGGAGCTGTTGTTTTGTGCGACTGTCCTGCATGGCGGTCAGGCCCCGCCCCCCCATTATATTTTTTTATACATGAAATTTATTTGTGGTATAAGCCAAGGTGTTTGCAATATATGTGGCTTTAAATGTAACAAATTCGCTACTACAAGTGACTTCTATTTAAATAGGATTCAATGTCATTTTGTAGCAGCGTTTTGAAATGTCCATAAAGTTATGTTGCGTTCCATGCGGGTTGCACATGCGCGCTGAGCCCTCCTGAGTAGTCGCAGAGCATGACGTGATTCTGTGCGCCAATACATGAGACGAGACGGAGGATTATGCCCTCACGCGCATGCGCTATTAAGAAGAACACACCGAAGGAGACTTGGATTCTTACCAGCTCCTGAGGAAGTCCTGACTATGATGGGACAAAACGAGTAGAGCCACAAGATCTGCAATCCAGTACAAAGACCTTATTACCACTACTTGATCTACATTGGAAGGTATTCCTAAGCCCCTAGGAGTCATGACCAGTGGGGTTTCCGATTGCACCTTTAGACTGATAATAGTGGTTGGCTTAGGATTTGTTTTCTGCTCCTGGAATAGTACAGTTTTTATGTTTTTGTTCTGACTCTTTTTATATTTGATTTTATGTCTCATTGTATAAGCAATAAACTATGTTATTTTAATATATACGTAAGCTAAATCCCACTATATCTTGGGTACTCAGCGCCCTCTAGTGTACGTTTGGGTATTTACTCACTTATACACTATCTTTTTTGCTAGAGGTATATGTAATATAGCACAAAATGCCACGTATCTAGCTGGCAGAGGTACATGTTATATAGCGCACAGTGCCATGTATCTAGCTGGCAGAGGTACATGTAATATAGCACACAGTGCCATGTATCTAGCTGGCAGAGGTACATGTAAAATAGCACAGTGCCACGTATCTAGCTGGCAGAGGTACATGTAATATAACATAGCCACGTATCTAGCTGGCAGAGGTATATGTAATATGGCACACAGTGCCACACATCTTGCTGGCAGAGGTACTTGTAATATAGCACACAGTGCCACGTATCTAGCTGGCAGAGGTACATGTAATATAGCACACAGTGCCACGTATCTAGCTGGCAGAGGTACATGTAAAATAGTACAGTGGCACGTATAAAACTGGCAGAGTTACATGTAATATAGCACTCAGTGCCACTTATCTAGCTGGCAGAGGTACATGTAATATAGCACACAGTGCCACGTATCTAGCTGGCAGAGGTACATGTAATATAACACAGTGCCATGTATTTAGCTGGCAGAGGTACATGTAATATAACACAGTGCCATGCAGCTAGCTGGTAAAGGGACTTGTAATATAGCACACAGTGCCATCACTGCCATATATCTAACTGGCAGAGGTACATGTAATATAGCACACAGTGCCACGTATCTAGCTAGCAGAGGTACATGTAAAATAGCACAGTGCCACGTATCTAGCTGGCAGAGGTACATGTAATATAACACAGTGCCATGTATTTAGCTGGCAGAGGTACATGTAATATAACACAGTGCCATGCAGTTAGCTGGTAGAGGTACTTGTGATATAGCACACAGTGCCATCACTGCCATATATCTAGCTGGCAGAGGTACATGTAATATAGCACACAGTGCCATGTATCTAGCTGGCAGAGGTACATGTAATATAACACAGTGCCACGTATCTAGCTGGCAGAGGTACATGTAATATAACACAGTGCCATGTATCTAGCTGGCAGAGGTGCATGTAATATAACACAGTGCCACGTATCTAGCTGGCAGAGGTACATGTAATATAGCACACAGTGCCATGTATCTAGCTGGCAGAGGTACATGTAAAATAGCACAGTGCCACGTATCTAGCTGGCAGAGGTACATGTAATATAACACAGTGCCATGTATTTAGCTGGCAGAGGTACATGTAATATAACACAGTGCCATGCAGTTAGCTGGTAGAGGTACTTGTGATATAGCACACAGTGCCATCACTGCCATATATCTAGCTGGCAGAGGTACATGTAATATAGCACACAGTGCCATGTATCTAGCTGGCAGAGGTACATGTAATATAACACAGTGCCATGTATTTAGCTGGCAGAGGTACATGTAATATAGCACACAGTGCCACGTATCTAGCTAGCAGAGGTACATGTAAAATAGCACAGTGCCACGTATCTAGCTGGCAGAGGTACATGTAATATAACACAGTGCCATGTATTTAGCTGGCAGAGGTACATGTAATATAACACAGTGCCATGCAGTTAGCTGGTAGAGGTACTTGTGATATAGCACACAGTGCCATCACTGCCATATATCTAGCTGGCAGAGGTACATGTAATATAGCACACAGTGCCATGTATCTAGCTGGCAGAGGTACATGTAATATAACACAGTGCCACGTATCTAGCTGGCAGAGGTACATGTAATATAACACAGTGCCATGTATCTAGCTGGCAGAGGTACATGTAATATAACACAGTGCCACGTATCTAGCTGGCAGAGGTACATGTAATATAGCACACAGTGCCATGTATCTAGCTGGCAGAGGTACATGTAAGATAGCACAGTGCCACGTATCTAGCTGGCAGAGGTACATGTAATATAACACAGTGCCATGTATTTAGCTGGCAGAGGTACATGTAATATAACACAGTGCCATGCAGTTAGCTGGTAGAGGTACTTGTGATATAGCACACAGTGCCATCACTGCCATATATCTAGCTGGCAGAGGTACATGTAATATAGCACACAGTGCCATGTATCTAGCTGGCAGAGGTACATGTAATATAGCACACAGTGCCATGTATCTAGCTGGCAGAGGTACATGTAATATAGCACACAGTGCCACGTATCTAGCTGACAGAGGTACATGTAATATAGTTCACAGTGCCATGTATCTAGCTGGCAGAGGTACATGTAATATAACAAAGTCACGTATCTAGCTGGCAGAGGTACATATAATATGGCACACAGTGCCACACATCTTGCTGGCAGAGGTTCATGTAAAATAGCACACAGTGTTATCATCCATCCCTGTCTCTTTAAAAACACATTTAAACATGCACTCATGCTGTACTTTTGTCTTTTATCTCTTGAAGTGGAACACAAACAGGGTTTTTGCCAAACTGATAATTGTTGGAAATTCAATGAATTTAAAATGTAAGGTCAAAATAGCAGAGCTGGAAGCATAGCTGACTGGGAGATTTTTTTCCAGTTCAGCTACTCTGGCCTTAGATTTAAAGTTTATTTTAAATTCCAAAATAAATTATTACTTTATTAAATAAGCCTAGTAAGGAAAAAAAACACTCGGATGAAGGTCCTGAATTTAGGATTCTCTAGCTTAATATGGGACTCTTGTCCACTATGGTCACATTGCTGCGTGGGATATTGCTGAGTTAGAGTAACTGTAGGGGGCAGTGTCACATTTGGATGGAACTATTCCTGTGCTTGCAGTATGCATGCAATACCTCCTATGGTCACTTTGCATGGATCTGTCAAATTGCTTGCTAGTTGCCTGCAATACCAGCTGTAGCCACACACAAATTACCACACTGTCTCTCTAACAAAATCTGTGGTAGCTTTTAGGTGTTTGGTATTATCAATCACTTCCCTATAAATACACACAGGTGTTTGACTCTTGTTCCTGAGCATTGAGTTATATCCTGTTATTTTGATGGAAGGGTCCTTGTTTATTCTGCTTCTGATTGTTGGTTTAAAATTTCACTCTGTTACATTGAATTTCCCTGTTTTCTGTGATCCTGGACAGTCCATGGTTACACTAACCTGTCACCAGGTATCAGTATCCACCTTCTAGGAAGTGTGTGTGCTTCGTTAAGCCCGGCCACTCTAAGGACCGGTAATACTCCTTTCTATCCCTTTCTTGTTTCTTTTTAGTTAGCTGCTTACTGGGTTCTCTTAGCCCTTTCTGAACTTCTGTGCAGGTGGATTAGGGTGAACACATTTCCTAAGTTCCATTCAGGGACACTTACTTTCACAAGTGCATTTCATCAAGTTTATATTTCAGACTGGCAAAAACATTAACTGGCTACTTCAACATCTCTTTAGAAATAGGAATACAACAAGTTGCATTAACCCCTTCAGAACCGTCATAGCGAAAAACAGACTGCGGGAAGCGATCAAAGATCGCTCCCGCAGGTATAACCCTGTAACTATCTGCCAGACATCCCAGGCAGATAGTAACAGCCAATTGCGGTGTGTGAGCGATCCGCGATTGCTCACAATTGGCTGCTGTCAAAGTGGGTGTTACAAACACTCACTTTGACAGTGATCTCTGCACCTCTCTCCTCTGTAGCGTTTTGTGAGGCAAGAGAGACCGAGATCGTGTTAGTTTGTTGCAGCAGTGTTCAGTGACCATCAGGAAGTATCAGTATTTTATTTAAAAAAAAATAAAAAAAAAAAATCACCTTTTAACCCCTTCCCTGCCAGATCTGTTACAGCAGTGTATTTGTACTTTTTTTTTTTTTTTGCCCTTAAGGAAACATGACATATGTGCCACGTCATGATCCCCTTTTATTCCAGAAATTTGGTCCTTAAGGGGTTAAAGGGTTAAACTTGTTTTAAAAATCTGTCTTGGTCTGTCAGTTTCCTTCCCCCAAATCTCGATTAGATTTTTTTTAAACAGGAGTTAGTTTAGGGATTACTGTTTAGTCTGTTTTAGTAAAAAAAATAAAAAAAAAATTGTGTTATTTGTTTTAGTTGTGTGTAAAACATGCAGCGTATGTATAACTTGCAGGAGGCATATGCCTTCTTGGCGTCAGACTCTGACGCCACTGACACTGCATCAGATTTTGACCCAGGTCGGTTTTCTGACACGTCTAGTCAAGACAATATGTCATCTGTGTGTGAGCCGGCTGAATAAAGAAGCTGTGCTTCCTCTGCTACGCCAAATGTGGAGGAGGACTGGGTACCTCTACAGTTAGCCGAGCCCAACGTCCCCCCTTTTAGTGCCAATGCAGGCATTAATGTTAATGTGGATGGCTTCTCCCCAATGCAGTATATAGAACTATTTTTAGGGGATTGCTTCCCAGACTAACTTGTATGCTACCCAATTTATTGATAACAATCCAGGTAGCTATACAGTCAGGGAGCATGACTGGCATCCCACAGATGTTGCAGAGCTTAAAAAATTCTGGGCTCTTACAATGCTCATGGGGATTATAAAGAAGCCATCGATTTGCTCATACTGGAGCACCAACCCAATAATGTCTAGTCCAGTATTCTCCCAAACCATGCCTAGAGCCAGATACGAGTTACTGCTGACATTTTTACATTTCAGTGACAATACCCTCTGTCACCCTGTAAGAAATTATAACCCTCTTACAAGGATATTCTTTTAGGGAATGTGTGACAAATAAGACACAAACACAAGTGTATAATAAAATGTATTGTTAATATTAATTTAAGGATACTGTTAGATTTTAAAAAGGATATACACATTACACATTATAACCATAGTCAGTCCAAAACCAAAAGATACATAATAAAAGGGCAATACTTAAACATTTCAATTGAGGTCTTCCCCTTGCGCCTTCATCCTGGGTAATCTGGGACAGACTATCAGTTCACCATGGCCCTGCTTGCTGCGCTGTCCTCTCCAAAGAGACAAAGAGAAGAGAGCCTTCCTTGGATGTTGTCCTTTTAAAGACTGATTCTTGGAGTAATAAACTACAAGTCCCAGAATTCCTTTTCCCTCCCAAAAGTGGTTTATCCCACCCTCTTTCTCCAGAGAGTTCCTTCTTTACACAAGTCTTTCCCTTTGATCTCTTGGTTTGATCTCTTGGTTTCTGGGTAGGTGGGACAGAATTGCTTGGGGAAAACACACACTTCCATGGTTACACCTAGATGTTAAAACAGGTTGGCAGGAGAACTGCTGGAGGGATGTAAGCTTTTGTTTTAGCTGGATGTTGAAGATGCAATTGAAAGCTTTGATCCTTATCACACTTTTATCATGTAAATGACCCCAACTTGTGAAACCAGTCACATACACAGAAAGTTAGATACAATATTGCAGTTTGGCATATCAATTTCTTACAACCCTAGAGATCAACCCCAATACGATAGGCTTCATAAAATACGCCCACTGCTAGACCATTTTCAGAACAAATTTTCAGATGTTTATACCCCCAACAAAATGTATCCATAGATGAATCGCTAATGAAATACAAAGGGAGATTAGGGTTCAGACAATACATCCCCTCAAAGCGCTCTAGGTATGGCATAAAACTGTACAAAGTGTGCGAAAGTGGATACACATTTGCCTTTCATGTTTATGAGGGGAAAGATGGTCAACTGGACCCTCCTGACTGTCCTGACTCCCTGGGGACAAGTGAGAAACTTGTATGGGACCTACTAAACCCCTTGTTTAATAAAGGTTACTACCTTTATGTGGATAATTTTTATAGTAGCGTCCGTCTGTTTTAAAACACTTTAAACTTTATGGTTTACAGACACTGGTCTGCGGCACTGCCAGAAAAAATTCCAAAGACTTTCCACAATCTCTCATAGAGGCAAAATTTAAAAAAGGCGAATGGAAAGAACTTCACAAAGCTGAAGTGCTTGCACTAAAATTTAGGGACAGGAAGGATGTCAACATGCTAACCACCATCCATGACGAACGCATGTCAGACGTCTCTGTCCGGGGCAGAGTAGTATCACTGTACTCGGGAGATGTTGCTGAACATATTGGGGTGTTGTTTGGCAGTGACACATAACAGGATCTGTTACTTCATGCCTAAAGTACCATGTGTGTGACAAAGAAACAAAGATTACTACCCAAAAGTTTGACAAAGGCTGGTGGTAGAATTCAGTGCATGAAAAGTGTTAATTCCACCATTTAAAATACCCTGGGTTGTCTAATTTTCAAAAATATATGGTTTTGATGGGGGTAAAATACATTGGCTCAAATGGGACATGGGCGCAGGTTGATTACATGTCAAAATTCCAAATTGGGAAACTGATAAGCGCACCTGCCAAACGTGGCCTTTTAGCCCCCAAAGAACCCAACAGGCCTATGTATGGGTGGTATCACTGTACTCAGGAGATCTTGCTGAAAACATATTGGGGTTTTGTTTGGCAGTGACACATAACACGATCTGTTAATTCATGCCTAAAGTACAATGTGTGTGAAAAAAGCAGGAAAAAAAATGTACTACCTCATTGTTTGACAAAGCCTGGTGGTAGAATTAGTGCATGGAAAGTGTTAGAATACCACCATGTGAAATACCCTAGGGTGTCTATTTTTCAAAAATATATGGTTTGATGGGGATAAAATACATTGGCCGGCTTCAAAAAATGTCCCAAATAGGACATGCATGCAGGTTGACTACATGTCAAAATTCCAAGCTGGGAAACTGATATGCACACCTGCCAAATGTGGCCTTTTAGCCCCCCCCAACAACCTGACACACCTATACATGGGGGAGGGGGGGGGTGTATCCCTGTACTCGGGAGATGTTGCTGAACACATATTGGGGTGTTGTTTGGCAGTGACACCTAACAGAATCTGTGAATTTATACCTGAATTGCAATGTATGTGAAAAAAATAACTACCTATGCAAGGTTTGGCAAAGGTTTGTGGTAAAATGGCTGCATAGAAAGTATCAAAATATTCTTAAATTAATACCCTGGGTTATCTAGTTTAAGAAAAATATATACATGTGGGGTGTTTTTTTGGAGATTTATGACATAGCAGTGTTACAATGTCACTATTGATACTTTTGAAAAATGTACATTTTGAAACCGCAATTTCCTATTATAGGGTACTTATAGCCCTATAACTTGCAAAAAAAACGTAAACATTGGGTGTTTTTTAAACTCAGGACAAAATTTTGAATCTATTTAGCAGTTTTTCATTTGATTTTGTAGATCAGTAAAAGATTTTTTTTTAAGTAGAATTAAAAAAACTTTTTTTTTTTTTTTACCATATTTTATTTATTTTTTTTAAATTAAATTATATGACATGCTAAAAAATAATAGTATGTAAAGAGTCTTTTTTGTCCTGGAAAAAAAACAATATATAATTTGTATGGGAACAGTAAATGAGAGCGGAAAATTACAGCTAAACACAAACACCACAAAAGTGTTAAAATAGCTCTGGTCCTTAACGTACAAACATTGCAAAAACAGTCCAGTCCTGAAGGGGTTAAAGAACAGTGTTTTTGTTTTTGTTTTTTTTATGAACAGAACTTTATAAAAATCCTGAATAAATTACTAACCATAAATAACAGACTGCAAAACAAGTCTACATATTTCTTAATGTATAAATAACCAATATATTACTTTACAATATATTCTTAAAAAATAAACCTACTAATACAGTAAATGAGAAAATTGTCTCTGACAATATTAATGCTGATTCTAGTTCAGCTCATCACTCTTCAATATTACATGGCACCAGCTCATGCCTAACTGTATTTCTTGTCACTTCTTGCACCTTGCAAGAGGTGTGTGTGGTTTTTATATAGAGAGATATAGATATCGATATCTCTCAAAGCTGTAAAGAGTCTGTCAAAATTGACTTTCACCTGAAGTTCAGACTTTATTCACTCTGCTACATCTATTCCTTGTCACTAGCACAATCCCATCATGCCGACTCTTTCAATTGCTGCATTTGAGCATGGAATGCTGATGACAAAAGCAACCACTTGGTTTGGCCGTTTTTCAGGTCCAGCTTCCATGAATATTGTTAACCATCAGTGTTAAGGTCATCCGCCTCATGAATTTGTACCAGTGGAATTTGTTTGAAGGTGCGGAGAAATGAAAGTATATTCTTCATAAAGGTTTGAAAGAGTCTTCTAAACTCAGACTTTCAACTGCTGCCACCAGGTTATCAAATGTAAGGTTCTCCTTTAAATTTAAGCACTGAATCTTTGACCAATAGTTTGTCTGAAAAATCAAACCACTGTTCCAAATGAACGGCTTTTTCACAAAATGCTGGGAATTCAATTTTTATTGCTTGCAGACTAGGTAGTTTCTTCAAAGCTTTCGAAACAAAGTATAAAAATAAATGGTCTGTCAGGTCTTTGGATTAGTTTGCCTGTCAATGTCATGATCTCCTAGACATCAACTGCAATCAGATTATGTTTCTCCAGTTTTAATATGGCTGTCTAAAAATAAAATAGGCAAGCAGTTGTGTAAAAACTGAAGATATAACTCAGGAACTGATGGCAGGTCCAGCTCTATGGTCTCGCCGTCTTCATCCACAATAAATTGCCATATCACTTTAGGTGTTTCGTCCTCACCAATGCTTTGAAAGTAAGCTTTTTACAGCTGGCCAATTTATTTTTATTTTATTTTTTACTCGATTGCTGGATAAAGAGACAACCATTTTGTTGGTAAATTTCTTTCAGTGTTGCAACTCTTGGCTGATATTGAAGTAATTGTATAACTTCAAAATTAGACTTTCCACGTCACAGTTTAAGACAACTGAAGCCTTTTTAGCTGTATTATGAAGTATGAGCTGGACAGCCAGCTGGAAATATCAGATCATTTTATAGCATGAAGCTTCTGGTATACACCATCATGCTTACTAAAGATCACACTCACATTGTCAGCAGAATATGCAGACATCCTATCCACAGGCCATTTGATTTAATCACATTTAAAATTTTGCTCTGAAATTGCTGCAGCACTTTCATCACCTTAATAAAAATCCAACAAACTTGTTACCACACCTTTTTGGAGGGCTTAAAGTAACGCAGAACTAAGGGGAAAAGTTTGGCGTTTCCATGGTTAGATGCATCTGATCAAACACTAAAATAAGCACTGCTGTTTTTAAAGTCATTAACTATGATTTCTACACTGTATGCCAGCACGTTTGGTACGACGACATTACATCTTTGTGGCTTTAGCAGAATTCTTAAAAAGAACAGGAAGTTTAATGGTGAAGTCCAAAGATCTATGAGTGACTGTGGCACACTGAATGGTAAACCATTGATATTTCAGCTGCTATTTCCTCTTGCAGTGCCATATACTTAGAGGGAATCACAAATTTGAAAAGCATGTCACTTTGTTTTGCAGCCCATTCAGCGTTTTTGTGACTTTCACTAAACATGTGAATTTTGATGTCCCCTTCACCACCATGACAAATTCCAAATTCTCGCCTACACAGAGTACAATATGCTCTGACTTTTACCAGTCACTGTTATGCAAGTATAAGTTGTTTTCCATGAGTCTCGGAATTGGCACATTCACTTTCTTTTATTTTGTTGCTTCTGAAGAAGTCAAAGGCCCCGGTTACTGGAATTTAGTCTCTCAGCTCAGCAGTGCAGCACCGGTCTTTTCCTCATAGGCTGCTGCTTGACGTCACGTGACCCGGCCGTTAGTCGGCAGGGAAGGGGAGGAGCCACACAAGCCACAAGTACTATGCAATGCTGAATTCGGCGATCGCATAGTATAAAGACTGGCAGCAGCGGTGCAGCTCAGGCCATTCCGGGACACTACATTGTCCTGGACTGAGGGTGTGCGGGACACTCTAAAAATGCAGGACTGTCCCGGGCGATCCGGGACACATGGGCACCCTTAGGTGGATGCAGGTCTTCCTTGCAGCCCACACCACACAGGTCTTTCTTACAATCCTTTAGGAATAATATATTTTAATCCTAATGTCTGGATCAGCTATGTACAAACAATTATGCCTCAGAATGAAAATATACAGTTTTCTATTTTTTTTTTATTTTTTTTTTATCTAACTTATAGTAATATTGAATGATACATTAGTCCTAGTAATGCCCTCAGATAACTTGGAAAATAACTATCTTGTAAAGGTTTTTGTGAACGTTCCTTCTCTGGTAAATTACTCTCTAGAATTCTCTGTGCTCCTAGCCTAGATGCTGAGTATGACAAACTAATCACTGGAGGAGGCATTCTAATACAAGGTGCCTTAAACTGCTCTTATGTCTAAGGGCTCACTTTACAATCTCATCAGTAAATGGCAGATCTCTAATAGCCTGTAGTTTAAAGGGGTTATAAACAGATACACAAGCTTGATGCTAAACTTGGCCAATAGATAACTGCTGCTGATGGAGATCGACTAGTGTTGGCTAGTGAACAATAAGATTAACATTCAAAATCCTGTAGACAGTCAGACATTCCATGAATATAGGATTGCAATTCATATCTGTTTAATGGCTAAACACTGCATGCTTTTGATTTGAACACTAGTTGTGATATTGATATTTATCATTGGATCGGTCTCACTTTTGAATTTTAGAGTTGTGGATAATATCTCAAATTCAAGTAATATCCTAGCTCTATTTTAGTCTCCAATTGCAATTATGTTCTCAGTATATCATAACTATTTACTTGAATTTTAATTTTTTATTTTACACATAACATTAGGTTTTCCACTGATCTTAAACTTGCATTTTAAATGTATACAGTGGGGATACTGAAAAGTCCTAGATGGACTAAACCAGTTTAAATGATGGATGTTACTCACCTCCACCTCTTTAATGGTCTTATTAATGTCCCTAGGATATCCTCCACCATTTAAAATAAGTGTTTTCTATAAACTAAGTGCTATCAATACTGCTGTTCCTTTTTATAGTTGACAACTTGGGAGCCATTTACCATGTGGTACATCAGCATGATGGATATACAATGTGGCATTTGCACAGTTGATGTAGGGATGGTGGTAGCTTGTTTCTGTTCTGGTAATATTTATGTGTGAGGAAATGCAAAGTCCTGGAGAGCTGTAGGTCTGTAGGGGCCACATTAAACTCTAGAACTATACTCTGGGAAATGTACTCTGGTTAGTATAGCCTTGTCAATGAATATTAATTGTAGATTATGCTAGCTTTAGTGTACCTATAATCTTAATTTTATTAATGACAGGAGGCTTCGTATTTGCTTAAGTCTCTCTTTACTAGAACTCCACAGCAGCACAGAAAAAACAACCAATCAGAAAAAAGCTAGGTACTATAAAACTCCCCTCCCCATGCATCATTTCCTCTTTCAAGCTGCGACAAAAACAGAAAAAAGGTAGAGAACATCATGGGGAAGAAACGAAGTCCTAGATACGATGAATATAACGATGTCCAATATCCGAGAGGAACTGTCAAACCAGATAGTGTTGATGGACTGTAAACTGAAACGAGAGAAACAGAATCGAACAGGTTGATTATCCAATGAAATGTACTCTGACCAAACATGTAGGTACCCAATGTAGCAACCAAAATTACACTAATATGCAGAATATCCCAGCCCTACTTATGAAAAAAAAAAACAGGTAGCAGAGACAACAAGCAGAGTTGCATACGTACCTGATTAACTCAAACTATAAAATTAAACAAGGGAGGGATAAGAATGGGTGGGAAATACTCGCCTTCTGTCATTAATAAAATTAAGATTATAGGTACACTAAAGCTAGCATAATCTACAATTTTATAACATGACAGGAGGCTTCGTATTTGCTGTTTTAATGCTCAGTTCACCAATCCAACGCTGTTTGTGTCACTGGTACCTATTCCAGGAGATATGAGAGTAATCCTAATTGGACTTTCCAAGTACGATAAATGACAGACGGATCAATGAAGATGCCAGCCGACGAAGCATCTCCAATACGGAAAAAAACACCATCCGCTGATAGGTCGCAACACCACGTACAATGGATCTATTTCCTAGCAGTCGGTCCATGAACTGGCAAGCTGACCTATCAGCCATATTCCTGTAGTTGTAAAATATCGAAGGCCATTTGCGGACTTAGGGCCGCGAGAAGAAACTGCCACCATGTCTCAACTCATGATCCGTAAGGCGGCTCCTCCGATCGTGCCAGGGTCATTCGGCGATGTGGCCCTGCAGGTAGATCTCCAATCTCAAGGAATGCGCCTAAGTCCACCACCAAAATCGCAAAAGAAACCGAGTAGGATCTTTCGTTCCCTCCTGTCCTACCCGGTGAGATGTCACATCCGAGAATAAATTATAATGCAGGCAAGAGTGTGGTCAAACTAGCCCTATCCTAAGTGATTCCAATATTCCAAATGGACTGTGTAATCCTCGGACGCAGTAGAGAAAAGACTCCAAAAGGACGTCCATTCAGGGTTCCGAACTGAACTTGTGTGGAGGAACGGTGGTCGATTATTCTGGGAATAGTGAATCCCAGAAATCTGCAAAGGGATGGGAAGTGCAAACCAGAACGCGGATTTCCATCTAGATATGTCCTCGTCCAAGAGTGAAAGATGTCTGTGTAGGAGTCGGGGCACACCAGGTATCTCCCTAAAGCCTCGTAGGTCTCCTTGACGGTAGTTGAAAAAGTGGGTTAGCAGGAATCCAAAACAAAAACGGCTTCCGTGAGGGATAGCATATAGATGGAGGGCCCACCATCTCCGAACCCTGTTCACCAGGCATGCGCTCCGAGGAGACTGGGCAGTCCTGCCATCTTATCCCAAGATCGTAAAGACCGGGGTTTCTGGTCTTACCATGTGATCCTTGCGTACGGTTTACCTTCAGATCGGGTAATAGGCCTTCCTCAAACTTGTTACCCGAGCAAGGCAGTGCCCGTTTGCTCCATGAAGGCCTCCGTATCACCTGTCATCTTGATATGGGGGAAACTGTCTGCGCAGTTTGTTCGTAATGGTCTGGAGATCCAAAACAGAAAGCAATTCTCTGTTTTATGGCGCAGAAAAACACAAAACCTGCACTTTCGTAATACTTGAGGTCCATCCGTTAGCCGTACCATCTACAGGAATGTGTGTAAATACGTGGGATTCTCCCCCCGTTACACCTCTGTGAGTATCTCATGCATGTGTTACAGCGGTCCAGATCCAGTAGATCCATTACAGGAGATAGAATAGAGGGATCCAGTCTAAATACGTGTATCTTGCATGACCAGGCAGTCCTCTAACGAAATCAGTAGCATGGACATCAGATCTAATTGAATGCAGGAGGGACGCCCCTCTATGTAGTCATCAATGTCTTGCACGGGTACAAGCCTGTGTGGTGAACAAATTGCTGGCACTGTAGAGCATTGTGTGTATGAGAGAGCCGCGCTCTCTACCAATGTGATCGCATACCGTGATAGCGTCCGGCTGATAGCCTGAGCGGGCCACACCCGTTAATAACCAAACAGTAGAGTCTACATCCGTGACCGGTTCTCTCTATGAGAATGTGTCCTCCAAACCTGTCCTCTGTATCTGGTCGAGGTCGAGGGAGGGGCTGCGCCCTCTAATAACAAATCAGTATCCGGTTCTGTATATGAGAGGGGTTCGCCCTCTGTTTCTGAAAATAAATATACTCGGATCAAGGTGATGGAGGGCCGCACCCTCCTGTGATCCAAACTAGAGTCCCTAGAAACTCAGGGTGACCAACTGCAGGTACACCAATTACTAATAAGGCTGAGGGCAATCTTCGGAAACCACGATGGGAAAACTACCAACTGACCGTCCGGATGCCTTGCGTGCACGCGGGGTCCAGGATGACCGTTGATAGTCTGAGGAAAGCTGGAGACGTTCTCCGCAATCCACGAGCGCCCGGGATGCCGGAGGAGGTCAAGTCAGGCCTCTCGACAACCCGAGCGAAAGGAAAAGGAAGTCATGAAAAACAACAAAAACGTAGATAAGAGTAAAAACGCAAAACCTACCTCAGATAGAAGGCAAATAGCAGGCCGGAAGGTAAGACAAGTAAGTCCCACTGAAAGGGCCAGGAGCTAACCTTATGCAGGAATAACTACCGTTACCTATATGGGTACCGGGAGGCAGATACAGAGTCAGTTGCCAAAGAACAAGGAAAACACCGCGTTCTCCTGTAGGTGTCTGAGAACCGGTCCTTGCCTGTGCGAAGTTCTCCTTGGAGATGTGCCATCGCCGGTCTGGTGTAAACCGTGGATGTGTGCCCGGGGTCTTCATAAGAAAACCTTGCCCTTCAGGCATGAGGTTTAGGGCCTTCACCCTTCCCACCATATTCAGATGGCCGTATACTGGTGTCCTCTTGGATAGTATGGCAATGGTGCTTGTCTGGACACCTGCCTATCTCCATGTCACTGGTGGGTTCTGGGTTTTCCTCAGTGATATTCCCCCAGGCCTGCGGCCAAAAAGGGGTTCGGCACCAATAGAGCAGGCCCGTCCGAAGGACGCAGGCCAAACGAATGGACACAGAATAGTTGGCCAAGCAAATAGGCACAGAAATAGCAGACCAATAAATGGGGCACAGACATAGCAGGCCGTTTAAATGGGCACAGTGTGGGGATATTTATGGGATAATAATAGTAAACAGAGAGAATTACCCACTATTTTAATTCTCAGATCCCAAAAAAAGTATTGTGTAAGTGAAATGTATACCATATAAATAAAATCACAAATTGTTTATAAAAATAGATAATATTTATTTTTAACAATTTAAATAATAATAATGAGTAACATGCGTGACAATAATCAATGAATATTCAGTATAATATGAATATGCAATACAATATGGTAATATAAAAACATCTCCTAATGGTTAACGTAGTTTAGAATCTACAGCATTAGCCGTCAAGACAGGATTTACGACTTTCTTCACAGAGAAAGAATGTGAAAGTTTCACAGAGAGAATAGAATGCAGCGTAAGGTCGTAAAAACTTAGCTGACAGAATAACCCTTTCAATGCTGGCTAGACATCTTCTAGGCATTTAAGATCTATTCTTATGTAATTTTTAAATAACATAACATTCAAACCAGTCATTAATCACTTCCTAGATCCATCCAATGAGAAGAAATCTACCAAATTCTACAAGCTGATTTAATAAATTTGCCTAAACAGATATTTAATCTTATTTTATAGCAAATCAATACAGCTGGATAAATATCACGATATGCTAACATGTGATATGTCACATAAATATATGATTAATATTAATCCCATCTGCAGATTGGGATGCTATAACCATATATATATTCTTTTAATAACTAAGATTTCTGAATATCGAAATCTGATCGCGATTTATCCAGCCATATATCATGCTATTAGAACAATTTTAATTAATTTAAATTAAATTAATTAAATTAAGCCAGTATATTTACCAGTTAAATAGATATTCTCACCAGATGTTCTCAGGTAGCTAAGTGTCAAGGAATGTTTCTCTGTCTTTCTCTCTTAGCCTGCTTCCGACTCTTTTGCCCCCGACTGCTTTCTCTCACCTGATTGCCTTTGAATGATTTTGATTTCCTGAACGACTCTCTCTTCCCTTTGTCTTAACTTTTAAAGGAACAGATTCTCTGTTCGTCACTAGTTTATGAACCAATAGCAACACTAGGGTTTGATTATCTTTTAAATGACCATTTTGGTATTTGGACTATAGATGGCAGTCTCATCCCACTAAACATACCTATCCAGGAAAGAGTTAACTTTTCCTGGTGGTTATTTTGACGTCATTTTGACTTATCTATATGTGGCCTATAACTTTTAAGTATCCTTTCACTTCAAAGGGTCTTTCTCAGTTTTGTCCAGACTATGTGTCTGCAAATTCTGCTATAATTTCTAATATTGACAGTTTAAACTATTTCTGACCCCTTCAATACAATGGGAATCTTGTACATATAGAATTAAAATTAAATTATTTAATCTTCTCTGTCACCTATGTCTGGGTTTAGAATTTATTCTATTCCATTAGCAATTTAGACAGTCTGTCCATCCCCCGTTCTCATTGTACAAAATCCATCCCCCGTTCTCTATTGTACAAAATTATATATTTTAGCAAGTTTTGCAGTGTATATAATATAAAAATTTACCTGATATAAAACTAAGTATAATAACTAACAGATCATGTTATGTGGTCTGTAGTTTAGTAGATAAATTCTCTTTTGCTTGTGGAAAGTGAATTGAAATCCAAAGTGCTTGGTGCATTAAAATCCGTTTATTAGATAAAAAAAAAAAAAAAGAGGAATAAGCACTCACAGTATTGCAAAGAGTTTCTGGTGCTAAACTGGAAACTGGAAAGTTCGGCGTTAGTAGCTTGATTTCTTCAGGTCTGTCGGCAGATGAATGGACCTGTGGATAGCCGCGTGTGTGTCACCGATCTCCCTGCGTTCCAAGTGAAGCCCGGTCTTCTTTGCGATGGGTGCCAGAAAGTGATTGAGTCCTTACGCGTTTCGTGAGTCTAATGCTCACTTCATCAGAGGATGTTGAGCAGGAGAAGTCCGCGGGTTTAAATAGCCGGTATCTACCTTTGTTTCTATTAACCCTTTTAAGGCTTAAATCCATACTTGCTCTAATGTTTAAATTGATTCCACAATTAAAATTCTTAATGATATACACAAATGTTCTTATTACACTACTAAAAATATAAAAAATACAATATTTGGTGGGAAGACTCCTAAATAAAAGGAGAATTAATAGTATTTGAATACATAAATATAATGGTGTTGTGTAAAATTGTAATAATATACTGTAATGACATGAAGGGGTGCTGCCCTGCAACAGCACTGTCCCTTTAAGTGTGGGAACCAACTTAGCAGAGAAATAATGCTAGGACACGATAAATGGAGTAATAAAGAAAATGTATTAAGGAAAACCAAAAGGATATATATATATATATATATATATATATATATATATATATATATATAATATATACAAAACAAAATATGACAATGCCACAAATATATAAATATATACAATAACCCAATATATACAATAGAGCAGGCAGAGTCCACGATAGTCCTAGGCAAAGGTAAAGGCTTAGTCAGGGTAGTGCAGCCACCAAGTACTAAATGAACATCAAGGGGCAAAGCCCTAAGCAGGTCACACAGAAATAATGCAGCAAGGTCAGAATCACTAGAGAAGGAGTCTAGGCAGGAACACTGCAGGCGAACACTGGAACAGGAGGCACAGGACACAGGACCAGGCAGAGACAAGAACACAGGACCATAAGGACATCGGAACACCGGATCAGGAAACACAGGATACTCAGGATACACAGGATACACAGGAAACAAGACACAGGAGCAAGGAGCAAGGAGCCAGAATCACGGGAACCAGGAAACAGCAGGTACAGGGTCAAGGATAGAGGATAATGATCTGACAGGGAGTGAGGGGAGAAACCAGAATATATAGGTGCTAAACAAGGGCCAGGTGTAGTGCCTAACGAAAGGAAATGAGAAACAGTGCCAAACAGAGTGGTGAGTGCGAGTACTGCACGAGGGCATATTGACTAAGGAGTGTCGTGACATATACTAATACACAATTATGACAACATACTTCAAAAAAAGGATAAAATATGAATAATAATAAACGAATCTTGTAAGAAATAATTATCAACACATCAGAATATAAGGTTCAAGAGAAGGAAAATATGCATACATTATTAATGATACAAATGTGCATATACATAAAAATATAGATATGCAATTAAGAACAATTAAAAGACTGTAATGGAGAATAGGTATTAAGGACTGGAGAGAAACTCATCAATTATGTAAAAATAAACAATGTGAAAAACAGGGGGAGACATAAAATAGGGAATAACAAAATAGGAAATAAAAAAAAAATAGATAAATATTGAAAAAAATGTGAAAAAATGAAAAAATAATAAAAATAAAAATATAAAAATGCAATAAAAATAAATAAATAAATTTAAATAAAAAAATGTCATTAAATAAATAAATAAAATAAAAAAAATACCCATTTCTATAAAAATGCTCGCAACTCGAAATCTACATTAAGTCCTTTTGGTTTGATTGTTTCCAATTTGAATATCCAACTAGCCTCTGCTTTATCTAATGCTTTATCTAGATCGCCTCCTCTTCATGGGGTATTTACTTTTTGTATTGCCATAAATGTAAGGCCCCCAGGATTTTTCATATGTTTTACATCAAAATGTTTAGAGAGATTATGTGAGTGGAGTCCATTTTTGATGTTTCTAATATGTTCTCCCATTCTTGTTTTGAATGCTCGTTTTGTGCGCCCTATGTATAATTTCTCACAGGGACATTTTAACAAATAAATTACACCTTTAGTGTTGCATGTAAGTTGTGATTTGATTTTAAAGAGTTCTTTTGTTTGGGGATGGGCAAATTGTGTTGTTTTTGTTGACTGATTTGGATTATTCTTGCAGGCTTGGCATCTTCCACATTTCCAAAAACCTGATTTTTTTTCTTTAAAATGATATTAGTGTTTTCTTGTGTTTTTTCTTGTTTGGTTGTGGGGGCTAATAGTAAACTAAGATTTGGAGCTTTGGAATACATTATTCTAGGTTTATTTCCTAGTATTAAATCTAATTGGGGATCACCTTTTAGAATGCTCCAATTCTTTTGTAAGATTTTTTTAAATTCATGAGTGTGATTATTATATCTGGTTATAAAAGCTGGAGCTTCTGAATTGGCATTATTATTTTTTGGTTTCGTTGTCAGGATTTGTTCTCTTGTTAAAAGTGAAGTTTTGGATAAGGCTTCATTGAGTATGTTTGTTGAATAGCCTTTAGCTTGAAATTGTGATATCATCTTTGTAGTTTGTTCATCACAAATGTTGGGTTCTGAACAGTTCCTTTTGATCCTCCTAAATTGGCTGAATGGAATATTGTTAAGCCAGCTTTTTGTGTGAAAACTATTATGAGGGATACAACGGTTACATGCTACTGTTTTCCTAAATGTTTTTGTTTCTAGTTGGTCATTCTTGATGTAGATTTCCAAGTCTAAAAATTCAAGTTTTTCTGTAGATTGGTTAAACGTATATTTAAGATTGTAAGGGTTAAAATTAAGATATTCTTTAAAATTTTCAGGTGCTACAGTGTCTCCTTTCCAAATAAAAATAGTCCTCTATATAGCGATGCCATGAGACCAGATTTGCGCCATATGGGTTATTGGACCAGATATGCTCGTCTTCCCATTTACCCATAAATAAGTTTGCATAACTAGGCGCAAATCTGGTCCCCATGGCTGTGCCCTCAATCTGAAGGTAGTGATGGTGGTTGCCCCCAAAAAAGTTATGACTGAGTATTAAAGCTACACATTTGACAATATACTCGATTTGATCATTTTGTAATTCTGAATGTGTTGCCAGCGTATACTGAATAGCCTCACATCCCTGTAGGTGTTCAATGACAGTGTACAGGGATATGAAGTCTTTATTCTATTGGATATCTGATGAAATATTGATTATATGGGTAGTATCTCTTAAATGTGATCGTAGTTTTAGGAATTGGTCAACATATTCAGATAAATTGGAAGTCAAAGAACCAATGCCAGAAATGATAGTGCGCCCTGGAGCTTTTGTTAAAGTTTTATGAATTTTCGGCACATGATAAAAAATCGCCATTCTTGGAAATTTGCAATAAAGATAATCATATTCTTTTGTATTTAAAATGCCTCTCTCTTTGCCTTCTTCTAATAATATCTGTAGTTCTTTTTGGAATTCTTTGGTAGGATTATTTGTTAAAATCTGGTATGTTTTAGTATCTTGAAGTAGTCTCTGTTTCTGCTTTTATAGTCTATTGAATTTAACACTACTAGGCCTCCACCTTTGTCTGCCCCTCTTATAGTGATTTGATCATCATCCATTAGTCTTTTGAGGGCCCTTCTCTCATGTTTAGTGAGGCTATCTTTAGTGTTTTCTTTTAATTTTAGTGTTCTAAGGTCTTTCTCCATGGTTTTCTCAAAAACTCTAATGTGATCGCCGAACTTTCCAGTTTCCAGTTTAGCACCAGAAACTCTTTGCAATACTGTGAGTGCTTATTCCTCTCTTTTATTTTATCTGATAAACGGATTTTAATGCACCAAGCACTTTGGATTTCAAATCACTTTCCACAAGCAAAAGAGAATTTATCTACTAAACTACAGACCACATAACATGATCTGTTATTATACTTAGTTTTATATCAGGTACATTTTTATAATATTATATACACTACAAAACTTGCTAAAATATATAATTTTGTACAATATCAATTCAGCTTATCCAGCTTTATTATTCCAGTTTGACTATAACTGAAAATAGCTGTAATAGCTCACATATCACGGACTGTTGTGAACTTCTACTTGAAAGATACTATTGTATCTATACAGACATTTTATATTGCATTTTACTTGATAACAATATTATGTTTTTTTAACATTATATGGCTATAAGTTCAAGATATATATCTGCAATTGTTTACCTATTTTTATTGGCTATATATTGTCTGTTCAACTCTGCAAAATATTCATTTAAAGGTATACCACTCCTGAAATATTTATTGGATTTTATCTGATACTTTCTTTTTTCACTGCATTTAAAGGGACTTTTTAGTGGAGTCCTTCTTTCAGTTGAGTTTTTTTCCTTTAGCCGTTTTTTATACTCTTATATTAAGGTCCATATTTGGACCTTATCTTCTTATTTTTGATTTAGCATACTGTGATATACACTGACAGCAAAGCTTACAGATAAACTGTGATTTACACTGTCTCTGAAAAATAAAATAAAATGTCATATGAGAAAACTATGGAAAAAAACCTGCAGACATCCGCTGGGGAATCCCAGCAGGGCAACAATGGCAGAGATCCGACCGTGGATGGAGGAGGGGTCGCGAGTAGGTGCACCTTCCTCGAACCGGTCGGACGCCCGCGGCTCTAGAGGGAGCCATCGTGGTGAGGCGGCCACGTGCGCAAGCGAAGCCGGCCACCGGGTACTCGCATCCGACCGGGAGTACCCCGGATGCCGGCAGTCTGGCAAATGAGCTTGGGGATCAGAGGAGGCAGCCAGGTGATTTGTCTCCTGAAACCCCGAACGGACAACTAGTAGCCCGCGGAAGAAAGGGCGGGAAATAATAGAAGGGTGAGAGAGTGGGTGAAGGGGGGAAAGGGTAAAACCAAGAGGAGAGCAAAGTGGATAGGTATCTCCAGGGACCCCCTTAAACCACCACAATCAAGGAAAATCTCCCCAAGTAGAAGACAGGGGAAGCAAAGAAGGGCTAAAAGGCACATGAATCCCAAAAGCTAAGCATAATTAATATAAACATAATCAACAAAACATAATCAATCCCAATAAACATAATGAATCATAATTAATCCTAATAAATCAAAAGCAATCCCAAAGCCACCCACTAATATTAGCAGGAGGCAGTGGTACTCTGCCCTGTACTGTCTGCGGAGCAGCAAAGAAAGAGGAAATGATGCATGGGGAGGGGAGTTTTATAGTACCTAACTTTTTTTCTGATTGGTTGTTTTTTTCTGTGCTGCTGTGGAGTTCTAGTAAAGAGAGACTCCTGTCATGTTATAAAATTGGTTGTCCATTATGTGGATTGTATCCCCATAACCTGCTGATGCTGCCAATCTTCAACCCCATAACCACTATAGACTGGGCGTTCATGGATTGGGATGATATTCCAATCACCTGTCAATGTAGGGCTGAAATCCACCATAGGATGTGAATATGTATATACAGTAGTTGGTATACGTTTAAATATATATAAATATATTTGTGCTCGGAATTTAATATGTAATGGATAATGTCAGAGATAAAAGTTGGTTGTGGTGTGCCGAAACCAACATCCGAATGGGCCTGTAAATAAAAGAGGGCCCACCAAGGAGAATTGTATGTACTAAGGGTGTCGGTGGGTGGGGAACACTTGAACTCGAACGTCAGAGGTGAGTAGGGGCTGGGTGTTTAAGTAGGGGACTTACTCCTCCCACAAATTCCGGCCTAATGGCCTTTCTACTTGTGCTCGGAATTTAATATGTAATGGATAATGTCAGAGATAAAAGTTGGTTGTGGTGTGCCGGAACCAACGTCCGAGTGGGCCTGTAAATAAAAGAGGGCAAAGAGAAGTAAAAAAAAAAACACACTTTATTGCATTTGATTACATAACTAAGTTCCTGAAGGCTTGGCGAAGTTCTCTTTCTGGTCGTGGAATATACGTGTTGTATATGGAGGACTTCCAGCGGCCCAGTCTCTTTATGATGTGGACACCCCGGTTAGTACTAGAAGCTGCTGAAGCGGCTCCTATACGGAAGGAATGCCCGGAGAATGAAGTTGGGTTGTAACCCAATTTTTCCAGTAAGTTTCTAACGTGTGGTAAATTTTGCTGTGGTGAGTGGGTGTCCTTGTAGTTGTAATAGTGGTGAGTCTGGTAGGTGTGTGCTATAAGCTGACCGTAATATGTCCAGTGTCTTGACTGGACACCAAGCATTGTCTGTTGGAAAGAGAGGAATGATGGTGGGGTGTAGGGACTGATTTGTTTTGGTAGATGGGATTGTGAGAACGTAATAGTCGTCTATTGCTGTGAGTGGTATTCCCTTGACAAACGAAAGTAAATTCCCTAGGTCTTAGGAACCTATAAGCCAAATAGATTGCAGATTTGATCACCAGGTTAGTGTTGGGATCAAACGGGGATTCGTCGAGGAGGTTGCTTAGTAATCTAAAGATAGGCCCATCTATAGGTAGTCTGGTGGTGATAGATGGAACCGATACTTTAGAGATCCCCTTTAAGATTTTCTTTATGGGATATGATGATAAAAAGGGGGGGTGTTGTTAGGGAAATTTGTGAGGCTGTGGTGCTGCTCCCCCGTGAGGTATAATTTAATGCTGTTGTGGGAAAGTTTTAAATGTAAATGGCAAAAAGAGGCAAAAGCCACCATGGTTTGGTTTGAGAAATCGCCTTGTAATCCGAATTCAGCAGTAAATTTATTGAAAGTGCCGCAGTGTTTGGTGATAGTGCTTGGTGCGTGAGTGTCCTAGCGTGGTGCATAAGTGTGTTTAGTCCAAGATTAGCTCGTGAAAATTCGGTGTTCTGGATGGTTGATGGTGGGCTGACAGGAGTGCCTGGAAAAACACCTGAAATTGAGATTGAGATAAAGCGTCAGCAGCCGTGTTGTGAATACCCGGGATGTGAAGGCAAATTAGGTGGAACTGGACGGTTGCTGCCAACCAGGTCAGCTTGCGAATCAGCCGCATAATGGTAAGAGAGGACGAGCGCCCTTTATTGATGATATCGCAAGCTGACGAGCTGTCGGAATAACACTTTCCTGCCTTGCCGGACCAGAGGTGACCCCAAGTGTGTGCGGCTGCCACAATGGGGTAAATCTCAAACAAAGCTGAAGTTTCTCTAAACCCCGGCAAGGCATCCGTCTCAGCTGGCCAGTGACCCCTAAACCAGTGATTACTAAATATAGCTGCAAAACCCGTGTTGGCTGCAGCGTCAGTGTAAATGCAGGGAGAGGAGTCTGAGAGGGGAGGGATAAACATGGAGATACCGTTCCATAGGGATAAAAACTGCCCCCACATGAGTAGGTCAGCTTTGGCATGCTGGTCCAACGCAATTGGGCAGTCGTCTGGTACCCCGTGAAGCAGGCAAAGGAGCCTGGACAAAAAAGATCTGCCCTGCAGAACGATGCACATCGCGAAATTCAGGGACCCCATTAGGGACTGAAGTTCTTTCCTGGTGCATACATCGCTCCGCAGGAACATGTCTATTTCCCCTCTCATGCAGATGAGTTTTTCAGTGGGAAGGCTGGTGCGGAAGGTAGCAGAATCTAGCTCTATGCCCAGGAAAGTGAGTTTAGTGGTGGGGCCAATTGTTTTGGCGGGAGACAAAGGTACCCTGAGGGTGGTGAAAAGTGCAGAGGTGCTGAGGATATCGGTGGGTGTGCGTGTGCTTGGTTCTATGATGAGGAAGTCATCCAAGTAGTGAATGACTGCGTGACACCTAATAATGTTCAGAAGCAGCCAGCATAGCCTTTCCCCGAAAATATCAAAGAGTTTGGGGCTACTTCTGGAACCGAAAGTGAGACGCGTGGGAAAAATAGTACCTGTTTCGCCATTCAACACCGTGCAAGTGCCAAAGTGATGGGTGCATGGGCAGCAGTTTGAAAGCGTTGGTAATGTCTGTTTTGCTAAGCCAAGCGTTGCTGCCAGTTGACATGATGGATTGTATGGCATCGTCTATTTTAACGTATTGTAGTGAAAATTCGTGTGCGGGGATGAGTGCATTGATGCTAGGAACAAAAGAGGAGTGCGGTGCAGATAAATCGATAATCATACGTTTTTTTATTAGAATACTTTGTGTACAGCTATACCGATAGGGTTAGTGCGCCAGGAGGAAAACGGTGAGAAGGTGAAGGGGCCGATCATGAACCCTTGAGTGATTTTCTGTGGAGAGGAGAAGGTCCGTGGCCTCCGGGTCTAGACAGGCTGATAGGAGATTAGGGCATTCCAGTATCCCGGGGGGGATGGCCACGAGACCCGTGAAAAAACCCTGGGTAAACCCTGTTATTAGGTACTCCACAAGATGTTTACTTGGATGATCTTTAAGGTAAAAGGCCAGGTTGTCGATATTAACATCGGTTAGTCATTTGTTAGGGGACAACCTGGCCGGACACATGTCTTGGTGTGTGCCCTGAAACAGATGGAGCAGACAATCTACAAGCGCTGAAGCTGCAGGAACCTGCATTGAAGTTGTTGCACACCTGCGCCTTCCCCAAAAAGGAGATGGGCCTCCCCAGTTTGTCCCTCTGACAGCCTTCCTGTTTAAGGTGGGGAGTGGAAGAGGATTGAGGGGTGGTAGAGGGGGTGGCTGGGTCAGCCATAGAAGGGCACAAATCAGCCAAGTGGGTTGAGGAATTGCATATAGCGCAGGACGGGGGCCTCAGACCATCGAAATGGCGACAGAATAGTTCTGTATCCATCTGACACCAGTTAATTCTGACATTAAACTGTTTCAGATGGGTCGCCGCTTTCGCTGATATCGATTTGTGATAATCGTAGAAAGATGAGCCCCCGTACTTAACGCCCAAATCCACCACTTTATGGAGATAGAGGTCCAGTTCCTCTCTCC
Organism: Pelobates fuscus; assembly: GCF_036172605.1. Taxonomy (NCBI): domain Eukaryota; kingdom Metazoa; phylum Chordata; class Amphibia; order Anura; family Pelobatidae; genus Pelobates; species Pelobates fuscus. Next base: position 131,407,445 of record NC_086325.1, read on the forward strand.
TGTGGGGATATACCGAGCAGATAACATCTCGGTATATCCCGAAGGCCAACACGAAATTGGGGATAGACAACTTTTTGTTGAGCCTTGGATCTCTGGTTTTTAGAACCACCGAGATGTCGCCAAAATTATAAGCCCTGTTCTCCAGTACGTCTTGGGAGGCAATAAGTAATGACACCAAACACACGTCCTTCCCATCTAGGATTTCTTTCCTAATGGAGTCTGGGACGGAGTGAGCTGGTGACACAAAAGGCGACAGTACTGGAGCTGGAGGGGGAAGTGTAGGGACGGGTGTTGGTGCCATAGGTACAGCCGGGATTGGGGCTATAGAAACAGGGAGGTTACCTGGGGAGGCTATGGTGCTTTCCACCTTGCTTAACCTGCTGTTTAGGGTCTGCAGGTTGGCCAGGATTGCCGCAAGCGTGTCCTGGGTAGCAATGCCAGCGCCAGAAACTTGGCTTTGAGAGCTTGTGCCTAGCCTAGGCTCTGGGGCTTGGTTGGTTAACAGTCTGTATAATTCCGCCTTTCGGGCTGTAGCCGGAAAGGGGATGCCCCTGAGCCTAAGTTCGGCCGTGGTTTTAGGTATAGTCCATGCTCTCAAAGACGTAGGGGTAGAAAGTGCGAGAGAAACTCCTGGGGACTCTGGTCTGATAGGAGTTGATATAATATCCTCATCAGGTACCTCATCCATGGGAGATGTGTCTTGCGACATTCTAGAAATGAATTAAATGAGTTGGTTTTAGTAGGGGCGTCTGAGAAAACTATTTCAAGGGGTGGGGGGGGGGAATTGCTTAAATGAACTGGACTGTAGGATTATTGCCGAAGCTAAAAACTTAACTTAGACTAGTGACGGTTGAGGCCCTGCTAATGCTAAGTGGCGGTGAGAGGCTCTATCTATGATTTGGGCGAAGTGGATTATGTTGCCACAGATGTGGTGGCGGGATGTTGGCCTCTCGGTGACATTTAAAAGGTTCAAACGTGTGGCCGTAACGAGTGAGGCCCTGACTACGGCCCTGTAGAAGGGTGAATGAGGCGATTAACTATGATTTGGGCGGAGGGCCGTACCTCCGTGTTGAGGTTTGGGAGATGATTTGTAAATGCCTCGGTGAGCTAGGTCTGACGTTCAGACCCTGTGAGCCAGTTCACGTAACAACTATGGGGTAATTGGCGTTTTATGTGCTGGTAGGATACTAACCTTGATAGAGATTATACCCGTGGACTTGTTTCTTCAAGTATATGAGAGAGAGGCCCAGTGGTTTGTGATGTCGTAGCAGAGCCTAAGGGGTTTGAGACAGATGTAGATCTGCGTGAGCGTGGCGAATGGGCGCACTATGAGTTAATGGGGGGCATGGACGAGTAAACGGGTGGCAAAATGGACCGTGAAGGCTGTCTGTGGCCTTTTCATGGGAAACTGAAGTAACTTATTGAAGATTTAAAGAAAACTATACCTGGATAAGGTACAACTATCGAGGATTCCTCCGAATTTAGACGGGGCAAGTTGTTGATGCTATCGTAGTAGAACCTAAGGGTTTGAGACAGATGTAAATCTGAGTGGGCGTAACGTATGAGCGCAGAGTGAGTTGACAAGTGTAACTTGTTGGCTGCCTGGGTTACCTCAAACAGAAAATAAAAGTAAAATAAATACTATACCTGGATTAAAGGACAAGAAGCAGGGTTTTGAAATATAGAATGAGCGAACGGCTTGTGCTAGCGTAGAATGGAAACATGGATTTAAGGATAAGAACCCCAGTTTTTTTTATTGCAATTTAGCCGTAATATGTGGCAAAGTGCGATCTGTGGAGATCAGAGATTTATTTTTAACAGGGCTGAGATTAATTTGCACGTTTAAGGCATGGTAAAATATTGTGTAAATAGTAATTAATTGCAGGGAAGCTGTATGTTATACAGAATAAAACAGTAAGTACCATAAAAAAACACTAGGTGGCGATGTCAGCCCAATAAACTAGGTCTGTGAACTGCTACACAAAATATATGGAAAAGTATGAATGAACGTTTGTGTAATACATATGTTATGCATAATATGGAAAAAACTAGCAAGCATTTCTTTCCCCCACACAGTAAAAGCATAGCCTCTTATAACAGCATGAGTTTGGAATTATATTTATACCCCTAGCATTAAATAACGTTTTACGGATTTTAAGACGTTTTACGGATTTGAGGGGGGGAGGGGGGTGGGGGTGGGGGTGGGGGTGGGGGGGGGGGGCGGTCTAGAACCCCCCAGACGGGTGTTTGAAAGAGACCGTGACGTGAGGGGAGCGTGGGTGGTCCCTGGTATGATTTCCCTGTCATTAGTGTTCCGGCCCCCTGCTGAGCGATGTGGAGGGGACCGGAATGAGAGGACTCACGATTAGGAAGCAGAACCGCCGATAGCACGGGGGATTCTGCCGGACCGCCCGTAGCACTGAGGATACAGCAGGACCGCCGGTAGCACGGAGGATTCAGCCGTGCAGCTGATACAGGAGATGCCCGGACCGGAAATGACGCAAACGTGAAGACTCGCGAACCGGAAGTAGAACAAGGAACACTTGAACTCGAACGTCAGAGGTGAGTAGGGGCTGGGTGTTTAAGTAGGGGACTTACTCCTCCCACAAATTCAGGCCTAATGGCCTTTCTATATATATATATATATATATATATATATATATTTTGACAAGATAGATGTACATTGGAGAGGAGGGAATAGAATGCAAGAATTAATAAAAAAAAAAAAGCAGAATGGATATATAATTTAAAAACATTAAAAATTGGTTTAAACCAAGACATTGATTTTAACCGGTTTAATTTAGTTTTATCCAATGAGGCATAGACCTGTTTTCCTTTTTTTTTTAAATCTTTTTTATATTTTTTCTTTTTTTTTCTTTTCTTTATTCTCATTTCATTAAGTGGAGTTTGGGATTCTTCATTTTATTTTATTAATTTTTTAGTTTTGATATCCATATATATATATATATATATATATATATATATATGTCCACTATTTGGACATATTATAATATGTACAACAATATATGGATACTAATCCTTATTTTGATTTTATAGATGGATATTGAATCAAGTTCATTCTGCATGTATATGTTGTTGAATTGTATTCTTTGTCGTTTTTTATACATCCTGTAACATATTTATATTTACACAAATTTTGATATGTATCAGTATAATAGCTTTATTTGTGTTGTTCCCCCTATATATTGTGGGTCAGAATTTGAAGATTATAGATTATAAATCATATCTGGAAAGAAAGCAATGATACAACCATTTGTATTAATTCAAAAGTCTCTAAGTTGTCAAGAATGCCGTATATTTGATATGACATGCACCACATTATAGTATATTTCAGTAAATCCACTGGGTCCATTTAGTGGATATATATATATATATATATATATATATATATATATATATTACATATCTTGTTTCTATATATAGACCTGGAGGGTTTATGATTATTATAATCTTTAGATCCATATTTTTCTTCCCCCTTTTTTTAATATTAATTTTGAAGGATTCTATCTCTCAGTTATGTATAGTGGGAACTTATTGTATATGCTGCTGCACAATCACCAGTATTAGCAGAGGAGGGCTCCTCTCATTTGGATGCATTCTATCCGAAAACCGGAAGTGATGTCATGCGCAGGGGAGGGCTGGCAGCCTTAGTCCTGGGGGGCAATCCCAGTCAAGTGGCCCATTGCACCACCGAATTAGCTCACCATCGACGCCCACCTTTTCCTTGTTTTATAACGGATATTGATGTTATGAAGAAGGACAAATATGATACAATGTGATTTAACATAATTTAATTGTAATGGAAAAAAATGATGTTTAACAAAAATAAAATCTACAGTTTTAACAAATGAACAATGTATGGGCACAATACACTTTTTCAAAAAAATACAGAAGTCAGAGAAAGAAATATCTGTATAAAACTTTTAAACTAAATATTTGATCAAACGGTTAGCAAAGACCTCATCAAGGTTGAACTTTGACGAATAATTTCCAATACATCTGGAAACTGGACCTGTTCCAGAAGATCTCTCTCCACTGACATGAGCATTAGAGCATCAAGCAGTTCTTGTCCCATTGTGGCTCGCAGTCGGGTCTTGATGAGTTTTAGCTTGCTGAATGCTCTCTCACATGACACTTGTGTAAAAGAAAGGGTCAACAGGTACTCATAGGTGATAGAAAGATTTTCATAAGCTGCAGAATAAAGGTTGTATTTTATCAACAACCTGTGGCAGCAAAGAAAGCACTGCTTGCAAGAACTGCACTTTGATTCCTTTTGTACCTCAACTAGTTTGTCAGTAGGTGGAATCCAGTCATTAATCTCCTCCTCCTCCTCCTCCTCCTCCTCCTCCTCCTCAATAATTATTTCCACTTTCTGTGTCTCATCTTCAGAAAGACATCCTGTAAGACTTGGAAATAAGTTGGCAAAACTTATTAATTCAGTTTTGAGAGAACATTCATTTACTTTGGCTAATTTAGAAATTCTGTATAGGCAAAGTACATAAATTGAGGCTAGGTCCCCCAGGAGGTGTTTGCAGTCCTCAGCCAGGTAGATCAGGAACCAGGTAGCCAGGTACAGGTGAAAAATAAATTTATTCACAATAAAATACACTAAAAAGCACAACGCGTTTCGACCCAATATAGAGGGTCTTCCTCAGGTGCAAATTCAAATTTCAAATGAAAACACTTACATTTTTATAAGGCAAACAATTAAAAATTCATTACAGGTGTATGTGAAATAATCCCCCCCCCCTTATTGCCATATATGGAGTATTTCCGGTCCCAATCTGTGTAATCCCGCCACCTCTAAGATGTCAGCTGTCTCCACCAATTCATAGAACGTCTCTGTTGACCTTCATAAGATGGCCGCGGTGTGCAGCTAGTATCAGTCCGTCACTTCCGGTTGTCGATTTGCCGGTGATGTCACTTCCGATTTCGTCATTACGGCGAGACTGTCTAGCGATCACCTGATTCATGTTCATTCAAAGGGAGGGGGCGGGATATACATCAGTTGTAAGTCCATAGAGGCAGCCATATTTGAATATGGAAAACGAAAGGGCAAGAATTGAATGATAAAAAATTATTAAATATAAATAATAAAAAGAAAAAATCGAAGTTTATTAATAAAATCATTAAATATGAATAATAAGAAATAAAATCAAGGTATATTGTGGATTACAACTTATATATAATAAACTAAAATAAGAGAACATTAATAGAGATGGAAAAGTGTATATATAAACACAGGGATAATAACCTGCATAGATTGGAGACATATAAGGTATACAATAAATATGATACCAAAATATAAAATACACAAATAAGCTTATCTAAAGATATTAATTTAGAACAAAGGTTTAAAAATCATCAACTCCATTATTGCTATTAAAGGATAGAGCCTATCTCGAAGTCGATATTTAACCCTTTAGGACATAAGGTTTGGAGTTCAAAAATCCAGCTGGATTCTTTTTTGCTCAAATTAAATGTGATATTACCTCCTCTCCAATGTGTATGGACTTGCTGTATAGCTGTGATTTCTAGTTCGTTAGGGTCTGAGTTATGTTTAATTAAAAAGTGATTAGATACACTATGGTTGACAAAACCAATTCTTCTATTTCTTACATGTTCATACAACCTTGTCTTGAGGGGTCTGGAAGTCTTGCCTATATATTGTAGGCCACAACTACACTGCAATAGATATATAACGTTTTTGGTCTCACATGTAATAAAAGAATTAATATTGTACCTTTTCTTCGTTATATTAGATGCAAAATAATCTTTCTTTTTATTGTTTACTTTAGTATTCTTATAAGCATGGCAATTTCCACAATGATAGAAACCTTTGGTTGTCTTAGACCAATTGCTTAAAAAAATATTACTCTCTCCCTCCTGTTTGTCCACATAATTAGACGTTAAAATCTGCTTAAAATTTTTTGCCCCTCTAAAAATGAACTTTGGATTGTCACCAATATATTCATGGACATCCTGATCTTGCTTTAAAATATTCCAATTTTTATTAATGATCCTTTTTAATGACCCTACGTTACTACAGTAGTTAAAGATCAACAGAATCTGTTTAGTTGATATCTTTTCATCTCTTTCTGTAATTTAATAATTGGGATCTATCTAAATTGCTTACTTTATCTATGTCTTTCGAGAGTTTTTCTTCACTATACCCCTTTTGTAAGAATTGCTGTTTTAAAATTGACGACTGTACTGTAAAATCGAAGTGGTCTGAGCAGTTTCTTCTTAGTCTTAAAAATTGTCCCTTGGGGATATTCTGAAGCCAGGGATCATAGTGGCAACTGGTGGTTTCTATAAAGCTATTTACGTCCACTTGTTTAAAAAAGGTTCGAGTCTTAAAACGTCGTTCAGAGATATAAATATTAAGATCTAAAAAATCTATAGTACTTAGACTTACATTTTTTGTAAGGTTAATACCCCATTCATTGAGATTTAAATAATTAAAAAACAAGTTAAAATCTGCTTCAGACCCTCTCCAGATGATAAAGATATCGTCTATATACCGTTTGTATGAGACCAGGTTTGCACCCCATGTCCCTGGTATATAAACATATGTTCCCAATAGGACATGAACAAGTTGGCATAACTGGGGGCAAACCTGGTCCCCATGGCTGTACCTCTGATTTGTAGATAAAAGTCGCCATCGAACCAAAAAAAATTATTGGTTAAAATAATTTCTATACCCCTAACAATAAAATCAATTTGAATATCTAAAAACTTTTTAGACTGTTTGAGATAAAAGGTAACTGCCTCAATTCCTTTTGAATGATCTATTATAGTATATAGGCTTGTGACATCACAAGTGATAAATAAAAGGCCTTCATCCCATGTTTGTTCATCTAGAATTTTTAAAAGGCTCACTGAGTCTTGTAGATATGAGGGGCAAGTCTTAACTATCGGTTGGAGAAAGAAGTCAATAAATTGTGATAGGACAGACAAAATTGAGTCAATCCCAGACACAATTGGTCTGCCTGGTGGATTAACAAGATTTTTATGTATTTTCAGTAGAATATACATGACTGGTATTCTGGGGTGTTTAGTCTGGAGAAAAGCTAACTCATTTTTATCTAATACTTCATTCTCAAGGCCTTCTGCCAATAAACTTTCATATTTTTGGATTATTTCAATAGTGGGATTTTTATTCAATTTCTTATAGGTAGTATTGTCTTGGAGTTGTCTCATTATCTCATTTAGATATTTATCTTTATCAAGAACTACTACCCCCCCCCCCCCCCCCCCCCTATCTGTTGGCTTGATTACAATACAAGGGTCCTGTTTTAAGTAATTTAACATTTGTTTTTCTTTTAAAGTCAAATTTTGTTGGTATTTAGAGAGTGGTTTCATATTATATAGTTCTTCAAGGCATGCCTTTTCAAATACTCGCATGCTATGTGACTTGAGGTGTTGGGGGTAAAAGGTAGATTTCTTCTTAAAATTAGTATGGATTATCTTACTGTTAGAGGTGTCTGACATTGGTGTCTCCTGTACATTAATTTTTTCTTGATTATTAGTAAAACATTTTTTTTAGACAAAGCTTTCTTATGAATCTATTTATGTCGATATAAGCCTCAAACTTGTTAATCTGACAGCTAGGGGCATAATTGAATCCGTTTCTTAGGATTTTTTCCTCTTGGTAAACGTGTTCTTTTAGATAGGTTAAAAATTGTTATTTCATTATGATTATTTTCTTTCTTTCTTTCTTGGTCTATTTCTCCCTCCTCTAGTTCCTCTTCTGAATTGATCTGCTTTCCCCCTCCACCCTTCTTTTAAAAATAACCTCTCCATTTTTTTTCTTCATTTTTTTCTTTCCTCAAGGCCTCAAACCTATTTCTAGTGGGAATTTGGAAAGATCTATCATAATCATCCCTTCTTTTATGAAGTTCTCTCTTGGGTTTTGGTGAATCAGGCAGAGGAGTTCTATTAGTATACCTCGATCTATAATGTTTTTCTCTGGGAGGACTCTTCCAATGTACCTTTTCTACATATGGAAAAGTCTTCCTCCTTACTTGTACGGGTGGAGGAGTTTTAGGCTCATATTTTGAATCCCTGTCCCCCAGATTCTTCTTTGTATAGGTTTTTGCCTCATATCTATCATTAGTTCTTTGGGGATATCTTTTTCTGCTATAATCCTTGGTCTGTTTACCAGGTATCTTTCTTATATTATTAGTAGCATAATCCTCCAAATCGCTTTTATACTTTTTATTTCCAATTATGGAATTTTCCAGTTTATCAATATTTTTCTTTGCTCTTTCTGATAGCATATCAAAGTCTTTAGTCCCTATAAAGGGTTCTAATTTACTATGCAACTTTTTAATGGTTACATCAAGCTCTTTCAAATCTTCTTTTCTTTGAGTGATGATAATATTAATCATTGTGTTTGAAAAGGACTCTAGTGCAGAGGTCCATATACCCATAAATTTCATGTTATCGAGATCAAAAGTGGGGAATTTAGTGAATCTCAGACCCCTAGGTGTTATTTTGTCCTTTAGATATTTTTCTAGGGTAAACACTTCCCACTTAATTTTGATTTCTCTACGTAACACTTTCTCTAATTGATAAACCATATCATCCAAATTATCTGTCACAATTAATATCCCTGTGTTTATATATACCTTTCCATCTCTATTAATGTTCTCTTATTTTAGTTTATTATATATAAGTTGTAATCCATAATATACCTTGATTTTATTTCTTATTATTCATATTTAATGATTTTATTTATGAACTTCGATTTTTTCTTTTTATTATTTATATTTAATAATTTTTTATCATTCAATTCTTGCCCTTTCGTTTTCCATATTCAAATATGGCTGCCTCTATGGACTTACAACTGATGTATATTCCGCCCCCTCCCTTTGAGTGAACATGAATCAGGTGATCGCTAGACAGTCTCGCCGTAATGACGAAACCGGAAGTGGCATCACCGGCAAATCGACAACCGGAAGTGACGGACTGATACTAGCTGCACACCGCGGCCATCTTATGAAGGTCAACAGAGACGTTCTATGAATTGGTGGAGACAGCTGACATCTTAGAGGTGGCGGGATTACACAGATTGGGACCGGAAATACTCCATATATGGCAATAAGGGGAGGGATTATTTCACATACACCTGTAATGAATTTTTAATTGTTTGCCTTATAAAAATGTAAGTGTTTTCATTTGAAATTTGAATTTGCACCTGAGTAAGACCCTCTATATTGGGTCGAAACGCGTTGTGCTTTTTAGTGTATTTTATTGTGAATAAATTTATTTTTCACCTGTACCTGGCTACCTGGTTCCTGATCTACCTGGCTGAGGACTGCAAACACCTCCTGGGGGACCTAGCCTCAATTTATGTACATTTATGTACTCTGCCTATACAGTTTAGAGCAAACTTATAAATGCTCAGCAAATTGTGAGTTTTTCCAAGCATCTTAATTTAATATTATGTGTCTTGCATACTACCCTATATTGGCGTTCTATATTTTCAGAACCTAAGGGCGTCCTACAAATTTGTGGAACTATATCCTTTTTGCGCAATCACCTGCTCTTGTTTTTCTATTTGTATATGTAAGTGTATTTTAGTGACTATACACTAAGGTGTTTTTTGCTGCATGCTATATTACTAGCACATTTCTTGATTAGCGCCACCCCTTTTTCTTTCTATCTCTTAAATTTAGAAATTCTCTCTAGTGCCCCTCCATCTAGCACTTTGGGATCTGTCCTAATTTTCTGAAAAGTGCGAGGATCCAAGTAGTGGGAATCCATGACCAATTGCTTATTTTCTGAAAATCTCTCCATCATGCTTTGTATGATTTGGTCCAGAATTGGTCTGAACACACTAGCTCGAAAACATTGCATTTCATCTTCAGGTCGTTCATCATGTGAAGATTCTCCAGCCAAGCGTTTCTTTCGTGCCACTCTTCGAACTGGAAGCATAGTCTCGACTTCCAAGGAGTTGAGATCATCACTTTCATCCATTAACTCGTTTGTTTTTATTGCAAAGTGTTCAGCCTTTTGTTTTAGATTGTTGAAATCAATTTTATTCAGTTGCTCCACTGCACGTTGGACCATTTGCCATGCTACCTTGAAGTCACTGGTTTGTAGATACTTTGACACTGGCCCTATAACATCAAAAACCTGTAAAAAATATGTTTGCTGTTAGGATAATCCTAAACTGACAGATTGTGAAAAAGGGATGAGGCCTCAGAAGTGTTTTTTGATTCAAACAAGTTACTCTGGGAAATTACATATAAAACTTCAAGGGTGTCAAAATAAAGAGTGTTTTTCACCAAAAATCCAGCTACGGGCTTTTTCTTTTGCCCACCATCTTGTCTCTCCAATTTTTTGTAACTTTAAAAGTTTTTCCTGTCCATGTCTTCTATCCAGTTGGTCTTTCCAGATATTCATTCTTTTGTGGGAGTCTCCAATAAAGGTTGCCAAGCGATTTAGGAGACCCAAAAATGTTTTGGCTTCCAATACTTGACAGCAATCTGAGACACACAGGTTAAGGATATGACTAGCACCAAAAAAACGCATCTGGCACTACCTTTGCAATCTGTGCATGTAGTCCCACATACGCACTCCTCATATTTGCTGCACCATCAAATGATTCACCAGCAATTTTTTGGAAATCTAATCCAAGTATATCAAAACAGGACATTAGAAGTTCGTGAAATCATTTTCCTGTAGCGTCTTTAACAGGGAGAATCGCCACAAGCCGTTCTTTAATGGCTTCATCTTGCACATATCTCACAACTACTGTTGCTTGATCTACAATTCCAACATCTTGTGTGGAGTCAACCTGTTTACTGAATCGTTTCTCTCCGATTTCAGACACAATTAAGTTTTTCATGCTTCGAACTATTGCTGCAAATACTTTCTTTATTGTATTATTGAACAAAAATGTCACAAGAGATCCACGTCCAGTTGAATGTTTTCCTGATGTTTTTCTGTCTTTCAATCGCTGTTTTCTTTTTTCACTGTCCTGAAAACATTTATCAAGGTGATTTTTAAGAGGAACATCATACTGTGATAGGAGTAGGACAATTTCCAGAAAGTTCCCGTGGTTTATTTCAATGTTATTTAAATTGTACAGCGATTCATTAGTGCCATGGGCACGAAATGGCAATCCCTGTTTTCCGAGAAGTTTTACAATATTAAATATACGGTTTAATACCTCAATATTTTGTAGTATCTCCTTCTTTCTTCTGGAGACTTGAGCCTGATTTATTAATGTGTCAATGCTTCTATTAGTTTTCATGGTAAAATAAGCACTAACAGCATCAGAATGACTTTTTGAAGATTCGTGCTTATTTGCTGCCTGATAGCAATGGCGAAAATTAGAACAACCACTAGTGAACGAGGAAGAGGAATTAGAAAAGGCAATGCATATGCTGCAAAAAAATGCTTCTAACTTTCGATCCTTTATCTTGCAACTCAGCCATGAACGCTTAATACGATCCCCATTAGACTTTTTGCGGTAATAAAAGTCTGCTTCTTGAAAAGGAAGTTCTGCGCATTCAGTCCTGGTTGGCTGAAAAGGGTGTTTTTCAACAAAAAATTTTTTTTCTGCTATGGAGCATGCAGGAGGAAGACTAAAAGATATTTCTGATGGATCATTTAGAACGCTTCCTGACATGTCTTCAGGTGTGATACATTCTAATTCAGGAAGGTCTTCAAAAACATCTGGGTCATTCATCTGCGCTTGCTCTCTGCATTCTGACACCAGCCCCTCCTCAATCACCTGTTCTTCTGCTTGTGGGCTCACCTCATCTTCGACGGACACAACCGGCCTGCTTGAAGGAGCACTTGGGCCGGCAGAAACCTCATCAACAGGAATTCTTGGGTGTATACCACCAGCCTAAAACATTTTTTTTTTTTTTGTCAACCTATTTTAATCTCCCCCCAAAAGTTCTCGAGGTAACTAAGAAACTCCAGGAACTCCATGCATGGTAACAATAAAAAAATAAATTAAAAAAACCTCATGCACACAAAGGATATACAACTCATACTTACCTTACATGTAAGATTTTGAGATTTCAAATAAGTAAAAATATATCTTAACAAAGTAAAACTGATCACTATGGAAAGTCAAGTATGCACACTCCTTGATAATCCATCATGAATCTTAACAAACGTAAAACTTCATCATGCACATGCAAACAGACTACCGTATATACTCAAGAAATTTTAGTTGTAAGCTTCATTTTAAAACGCAGATCCACGGGTCCATGCTAGTTTCGATAGAATTGAGTTCACATTGAATGCGGGGCAATATCGAGTTACCGGTAGTGCTAGTGTACTTAGCTGTATGTTGACCCAGATACCGGGTACACACACGGACAACAGCAGGCTGATTTAGAATACAGTGCAGCGATTGCTGATTACTGCCACCTATCTGTACGCTTTCCACGTCACTGTTGCAGCGGTGGCTGTTATGAGCCACAAGCAGGACCACTAGCTGGCGAGAACGCTAACCGAATGTGCCTTTTGGAGCTGAGCGTGTGCACTGAGATGCAGAGGAGTAGTTACCGTAACAGTTTGATTGTTCCAGGATCTTTGCCTAGGTAATATCTGACAAATTAATAAAAATCCCAGGATTTCAAAGCCCCAAGTTTTACCCTCGACTTATCCACGAGTAATAGCATATTTTACAATTGTTGGTCAAAAAACTGCACTCGACTTATAGACGAAATCAACTTATAGACGAGTATATACGGTAGATATATTCATTCTTGTTATCAAAAGAGTGAATATACATTTCTGTGACATAAAATGTTAGAACTAGCCTTAACTTTTGAACTTTTAACATACCACCGAAAGAGAGACTTTCATTTGCTTAGGATCCCTTCCTGCTAACTCAAGTTCCTTGAACCGTTTTTCTCTCATTTTCTGAGCACCACCTTTCTCTTTAGATGTTGTTTTACTCTCCATATTTATCAATATGAAACCAACTGTAAAATTTATTTAACACCAAAACACAACAATGAGTTACATAAAAACAGCAAACATTTACTAATGTAGTGATTTTAACTCCTAAATGGCAGATCTATACAGGGGCATGATCTATACACCAAAACTGCTCCATTAAGCTAAAGTTGTTGTTTTGTTGACTAAAGTGTCCTTTTAAGTGAGCATTTTACAATCACTTAGCTCACACCTCACCTATTGTAAAATGAAAGAAGATTGCATATTTAGTGTCAGGAGAGACTGGCCAGTGGCCAATATATTTATATTTAGTCAAAAACATAATGGTGGCACTTTGCAAATTGACATGTTCGGCAATGACACAAACAAAGGGCACGGGGAGAGACAGACATAGTGCCTGTAATTTACACTAATTCTATGCTCTGGGGACCAATATACAGCCTGCTTGCTGCCAGAGGTAAACATGTACAAAGCAGCCTCGTGTTTTACACCCAATAGACAGCAGCACCTGTCGGTAAAAGCCAAATTACTCATCTTTATATGGACACAAAAACAAAAATATAAGCAGCAGCGGCATGGACGGCTTCACTTATATTTTTGTACTGGGAAAGACTGCCGGCAGTAAGTTAATATTGGTGAAGCACTGCAGCTCTCTGATTACATGGTTTAGGTGGCCGCGAGGCTCTTAACGAGAGGCTGTCTAAATTGCCTAATTAGAGAAACGCCTCTGGCCAAGAGATCCGGTCTCTGTGCAGCATATCAGTGTATCACTGAGCTCTAGAGCAATAGAACTCACAGTAATGTGCAATTTGTAAGTATATCACACATCACCTCATCAATACAATGCACAGGACTGGGCAGTGTTTGAGTATATCTCAGCCAATCCACTCTTTTCCTATAGGAAAGCATTGAGAAGCTATTGCGCATGCATGGCAAAATGCTGCGCTGCACCAATCAGCAGCTCCTTATAGAGATGCATTGAATTAATAAATCTCTATGGGGAGTGTACAGCATGGTGCTAATCATCAGCGCTGCACATTATGCAGCACTGACCTAGAAAGCACCTCTAGCGGCCATCTGAGGTGTGGCCACTAGAGGTGTTCCTAGGCTGTAATGTAAACAATGCTTTTCTCTGATAAGGCACTGTTTACATTAAAATGCCTATAGGGCATGACTATATGACACCAGATCAAACACATTAAAGGACCACTATAGTGCCCTGAGGGTGCCCCCACCCTCAAGGTCCTCCTCCCGCCGGGCTCTGGAGAGGAAGGGGCTAAAATCTTACCTTTCTCCAGCGCCGGGTGGGGAGCTTTCCTCTTCCTCTACTCCTTCCTAGTGACGTCATCGGCTGAATGCGCATGCGCGGCAGGAGCAGCGCGCGCATTCAGCCAGTTCATAGGAAAGCATTTACAATGCTTTCCTATGGACGCTGGCGTCTTCTCACTGTGATTTTCACAGTGAGAAGCACGCAAGCGCCTCTAGCGGTTGTCAATGAGACAGCCACTAGAGGCTCTGGAGGCTGGATTAACCCTCTGAAACTATGTTTATAGAAGAAAGGGTTAAACCTAGCTGGACCAGGCACCCAGACCACTTCATTAAGCTGAAGTGGTCTGGGTGCCTATAGTGGTCCTTTAAGCTGTAGTTGTTCTGGTGATTATAGTGTCCCTTTAATATTCCTGTGTACATTACTACGTTAAAACAGTAGATTTTATTAGCAGGGATCAGTATTTCTAAATCTACATGGCTCCCTTCTTAAGTAAAAAAAAAAAAAAAAATTGTTAAGATTTAATCTGCTAATCAAATGTCACTTTAGTGAGAGAGAATCCTTACAATGATAGAGAAAAAAAACTGAGCAAATTTCTAGATTTTTAGAACACAACTTTAATTTGCAGATTATTATTTTTTTTATAAATGTGCACATTACAAATATTGTACTGTCCCCACCCCCCCTTTAAAAAAAAAAAAAAAAAAATCTTCCTCATGACAAGATTTTTCTATTTTGCAGATTATTTTTTTATATATGTACACATTGCATTTATTGTACTGCTCCCCTCCCCCCCCAAAAAATATCTCCCTCATTACAGTCTTTTTCTATTTTGCAGATTATTCTACTTTTAAATATATAAATGTGAACATCATCGCATTCATTGTACTTCCCACCCACCCCCTACCCCTAAAAAAAATCTCACTCATTACAATCTTTTTTTATTTATTATTTTGCAGATTTTATTTTTTTATTTTATAAACGTACACATTGCATTTATAGTACTGCCCTCACCCCCTCCCCCTAAAAAAGTATTATCTCCTTCAATACAATCTTTTTTTATTTTGCAGATTATTTTATTTTTATATAAATGTGCACATTCTCGCATTTATTGTACTTCCCACCCACCCCTTAAAAAATATCTCCCTCATTACAATATTTTTTTCATTATTTTGCAGATTTTTAATTTATATATGTACACATTGCATTTATTTTATGGTACTGCCCCCTCCCAGTGGTTGAGTTAGGAATGGCACCAGACAGGGCTGTCCTCTGCATCCTCTTCTTTATATCATAACTCTAGAACCAATGGCAGCAAGAATTATAGATTATAGAAGAAAAAAATTTTTTTTAAATGGGAATCTCTATTGGTAATACAGAAAATGAGGCCAGCCTTTACGCGGATGATATTCTGCTGACTTTAACGGATGCTGAAATCTCAATTAGAAAATCTGTTAAGATGTTAACATATATGGGGAACATTTTAATTTCAAACTCAATATTAATAAATCACAAGTGGTGTCAGTAGGAATAATCGAAAATAGAGCTACAGTCCTTAACCATAAGTTTCCATTTATGTGAAAGGACACATTTTATTGATTATTTAGGGATTAAAATATAAAGGATTCCCTATTAATAATCAAATTAAATTATCAAGATCTATTGAATGGCCTATCTAAAATTGGGAGAATGGGGAAAAAAAACTGCCCATATCATAGATTGGTAAACTCAATGCTATTAAATCCTATATCCTACCCAGATTGCTTTAGAACATAAGACTAATTCCTGTTCAACTTCCATCCTATATTTGTATTCAGTTTCAAACAGCTGTAGAAAAATGTATTTGGTTAATTAAGAAACAAATCATTTCAAAAATCTTGTATGGAAAGAAGTCCAATGAGGGTATGGGCTTTCCCAATATGATTTGTATATAGTCTAATATATGCAATGTTGCATTTACATGCTATCCACTCATATTCCTCTAGATCTGAAGATTGGTTTTATAATTGACCAAAATATATTGGATATCAAGAACTATATCTTATGGCTGAATGAGGCAACAGTGAAGAAAAATCAGACTATTCTAAAGAACTTTACTATTAAATAGTATCTATCTTGTCAATTAAATAGTATCCGCTTAAAGGCTAAGAACACAAACTGCCATAGAAATAATAGAATATAACATTCCAGATATGAACAATTTGATGTGGTATTACAATAAAGATAACATAAATATATATATATTTTTTTTTTTTTTTTTTTTAGAGGGTGCTTAATATAACATACGTAAAATTAACAAGAGTATGATATCCCAAGGCAGCATTACTAGAATATGATCCATATTAAAAACTATAAATCTAGGCATCTACAAACTATCTTGAATCCAAAAGCTATGGAATCACTAGAAAATATTTTTTGCTACTCATTTAAAAAAAATAAAAAATAAAAAACCCTTTTACAAAACTGCAATGTTTCTTAGTCTCTGGAAAAAGTAAAGTCAGAGCCCAAATTGCTTGGTCTAAAGATTTAAGAATAATAGACAGTTGGATACAGGTTGGGAGAGTTACTGTTTAAATATCCAGGAACTGCATTACAAAGTATATAGATGGCATTTTGTCCCCGCTAGAATGCATAAAATTGATGCTAATCACTGTTACCCATGTTGGAGATGTGGTTTATGCGATGGAACTTTTGATCATATCTGGTGGTCCTGTCAATTAATCCAAAATACATGGATTAAAGTTTATTTTTTTTTGTTTTTTTTCTCTCCAAATTTCAGATATTTTAAAGATCAAAATCTCGCCATTCCTAGAAAGACACATTTCACTTAAATCTAGATAATATGAACAAACCTAGTACATTTTTAACTCTTCAGACCTTTATGGCCATGAATTTTGTATGTGAATAACTTAAAAAAAAAAAAAAAAAAAGATGGGGGATAAAAAAAAACTTGTCCCCTCTTGGGACTAAATGAAGAATTCAACTACACAGCGTTTACTTTATTTATTTAAACTTTGTGTAGTGTGGAATTTTTTCCTTTTTCAGTATTTCCATGATTACAAGTGGTGAATCCTGTTTAGTTGCTGGTGTTTTTTTTTTTTTGTTTGTTTGTTTGTTTTTTATTTCAATGTGGAACTATTCTTGTACTTGTTTCATTTTATTTACCAATTTCCATTTACTGTAGTTTGTATTTTTCAACTAATTTTGATACTTACTATGCAGTAAGAGGTAGGCAGAAAATCTGCCTGCACTGATTCAATAACTAGTAACAGTATAACCGTGCAGCAAAAAAACTCCCACTATAGTTCCTCCGGTTATATCAAAGCAAGAAAAAAATTGAGTAATGTGCAGCTGGTATTTAAAGTGCACACCCGGGTGCTACCATATTTATTAGAAGGACAAAATATAAGTTGCAAACGTTTCGGGCGATTGCCCTTTTATCAATGCTAATGTCCTTTCCTTCATTTTTAATGCTTAACCCCTTAGGACCGCAGGGTGCTCTATGCCATCCCTATTTGGATGGCTCTAAACACCGCAGGGCGGCATTGAACGCCCTGGGCGGTCTTGCCTTCCACGTGGCCGGCGGCACATGGCCGATTTTTAAATCTGCTGACACACGTGGCCGCCGCCATTACACTTCAGCAGATCGCGGTCGGGGGACATGCCTGGCCCCCAGGCAGTCCCCCTGCGGTCAGTGACCGTAACCTGTTCAGACTGCAGGCAGACTGATCGCACTGACAGGCTGTCACTGCAATCAGTGTTACTATGTGTCAGCCTACTGGCTGACACATGTAACAGCAGCCATGATCCCCCTACAGATCGCGGTGGGGGGCATGCCTGTACCACCCAGGCACTCCCCTTGTGGCCAATTACTACGATCTGTAGAAGGTGATCAGTGACAGCCAGTCACTGTGATCACTGTTAGTATGTGTCAGCCAATGATCTCAAAACACTGGCTGACACATTATCTGCCCCTCTCCTCACCTCACTTCTTTCTGAGAGAGGCAGAGAGAGTGTTGATTGCAGCTCCTGTGAATTTTTTTTTTTAAGTTTAAAAAAATATATTTTAACCCTTTCAGACTGATCACAGCAAAATTTTTTTTCCCTTTGTCAGTCGCAGCAACCCAAATCTCCCTTAACCCTTTCCCCGCTGCCGTGATCACTATACTGTACAGTATATCTGCTGTACTGTATCAGTGATCACTGTGATCAGAGGGCTCTCTGATCAGACTGCCTTTTTTTTTTTTTTTAGGGTTATTTTTATAGATCAAAAAATAAAAATAACCCTTTCAGTACTGATTGCAGCTGCCTATACTGTGGTCAGTACATTTATATTTTTTGAGGGCGGGTAGTAGGTGTTAGGCAGGTAGGGAATGAATTACCCCCTTAGTATATAAGTTAATTAATTTTTCCCCCTAGAATGGCACGTCGCTACTGAGCCAAGGAGGCGTATGCCATTCTGGCAGGCAGTGATAGTGACACTCTGCAAGACAGTGACACTATTACTGCCTCTAACATTGAGCCTCTGAGTGAGACCTCAAGTGATGGTGCCCCACCACCACTCACAAGAGGACGCTCAGCAAGCCCAATGCCAGACGGAGACTGGGTGCCTCCAAACATGATGGACCCAGAAATACCACCGTTCACTGTTACACCTGGCATCTGGGTTTTTTGAGCTCTTTATGTCGGACGATTTATTTGAGCTCATGGCTCAGAAACAAATTTGTTTGCCATGCCGTATTTCTCTGCATATCCGGGGTCCCATCATAGTCGCAGGAATATGTGGAGACCCACGGATGTCGCAGAGATGAAGCGGTTTTGGGCTTTAACCCTAATGATGGGTATAGTTAAAAAGCCCAGTATCAGGTCCTACTGGAGCAAGCAACGCATCCTGGCTACCCCTTTTTTCCCTGAGGTTATGCTGAGGGATCGCTACCTGCAACTGCTGTGATTCGATTCGTTAATATTAATGATAACTCACTGTGTCCCACTAGAAACGACCCACTGTTTGACAGGCTCTATAAAATTTGAATCTTTATTCAACTCCTGTCAGACAAATTTTCTGAAAATGATGTCCCTCGAAAAACATATTCCCATTGACGAGTCCCTTATGAAATTTAAAGGTCGACTGCTTGTTAAGAATCTAAGCGGTCCCGATATGGCGTTAAATTATGCGAATCCTGTACTGTTACACATGGGCGTTTCGCATGTAACGGGGGAAGGATAGCCATCTTGACCCACTAGGATGCCCTGATTCTGTGGGTACAAGTGGAAAGATAGTATGGGACCTAATCCTGCTCTTGTTAAATAAGGGATATAGGCTATGGGTTGACTATTATACCAGTATAGAATTATTTAAAAATGTATATTGCTTTGAAACCCTAGTCTGTGGCACAGTGAGGAAGAATCGCAGGGGTTTCTCCCAAACCCTGGCAAGAAGCAGAAGCAGTAGAGGTTCCACTTCAGCTCTCCACCAGTATGAGTTGCTTGCCCTTTGCTTCAGAGATAGGAAAGATGTATACATGCTGTCTGATGCACGACGAAAGTACAGTGCAAGTGTCTGTGAGAGGTAGCACTGAGCATCTGGAAAAGCCGAAGTACATTGTAGACTACAGCAAGTTTATGGGGGGAGTAGACATGGCTGACAAATGCATACAGCCTATCTAGTGAACCGAAAAACTAGGACCTGGTACAAGAAAATTGCAATCCGCGTGAGCCAGATTGCAATTTTCAATGCCTATGTCCTCTATACAAAAGAGGTCATAGGTAGGCCCTGCCCTTTCCTCGAATTCACATTAAGCCTTTTCGTCCCGTATGTTATTTACCCAGCCCCCCAGTCCCACTTTGGAATCAGGAGATCTCCAAAGACTTTGTGGCAAACACTTCCCTTCCCGAATGCCACCCACCCCTAGTAAAAACGCTCCCCAAAGAAAGTGCCGTGTTTGCTACAAGAAAGTTATTATTGCCCAACCTGCCCATTTCTACCCACCCTCTGCATAACAGACTGTTTCAAAGTCTACCATACAGAGCTGAACTTCTGAATCACTCTGTATGGGACTTTGGCAGTTTGTTTGCTTGATTTCCCTGGATTTCTGACCTCGGCTTGTCCTGACTATGCTTTGTAAGCTGCCTGTACCGACCCATTGGTTTGTTTTACCGACTACTCTGACTTCTGGATTCCCCTGACCTTGGCCTGTCCCTGTTTACGCTAGCCATTCTAAAGTGGCTACACCAAATAACTCAAAATACTACATTTGTAGTACTTGAAATGTGACTTCCCAATAAAAAACTAATTACAGTGTTAATGCTGCGATTAGCACTGAAAGGGTTACAAAAAATAGTTTGTAATTTCTTTTTTTCTTTTTTTTTTTTTTTAACTTCTCAAACTTTTCACACCGTAATTCTGTGATATCAAAGATCTCTCTGCCTCTCTCTGCCCTCAGATTAAAGTGTATGTGGGGGTACTGTTCTATTCCTGTGATATAATAAAAACCTGGAAACATGGTACATGTGGGTACTGTTATATTCAAAAGACAGTGTTAAATCAAAATACAAAGTCTCTATTGCACTAACCAATATCAGGATTATGACATTTCCAGCTAAATTGCAATTTATCTGATTTTTAAAAAAGACAAAAATCAAAGTAGAAATCGCTACATGGGCCCAGCATTTCTGTTAAAATGGCTAGACCAAACATCTCAAATTATGCCATTTGTTATACTCTGGGTATGCCATAACGGTGGAAATGTTATAACCCTGGCTGCCATACTCTCTGTAAAGCCACATAGGCCCAGAAAATCACTTTGACAAACTTACAAGCTGAAAGGGCATCTAATATTTTTGTCCTTGTAACTTCCCCCAAAAAACAGAATCTGGTACATGGGGGTACTGTTATATTAAAAAAAATAGTGAGGCTTTGTTGCAATAACTCAAATCGGTAATATGAAAGGTCTCGTGAGAAGTGAGTTCGTGTGTGAAAAAGCACTAAGCTATAACCGCTATGTGGGCCCTTAATTTCTGATAAAGTGGTTAGACCAAACCTCTTAAAATGCACAATTTGTTATTCTCTGGGTTGCCTACTTTTGAAAATGGTATGCCATAATTGTGGAAATGTTATTACCCAGGCTGCCATGCTCTCTCAAATGCGAGAGAGGCCCAGAAAATCACTTTGCCAAATTTCAATGTAAAAAAGCATAAATGGATAAGCCGTGTATATATGACCCTGTAACTTTCCAAAACCCCATAAAACCTACACATGGGGGGTACCATGGCGCTCGTGAGACATCACTGAACAGAACTAGGAGTGTTTCAGAGCAGTAAACTATATACTAACAATATCAGTGAAAGTACAGTTTTTATGTGAAAAATGCAAAAAAACAAAACAAACGCTAACTTTGGCTAAGGTTTGTGCCCAAGTGGCTACTACAAAAGACTGGGCATACCCCATTTTGAATACCCTGGGATGTCTGCTTTTTCAAATGGTATGCCACGATGGGGGTAACTTTCATTTCTGGGCTGCCATACGGTCTCAAAGGCAACCTATGCCACGCAAACCAATCTGTCAAATTTCTATGTAGAAAATAAAATAATGGATAAGCTGTATATTTGACCCTGTAACTTTCCAAAACCCCATAAAACCTATACATGGGAGGTACTGTTTTACTCGTGAGAATTTCTGAATACAAATATGTATGCTTTATTGCAGGCAAACCGAACAGTATTCAGACATTAACAGTTAAATTGCCATGCAGAAATTGAAAAATAACAATTTCTTAATTTTTAAAACAAATTTTATTTTTTATTTTTTTATTTTATTTATATAAAATGGAGTTCCATATATAAATGTTTAATATGAAATGAAAGCTCTGTTTTCCCTGAACAAAATTATATATAAGTGTGGGTGCACTTAGTATGAAAGAGGTAAATTATCTCCTTTCCTCTAATTACCTACCCATCAGAGCAATGCTCTATACTCTCCTCCTCTCCTTCTCTCTTATCTCCCTCAGAATCAAAATATCTCATTCCACCCACCTCCCTCAACACACTCATATTTACATCAATCCCTCTTTGCTACACTCCCCCCTTCTCTCATCTCAAGCCCTGCACTCATTTCTCTATTCTCTCTCTCCTGCTCTAACCCAGTCTCACCCTAGTCGCCGCCCATATAAAACCCATTCACACCTCCTGTCACTATCTCTCCTCCTACTTCTGGCAGCTGGTGACGTCTCTCCCAACCCAGGGCCCCACACCTCATCTGCTCACACCAAAATAAATAGAAACCATGCAAACCTCCTCCAAATACCCTGCAGTTTATCCAACTCTACCAAAATTCAGTGTGCACTCTGGAACGCTCGCTCCATTTGTACTAACATCAAATCTACAGCTATACATGACCTCATCATCTCTAACTCGCTCACAATATTGGCACTCACTGAGACCTGGCTGTCCCCATCCGATACCGCTACTCCTGCTTCTTTATGTTTCGGTGGTCTACAGTTCTCCCATACTCCTAGACTCGACTGTAAAGGAGGTGGTGTAGGCATCCTTCTCTCCCCTCAATGCACCTTTCAACCTATCCTCCCTGCCCCTGCCCTATCCTTTACTTCCTTTGAAGTTCACACTGTACGCCTTTTTAAGCCCACTCCTTTAAGAATTGCCATCATCTATCGCCCCCCCGGTCACCCTAAACTATTTATTGAACACTTTTCCTCCTGGTTACCCCATTTTCTTTCCTCTAGCACTCCCTCTCTCATACTTGGGGACTTCAATATCCCTATCAACAAGCTCAACTGCCCTGATGCCTCCCGTCTGCTCTCTGTATCCTCCTCCTTTGGACTCATACAGATTTCCTCCTCCGCAACTCACACTGCAGGAAACACTCTTGACCTCATCTTCACCAATCTCTGTACCACCTCTGATCTCTCCACTGATCCATTTCCTTTGTCTGACCACCATCTGCTAACATTTAACATCTGCATACCTCATACCAAAATTTCAACACCATCAACTCTCCAACCTCGCAGAAACCTCAACTCCCTCGATCTCCAGCACTTCTCCACCACACTCCTTTTACCCATCTCAAATCTCAACTGCCCTAACTCTGCAACCTCACTCTACAACTCCACTCTCTCCTCTCAACTTGACATCATGGCACCTCCTACAGTTAAACGCAGCAAGCGCCCCCAACTACAACCCTGGCACACTAAGCTGACCCGTTACCTCCAAAAATGTTCCAGAACTGCTGAACGCTGCTGGAGAAAGTCTCACTCTGCATCTGACTTTGTCCACTATAAATTTATGCTGCGCTCCTACAGCATGGCTCTTTCCTCTGCAAAAGTAAACTACTTCAAAACCCTCATAAGCACACTGTCCCATCAACCCAAACACCTGTTTCACACTTTTGATGCTCTTCTTCGCCCTGTGACTACCCCTCCTTCCGCCACCTTGTCCGCCACAAACTTTGCATCTCATTTCACTGAGAAGATCTCTACAATCAGGAAAGAGATCTCTAATCTCTCTCCTTCCCCTATCATTATATCACCCAACCCCACTCCCCCTGCCATCCTATGCACATTTGCACCTGCTACAGCACAAGAGGTTTCTGCACTGCTCCTGTCCTCCCGCCCCACCACCTGCTCTCTCGATCCTATTCCCTCGCATCTCATCCGCACTTTGTCTCCCTCTCTTGCTCTTCCTCTCGCTAGCATTTTCAATCTCTCCCTTTCCTCTGGCACATTTCCCTCACCCTTCAAACATGCAACCGTAACCCCGATTTTGAAAAAGCCCAACCTTGATCCCAACTCCCCATCCAACTACCGCCCTATCTCGCTACTCCCATTTGCCTCCAAGATCCTCGAGAGAGTTGTGTACGCCAGATTGACAGACTTTCTCGAATCCAACTCTCTGCTTGACCCCCTTCAGTCTGGATTCCGCGCTGGTCACTCTGTCGAAACTGCTGTGACCAAAGTATCCAACGACTTAATTGCCGCTAAATCTCATGGCCAATACTCTATCCTAATCCTCCTTGATCTTTCTGCCGCATTTGACACTGTTGATCATCAACAGCTTCTTCACATTCTTCGTAACTTTGGTCTACGGGATACTGCTCTCTCCTGGTGCTCCTCCTACCTCTCCCAGCGCTCTTTCAGTGTTTCTTTCTCTGGTTCCGCCTCTACTCACCAACCCCTCTCTGTCGGCGTCCCCCAAGGATCTGTCCTCGGCCCCCTACTGTTCTCTATCTATACTGCCTCCCTTGGTAAACTCATCAGCTCCTTTGGTTTCCAATATCATTTATATGCAGATGACACGCAAATCTACCTGTCCTCCCCTGATCTCTCTCCGCCCACCTTGACTCGTGTTTCTGACTGCCTCTCTGCTATTTCCAACTGGATGGCTGCTCACTTCCTTAAACTCAACCTGTCCAAAACAGAACTTCTAGTTTTTCCTCCCTCAAGTGCTGCTACTCCTGTTGTCTCCATCCAAGTCAACGGCGCTACTATCACCTCTACCTCGCAGGCTCGCTGCCTAGGGGTTCTTTTCGATTCTGACCTCTCTTTTACTCCCCATGTCCAATCGATAGTCAAATCCTGTCGCTTCCAACTCAAGAACATAGCGCGCATCCGCCCATATCTAACGCCGGACGCGGCTAAGATATTGGTTCATGCTGTTGTTCTCTCTCGCCTCGACTACTGCAATCCCCTTCTGACCGGTCTTACATGTTCCCAGCTTGCACCGCTGCAATCTGTAATGAACGCGGCTGCGAGGCTTATTTTCCTGTCCGGTCGCACCTCCCACGCCTCCACGCTCTGTCAGTCCCTGCATTGGCTTCCAGTTAGATATAGGGCCCAATTCAAAATTCTGGCACTTGCTTACAAATCCCTACATAATGCTGCTCCAACATACCTATCCTCCCTCATACACAAGTATGTCCAGTCGAGACCCCTGCGCTCATCCCAAGACCTACGCCTATCCTCTGCCCGGATCCCCACTTCTGACGCTCGCCTTCAAGACTTCTCTAGGGCTGCACCTATTCTGTGGAACTCACTTCCCTCCTCAATCAGACTTTCACCCAGCCTCCACTCCTTCAAAAAATCTTTGAAAACTCACTTCTTCGTTAAAGCATATCAATTAAACTGTCAGCAGGCTTCTCATCCCCCACCCCTTGACTCCTTCCCTGCAACTGTCAAAAATGACCTACCAAGCACTCAATAAACCCTTCTCTAACAAACTATTTAATTCCCCTACTTTAACCCGTTTGTGTCACTATACCCCACTCCCTCTAGCATGTAAGCTCATTGAGCAGGGCCCTCAACCCCCTCTGTTCCTGTACGTCCAGTGGTCTGATCTCAATTATGTGTCTGTTAGTCCACCCATTGTACAGCGCTACGGAATTTGTTGGCGCTATATAAATAATAAAATAATAATAATAATAATAATAATTGAACACAGACATTCTGTGGTTTGTTTACATTATTTTTTGGGGGGGATCACAACTTTTGGCTGCGGTCTTAAGGGGTTAATGTGAAATTAATTTCTTGTATGTATTTTAATTTTCAGATTTAGTATTTTCACAGCAGTGTAATTCAGTGACTAATGTTGAGGTTTGCCATATGACTGGTAATGGGTACACCTATTTACGATATTCCACACTAGAATATTGGAATAGGCACTTTTTAATTATCTGGGCATTGCATGGCTGTTCTTATCTATATCTATATCTATATATATATATAAACTGCGGCTTCAGTAACCTCCTGATGGGTATTTTGAACACTAATTGTGTATAGTGTTACCTTGGAGGCTCACATGTATCTCGTTGCTGAACCTATCAGCACTCTGTCAGATGCGTAGAGTTGCCTGGGAGGTGCTTGGGCTGTCTCCATGACAACCAAGCAAAGTTCTCAGTTATCCATAGGCGTGCACAGTGTAATAACTGGTTGTGTTTATTTAGTTGAATAAGTCTTTTTTTTATTTATTTTTTTATATATATTTGTGGTCAAGGCATAAAGCCGTAGAGTTAGTAACTGTCATGACATGAAGGGGTGCTGCCCTGCAACAGCACTGTCCCTTTAAGTGTGAGAACCAACTTAGCAGAGAAATAATTCTAGGACACGATAAATGGAGTAATAAAGGCAAACCAAAAGGATATAGATATATATACAAAACAAAATATGACAATGCCACAAATATATAAATATATACAATAACCCAATATATACAATAGAGCAGGCAGAGTCCACGATAGTCCTAGGCAAAGGTAAAGGCTTAGTCAGGTTAGTGCAGCCACCAAGTACAAAATGAACATCAAGGGGCAAAGTCCTAAGCAGGTCACACAGAAATAATGCAGCAAGGTCAGAATCACTGGAGAAGGAGTCTAGACAGGAACACTGCAGGCGAACACTGGAACACTGGAACAGGAGGCACAGGACACAGGACCATAAGGACATCGGAACACCAGATCAGGAAACACAAGATACTCAGGATACTCAGGAAACAAGACACAGGAGACAGGAGCCAGGAGCCAGAATCACGGGAGCCAGGAAACAGCAGGTACAGGGTCAAGGATAGAGGATAATGATCTGACCAGGAGTGAGGGGAGAAACCAGAATATATAGGTGCTAAACAAGGGCCATGTGTAGTGCCTAACGAAAGGAAATGAGAACAGTGCCAAACAGAAAGAGTGGTGAGTGCGAGTACTGCACGAGGGCATGTCGACTAAGGAGTGTCGTGACAGTACCCCCCCCTTAAGGAGCGACTCCCGGCGCTCCAAAACCCAAAGATCCCCCACGGGTGACAGAAGAAAATCAGGGCCACCCAACCAGTAGAGGAAAACAAGGAGGAGGCTTAGGAGGAATGAGAGGTGGACAATCCCATGGGAGAAACCAACGAGGCAGAATAGAAACATACAAAAGCAAGGACCGTAGAGTAACATTTAGCAATAGAAGGGCAGACACAGAAACAGAAGGTAAAGGCACATAAGATAAGAAACACTCCATACCAGTGACCGACAAATGTGTTAACCCACTAGATCTGGGACTATTGCTAGTAACAGGTTCATCACTCAGAAGTCCTGGGTCTGACTTGGTTTCTGGCTTGTGGGATCCTCGGAACAAAGACTGCGATGCAACTTCAGTCGAAGGGAGAACAGTCTCTGCTTAATCTTGGGTAGGTACCACTGGAACCAAACAAGGAGAATCCCCTAAATTAATAGGTACAGGATCAAGAACATTCTGCGAGCCTTCCTCCACAGACCGCAGATATGCATCAAGGAAGGGTTCCCCAAATTTCTCCGAGCACGGGGCTAACCGAAGCAGAGACGACTCTCTCTCAAATTGACATTTTTCTGTAGCGGCTAGAGATACCTGGTTAATGAAATCATTCTCTTCTTCCCTTGTGAACTCAGCTCGAGGTAGTTCTTTATTTGTCGTAGATAGACTTTCAACTGAAGGCAAGTCTTCATTTAATACTTGCTGGAGTTTAGGTGGAGTGATAGACATCATGGTAACTGAAATGTCATAGAAGGAGCTTCCTTCATCATGGGAACAGGTACCTCCTTGTTCGGTTACACTCCTTTCCTTTGGCGTTTGGTTAAGCGGCTGATTAGAATAATCTTCGGCGCTTGGTTCAGGTACAAGCTTGGTAGTTGGGGTTTCCTCTTGCAGCAGAGAAATTGTTCTACCAGAGCATGTAACTTGAAGAACTATAGAGTTTTCTTCAGGCTGTGGGTTTAGAACAAGCCTGGTCTCATTTAGATTCTTCTCTTGGGCTTGATCCATCACGGGTTTGTCACGTTGCACCCAGTCTGAGTCTTTGTCTTCTATTTGAAGATAACTGTCTTTTTTACTTGGCGACAACTCATTTTCCACAGTTGCGGTTGTGAGAGGGGCGCCAATCTTCAAACCCCCAGAGGTAGAAGGGTTAAAATTGGAATCATCAAGCCTCCCCACATCAACGTCATGAGCTGCCTTTGGCACAATAGCCTCTTCTTCCACTGGTTGTTCTGAAGTTTTCACCTTTGGTTCTTCAGCCTTCTCAGCCAGTGTCTTGAAAGAAGTAGGTCGTTTACCACGTCTCCTACGTGGTGACTTTTTGACAGGAGATTCACCTTCAACGAGATTGGTCCCCAATTTCAATGGTCCAACCTTGTCGTCACTTGCATCACCCGGAGCACATTTTATAGGTGACTCTTCTAGTTCGGATGCATTGTCCTTTGTGGGACAGGCCTTCAGATCAGATCCCGTTACCTGGTTAAGGTCACTGGTGATCTCCTCAATTGGCACGGTGAGGTAGGAATTCGTATCTCTAGTTGCAGACTCAGGGGAGTCTGTTTCTGCTTCGTGGTTGGGCAGAGTTTGCTTGAGACTTTCTCTGACCAGACTTGTACCCTCTTGAACGGTGTTGAGATCGTTCATCTTGGTAGCCGGTAGCTTCACCTTGGGAATAGGCGAGTGGATCTTGCAGAAAAGAGACGGTAATATATGGGTACTATGGGTCTCTGGTACTGAGACAACATTAGGAAACTGCGTACTGGTACTACCTTCCCATTCAGACTGCTCGTCCTCTAAAGCTGCTATGCAACGAGCACCCAGTTCATCAAAGACTTGGTCCATGAGGGGATCGCCAGTGCTGTATAACCCCTCAACATCTTCGTCTTTTGTTTGGGCAGGAAGGCATTCAGCTTTAATTTCCAGAGGGACTTCGGTTTTGCAGTCGGGAGGACCAACAAGCCATTTTCCCAAGTCAGAGTCAGGAGGATTTGTTATGCTATGTACATCAGAAAAGGGAATACCATCATTATTATCAGGCATAAAGACAGTCATTCTTTCTTGTACAAGATCAATAATAAATTGCACTTCAGGTAACAAGGCAACAAGATTATTGTGCATTACTCTCACTTGTCTCTGCAAATATGATAAAGATTTTTTATGTGATATCTCTTTAAGAGACATACGGATAAGTGTATACACCCTACTTATCACAGGAGGCTCTCTCAACCATATATCGCAATTAGGTAACTGAAAAAGCAATGAATCACATATGTTTTTGTGAAAAGTTTGAAGTTCATAGATAAATCCACATAATACAGATTTCTGGATTTGACAGGAGACATCTATAATAGATAAGCATAAATTAGAGGCCTTTCCAATCTGCCGCTGAATTTTTCCTAACTGATTACAACAAGTCTCAATGAGAGCACACTCTTGCTGTGAATCAGCGTGAATACCAACAAGGTTCTTCATTGTGATCCTAGACATTATACTCTGCCGGTTCCAAGTGGTCAGATCATTCTGTCATGACATGAAGGGGTGCTGCCCTGCAACAGCACTGTCCCTTTAAGTGTGGGAACCAACTTAGCAGAGAAATAATTCTAGGACACGATAAATGGAGTAATAAAGAAAATGTATTAAGGCAAACCAAAAGGATATAGATATATATACAAAACAAAATATGACAATGCCACAAATATATAAATATATACAATAACCCAATATATACAA
This sequence comes from Pelobates fuscus, assembly GCF_036172605.1. Taxonomy (NCBI): domain Eukaryota; kingdom Metazoa; phylum Chordata; class Amphibia; order Anura; family Pelobatidae; genus Pelobates; species Pelobates fuscus. The sequence goes on from NC_086325.1 coordinate 131,437,163, forward strand.
TAGAGCAGGCAGAGTCCACGATAGTCCTAGGCAAAGGTAAAGGCTTAGTCAGGTTAGTGCAGCCACCAAGTACAAAATGAACATCAAGGGGCAAAGTCCTAAGCAGGTCACACAGAAATAATGCAGCAAGGTCAGAATCACTGGAGAAGGAGTCTAGACAGGAACACTGCAGGCGAACACTGGAACAGGAGGCACATGACACAGGACCATAAGGACATCGGAACACCAGATCAGGAAACACAAGATACTCAGGATACTCAGGAAACAAGACACAGGAGACAGGAGCCAGGAGCCAGAATCACGGGAGCCAGGAAACAGCAGGTACAGGGTCAAGGATAGAGGATAATGATCTGACCAGGAGTGAGGGGAGAAACCAGAATATATAGGTGCTAAACAAGGGCCAGGTGTAGTGCCTAACGAAAGGAAATGAGAACAGTGCCAAACAGAAAGAGTGGTGAGTGCGAGTACTGCACGAGGGCATGTCGACTAAGGAGTGTCGTGACAGTAACTTAAAACAATAAGATATGAAAAGTCAGTTGTGGTGTGCCGTAACTGACGATGTAGTAGGCCTGAAATAAAAGAGGGCCTACCTCAAGAATTGCTTTAAAGAAGGAGAGGTGGGTGGGACAAATCTCAAGACCTGAGCCGGTAGCAGGTGAAGGGCTGAGGCTCCTTAAGAAGGGGACTCAAGCCCCTCCCACAACTTCAGGCCCTGCCTTCCATTTGTGGTCAAGGCATAAAGCCGTAGAGTTAGTAACTTAAAACAATAAGATATGAAAAGTCAGTTGTGGTGTGCCGTAACTGACGATGTAGTAGGCCTGAAATAAAAGAGGGCAAAAAGATGAAACCAGTTTATTCAGTCTACAATACATATAAGATTATCACACAATCATGTTCTTAAATACTAAACGTACTTCCTGCACTGGCTGGGGGATGTATCGTGTATAAGCTGTGGACTTCCAGCGGCCCATGATCTTAATGATATGTGCAGGGATATTCTTTTTTGAAGCGGTAGTCGCAGCTCCTATGCGAAATGAATGACCAGAATATTTGGACGGGTTTACCCCCAAACATATTAACAACGTTCTTATGTAAAGCATGAACTTACTAATGGTGAGTGTTTTACCGTACAAGGCTAGTAGTGGTTGATGTGGTGTCATTGGTATGGATAAAAGATACTGGTCGAAGACTACCACGGGACACCATTTGTTGTCAGTAGGGTAGTAGGGTATGGTGACCGTCTGTCCCTTCATACTAGTTTTCGTATGGTGTAGGAGCAGTGTATAGTGGTCGTGTGTTTTGACTAGGTCAGCTCTTGTGATGAAGTTTGCGGTGTTGTAATTAGTAGTGGTAAATTCCTTTGGCCGAAGGACCCCGTAGAATGCCAAGTATATGGCTGTTTTGATGACCTGATTTGTGCGAGTCTCAAACGGTGAAGTGTCTAACAGATTTGATAGTGACTGGAAAAGAATGTCATGTATGGGTAATCTGGAAGGTATAGGTGCCGGGGTGGAGTCCTTGATACCTTTCAGAATAGACTTTACTTGGTAAGTAAGAGGAGAGGAACCGTTGTTTATCCGGCCATGTAGTGAGGATGTGGTGTTGAATACCCGTGATGTATAGTTTAATAGTGTTAAAGGATAGTTTTAAGTGAAGGTGGCAAAAAGAAATAAACGCAATCATGGTACTCATAGCAAATTTGTCAGCAATTTTGTGTTCCATCACAAATTTATTAAACAACAGAAAAGCCCTATCATAAACTTTTTTAGTATTTACAGAAAGTCCTAATTGCGAGAGATGATATCCATGAGCGAGTAATCTGTTTAGTCCAATATCATCTCCTGCCACTGTGGTACGGGAGTGGGTGTTAAGGCCGCTGTGGGTAGGGCTGCCCGGAACTCCTGAAAACGAGATCGGGATAAATGGTCAGCGGCAACATTTAGAATCCCAGGGACATGTACGCAATTCAGGAAAAAACTGTATTTCGCTGCTTGCCATGTGAGATTCCTAACGAACCGTATGATGGTCAGTGAAGCGGAACGTCCCTTGTTAACAATATGGCATGTTGCCATGTTGTCCGAGAAGCACCGCACCGACTTCCCTGACCAGATAGCTCCCCATTTTACCGCGGCGAAACCGGAAGTGGCCGCAGCATCTGTCCAAATAGAGACAGATTCATCCGATAACACTGGTATGAACAAGCTTTTCCCATTCCAGTTTCGTAAAAACTCCCTCCACATGCGTAAATCAGCAGTGGCATGCACATCTAACCTTATACGGGAGGAGTCGGTCTGAAACCTGGGGAACAGACTGAGTAGCCGGGATATAAAAGCCCGTCCTTGAGGAATAATTTTCATTGCAAAATTAAGAGAACCTAACAGGGATTGCAACTCTTTTTTGCTGCAGGACTGTTCGGTTAAGTAAAAGTCAATGGCGGTCAGTATGCGATCAATCTTTTCCCTGGGGAAGCTAGCCTGCATGTTCACTGAATCCAGCACAACCCCCAGGAAATTGATGACCGTGTCGGGACCTTCTGTCTTAGTCGGTGAAATCGGGACTCCTAGCTGTGTAAAAAGGCGTGTTGTAGCCTGAAGACTACTGGGAGGTAAGAGGTTGCTTTCTATGGAGAGAAAGTCATCCAGATAGTGAATAATAGTGGGGCATCTACAGGTGTTAAGTAATATCCAACATAACATCTCAGCAAACATATCGAAAATACGTGGGCTACCGAAGGTGAGACGCGTGAAAAAAATAATATAGCTCTCGCCATTTAACACCATGTAGATGCCACAGGGATGGATGTATTGGGAGCAGTTTAAAAGCATTCCCTATATCAGTCTTACTAAGCCAAGCGCCTATTCCTGCTGAGAGGAGGGCCGTGATGGCATTGTCTATAGTAGCGTATTGCAGTGAAAACTCTTCAGACGGAATAAGTGAGTTTAGACTTGGTGTGGCCGATGCATGGGGAGCAGAGAGGTCAAGAATCAACCTTTGCTTGTTTGAGGACTTACCAGTGACCAGACCTATGGGGTTGGTTCTCCATACCGCAAAAGGTGGAGTATCAAAGGGCCCAATTACAAACCCTTGGTCAACCTCTTTCTGTATCAGTCGGTCAATAGCGTCAGAATCTGCCATGGCTGATTGCAAGTTCTTGCATTCTAAGACCCCAGTAGGCATGTGGATGATACCCGTGTGAAAACCCGCCGTGAAACCTGACACCAAAAATTCCACTAAGTGTTGGGATGGATGATCACGTAATAACTTTCTCAGTAGTGAGACATCAACAGACGATAAATACTGTTTGGGGTATAGTTTATTTGGGCACATTGCTTTAGAGTGGGCCCGGAAACATAAGGAACACACATGAAGCAACCTACATGCACTGAACCCGCACGTGCCTGTATTGAAATTATTGCAAATTTGCGACTTCCCCAAAAAGATTATATCGCGGCCCAATTTGTCTTTAAGGACCTTGGCTGGTCTCTCAGTCGGTGCCACATTGGGAGGGAGGTAGAAATTATTTACCTCTGGGGTATTGAGGCATAAATTTGCCGTGTGTGAGTTAGAGGCACAAATGGCACAAGCTGGTGTCTTGAGGCCCGCAAAGTGCCGACAAAAAAGCTCCGTATCCAGCATACTCCAGTCAACTTGAAAGTTAAACTGGGACAGAGCCGCCGACGCCTTTGCGGCGAAAGCACGGTGGTAGTCATAGAAAGCCGTACCACCGTACTTATGCCCCAAATCTACCAGCTTGTGTAGGTACTGTCAGGGTACCTGTGGTCTCTACCTCCAAAAGAGGTAGAGACTTAGCTGTTCCTCCATCCAGACGGTCTGATGGCTCCCTTCCCCGCGGTCTATCCGGTCATGCTAGGCCGGCCGCGAGGGAGTGACTGCCTTTTACAGCATCTAGGCAGAAAGTAGTCATCAGGACACTCCCCCGGAACGACCTGTCAGTCAATTGCTGCAGGACCAATCAGGACGCCTCGGAGGCGTGGTCACTGCTCTGAACAGGGTATTTAACAGAGCTTCTTTCATTAGCTCATTGCCCTGTCGTGGTTCTAGCTTGTTCTAGTCACTCAGTGCTTGTGTATTCTATTATCCCTTTTGGTTTTGACCCGGCTTGTTTACCTTACTCTGCTTATCTCTGTTACCCTTGATTCGGCTTGTCTCTGTTACCCTCGACCTCGGCTTGTCTTTGACCATTCTATACTGTACTACTTACGTTAGTCCGGCCATTCTAAGGTCCGGTATACGTATCTGGCTACTGTTTGTACTCTGCGTGTTGGATCCCTGTCCCGATCCTGACGGGTACAGATCCAATTCCTCCCTCCTATGGGGATGCACTGAGCACACAACATCCCTGTAGGTTCCAAAAGCCAGGACAAATTCCGGAATAGACAGCTTACGGTTTAGTCTGGGGTCCCTAGATTTAAGAACCACTGATATGTTACCGTAAGCATACATTTTATTTTCCAGGACATCTTGGGAGGCAATGAGAAGTGATACCAAATTCACCTCTTTCCCCTCCAAGATGTCCTTTCTCAGATTAGCAGGCACCATATGTGCTGGGTTAATAATGTGAGGATTTTTAATACCCGCCGGAATATTACCAGTAGAAGTGCTGGGGACAACCGCCGTGTCACTATTTCCCAGAGCCGTTTGCGACTGCTGTCGGCTCTCTGTATCCATTTTATCCAGTTTATCAGTAATACGACCTAAAGAGGTCAAGACCGAAGGCTGACCGCTACTAGACCCTTCACCAGCCCCCGTATTATCGGTTTGCGTGTTTAAAAGTCTATATAATTCGGCTTTCCTGGCCGTAGCTGGGAATGGTATGTTCCTTCTCCTCAATTCGGCGGTGATCCGGGGAACCGTCCAGGAGCGGAGCGATGCAGGACTTGCATTGTCGACTCCTTGAGATGGAGTGACCGATCTAGCAGGTGTGCTAGGGATAGACAAATCTTCCCCACCTTCTGGTAGTTGTGACATGCTAAAAAATAAATTGTAGAAATTTTACCTAGTGTAAAATCTTATCACTGACTGTTTTAACTAGTGCCAAGTGGCGAAACAATTAAGACGATAGGTGACAGGTGAGGCCCTACTAGTTGCCAAGCGGCTGTGAGAGGCTCTATCTATGATTTGCCCCGATTGGAGTATGAGGCCATTGACATTATGGCGGGAAGTTGGCCCCTCTGTGACAATAACCAGAAAAAGACAGAATGGGAGTGACAGGTAAGGCCCTCTCTATGCAACCATGCAAGGCGGCTAACTATGATTTGGCCCGGGGGGGTGTCGTACCTCCGTTTGAGGATGGGTGTTGGCCTCGCGGGACCACTAACGTAAGGCATAGAAGGCCAAGAAGAACATACCTATCGGCTCCTATGCTTTAGTGCCAGTGTATAACTAGCCTATGAAAAAGACGGGGAAGGGAAACGTGTTGAATCGAAGTAAAGGGACGTACCTGTTGAGACGAGTATTGGTCGGGTAAGGTAATACAGGTAAACTGTAGGTCCTACAAAATAGTGAGTTTATGAATAAATTTAAATTGAATAACTATTAAATGATTATCGCTATTTACCTAAATTCCCTCCTGTACCCAAGATACCTACCAGGTAGAAAAATCCTAAATTGGAACCTGGAACCAAAACACAAAATTGCTGCTTGGCTGGACTAGCCCATAAATGTAGAAATAACACGTAAGAATAACGGCTATGAAAAATCTGAAGTAGCTAGCTAAATAAGAAAACTGACATGCTAAACTTTAGGTGTTTTAAGAAATCAATGTGTCCCATAAAAATTAAAAACAAAACTCATCTTGACTGCTTGTAGTGCCTAGGACACAGAACATTTGGCAGAATGCTGGTTATAGTCTGCTTTATCCTGATCTTATACATGTAACACCAAGTGATTAAAATTGTACCATATGTAAATCGCATGATATGTAATAATAACGAATGCCCACAAGGGGCCGACATAACCCAGCTAGAGTGCACCATGAATTTCCAAATGTAGCATGAACGAATGTAACAATAGTATTTTTAATCCTATGAGCACAATTTAATGTAATCCGAATAAAATTACGAATAATTAGAAAAGATGTAACCGAAATCCGGAATGAAACGAATTGCCCAGCGTACGTGTAATAATTCCCGCCAAAATTTCAACTATGTGACGTAACGGAAGCTTCCGTACTCGGATAGTGGTATCCCAGGATGACGCGGATCGACCGCGACAGCCGCCCGACGGCAGCCGTGACTTACGGTTTTGCAGAAAAACTGAACCAGCCGCCGGTCGCTTATGGGGTAAGCAGAATGCGGGGACGCCTGGGCGACAGGGAAGCTCTAGCAAGCTGACACGGAGCAACAGGATCAGGTAAGTGATTCCTAGAAGATCAGCCTGTAACTGAGGAGATTTGCACGGACCGGAAGTGCGGTTATGCAAATCTCAAGGAAGGTGTAGCGCTATATACAAATATCTAATAAATCCAAACTTTTTAGAAGTATTCACTTCCCAACTGGTCACAGGGTGGATGATATTATTTCAAGTGTTCTGAAAAGAAATTAAATCCTCATAGTGTAACTCTGTGATTCAATATATAGATATACAGTGTGTGTATAGAACCACTCACATATTGTAGAGCTTATAGCCAAGCTCAGGTGTACACGCTTTCAGGTCCGTAAAGGCGACCTTTTTCCCTTCTTCAGCTCCAATCTTTTTTTCTCACGATGTAACTAGAGCTCAAGCAGAAGGTATATAGTACAGCACAGTTTGTTACCAATATTTCATCAGAAAGAGATGTAGATGTTATACTCACAAATAAGGAGCCACTTTTTAGGCTCAATTTCAGCACGATGTGTAGTTGAGGACTACACTCCTATAGAGCAGGAACCAATAGCCCAAATGTTTGCAAAAGATAATTATTTTATTAAGTATCTAAAATTGTAATGGCCAATTACAATCTATACGAACAAATATACTATAAAAACAAATTAATAGCTATATATATATAGTACAATGGGCATAAAGGTGATAATGTAAATAATATTGCAATTCCCAGACTGGACTCAAGCCCCTCCCACAACTTCAGGCCCTGCCTTCTATATATATATATATATATATATATATATATATATATATATTTCTTCTTTGGGTCAGAGGCTTGCCACACTAATATATGTCTATATTAATGAAAAGTACTAATACGCAATATGACGTTCTTTATAAAAAATTTGCATTTATTCTACTTCAACAGCAAACAATAATATACTTAACAAATGGTATTTCTTAACGACGTTACAGAGATTGAGATCTTAAGTAGTTGTTTTTGTATCAGCAACTCAGGATATCAGAGAGGAGAGCAAAACAGATCGTAGAAGAAAGAGAGCGTGGTCATTTGTCCTCTGCCCTTTATAGCCAAAATTACGTCCTAACGTTTAGCTTAGACTCTAGCCATATAAGGAAATTCCCATATAAAGACCACCCCAAATCTCTTATACAGCAAACCCCAGAGACCTCATGGTACAGAATAGCAAACGCCATCTGTTCTGTTTAACCCATTAGACAGCCACATCTTAATATGCAATATTCTACATTTCCCTCTGTTTATGGTTTATTTATAAACCATAACAAAATGTTATTTACCTGTCCATTCATGCATCATTCGTATCACATTCATATCACAGTCATTGTGTATAAGAAGAGATGTGTTCATAGCTAACCAGTATCTGAGATTCTTTGGAAGTATTTCATTGAATAGGCATGATATCTATCTCTTGTATAGACTCTTTGATATATTAACTTGAGTTCCTTGCATATGTATTATTAGTGGACCCCCATTGATACAATATAAACCTTTCAGTAGTGTTTCTGAATGTGTACATTCTAAAAATGTAACTCTTACTAACTCATTATTTAACATAACCTGTACACATACTTTGTCTTTTTCTATGGGAGTTACAATTTCATGAGGATTTTTAACTGTTTTAATTTTAACGGAACATGAACTTTGGTTATGAAAACATGAATGATAAATGGTTTCAACATGCTTATTTAAACATATTATTTTGGATGCAAAATGTAGACAACTTGAAAGATCTACCTGCTCAAGTTAGTCATGTTATAAGATACAAAATCAGGATATTGTAATTTGTAAAATAATTGTAACTAATAGGAATCCCTAATACTGACATTGAAAATAGTTTTTTTTTTTTTCAATACCAGAAATTGGTATTAAAGAAGAACTTATACATATACCATTGTTACATCACAACCATTTGTTAACCCATAAATCTGTATGATTTTTAGCGGACGCAAACTCCTCAGGTAAACTACGTTTGAGTTCTAGGTAGTAGGATCAGGGAGCAGCGCCTGTGAAGGGATTCCCAAGCTCAGAGCGATATAGAGGAGGGAAGGAAAAAGACACGGATATAGTGTAGTATATTGAGATCTTAAGTGATGGTAAATGAAGGGAAAGGAATTGCACTTACAATTTTCTGGAGCCTATACTCCGCTCCAGATATGTGCACCTGGACGGTACAATCCCCACCTATGGATATGTAGATGGCCCTTGGATGTCCTCAAAAAGGGGTCTCAAGTGGTGGTAGGGTATATCTCCTTTCCAATGGCAGTAGGCCGGCATTCAAATAATTGTTGATATATAAAAAGGATAAAAACACAAAATAGTGCTCTCTGGATAATACAAAATAAAATGATAAAAAATGGAGGTATACTCACAAGTGCAGAACAAATAGGATATTGCTCAATATATGTAGATGGTATGATCCCCCACCAAGGATATCACTCATCGAGTCCTCCAGTGTGGGTGTTGGAGAGAGTAAAAGGAATTATATTATAAAATAAAATAGAATAAAAAGGATAGGCTTGGAGGCTCCAATAGCATAAATGAGCTATCTTTATTGGAGATAAAAAAATAGTAACATAAAACAGCTTTAAAAAACACTAACGCGTTTCTCCTGCAATGAGGCTTTCTCAAAGTGTTACAGCATCAGAGGCCTATCCTGTCTAACCCCTTAAGACCGCAGCCAAATGTACACGTTGTGAACGAAACAAAATGTAAACAAAACCTGGCATTTGCGCTAAATGTCTGTCCAACCGTAATTCACCTCTTTCATATTAAATGCACCCCCCCCTTATTATATATAATTTTATTCAGGGGAAACATGGCTTTCATTTAATATCAAATATTTAGCTATGAAACATTTAATATGAAAAAAATGGGAGAAAATAAGATTTTTTTTATTTTTTTAGTTCTACATGACATTTTAACTGTCAATGTCATAATACTGTTTGCTTTTACTGCAATAAAATACACATATGTGTATTCAGCAAAGTCTCACGTGTAAAACAGTACCCCCTATGTACAGGTTTTATGGTGTTTTGGGAAGTTACAGGGTCAAATATAGCACGCTACATTTAAAATTGAAATTCGCCAGATTGGTTACGTTGCCTTTGAGACTGTATAGTAGCCCAGGAAATAAATTTACACCCATAATGGCATGCCATTTGCAATAGTAGATGACCCAAGGTATTGCAAATGGGGTATGTCCGGTCTTTTTTAGTAGCCATTTGGTCACAAACACTGGCCAAAGTTAGCGTTAGTATTTGTTTGTGTGTGAAAAATTCAAAAAACGCCAATTTTGGCCAGTGTTTGTGACTAAGTGGCTACTAAAAAAGACTGGACATACACCATTTGCAATACCATGGGTTGTCTACTATTGCAAATAGTATGCCATCATAGGGGTAATTTTCACTCTTAGGCTACCATGGGGTCAAAAAAGCAATGTAAGCAAGCTGGCGAATTTTAATGTGGAAAAAAATGAAACACAAGCCTTATATTTGATGCTGTAACTTTTGAAAACACCATAAAACCTGTACATGAGGGGTACTGTTGTACTCGGGAGACTTCGCTGAACATAAATATTTGTCCGCGTAAGTGCTGTTTGTGCGTGAAAAATGCAAAAAACGTCACTTTTACTGGTGATATCATCGTTGTAATACATTTTACTGTTTTGAAACACTAATATTTGTGTTCAGCGAAGTCTCCCGAGTAAAACAGTACCCCCCATGTACAGGTTTTATGGTGTCTTGGAAAGTAATAGGGTTAAATATAGTGCTAGCAAATTAAATTCCCTATACTTTCGGCATGGGTTGTCAGGCAGGTCCGGCTAATTGTAATTAATTAGGATACCTAATTAGGGAAAATTATTACATAAATATATGTGTAGAATTAATATATGAATATATATACGTGTGTGTGTATATATATATATATATATATATATATTTATATTTTTATTTATATATAGGTATATATATAGTGATATATACGTATATATTTATTATTTCGTCTACGTGTATTTTGATATAAATATCACAATACAGTTAGAACGAAATAAAACACATCTATATATTTTTTAATAATTTATTTTTTTATTACTTAATTATTATTTAATACTTTTTTATTTTATTTATTTACGTATTTACATTTTTTTTATATTATAAATAAATATATATATATATATATATATATATATATATATATATATAACAATTATATATATATTTAATCAGTATCAGTCTACGTGTAATTTGATATTAATATATATATATATATATATATATTAATATTAAAATACACCTAGACGGTGTATGTGTGTGTGTATATGTGTGTGTGTGTGTATATATATATATATATATATATATATATATGATCTAAGTATATATATATATATTTTTTACACTTATTTTTATTGTTTTAATTTGATTTCAGCCAGCAGGGGGACTAACTGTCATTACAGGCAGTCCCCCTGCTGGCAATGCAGCAGGCAGCTAACCCGGCCATGTGATTGTGAGGTCCTCGCAAGGACCTCACTCTCACATGGCCCAGGGATGTTGAAGAGGACGGAGGTCCCACGGGGGGGCTCCCTGGGAGTCCCCCCAACCAGGATCGCCGGCGACCGGGTAAGTGGGGAAAAAAAACAGGAGGGCGTACATTTACGTCCTGCGGCGTTTAGAGCCGCTTTAAAAAGGACGTAAATGTACGCCCTGCGGTCTTAAGGGGTTAAATAGCAGATACAATTGATTACATAATCACAATTAGTGACATAATCAATCATGTGATACAGAAAGCATATTAAAAAAATAATAATACAGTGCAGATGGGATTAACATCACCTTGTAATGCTTATGCCATCACCTTTAAAATCTGTAGAATATTCAACTTGTATCTCCAAACAAGCATTGGCTACTTGGGATGACTTGGGATGAATCTGCATTTCTCATTAATGCCAGAGTAGCTTCCTGTAAATGTTGAACAGAGGGTGCAATAACACAGAGGCTGTGTTCAAAACCATATTTTTCAATATTTGATTTAAACCTCTTTGAATATGCAACCCTATTAACCCTACAGTTCCCAAATCATTCTTTAATGTTTGAATATCCATAGAATTAGTGATACTTCCTATAGTACCAAATCCAGCCATAATTCCTTCTACTATATATTTTTTCCTGTTTGATACTTTACTTCCTCCAAACCAATGTTCTAAGCCTCGTTCCATATTTAATAAATGTTCCTTACATTGTGGAAATTTAGTTGAGATTTTCCAATGAGAAACAATAAAATGCCAAACTATTGTTGCAAATTTCTCATCTAAAAAAAGAAAAAAGAGAAAATGTACAAGGGTTCTAACAAGTAGACCCTAGAACATAACTTGGATATCTGTAAAGAATGGTCTAAATAAGATATAACGAAAATAAAAAATAGCTTTATTAAATAAACGTAATCCTAACTACTAATTCAAACACAAAAAAGTGAATCCCAGAGGGGAGCTATAAAAAGCTCAAAATGCCAAAATAAACATACTGAGCCATGAATTGTGAAAAAATATATGCCTGAGGATAGTATAGCCTATGGCTAATCCTATCTAGAGGGTACAGAACCCTTCTAATGAGGTAAATACTAAACCCCTAGAGCATATAGACACAAAGTTGCAGAATATCTGCTAAAAAGGTAACCGGGTATAGCCAGTATAACAACTTAAGCGCTTGCATAAGGATTGCAACAATTGCAAAAAAGAAAAAACGCTGAAAGTTAATGAAGGACTGGACTAATAAACTGTATACCCTGATAGGGGTGAAAACACTTCCTTATGGCTAGAACTGCAGAAATCTCAATCCTACAGGTGCTATAGATCATAGAAACCGACCCTATAACTAAAGAGATGGTAGCACTAAATGGAGAGGTGCCCCTTGCTCGATCCTGCAGGTGCTTTAAAGAGATTCTAGCACTAAGTGGAAGTGCCCCCCAACCAGTAGCAAACTGCAACCTAAAGGCTCTTAATTCCAGCTGGCAAAACCCCCATAATCAAAGAACAAAAAAAGTGCTTAAATAAATCGTGCCAAGTGAAAATAAAAATAGCATGATGCCTAACGCGTTTTGGCGCTACTGAAGCGCCTTTGTCAAAGGCAGAATGAACCGTGCTGACTCTTGCATGTTCTTTTATATCTGCAGGGAGAGCTCAGCTATCCAATCGCTGATGATGGGTGGGTATGCGTTCGTACCAGAACGAGGCTTGAAACGCAACGTGCTAATTGAAGCACTTCCCCTCCGATTCTACCGCCGCTTCAATTACATCCTCGGCGAAACTCCGCCTAATAGGGTGTGTATTTGAAGTCAGTACCGAGCCTGAATGTTAACCCTTAAGTCATTATAGGGTTATATTACCCCATACTTTACTTCAGGTCCTGAAAATTAAGACCCTTGAGTGATCCAAGGATATCTAAACATACACAGAAAGTGGGGTTGGTTTACTTGAAATATTGTCATACAGGTGACTGGGCTAACAGATGTAACACTAACAGGAGTCTTATTCTGGTTCATTATATTTGTAGTATATTTGGAATTTAAATTAAAAAAGCAAACAACAATCATTATCAATAGTAAAGCCAAAACATTATTATTACTGGTCTAGACATTAATGAATGGGGTAAAAGAAAACCCTTCATTAAGTCCCTTTGGTGACAAGGTGTCCAATTTGCTTATCCCGAAACATTCCTTTCTTCTTAATTACATAGTTACATAGTTAGATAGCTGAAAAGAGACTTGCGTCCATCAAGTTCAGCCTTCCTCACACCTGTTTTTTGCTGTTGATCCAAAAGAAAAAAAAAAAAAAAAAAAAAAAAAACCCAGTTTGAAGCACAATTTTGCAACAAGCTAGGACAAAAAATTCCTTCTTGACCCCAGAATGGCAGTCAGATTTATCCTTGAATCAAGCAGTTATTACCCTACATTGAAAGATTATATCCTTGAATATTCTGTCTTTGCAAGTATGCATCTAGTAGCTGTTTGAACATCTGTATGGACTCTGATAAAACCACTTCTTCAGGCAGAGAATTCCACATCCTGATTGTTCTTACAGTAAAAAAACCTTTCCTTTGCCTTAGACGAAATCTTCTTTCTTCCAGTCTAAACGCATGGCCTCGTGTCCTATGTAAAGTCCGGTTTGTGAATAGATTTCCACACAATGGTTTGTATTGGCCCCGAATATATTTGTATAATGTTATCATATCCCCTCTCAGGCGACGTTTTTCTAAACTAAATAGGTTTAAATTTGTTAACCTTTCTTCATAGCTGATATGTTCCATTCCTTTTATTAATTTTGTAGCCCGCCTCTGCACTTTTTCTAGTGCCATGATATCCTTCTTTAGAACAGGTGCCCAAAATTGCACAGCATATTCAATATGTGGTCTTACCAGTGATTTATAGAGAGGCAAAATTATATTCTCGTCCCGAGAATGAATGCCCTTTTTCATGCATGACAATACCTTACTGGCCTTGGCCACTGCTGATTGACATTGCACATTGTTGCATAGTTTGTTGTCTATAACAATTCCCAAGTCCTTTTTGTGTGTTGTTATCCCTAATTCGCTTCCATTAAGGGTATACGTTGCTTGTGTATTCTTTACGCCGAAGTGCATAACTTTGCATTTTTCAACATTAAATTTCATCTGCCATTTGCGTGCCCAGTCCTCCAGTCTATCTAAATCCTTCTGCAGCAAAGTAATATCTTGCTCACATTGTATTATTTTACAAAGTTTTGTGTCATCTGCAAACACTGAAACATGACTTTCAATGCTGTCTTCAAGATCATTTATAAAAATGTTAAATAGAAGGGGTCCCAGAACAGACCCCTGAGGGACACCACTTGCCACCTCTGTCCAGCTTGAAAATTTACCATTAACGACAACTCTTTGTATTCTGTTTTTAAGCCAATGTTCTACCCAAGAACAAGCATTTTCATCGAGACCGATTTCCTTGAGTTTGAACACTAATCTTTTGTGTGGAACTGTATCAAATGCCTTGGCAAAATCCAAATAGATCACATCCACTGCAACACCCTGATCTATACTTCTACTTACTTCTTCGTAGAACGCAATCAAGTTAGTTTGACATGACCTGTGCTTCATAAAACCGTGCTGATTTTTGCTGATAACCATATTCTTCTCAAGGAATTCTTGAATATTATCCCTTAATAACCTTTCAAATATTTTACCAGCCACAGAAGTTAAGCTCACAGGTCTATAATTTCCAGGCAAGGATTTTGAACCCTTTTTGAATATAGGAACCACATCTGCCTTCCTCCAATCCTCCGGAACACTTCCTGAAAGAAAAGAATCTTGAAAGATTAAAAACAGAGGTTCACTTATTTCTACACTTAGTTCCTTAAGTACACGTGGATGGATACCGTCAGGCCCTGGAGCTTTGTTTATATTAACTTTCTTTAGTTGCTGCAGCACATTGTCTTGAGTTAACCAATTACAATTATTCTGCAAGTTTTTAGTAGCAATCATTTGCACATCTATTGCCATGGGTTCTTCTTTAATATATACGGAGGAGAAATAGTTATTTAGAATTAGTGTTGTCGCGAACCCGAAATTTTCGGTTCGCGAACGGCGAACGCGAACTTCCGCAAATGTTCGCGAACCGCGCGAACCGCCATTGACTTCAATGGGCAGGCGAATTTTAAAACCAACAGGGACTCTTTCTGGCCACAAAAGTGATGGAAAAGTTGTTTCAAGGGGACTAACACCTGGACTGTGGCATGCCGGAGGGGGATCCATGGCAAAACTCCCATGGAAAATTGCACAGTTGATGCAGAGTCTGCTTTTAATCCATAAAGGGCAGAAATCACCTAACATTGACACCTGTCCTCAAAGCCCCTGATACACACTGACACAGAGCAGAATAGAGACTGTTACCCCTACATAGGGTCACTTGGCAGATATGGCGGGGTCGTGGGAGGGGGAGGATGACTTTCACCTCTTCCCCTGTTACATTCCCGTTGTGCTGTGACATCACCCTTATACGCTGTGTAAAGCATACTATTTAATTTGATCAGCATGGCCACTTGAGTTTTTATAGTTTTCACGCTGCTTGTAGTTTATATATGGTTCACAAAAATCAAACAAACGATAAAGTAAACATGTAAGGATTCAGAATATTCTTTCAAACCCTTACACATTGTGTGTACGTATTTTTTGTCTTAAGTTTGTGGCTTTAAAGAGGTTTACGTTGTTTCTATGATGTGCATAACATGTTCTTGTAAATGTTTGTTAAATTTTTCCTGGAATTGTAATTTTTGAATCTGAATAAAGATAGTCAAATCCCTGATACACACTGACACAGAGCAGAATAGGGACTGTTCCCCCTACATAGGGTCACTTGGCAGATATGGATTGACACCTATCCTAATGATCCCTGATACACACTGACACAGAGCAGAATAGAGACTGTTCCCTGTCCACAGAGACCATGATACACACTGACACAGAACAGAATAGAGACTGTCCCCCCTACATAGGGTCACTTGGCAGGTATGGATTGACACCTGTCCTCAAAGCCCCTGATACACACTGACACAGAGCAGAATAGAGACTGTTCCCTGTCCACAGAGACCATGATACACACTGACACAGAGCAGAATAGAGACTGTTCACCGTCCACAGAGACCATGATACACACTGACACAGAGCAGAATAGAGACTGTTCCCCGTCCACAGAGACCATGATACACACTGACACAGAGCAGAATAGGGACTGTTACCCCTACATAGGGTCACTTGGCAGGTATGGATTGACACCTGTCCTCAAAGCCCATGATACACACTGGGGGGAGCTACTGTCCTCCCCAACCCCTGCGCGGTGGGTGGGGGCCATAAATCACAATGGGGGGACCTACTGTCCTCCCCCCTCGGCCCCCACCCCTGCGCGGTGGGTGGGGGCCATAAATCACAATGGGGGGGGCCTACTTTTCTCCCCCCCGGCCCCCATCCCTGCGCGGTGGGTGGGGGGCATAAATCACAATGGGACGGATCTACTGATAGGAGTGGAGTATTGTTCATATCAGTTTAATACCTTCCGCGTCTCCTATCAGTGGACGTGTAAATGGCAGAGATTTTTAATTGTTGAATCACCTCCCCTTTTTAGGCTATGGTGGGAAGATGCTTAGACCACTGGTATATTGGTGCCATCTTGGAGGATTTTTTTTTGCTTTGGTTTTTGAAGCCACATTGCTGCACCAGTGGGCCTAAAAATTAGGCATGTACACATGCCTGAAAAATTTGGTATTGTTGCAGCCGCTGCTGTAGCAGCGGCCAGAAAAATTGATGTTTGTTTCACAGGCAGAAAGTGCCCTAAAACATGGCGGCTTGAACCCTAGTTGGTGGCGGATAAGTCACGCAAGTCAAACGTCATTCAGAGCTAAAATACAGCAGCGTGTGGACCATTTTTAGCCCAAGGCAGCTCATCTCATCAGGCCTTTTTTAATCGAATGTATCGCCCAGTGTCAGTCCCTTCGGGATCCATCCCTCATTCATCTTAATAAAGGTGAGGTAATCTAGACTTTTTTGACCTAGGCGACTTCTCTTCTCAGTGACAATACCTCCTGCTGCACTGAAGGTCCTTTCTGACAGGACACTTGAAGCGGGGCAGGCCAGAAGTTCTATCGCAAATTGGGATAGCTCAGGCCACAGGTCAAGCCTGCACACCCAGTAGTCAAGGGGTTCATCGCTCCTCAGAGTGTCGATATCTGCAGTTAAGGCGAGGTAGTCTGCTACCTGTCGGTCGAGTCGCTCTCTGAGGGTGGATCCCGAAGGGCTGTGGCGATGCATAGGACTTAAAAAGGTCCGCATGTCCTCCATCAACAACACGTCTTTAAAGCGTCCTGTCCTTGCCGGCGTGGTCGTGGGAGGAGGAGGAGGAGGATGACTTCCACCTCTCCCCCTGTTAGATTCCCGTTGTGCTGTGACATCACCCTTATACGCTGTGTAAAGCATACTTTTTAATTTATTTTGCAAATGCTGCATCCTTTCCGACTTGTTGTAATTCGGTAACATTTCCGCCACTTTCTGCTTATACCGGGGGTCTAGTAGCGTGGACACCCAGTACAGGTCGTTCTCCTTCAGCCTTTTAATACGAGGGTCCCTCAACAGGCAGGACAGCATGAAAGACCCCATTTGCACAAGGTTGGATGCCGAGCTACTCATTTCCCGTTCCTCCTCCTCACTGATGTCATTGAAGGTATGTTCTTCCCCCCAGCCACGTACAACACCACGGGTACCAGATAGGTGACAACGAGCACCCTGGGATGCCTGTTGTGTTTGGTCTTGCTCCTCCTCCTCCTCCTCAAAGCTACAATCCTCCTCTGACTCCTCTTCCTCACAATCCTCTTCCAGCGTTGCCGCAGGTCCAGCAAGCAATGCTGATAAGGCTGTTTCTGGTGGTGATGGTGACCACAACTCTTCCTCTTCACGCTCATCTACAGCCTGATCCAGCACTCTTCGCAGGGCACGCTCCAGGAAGAAAACAAATGGTATGATGTCGCTGATGGTGCCTTCGTTGCGACTGACTAGGTTTGTCACCTCCTCAAAAGGACGCATGAGCCTACAGGCATTGCGCATGAGCGTCCAGTAACGTGGCAAAAAAATTCCCAGCTCCCCAGAGGCTGTCCTAGCACCCCGGTCATACAAATATTCATTAACAGCTTTTGCTTGTTGGAGCAGGCGGTCGAACATTAGGAGTGTTGAATTCCAACGTGTAGGGCTGTCGCAAATCAAGCGCCTCACTGGCATGTTGTTTCGCCGCTGGATATCGGCAAAGTGAGCCATGGCCGTGTAGGAACGCCTGAAATGGCCACACACCTTCCTGGCCTGCTTCAGGACGTCCTGTAAGCCTGTGTACTTATGCACAAAGCGTTGTACGATCAGATTACACACATGTGCCATGCACGGCACATGTGTCAACTTGCCCAACTTCAATGCCGCTATCAATTTTTTTCCGTTGTCACACACCACTTTGCCGATATCCAGTTGCTGCGAAGTCAGCCACTTTTCCACCTGTGCGTTCAGGGCGGACAGGAGTGCTTGTCCGGTGTGACTCTCTGCTTTCAAGCAAGTCAAACCCAAGACGGCGTGACACTGCCGTATCCGGGATGTGGAATAGTACCTGGGGAGCTGGGGGGGTGCCGTTGATGTGGAGCAAGACGCAGCAGCACAAGAGGACTCAGCCGAGGAGGTTATGGAAGAGGATGAAGTAGGAGGAATAGAGGAGGTGGCAGCAGGACTGCCTGCAATTCGTGGCGGTGTCACCAACTCCTCTGCAATGCCACGCATTCCTTGCTTGTCAGCCATCAGCAGGTTTACCCAATGCGCAGTGTAGGTGATATACCTGCCCTGACCATGCTTTGCAGACCAGGTATCAGTGGTCAGATGGACCCTTGCCCCAACACTGTGTGCCAGACATGCCAGGACTTCCTTTTGCACAATCGAGTACAAGTTGGGGATTGCCTTTTGTGAAAAGAAATTCCGTCCGGGTACCTTCCACTGCGGTGTCCCAATAGCTACAAATTTTTTGAACGCCTCAGACTCAACCAGATTGTATGGTAAAAGCTGGCGGGCTAATAGTTCGGACAAGCCAGCTGTCAGACGCTGGGCAAGGGGGTGACTTGGTGACATTGGCTTCTTAGGCTCAAACATGTCCTTGACAGACACATGACCGTGGGGCAGATGAGCGGGAACTGCTCAAGGCGGGAGACGGAGTGGCGGATGGTTGAGAGGGGGCAAGAAGGACAGCAGTGGTTGACGTGGCTGAAGATGCTAGACCAGGAGGAGGATGGCGACTTAGAGTAGGCGTGCTGCTTGTACTCATGTGTTGATCCCATAGGCGTTTGTGATGTTAGATCATGTGCCTACGCAAAGCAGTTGTACCTAGGTGGGTGTTGGACCTCCCACGACTCAGTTTCCTTTGGCACAGGTTGCAAATGGCATCGCTGTTGTCCGAGGCAGACACACAAAAAAAAATGCCACACTGCTGAGCTCTGCAATGACGGCATTCTGGTGGTGGACACAGCATGCGTTGATTGGCGTGCTGTCGGGCTGACCCCAGGTGCCAATGCATGCTGTCTGACTGTGCCACTAGCTCCTTGCGACGACCCCCCCCTGCTTCCAACTCGTCTCCTCCTCCTCTCTGTCTCCCCATCTGAACTTTCGCCCTGTTCTTCTTCTTGCCGAGCGGGCACCCACGTGACATCCATGGACGCATCGTCATCATCAACCGCTTCGCTTGTATCTGACAACTCAGAAAAGGAAGCAGCAGCGGGTACAACATCATCATCATCACACCGTACCTCCATGTGTTTAATGCTGCCTGCCTGAGACATATCCCTGTTATCTACATCCTCTAGCAATAATGGTTGCGCATCACTCATTTCTTCAAACGGGTGTGTGAATAACTCCTCTGACATACCAAGTAAAGCGGCTGTGGTGCTAGTTTTGGTGGTGGCGGCAGGCGGGTGAGTGGTATCTTGAGAGGTGCCTGAAGCTAAGCTGGAGGAGGATGGTGCGTCAAGGTTCCGAGCGGAGGCTGTACAAGATTGGGTGTCCTGTGTTAGCCAGTCAACTATGTGCTCAGAACTTTTCAAGTTCAGGGTACGTGGCTTCTGAAAACTGGGCATTATTCTAGGGCAAAAGGGAATCACAGCACCACGACCACGACGGCCCCTGCGGGGTGGCCTGCCTCTGCCTGTCATTTTTTGGGGGATTAGTGGTACTATGCGTGCAAGCTACTGTGAGACCAGATATGATTGGCAATGTGAACTGTAACAGTTCTGCAGAGCACACACTGTAGGCCTGACACACCCGCTTGAAGACAAGTAACTGCTATTCAATCTATAACAGTGAAAAACAAATTTTCTTTGTAAAAGCACGCTATAGAGACACCAGATATGATTGGCAATGTGCACTTGAACAGTTCTGCAGAGCACACACTGTAGGCCTGACACACCCGCTTGAAGACAAGTAACTGCTATTCAATCTATAACAGTGAAAAAAAAATTTTGGTTTTAAAAGCACGCTATAGAGACACCAGATATGATTGGCAATGTGCACTGGAACAGTTCTGGAGAGCACACGCTGAAGGAAGGACTGACAGAGCCGCTTGAAGGACACTGACTGGCTGCTATTAGCTTACACTGGAAACCTTTTTTCTTTGTAAAAGCACGCCAAAGAGACACCAGATATGATTGGCAACTGTCAAAGCACGCTGGCACAGGTCTGCAGAGCACACGCTGAAGTAGGCCTGACACCCAGACGCTTGCAGACAACTAACTGCTCTTCTATTACAGTGATTTAAAAATTATTTATTTTAAATCTAAAGCTTAACCTATTGTAAAAACAGATATGAGTGGTGGCACTGACTGTGCAAATGGGCAAGACATCCAACCTGACACAGAAGCTGGCAGGCAGGCAACTGCTCTTCTATTACAGTAAAAAAAAGTATTTCTTTTAAATGTAAAGCTTAACCTATTGTTAAAACAGATATGAGTGGTGGCACTGACTGTGCAAATGGGCAAGGCATCCAACCTGACACCGAAGCTGGCAGGCAGGCAACTGCTCTTCTATTACAGTGAAAAAAAATTATTTCTTTTAAATGTAAAGCTTAACCTATTGTTAAAACAGATATGAGTGGTGGCACTGACTGTGCAAATGGGCAAGGCATCCAACCTGACACAGAAGCTGGCAGGCAGGCAACTGCTCTTCTATTACAGTGAAAAAAAATTATTTCTTTTAAATGTAAAGCTTAACCTATTGTTAAAACAGATATGAGTGGTGGCACTGACTGTGCAAATGGGCAAGGCATCCAACCTGACACAGAAGCTGGCAGGCAGGCAACTGCTCTTCTATTACAGTGAAAAAAAATTATTTCTTTTAAATGTAAAGCTTAACCTATTGTAAAAACAGATATGAGTGGTGGCACTGGGCAAGTAGGCACAGTATCCAATGTGAACCTCACACAGAAGCTGGCAGGCAGGCACCTGCAATTAGATTACACAGGAAAAAAAAAAAGCAGCCTGATGTTATAGCCCTAAAAAGGGCTTTTTGGGGTGCTGTCCTTACAGCAGAGATGAGATTAGTCCTTCAGTATTGTAGTGGACACTGAATACCCTAACCTAGCTATCAATTTCCCTATCTAATCAGCAGCAGCTACACTTTCCCACCTCTCACTAAGCATGCAGCTTCAGAATGCATCGAAAATGGATGCTGGGAGGGAGGTTGGAGGGTGTGGAAGGGAGGGAGTGCTGCTGATTGGCTGGAATGTGTCTGCTGACCGAGAGGCACAGGGTCAAAGTTTGCCCAATGATGACGAATAGGGGGCGGATCGAACTGCGCATGTGTCCGCCCGCCGCGGCGAACGTGAACACGCTAAGTTCGCCGGGAACTGTTCGCCGGCGGACAGTTCGGTACATCACTATTCTTAATATCAGGTCAAAGTTTCCACCTCTTTTGCCCTTATAGACACGTTCAATACCTGCAAATTTTATGGCTCTTGGTGAGTCATTATGGTATTGTCTCATATGTCTGGCCACTGGGGTGTCTCTCAATGATGTTATGGAGTGGACATGCTCCATTAACCTTCTCTTAAAGGGACGTGTGGTCTTCCCCACATATTTAATGCCGCAGCTGCAGGTTAGGAGATAGACCAAACCTGCAGTATTGCAGTTAAAGAAATGTTTTATGGGGATATGAATTGTACCTGTGGAGTCGGATAGAATTTTGGAGTCCTTGGCCATGAAACAACATGCGACACACCTGCCGCATTTAAATGTGCCGTGTACCGTGAGCCAACTTCCTTTGTTTTTATTTTGAAGCTGTAAATGACTCGGGACAAGCATCTCTTTCAGATTCTTACCTCTCCGAGCCGTAATTGATACTGTAGGAGATACCACATTTTTTAGATGGGGATCTTGGGTGAGGAGGGGCCAAAACCTACCAATGATTTTCTT
Organism: Pelobates fuscus; assembly: GCF_036172605.1. Classification (NCBI taxonomy): domain Eukaryota; kingdom Metazoa; phylum Chordata; class Amphibia; order Anura; family Pelobatidae; genus Pelobates; species Pelobates fuscus. Next base: position 131,459,518 of record NC_086325.1, read on the forward strand.
TGCCACATCCCAACCCGCAGCATATTTGGCTATGCAGCGTATCATTTTTGTAGTGTTTGGTTCAGGGATATCATCAAGAAGTTTTTCCCTATCGTTTTGCAATGCCCGTTGGTAGGCTTGTTTCAAACATCTACCTGGGTAGCCCCTTTCCTTGAATCTTTCTCTGAGATCTTTTGCCTTTACTTTAAAGTCCTCCAAAGAGGAACAATTCCGTCTAAGTCTTAAATATTGACCTACCGGAATCCCACGTTTGAGTGCATTAGGATGAAAACATTTCCCACTTTAACATGCTGTTGGTAGATGTGGGTTTCCGATAGAGAGTGGTGACAACTTCCCCTTTATCTGATATGGTGAGTGTACAGTCCAAGAAATTCAAAGAGGGATTTCCCATCTCTGAGGTAAATTTGAGGTTGAGAGTATTGATATTCAGATTTCTCACAAAGTCTAGGAATAGTTCCCCTGTTCCAGTCCATATTATTAGTATGTCGTCTATAAAGCGTTTCCATAGAAAAACCTTATCCCTGTATTGTGAAAACGCTTCAGAGCTTACAACTTAATTTTCCCACCACCCCAGGTGCAGGTTGGCATACGACGGGGCACAAGACGTCCCCATCGCTGTACCCTGCACCTGGTGGTAGAATGTGTTCTGAAAGAGGAAGAAATTGTGTGTAAGTATAAACCTTAATAGGTCTATGACAAAAGTAGTATGTGGTAAATGTTCCATTCCTCTAGATGCCAAAAATGACCTTACATTGTTAATGCCGGTCATATGGGGTATCGAGGAATATAGGGCTTTCACATCTAAACTACATAAGGTCGCTCCTTTTGGTACTTTTATACCTCTTAAACATCTCAGTGTATCCTTTTAGATACGACTTTAAATTCTCCACATATGGTCTCAAGATCTTGTCTATGTAAATGCTACCCTTACTCGTGAAATTATTCGATCCCGATACTACAGGGAGTGCAGAATTATTAGGCAAGTTGTATTTTTGAGGATTAATTTTATTATTGAACAACAACCATGTTCTCAATGAACCCAAAAACCTCATTAATATCAAAGCTGAATATTTTTGGAAGTAGTTTTTAGTTTGTTTTTAGTTAGAGCTATTTTAGGGGGATATCTGTGTGTGCAGGTGACTATTACTGTGCATAATTATTAGGCAACTTAACAAAAAACAAATATATACCCATTTCAATTATTTATTTTTACCAGTGAAACCAATATAACATCTCAACATTCACAAATATACATTTCTTACATTCAAAAACATCACAAAAACAAATCAGTGACCAATATAGCCACCTTTCTTTGCAAGGACACTCAAAAGCCTGCCATCCATGGATTCTGTCAGTGTTTTGATCTGTTCACCATCAACATTGCGTGCAGCAGCAACCACAGCCTCCCAGACACTGTTCAGAGAGGTGTACTGTTTTCCCTCCTTGTAAATCTCACATTTGATGATGGACCACAGGTTCTCAATGGGGTTCAGATCAGGTGAACAAGGAGGCCATGTCATTAGATTTTCTTCTTTTATACCCTTTCTTGCCAGCCACGCTGTGGAGTACTTGGACGCGTGTGATGGAGCATTGTCCTGCATGAAAATCATGTTTTTCTTGAAGGATGCAGACTTCTTCCTGTACCACTGCTTGAAGAAGGTGTCTTCCAGAAACTGGGAGTTGAGCTTGACTCCATCCTCAACCCGAAAAGGCCCCACAAGCTCATCTTTGATGATACCAGCCCAAACCAGTACTCCACCTCCACCTTGTTGGCGTCTGAGTCGGACTGGAGCTCTCTGCCCTTTACCAATCCATCCATCTGGCCCATCAAGACTCACTCTCATTTCATCAGTCCATAAAACCTTAGAAAAATCAGTCTTGAGATATTTCTTGGCCCAGTCTTGACGTTTCAGCTTGTGTGTCTTGTTCAGTGGTGGTCGTCTTTCAGCCTTTCTTACCTTGGCCATGTGTCTGAGTATTGCACACCTTGTGCTTTTGGGCACTCCAGTGATGTTGCAGCTCTGAAATATGGCCAAGTGGTGGCAAGTGGCATCTTGGCAGCTGCACGCTTGACTTTTCTCAGTTCATGGGCAGTTATTTTGCGCCTTGGTTTCTCCACACGCTTCTTGCGACCCTGTTGACTATTTTGAATGAAACGCTTGATTGTTCGATGATCAAGCTTCAGAAGCTTTGCAATTTTAAGAGTGCTGCATCCCTCTGCAAGATATCTCACTATTTTTGACTTTTCTGAGCCTGTCAAGTCCTTCTTTTGACCCATTTTGCCAAAGGAAAGGAAGTTGCCTAATAATTATGCACACCTGATATAGGGTGTTGATGTCATTAGACCACACCCCTTCTCATTACAGAGATGCACATCACCTAATTTGCTTAATTGGTAGTAGGCTTTCGAGCCTATATAGCTTGGAGTAAGACAACATGCATAAAGAGGATGATGTGGTCAAAATACTAATTTGCCTAATAATTCTGCACACAGTGTATAGGGCGTGCTGTTAGGACTTCATACCGGTTGTGTACCTTAGGAAGGCAATAAAAGGTGGAAATAGTCGGATCCTTCACAAAGATACATGCATATTCGTGCATATTCGTCTTTAGTCAAGATGCCCCGATCAAATGCATTGTCCAACAAAGAATTATATTTACTCTGGTACTTTTGGGAGGGATCCCCTGATAGCATTTTGTACATATTTTTATCATGAAGAATATTTTCGGCCATTTGGATGTAATGTTGTCGATTCATTACGACCACATTACCCACTTTGTCGGCCGGTTTAATTATGATACTCTCATCGGTTTTTTTATTCTGTTCAATGCTTTCCACTCAGCTCTGGTTAGATTTCCCTTTGGTTGTATAGTTAGGGCATTGGTGTTTATCTGTTTAATGAGATTAATAGTGGACTCAACAAACACGTCTATATTCTTAAACTCACAAAAATTTGGAGTAAAGGTGCTTTTAGGACGAAAGTCCGTATATGGACCACTAGCATTAGTGTCGTTCTGTTCCAAAAGGGACACAAGATCTTGTAAACACTGGTATTCTTTAAGGTCAAAGCCCAACTCTTTTGCTTTTCTTCTTTCATTTGAAAGAATGTATGAAGAGCTAATCTTCTCCCAAATAGGTTGATGTCCTTTATCCACTCAAAGTGGTCAAAGGGAGGGATTGGTACAAACGTTAAACCCATTAGTAGAACTTTGTTCTGAGTAGGGTCAAGCGTTGTATCGGACAGATTAATCACTTTCATCTGGCCCCCTAGTATCTTCTGCGGGCCCTCCCCCTGTTGCAAGTTGTTCTTTGTTGGCTCTGGGGTTCCCCCTCTCGGGGGTTTCTCCCTAAAAAAGCAACGCCTTTCTTAAGGATCCCCTTAGTTGTAGGTTCACTTTGACTTGGGGTTTGTTCATTATCTGTATCAGATGTTTCGTACTCAGATGTAGGTCCAAAATCGGAATCTACCCTGGTAGTTTTTTTTTTTAAACGTCTGTATACTCTCCCTGTCTTATAGTCTTTATTGTCCCTTAGGAATTTGGTGTGTTTACGACTCTTTATGCCATTCTGATATTTTTGTAAATTCTGTTGTAATTTTTGTTCTTGTGACTGAAAGGAGGGATCTTCCCTACAGCTCTGAATCCCTTCAACTGCGATCTTAACTTTCTCATCAACTATTGCTTATCGGCTTGTTTCAAATTTAATCAAAATGTTCATGATTTTTTTAGAACACTCGTTGGAGGCCTCTTCCCACTCTTTAAGTAGGGTTGGATCATCCATCTCCATATTAGGAATGGTCTGCACTCTGAGACCCCTGGGGATCATGGATTTACTTAGATAATTTTGTAATGACGTTATTTCCCACCCCAATCTCATTTGTTGTTTGCACAGATTTGACAGAGTTCTAAATTTATAATTAATATTATTTTGTTCTGGTAGATATATATTATCTTTGTCTGAAAAGACTGACTCTATATCTGTGCACCATCTGTTTGGATCTTTTAATTGAGACAGGAAATTAGCCATGTTTCTGGATAATGTTAAAGGTGACCAGTAATTTGTAGACATGCAATGGTATTGAAACCTCTGTATTACAGATTTGAAATAGAAAACAAAAAATCACAGACTCCTAATAAAGGTGAATGTGTGGTGTCTACCAGATATCCAAAATAGGGGGTAACCCTGGTAGACTTGAAAAAAGAAAAAAGAGAAAATGTACAAGAGTTTTAACAAGTAGACCCTAGAACATAACTTGGATATCTGTAAAGAATGGTCTAAATAAGATATAACGAAAATAAAAAAATAGCTTTATTAAATAAACGGAATCCTAACTACTAATTCAAACACAAAAAAGTGAATCCCAGAGGGGAGCTATAAAAAGCTCAAAATGCCAAAATAAACATACTGAGCCATGAATTGTAAAAAATATATGCCTAAGGATAGTATAGTATATGGCTAATCCTATCTAGAGGGTACAGAACCCTTCTAATGAGGTAAATACTGAACCCCTAGATCATGTAGACACAAAGTTGCAGAATATCTGCTAAAAAGGTAACAGGGTATAGCCAGTATAACAACTTAAGCGCTTGCATAAGGATTGCAACAATTGCAAAAAAGAAAAAACGCTGAAAGTTAATGAAGGACTGGACTAATAAACTGTATACCCTGAATTTCTCATCTAATAACAAAGGCTTTGATTGAAAATGATTCAATTGAAAGGGACTTGATAACTTAAAAACCTTATTTTTGCATTCTACCATTCTGGGAGAGAATACATTTACCTTAACATCACCACCTCTCTCGTGGTGATTTCTTAACATTATACAACATTGATAGTTTCCACTATCACTGTAGGTAGGATTGTCTAAATAGAAAATAAACATTTCTTCCGACCAATCCACCTTTCCTAGTACACCTCTGTGAATAACCTTTGGCGTTGTATGTGACATTTTCCATGTCATTACAGACTTAGGGGGTAAAATGATGTGTACTACGTGTTAATCTAAGTCTTTCCTTTCCTTCTTGGATATCTAAAAGACTAGGCTTCAACATAATATCTGACATAACATAGTCAGTTACCAGAAACATCATGTTAACTCTTACTGTCAACTATTCTCTAGATGCTCGTATTTCCCATATCCAAGGTATATCTGGAGTATTATTTTTTAAGAGGAATTTTGGCTCTAAATGTATAAGCCAATATTGAATTGTATAAAGTATCTCACCACCTCGTACTTGTGTTGTTACTGAAGTTTGTGCAACATTGACATACATGTCACCTGACCAATTTACCATTTCCTCTCCATTAACTACAATCATGATATATGCATTTTGTAATATGTTAAGTTCCCATGATCCCGTTTTTACATTTTCTTGTACAAATGAACCTTTGGTCTAACTAAATCATTAGGACCTATTGTAATGTTTAAATTAATAACACTATCTCCTGTGAAATTAATTTGCAAACTTCATACTTGTAGATGGCCATCTCTTGTCCCGAAACAAACATGGCCTTTCAATACTTGTTCATGGTCTTTTTTTTTCTTTCTAATATTTCCCAAGAAGTTATTCTCTTTAAGTGTTCTTGCATAGCAAAAACAAAATATGAATACCGCACTCAAAAAAATATTGCAATAAACCTAATTGCTAATCCTGTATTTGATTTCATAATATTTATTGTGATAATTTTAGATAAATTCATAAAGATAGTAGTATTTCATCATGGTGACACTTATTTCATCCTTTGTACACAAGCAATTTACATATATATATACACATAGAATCCTCCTTCGTTTGACGTAAAGTTCATAGTCTGTATATCTATATACAATAGGTGATGATCCAGAGCACAGAGAAAATAGGAAAACAAATATGAAAAAATGGAAAAACATCCAATCAAGAAAAATTTAGAAAAGAGGGAGAAAAAATAAAAGAAAATAAAAAATAAATAAAATAAGAAAATGAAAAATGAAAAATAATACAGTCCTGATCAATTGCAGTCCAGTATATAGTGCACTATATGTACCCCACTGTCTGTTGGTTGATCTCACCAATGTTGTATTTTCCTTGAGCTGTACAATGTAGGAGGATCCTGCAGTCTGTAAGCGATGGTGTGATGGGAGGGGATGAAAGTAGTTCCTGTTGTTTGAAGAAACGATCACCTCAATATACCAGCAGGTCGCTGGGCAATCTTTAAGTAGGTAATCTGGTAGTCTGGTCAGTAAGGCAAATCGCTGGGCAATCCTTTAAGTGGGCTGCGCGCTCGGGACATACATGTCCCTTCGATGGCCCCAGTATTCTCCGCTCTGAACGTCAAACGAAGGAGGATTCTGTGTGAATATATATATATATATATATATATATATATATATGTAAATAGCTTGTGTACATAGGATGAAATAAGTGTCACCATGATGAAATACTACTATCTTTATGAATTTATCTAAAATTATCACAATACATATTATGAAATCAAATACAGGATTAGCAATTAGGTTTATTGCAATATTTTTTTGAGTGCGGTATTCATATTTTGTTTATGATAGAGATTAGGAGGTTGTTGTGGGGTTATACCTCGAATACCGGCACCTAGCATAATTGAGTGCCAGCACATATTGTTTTTTTGTTTTCTTGCATAGCAAGACCACTTAATGTTATCTCACATATATATTATTATTATTATTATTATTATTATTATTATTATTGCCAAACTCCTCCCACAGTTTTTACACTACGTAGACAGAAATATACCGAAACGTGTGGATTGTTCCCGATTGGTTTGCTATTACTTTGTGGAACGTTTCGCCGAATGGTTCACTGAATATCGTCGTTCTTGTGGCGAAATTGGTCCCATAGGAATGAAATGTTGAATGTTGAAAACTAGAGTGGGAGCTGGCAAAAGCTGAAAATTCAGGACATGATTTCTAAACTGCCACCACTCCCTCATTTTCAAGCCCACCTACACAAATCTTATATCAAAACATTCAGCTGTCCCTGCTGCCACTAAAAATGTCCACGGCTAAGCCATAGTCCTGATAGTTTTCACAATATGACCATTTGTTTGCAACTCACGCCGTCCATTGACATTCATTGAAACTCCACTCTAGACAGCTCAAACTTAAACTTACATATAACTACTACAAGAACTGTAGTCATCAATGTTAGCAGGATGCTGACTAACAACTTCTTTCTGCTACACGGTTGTCTTTGCAAACACATCTTCTGTTACCGGCCAACTTTCGTCTGTAGGTCTGCTTACAAATTAACGAAAATAAACCAAGAAAAACAAAGCAGTATCAATATATTATCAAATTATGTTGTAGGTTTATACAAATTGCACTGATGTGTATGAACCCAAAAACAATTGTGCCTCTGTTTATTCCGTGAACCATCAAGAGGTCTTTGCACTTGTACCATTGTTTGTCCCATTGTATCTGTTAGTTTATAAGGACCTACCCAATTTGCCCGCCAAGGTCCAGTTTTTCTAAAAAATGTTATGACCATACCCCCCTTTAAAAACTTAGAAAAATCAGGAGGTGTCATTTTGCACATACGAGTAGCTGCATGTGGAAGAATTTGCTCCAAATTTTCCTGCAGCATTTGCAACCATTATTTTTAGCAATTGCATCTTTCTGTGGGGTAGACAAATATGGTTCATTAGGAAAATTAAACTGCATTTTCCTACCTTTCATCAATTCAAATGGAGTGTATTGTGTAGCTGAAGACAAAGTGCATCTAATACCCATAAGTACAGCAAGAAGTGCCTGTACCCATGTGTTGCCTTTCTCAACTAACAATTTTGAAAGTCTAGATTTCAATGTTCGATTCATACGTTCCACCATCCCAGCAGATTGTGGATGATATGTGTAATAAACGTTTAACTCGCAAGTTGCTGTAAACGTGGAATTAATAATAACATTAATAACTAAAAATAATAACTTAAAAATCGAGTGTAAAGTCAGAGTCCACACTCCTTGCTTTCGGCAATTCAATAATATTTATTAATAGAGGCTAATTTAAACAGATAAGTTACTAGTCAAAGAGAAAACTCTGACCAATAGCTGAGGAGGGGTTACAGGGGTAGTATAGGGCTTGACCCTGAATATATAACTATCAACAAAAGGAAGGGAGTGAGAAAAGCTCCTCGTAAACAACGGGGTTCTTACTCTCACAACCACTACCCCCAATCCCTGTATTAAAACACAATAACACTTCATTGGCATACAGTTTGGCTGTTAATCACATCCTCCCACTTATTACATCCCTCCTATTGGCAATGAAGTGGATGAGACACTTAGACTCTATAAAACCCACCAGAGAGAAGAGAGAGAATGCATCCTGCAGTGTATCTACTTATGTGAATGCCAAGCCCACTACCTTAATAGAGCTCTTTCCATTTGTGTACCATATTGAAGATTAAGATTTAGCAAGGACGCCAGATTTAGGCTTCTAGGCGATCACTATGCCCAGGGGCAGACTGAGAACCCTCAGGGCCCACGGGCAAAATAAATCAAGGGCCCCCTTACAGGCCCCACCCATGCTCCGTAGCAAGCCCCACCCTTGTCCCGCCTCCAGCCACACCCTACACAATCTTTAGACACAAGGAACAAAAGTGCAATAATCCCCTCAAGGCCCCAGTAGAGACTACAATTGAGGGCTAATGGGCCATGGAGGGGGGTCTTTCTAGCAGAGGCTATCTCAGTGTTATTTAGAGAGTGTTAGAAAGAATCTACTCGAGCCCCATTAGAGACTACAATGGAGTCTAATGGGGGCCTGGAGGGGGGTCTCTCCAACACTCTGGTTCCTATTTACAATATAGCAACACAACATAGCTTGCTGATACCTAGGCCAAGTTGGCTCCTCCTACCTTAATTACTGTTGCTGGAAGGCTGTGGGCTTGCTGGCTGCGGCTGGCAGGCTGTGGCTTCCCGGCAGGCTGTGGGCTTGCTGGCTACTGCCGGCAGGCTGTGGGCTTGCTGGCTACTGCCGGCAGGCTGTGGGCTTGCTGGCTACTGCCGGCAGGCTGTGGGCTTGCTGGCTGTAAGCCTGTGGCTTGTTGTAAGTCTGTGGGCTGGCTACTGGCCTGTGGCTGGCTGCTGGCCTGGCTGGCCTGTGGGCTGGCTAACTGGTGGCTTGGTTGGCTTGTGGGCTGGCTGGCTGGCTACGGGGGCACTTGTAGATTATTTAAAGAAATAATCCATGCACAATAACCACTGCTGCTCTGTGTAGTGGTTATGGTGCCAGGAGGGCCAGGACCCCCTCCCAGAGTAAGTAGTCAAACCGTTTAAGAACAGTTTGAAAACTTACCTGGGGTCTGCTGGGATATGGGGCTGTAGTAGGGTATAGGAGCAGTGGTGCAATGTGTGAGGGGTGCAGTGTGTGTGTGTGTGAACATATAGGGTGTGTGTGGCAATGTTAGTATGGGGGTCTGTGTATGTGTGTGTGTGAGGCAATGTGTGTAAATGTGTAGGGTGTGTATGGGGGGCAGTGAGTGAATGTGTATGGTGTGTGTGGGGGGGGGCAGTGTTTGTATGGGGCTAGAGTTCACTCTCACTACTACGACCACCAGGAATCCCTGGTGGTCGCAGTGTTGAGAGTGAACTCTAGCCCGTAGCTCCAGGGCTAGAGTTCACTCTTGCGAGAGCCGGAGCGTTGCCGTGGTAACTGCGGCAACGCTCTGTGCTTGCGTGAGAAGGACCCAGAGAAGCTGCAGGCTAAGCTCCCGGGTCCTCACTTCTTCCCTCCCTGCCAGCTGCCCGCACGGTGCCTGCAGACCGGGGAGAGAGATCGGCTGGGGCGATCCACCAATTATATATACAGCCCTACTGTGTGCCTTTTTGTCTCCCCCAGTCCCTCTGTATGTTTCTTTCTCCCCCTCACTGCTCCTCTGTGTCCATGTCTCCCCTCTCCTTCCCAGTCTCTCTTCCCCCTCTGCCTCTTTCTCCCCCTCCCCTTGTGGGTCTCTCTCCTTTCTCCCTGTGTCTCTCGTCCCCTCTGTCTCTTTCTCCCCCCTTTCCCTGTGTCTCTCTCTACCCCACATCTCTAGTCCCCTCTGTCTCTTTCTCCTCCCTTTCCCTGTGTCTCTCTCTACCCCACATCTCTCGTCCCCTCTGTCTCTTTCTCCCCCCCTTTCCCTGTGTCTCTCTCTACCCCACATCTCTCATCCCCTCTCTCTTTCTCCCCCTTTCCCTGTGTCTCTCTCTACCCCACATCTCTCGTCCCCTCTGTCTCTTTCTCCCCCTTTCCCTGTGTCTCTCTCTACCCCACATCTCTCGTCCCCTGTCTCTTTCTCCCCCCTTTCCCTGTGTCTCTCTCTACCCCACATCTCTCGTCCCCTGTCTCTTTCTCCCCCTTTCCCTGTGTCTCTCTCTACCCCACATATCTCTTCCCCTCTGTCTCTTTCTCCCCCCTTTCCCTGTGGCTCTCTCTACCCCACATCTCTCATCCCCTGTCTTTTTCTCCCCCCTTTCCCTGTGTCTCTCTCTACCCCACATCTCTCGTCCCCTGTCTCTTTCTCCCCCCTTTCCCTGTGTCTCTCCCTACCCCACATCTCTCTTCCCCTCTGTCTCTTTCTCCCCCCTCCACCATCTCTCTATTCCCCTTCTTTCTCCCCCTGTGTCTCACTCTCCCCCCTGTCTATTTCTCCCTCCTTTCCCTGTGTCACTCTCTCCCCCCCCCCTCTGTCTCTTTCCTTCCCCTCCCCCTGTCTCTCTATTTTCCCACTGTCTGTTTCTTCCCCTGCCTCTATCTTTTCCCCCTCTCTGTTTTATTTTTCCCCCTCCCATTTACCAAGAGAAGACTGAAGGGGCCGGGTACATGCTGGAGCCGCCGGGCCGGGTGGCAGCCTCGCCGGTCCGGCGGCACTCCTGTCAGGCTGTCAGTAACGCTGAGGACGGAAGGAGGGGAGGAGCATGTCTCTCTCACATGCTCCTTTGCGGTTCCCACATCCTGTGCTTACATGCGCAGATGCCGAGGCCGCGGTGGGGCAATCCGGCCCTGCCGCCGGGCCCCCTGATGGCGGCTCTGGTGGCGGGCCCCCCTCCCAGCCGGGCCCTCGGACCATGTCCGAAGTGCCCGACTGGTCAGTCCGCCCCTGACTATGCCAGACTTAAGCTCTTAGTTAGCTTTTTTATTTTTCACCATTGGGTTTTGTTCACAGGTTGTGGGTCGCGTTGGACAGTCTAGTCAGCTCTTATTTCGGGATGACTGGTGTCTAGTAAGGTTCAGCATTCTCTCATCTTTAGATAGGTGATTTAGGGTTGTCTATTGCCCTAGCAGTACCTAACAATGTTATGAGTCAGGAGATTTAGGGACTTCTAACAAGTCTACTTCCCCTATGACTACCGAAATTAGGTGTTTCTAAGCTGTAATTCAGTTTTTTTGACACTGCCTAGCCACTTCTTATAAGGGTGGCTTTTTGGGTGTCAACAACCTGTTGTCACTGTGGCTACTATATATAATTTATTTTTTCTCAGGTATAAGATATTTGGCACTTCTAAATTGAGAGTTAATTTCAACTATTAACATCCTATCTACCCGGAGTTGCCTCCTTTGCCTGATTCTATTATATGGTCTAATGTCTACAAACTAAACAGTTGTTTCTCACTATCTTTAGATCAATTGCCACGGTGGCCACAGGTACACGTACCTCAGGTGTAAGAGATTTGGCACTTCAGGTTGAGAGTTAATTTGTTCATTAACACATCTATCGATCTGGGGTTGTCTACTTTACCTGACTCTACTATACAGACTAATGTTTACAAGCAAACAGCTTAGATTATAGGCTTAAGATTACCTCTATATTAAGAGGAATGTGCATCGTCATTCATATATGATTTCAGGGTTGCTCCTACCATTAGTAGCACCTGTTTATATCAGATGCACTCTTTCCATAGGTAGACATCTCTTACTGTCCCTATTATCTCCAATACCTAGAGGAGTGACTTCCTCCTCCATTATCTAGATAATTTGTATCTTGATAACCATCTGACACCAGCCATTGACCCCAAGTTTTCCCATATATATTTGCACTATTTAGACTCCATCTACGACCTAGACCCTTAGAGGGTAGCACTGTCTGTCCCTGTTTTCTGTTGTTTTTATATATTTCTATATTAAAGTTTTTTTATTTTCTTCTCAACACGGTATAAATCATGACAATTGAGCTATATACTTCTCTACATGGGCACACCTCTGGTTAATGTGTGTTGGAAGTTGAATTCATTCTCCTTTCCAGCTACCTTTGACATCTGGGGATCCTTTTTTGATTCATATTGAAGATGATATACTCGGGCAATCAATGACGTTAAGTAACAACACATACCAACCTGAATGACAATGCATACTACCGAAACACATAATACAATAATAAATGGGTGAATGAAAAAATTTTCCCACGGCACTACCCCATGATGAATGCTTAGAAAATGAGTCTTTGAATTTCTGCCACCATGTCATTGAATAAATGTTCAATCCGTTGAAGTTCTTGTTGCTGGTGGAAGAACTGAACATGAATACTTTCGCCAAAATTTTGTAGATGTTCGATTAATACTTGGTCTGACTTCAATTGATCAACCCATTCTTGCCAAGGCGTGTCCTCCGTTATAATAGGCTCCATTAATGAGGGGCCCAGAGTCATATTTATTGTTAGTAATAGAGGTACTGTCAGGTTAAAGTAGCGTGTATTAAAGGACCACTCTAGGCACCCAGACCACTTCAGCTTAATGAAGTGGTCTGGGTGCCAGGTCCCTCTAGGATTAACCCTTTTTTTTTTTATAAACATAGCAGTTTCAGAGAAACTGCTATGTTTATAATAGGGTTAATCCAGCCTCCAAATCCTCTAGTGGCTGTCTCACTGACAGCCGCTAGAGGCGCTTGCGTGATTCTCACTGTGAAAATCAGTGAGAGCACGCAAGCGTCCATAGGAAATCATTGTAAATGCTTTCCTATGAGACCGGCTGAATGCGCGCAGCTCTTGCCGCGCATGCGCATTCAGCCGAAAGGGAGGATCGGAGGCGGAGAGGAGGAGGAGAGCACAATAAATTCCCTGTGTAATTAGTTCCTTTACAGAGCAGTGTTTATACCAGACTTGTACCTCATCGTTTGGCTCTAATGAGACAAAGCATACCTTTCCCTGCCCCAACGGGAATACCATGTCAGCAGGATTTACTTGCTCCACAATCCCTTTGCAGTATGAATGGTTATGCCAACATGAATCCACTATGGTTCTGGCTTGGTTAGGCAAGCATAAAATCTTGTTAGGAAATCTTAAGCAACCTAGGAAATCAACTTGCTGTAATTCTTGACCATTCATAACTACATTAGGATATTGCAACTCATGATGTAACACGTGTGATTCTGTGACAGGTATTCCTATTGATAACAGTTGATAACTATTCTGATATACACCACTAGATGGCATCAGTGAAGATGCCCTACAGATATTACCCTGACATCCCAACCAACTATTAACCCACAGATCTCTATGTTCATAGGCAAACCTACTTATTTCTGGTAGTTCTCCATTCCCCAGTGGTGTATGGTTATTATCTAAGGCTTGAGAAATGATCTTAAAATCTGTAGATAGTTCAGTTTGCATAGACAAACACACAACACTCCATGAATCCTGTCTTAATTTCTTAATTACTGGTCAATATTTCTTCTGTGTGTAGGATTGCTGAACTATGTGTCTTTACTACTTTCTGTGTCAAACCTTCCACTAATGTATTGATCGTTCTCTGTGTTTGTATCCCTTTGGAGTTTAACATACCCTCTGACTGGAGTGTTGTAGTTATACTAGAGATGTCAATTGAATTTACAACTCCTAACCCTGTACCCACACCTCCCAGAACTGTACCCAGGATATCCTTCCTATTCCTAGTCCTGTTTCTTGTAGCCCATCTGACTAATGCCAGGGCCGTCTTTAACGCGGGGCAAACGGGGCAGCTGCCCCGGGCCCAGTTGCTTCTGGGGGGCCCAGAGCAGCTGCCCCGTGGGCCCCGCGATTTGCGCAGCCCCCCTTGGACCCGGCAGTGCGGCTGCACAGAGCCGCACCGGCCCGCACGCTGAGGAGGCTCCCCGGGTGGCTCATGCACTAAGGGCCACCCGGAGAGCATGTGTGAGCAGGGGCCCGGTCTGGCACTGTGACGCTTAAACAGCGCGACCGGGCCCCTTCCTGTACCGGCTGGGAGGAAGTGACGTCACTTCCTCCCGACGGAGAGCACAGCCGCGCGGGAGGAGAATGGCACGGAGGGGAGTTCCAGAGGAGAACTCCCATCTGCCTCAGCCTGCCACTGGACCCCAGGGAAACCACCCTCCAGGAAAAGGTAAGAACCTGGAGGGTGGCTAAATGTATGCTTGTGTGTAAGTATGTCTGTGTGTGTCAGTATGTCTGTCTGTGTATGTATGTGTGTGTGTATGTCAGTAGGCCTGTGTGTGTGTGTGTCAGTATGTCTGTCTATGTGTATGTCAGTATGCCTGTGTGTGTGTGTGTGTCAGTATGTCTGTCTATGTGTATGTCAGTATGCCTGTGTGTGTGTCAGTATGCCTGTGTGTGTGTGTCAGTATGCCTGTGTGTGTCAATACGTCTGTCAGTGTATGTGTCGGTGTGTGTCAGTATATGTGTCAGTATGTCTGCCAGTGTATGTGTCTGTGTGTGTATGTATGTCTGTCAGTATATATTTGTGTGTCAGTGTGTATCTGTAAATGTTTTAATGTCTGTCTGTGTCTGTATGTGCCAGTACGTCTGTCAGTGTGATTGCGCATTGGGCGTAATTGGGGGGGAGGGATAGGAGGGGCAGGGCCCAGGGGGCCCAAGAAAATGCATTGCCCAGGGTCCTAATCATATTATAGACGGCCCTGACTAATGCCTTTTCAATAGATGTGACCCTAGAACAGTTCTGAAAATGTGATGAAACTAGCCAATTTGTTAATTTTATTTGCCAAATGATCAATTGGAAAGTAGCATTCCTGACTATGTGACTATGTAGGTCTCAGTGAGCTGATTTGGAAAGGACCACTAGAGACTACTGTATTCTCCTGACACTCAGGTCTACTCCCATTATCCATTAGTGAAGGAGTTGTATGAATATAGGTCAAAGGAGGAGCCAGGGTTGTAGCCTCTATATTCAACAAGACCTTCACTTCCCCACCCTTATTGTGTCCTACTGTTACCCAATGTATCCCCTTTACGATAAATGTATCCACTATAATTTGTGTTATGTGATACTCTCTAAGATTGCTGTTAACATTATAAATAGGGTTAGTAACGTTCGATTCCAGATTAATATTTACACCCTCTAAATATACCACCCATTTTCCCCAACCAGTCCATTTATATTCCCAATGTTCCTCATTTCCCTTTATTGTCTTTCCAGAATCCCTTGATGGAATCATGTTTTATCCTAACTATCTCAACCACCCACCCAAAATCAAATATCACATCCAAGCATGGAACTTGTAGATTGTCACTGCTCCAAATCCAGATATATAATGTGCATAATTCCCTCTCTGGTGCCTGCTTAAAGGAGTAGTAATTAATTGGGAACCATTTTTTGTTAAGCCGTCTGTAAAGTCTTTGGTGAATGGATCTGTAGTTGTATATATGGAACTGGTGTTGGTTTGGCCTGTGACAAGCTGTTCCATCAAGACCCAGGTGAGTATCATAATGTTGAGTGACATATTTTCTCAGTAGTTTTGGAAAAATCTGTAAGAGATCAAGAAGAAGCATCAATTCTTAACAGATAACTCTGCATCTGGGGAACAAGCCCCTTTATATATTTTACATTGGTCTGCATGTACCCACTTATATCCCGGCTGCCTTCTGGCCTTTTTGGGGTTAGACCTTTGCACTTTTAAAACAGTTGTGCCCAATGTGTCAAGAATTTTGCGAAAATTTTTAATCATTACTAATCCCCCCTTCTCAAACAGAGTTTGAGGTGTAGATAAAATTTTACCTTCGGTTGGGGCCATATTTGAGGCAGCAAAAAGTAGTAAGGAGTTTAGTTGCTCCTAAATTTGGGAGAGGTATTGGTCTCTAGACACAGATTCTCTCAGTGGAGTTGACAGTTGTGGTTCACCTGGGTGGCCTAATGCCATCTGTCTCCCTGTCATAAGCTCATATGAAGAACATCTAGTAGCGCTAGAGGGTGTAGCTCTGATAGCCATGAGTACTGCAGGAAGATGATTAACCCACGATTTACCATATTGTACAAGCATTTTAGATAACCTGGACTTTAGAGTGCGATTCATCCTTTCCACTATACCTGATGACTGGGGATGGTATGGTATATGAAATCTCTGTTGAATTCCCAGTAGGGCACAGAGGTTTTGCATGACCTGTCCTGTAAAATGGGTGCCCCTGTCTGATTCAATTATTTCAGGGAAGCCCCAGCATGGAAAGACATGTTCCCATAATGCTTTGGCTGTGGCTAGTGCAGAGTCTCTCCTTAGAGGAATTACCTCTATCCACTTCTTGCAAAAATGTGTCAACAATGTGTCAAGCATAGCAAGGCCACTTAATGTTATCTCACATATATATTATTATTATTATAGCCAAATTTGCCACCCTAACTCCTCCCACAGTTTTTACACTACATAGACAAAAATATACCAAAACGTGCAGATTGTTCCCGATCGGATTGCGATTACTTTGTGGAACGTTTCGGCGAATGGTTCTCGGAATATTGTTGTTCTTGTGGCGAAATTGGTCCCATAGGAATGAATGGCAAAATGTTCAAAACTAGAGTGGGAGCTGGCAAAAGCTGAAAAATCAGGACATGATTTCTAAACTGCCACCACTCCCTCATTTTCAAGCCCACCTACACAAATCTTATAGCAAAACATTCAGCTATCCCTGCTGCCACTAAAAATGTGCACGGCTAAGCCATAGTCCTGATAGTTTTCACAATATGAACATTTGTCTGCAACTCACGCCGTCCATTGACATTCATTGAAACTGCACTCTAGACAGCTCAAATTTGAAGGGCAATGTCTAAACTGCGACTGTCCTTCATTGTTAATACTTCAGAGACATACTATGCATCAAAATGTAGGTCTGGGTCTTGTGATTCTCACAATATAAAGCTCTTCGCTGTAGGATGTATAGTTTTTAAAATACGACCGTTTGAAGATGGCAACTGCCAAAATACTGTGACCTGTGCCATGCTGGAGCAGCACGTGATGTCATAGACAGGGCCTTTTGTACACCTGCTAATGTTTTTATAAATGTATGTTTTAATGTAACTGTGAAGCACCTTGGGCAACAACGTTGCAATAAATGTACTATATAAATAAATAATAACAGTTACTCTGCCCACTCCAGTTGTAGACTACTGGTGGAGGCAAGAACACTTCACACAATTTCCCCAGAAATTGTAGCTTTTCTAGTTTTATATAATATCTAAAAAGACCAACTTTGTTTCCAAGACAATCCTTATTATATCTTGTATTCTCAATGTTTTATATATGTTAAATAGATGATCTCTTACTAACTAAATAAAATTATGGCTAAGATATCTGTATGGTTAGCCCTGCTAAGTTCTATGCTTTAAGACGTTCTAGTTGTAAATAAGCTGCGGTTACAATACTGAATCAAATATTCATTGAGGCAGTCAGCTAGACCTTTAACCTCTTCTACATACCTTCCTTCATTTTTAATCTAATCCTTGTTTTACTTTACTTTTTACTTTACTTTACTTTTTCTCATTTATGTATCTAAAAAAGTTTTATCCCCCTTTGTTACTGACTGTGCTATTTTCTCTTCTGTGTGTGCTTTGCATGCTCTAACTTGCTTAGCCTCTTTCTTCCTAATCTTACAGATCTGTCTGTCTTCCTCACTCTGTTTTTTTTAATAATTACTAAATGCTAACTTTTTGACTTTTACTACTTTGACCACATCTACGGAGTACCACAGTGGTTTCTTGGATTTTTTGCTTATACTGACAAGCCTAATGCAATTTTCTGTTGCCTTCAGCAGTGCAACTTTTAAATCCCATTTCTCTTGGACTCCATTTAAATTTCTCCAGTCTATGACTCCTTTACCTGCTTCCATTCCGATCATTGAATAGATAAACCAGTTTCTTATAACACTACTTGGAGCAAGCACGTCCATACTTAACCCTTCAAGCATACAATCACACAGAGGACAAACTTGGTTTATATAAGATGGCGGGAGAGGAGCTTAGACACTTCCTCAACATTCAGTGAGTGTGTGTATAAAAAAAAAAGTTGCACTCTTGCTTGATAACCTATGGGTTTCTATCATCCAAAAATTTAATAATGTGGCTGCACTCACAGTCTTCTAAGTATTTAATCTTTATTGTAGTATTAACAATTTTTTCAGTCCTCTGTTCGGGACTTTCATCAGGATCCGAAGTATACATACATTTAAAAATCAAGAACATGTATAGGCAGGAATAATTAGTAAAGTGACTTACCCCCAGGTTATATGCATCCTAAACCGGCGTCCCATGGTGGCTAGTGCGCAAGCGAGAAGTGTACTCTGCCCCAATTGGCACCATAACGTAATTATCTCATACGCATCACCATATCAACGAGAGTAACTCAATTGTTGCTATGGAAATGACATACAACAAATTAAGTGCCTAATATGAAAGCCAACGTGAGTTACTGTTTAAAATACTAGAATAGGGTGGGAAAAGTGGATGCATAGATGGTCAGTGTACAGGGAAATCTATTTAGAGCATTATATAACTTACAAATTGTGTACTACCTGTACCACGGTGTGTAAATTTCAATCAGATGCAATTAACAAAGCTGCTATATTTGAATTCTTAAAGTGCCATTAGTGAATTATAAGATATGCTAGTCCTCACGGACCTTATCACCAGTTATAAACCGAAGATTGCAAAACTGTGGTGGTGTGATATGTTTAGGATGTCACATGTGGACACATGACTCCATCAAAAACCTTCTCTCATCCACACACCAATAAGAGATTCAATAAAAAATACACTATCACGAGCAAAACTACACACATAGTACACAAACTGACGTGTCCTTGCGGCCTAAGGAACACAAAACTGGGGTAGAGCCTGTTTAGGTACACTAAGAAATGGGGGTTGACCCCAAATAGAAACTGAAAAACAAGGCGTGTACCAGATAGGGGGACTTGGATAGGATACTAGAAGCCAGTGCCAGATATCCACAAGGTCTATCCAGACTGAGCTAAATTAATAGTAAACAATATTACAAAGGTGTGCTCATGTACCAAAGGTGAACAAAAAATACAGGTGATACTCGAAAAATTAGAATATCGTGCAAAGGTTTAATTTATTTCAGTAATGCAATGTAAAAGGGAAACTAATATATGAGGCGCATTACATGCAAAGCAAGATAGTTCAAGCCGTGCTTTGTCATAAGTGCGATAATTACAGCTCCCCCAAATACACAATCTCGGTAAATTAGAATATTACATGCAATCAATAAAACAAGGAGTGTACATAGAACAATATCAGACCTCTGAAAAGTATAAGCATGCATATGGACTCAGTACTTTGTTTGGGCCCCTTTTGCAGCAATTACTGCCTCAGACTGAACCACTAAGCAACAGACCAGCTCTGTTTTTCTTTAGCCCAGGTAACACGCTTCTGACGTTGTTTGTTGTTCAGGAGCGGCTTGACAAGAGGAATACAACATCTGAAGCCCATGTCCAGGATCCGTCTGTGTGTGGTGGCTCTTGATGCACTGACTCCAGCCTCAGTCCACCCCTTGTGAAAGATCCCAAAACGTTTGAATGGCCTTTAACTGACCATCCTCTCCAGGCTACGGTCATCACTGCTGCTTGTGCACCTTTTTCTTCCACACTTTTCCCTTCCACATAACTTTCTATTAATGTGCTTTGATACAGCACTTTGGGTCGGTGTCAATGATGGTTTTCCGCACAACTGTCAGGTCAGCAGTCTTCCCCATGATGGTGATTCCTACTGAACCAGACTGAGACCATTTAAAGGCTCAGAAACCCTTTGCAGGTGTTATGGTGTTTTAGACCAAACCAAGTGTTTGAGTATCTGCCCCTGTCCAAATTTAAAAAAATTAAATAATGCATGCATGCTGAAGAAATCACACACCAAAGTTCAGTTAAAATGAAAACTTCCAAGTGTATTATTGGGGGCGGCGTAGCCCCTTAAAAATGCAAAAGAATGCAACGTGTGCAAAAAACAGTAACATTTTCAATTGGTAAAGTGTTGGGTGTTTAAATAAAAGTAAACATTTAATTGGTTAGGTGTTTAATCTTGATGGACTTCCTCCAGGGTGTTGATGTCATCGTCATCTTAGGTGTGGCCAGGGCCGGACTGGCCCACCGGGATACCGGGAAATTTCCCGGTGGGCCGCGGCACCTGGGGGCTGCTCTGGCAATATATGTGCCACCGGGTGGCCGGTCCGGTGGCACACACTTTGAGGGGGCCGGCCGGCAGACGGCCGCATTGCACGCTGCAGCCTCACTGGTCCGGCGGCACACCTAATGCTGAGGGCTGAGGGAGAAGCATGTCTCTCTACCATGCTCCCTCGCGGTTCCCACAATCCCCAGCAGCATCCGTGCTGGGGATTGTGGGAACCGCGGCGGAGCATGGTAGAGAGACATGCTCCTCCCTCCCCCTTCAGCCCTCAGCATTAACAGTGCTGCCGGACCGGCGAGGCTGCAGCGTGCAATGCGGCCGGCCCCCTGACTCCTCTCAGGTGGGTGGGGGGGATGGAAGTGGGGGGGTGAATAGAGAGAGAGACAGGGGGGGGGTGAAAAGAGAGACAAGGGGGGGGTGAAAAGAGAGACAAGGGGGGGGTGAAAAGAGAGAGAGAGACGGGGGCTGAAAAGAGAGAGAGAGACAGAGGGGGGGTGAAGAGAGAGAGAGAGACAGAGGGGGGTGAAGAGAGAGAGACAGAGGGGGGTGAAGAGAGAGAGAGACAGAGGGGGGTGAAGAGAGAGAGACAGAGGGGGGTGAAGAGAGAGAGACAGAGGGGGGTGAAGAGAGAGAGACAGAGGGGGGTGAAGAGAGAGAGACAGAGGGGGGTGAAGAGAGAGAGACAGAGGGGGGTGAAGAGAGAGAGACAGAGGGGGGGTGAAGAGAGAGAGACAGAGGGGGGGTGAAGAGAGAGAGACAGAGGGGGGGTGAAGAGAGAGAGACAGAGGGGGGTGAAGAGAGAGAGACAGAGGGGGGTGAAGAGAGAGAGACAGAGGGGGTGAAGAGAGAGACAGAGGGGGGTGAAGAGAGAGAGACAGAGGGGGGTGAAGAGAGAGAGACAGAGGGGGGTGAAGAGAGAGAGACAGAGGGGGGTGAAGAGAGAGAGACAGAGGGGGGTGAAGAGAGAGAGACAGAGGGGGGTGAAGAGAGAGAGACAGAGGGGGGTGAAGAGAGAGAGACAGAGGGGGGGTGAAGAGAGAGAGACAGAGGGGGGGTGAAGAGAGAGAGACAGAGGGGGGGTGAAGAGAGAGAGACAGAGGGGGGGTGAAGAGAGAGAGACAGAGGGGGGTGAAGAGAGAGAGACAGAGGGGGGTGAAGAGAGAGAGACAGAGGGGGGTGAAGAGAGAGAGACAGAGGGGGTGAAGAGAGAGAGACAGAGGGGGTGAAGAGAGAGACAGAGGGGGGGTGAAGAGAGAGAGACAGAGGGGGGGTGAAGAGAGAGAGACAGAGGGGGGTGAAGAGATATGGACAGGGGGTGAAGAGAGAGAGAGACAGAGGGGGGGTGAAGAGAGACAGAGGGGGGGTGAAGAGAGACAGAGGGGGGGTGAAGAGAGACAGAGGGGGGTGAAGAGAGACAGAGGGGGGTGAAGAGAGAGAGAGAGAGACAGAGGGGGGGTGAAGAGAGACAGAGGGGGGTGAAGAGAGACAGAGGGGGGTGAAGAGAGAGAGAGAGAGACAGAGGGGGGGTGAAGAGAGACAGAGGGGGGGGGGTGAAGAGAGACAGAGGGGGGGTGAAGAGAGACAGAGGGGGGGTGAAGAGAGACAGAGGGGGGTGAAGAGAGACAGAGGGGGGTGAAGAGAGACAGAGGGGGGTGAAGAGAGACAGAGGGGGGGTGAAGAGAGACAGAGGGGGGTGAAGAGAGACAGAGGGGGGTGAAGAGAGACAGAGGGGGGTGAATAGAGAGACAGGGGGGGTGAAGAGAGAGAGAGACAGAGGGGGGGTGAATAGAGAGAGAGAGGCAGAGGGGGGGTGAATAGAGAGAGAGACAGAGGGGGGGTGAATAGAGAGAGAGAGGCAGAGGGGGGTGAATAGAGAGAGAGAGGCAGAGGGGGGTGAAGAGAGACAGAGGGGGGTGAAGAGAGACAGAGGGGGGTGAATAGAGAGACAGGGGGGGTGAAGAGAGAGAGAGACAGAGGGGGGTGAATAGAGAGAGAGAGGCAGAGGGGGGGTGAATAGAGAGAGAGAGGCAGAGGGGGGTGAATAGAGAGAGAGAGGCAGAGGGGGGTGAATAGAGAGAGAGAGGCAGAGGGGGGTGAATAGAGAGAGAGAGGCAGAGGGGGGTGAAGAGAGAGAGAGGCAGAGGGGGGTGAAAAGAGAGAGAGACAGTGGGGGGGTGAATAGAGAGAGAGACAGAGGGGGGGAGAGTGAGACACAAGGGGGGAGAGAGGGGCGAATAGAGAGAGACAGAGGGGGAGGGAGAGTGCCACAGGGAAAGGAGGGATAAAGAGACAGAGGGGGGAGAGTGAGACACAAGGGGAGAAAGAGGGGCAAATAGAGAGAGACAGAGGGGTTGGGAGAGTGCCACAGGGAAAGGGGGGATAAAGAGACAGGAGGGGGAGATTGAGACACAAGGGGAGAAAGAGGCGTAAATAGAGAGAGACAGAGGGGGAGGGAGAGTGCCACAGGGAAACTCTAGCCCTGGAGCTACGGGCTAGAGTTCACTCTCACCACTGCGACCACCAGGGATTCCTGGTGGTCCAAGTGGTGAGAGTGAACTCTAGCCCCATACAAACACTGCCCACACACACACCATACACATTCACACACTGCCCCCACATACACACACACTGCCCCACATACACACACATTGCCCTACACACACAGCCACCCATACACACATTGCCCCACGCACCCTACACACTGAACCTTTCACACACATTGCACCCCTCACACATTGCACCACTGCTCCACTATACCCTACTACAGCCCCATATCCCAGCAGACCCCAGGTAAGTGGTCAAACTGTACTTAAACGGTTTGACTACTTACTCTGGGAGCGGGTCCCGGCACTCCTGGCACCATACCCACTACACAGAGCAGTAGTGGTTATTGTGCATGGATTATTAATTTAAATAATCTATAGGTGCCCCTCCTGAGATCAGGCTCTGGATCCGCCACTGATCGATATTATATATAATTATGCCTATTATATTTACACATATATTAATGTACATTTATATATGCATAATACACTAAGAAATGTCATTGATATGTACAATATGTAATAAGCAGATATTGGCCCAGTCTTGTTGCTAGGTGCATAATCCAGCACAATAACATATTTAAAGTGAAGAGTGCACCCACAGGACCTCAAAATAAACAAGATAACGTCATTTTTTACAGTTGTGCCCTACATACATTCACCATTTCAGTCCCATTACCAAGCTTTCCTTAATATGTCATGGTAGTTCGACTGAAACATTGGTTATATGCAAAGGCACGTCTGCTTAAAATAAATCTGCACTCTTTTTTTTTAAGCCTATTTGTGCTTTTTTTCACGTTGGAGTAATAATTTTAATTTTAAGTTATCTTTTCGAACTCTGTATCTGCACACTATGCTGGCGCAACGCATTATGGGGCTGGTAAATAATTTTTTTCCAGGGCTGCTTTTAATTCCCAGTCCGGCCCTGGGTGTGGCTTCGGATGGAGACGCCATCTTACTACACGAGGGTCTTGGTTGATGGGAGGAGGTGCTCTAGCAGCCATTTTGAGTAATAAATGAGCACAGGTACACATAGTAAAAACATTTTACTCACATCAATTTCTATCCATCACAGTGGCTTACTTAGCTGATTCGAGTGGGACACTGTGAGCATAGAATATTGCACCTTTTCACAATATTCTAATTTACTGAGATTGTGGATTTGGGATTTTCATGAGCTGGAAGACATAGTCATCGCACTTATGACAAATAACGGCTTGAACTACCTTGCTTTGCATGTAATGCGTCCATCTCATATATTCGTTTCCCCTTTTACATTTCATTATTGAAATAAATTAACTTTTTCACGACATTCTAATTTTTCGAGTATCACCTGTAAGTGTAACCTAGTCCAACTAACTGAAATTATACCAATGAATACTAAGAGTTCTGAGAGTATGTTACAGATCAAAGAAGCTCTAATAGGCTGCCTCTAGTATCACAAAGTAATATTAATGGACTAGTAGATATTGCTATATCGCAATTTTCTAGCTATAAAGCAAGCTAGGCTTTAAACTGGGGACGTAGGAATCAATGTCCCCATAGAAACCAAATTGGATCTCCTGAGTATAACAGATATAAGTAAATTAGAGCAACTGTCTCCTATAAAATATAGTGCAGCGATTTTTTTTTTTCGTTGGGAGCTGTGGTAATGGCTAAATAATCAGAGATAAAGATCGCACTGTACTCCTAAAGTGTCTATTACGGTGAAATAGTAGATCTGAAGGTCTGCTGTATCGAAATATCAGACCGCTAATTACCGTCAATATCAGGTGAACAAAATGACACTCTGCCTCAGATAGCAGAAATGCAAAACAATGGTGAAATATTGTTGAAACAGATAAAATATGATATGTAAACTAGTGATGTCGCGAGCACGAAATTTTCGGTTCGCGAACGGGAACTTCCGCAAACGTTCGCGAACCGGCGGACCGGGCGAACCGACATTGACTTCAATGGGCAGGCAAATTTAAAAAACCCACAGGGACTCTTTCTGGCCACAAAAGTGATGGAAAAGTTGTTTCAAGGGGACTAACACCTGGACTGTGGCATGCCGGAGGGGGATCCATGGCAAAACTCCCATGGAAAATTACACAGTTGATGCAGAGTCTGGTTTTAATCCATAAAGGGCATAAATCACCTAACATTCCTAAATCACAATGGATATGGATTGACACCTGACATGACATATTGACACCTTGCCATATGGATTGACACCTGTCCTCAGAGACCCTGATACACCCTGACACAGAGCAGAATAGGGACTATTCCCCCTACATAGGGTCACTTGGCAGATATGGATTGACACCTATCCTAAGGATCCCTGATACACACTGACACAGAGCAGAATAGGGACTGTTCCCCCTACATAGGGTCACTTGGCAGATATGGATTGACACCTGTCCTCAGAGACCATGATACACACTGACACAGAGCAGAATAGGGAATGTTCCCCCTACATAGGGTCACTTGGCAGGTATGGATTGACACCTGTCCTCAGAGACCATGATACACACCGACACAGAGCAGAGTAGAGACTGTTCCCCCTACATAGGGTCACTTGGCAGATATGGATTGACACCTGTCCTCAGAGACCATGATACACACTGACACAGAGCAGAATAGAGACTGTCCCCCCTACATAGTGTCACTTGGCAGATATGGATTGACACCTGTCCTTAGAGATCATGATACACACTGACACAGAGCAGAATAGAGACTGTTCCACTTACATAGTGTCACTTGGCAGATATGGATTGACACCTGTCCTCAGAGCCCCTGATACACACTGACACAGAGCAGAATAGGGACTGTTCCCCCTACATAGTGTCACTTGGCAGATATGGATTGACACCTGTCCTCAGAGACCTAATTGTGTAATAATGGTAATACTATTACCTATTATATAATATTGTCAGGGGCAAGGAAATTCCCTCTAAATAGATGGGTATAGGCAGAGAGTATGGAGACCGGAGTGATAAAGTGTCAATAAGGTGATATAAAGTTAAATGTATCACAGACACACAGAAAATACAAAAGAGGAAGAACTAGAGAGAGATAGGGAACTCCTAATGGAAACCCCTGCCTAGCTGTAATGCTAAAACTTAACCTTTAATAAAGTAGAATAAAACAATGCAAACACTTGTAGAAAAAATTTATAATAGTAATAACAGTGAAAACAAAAATTAATAAATGAGAAAATAAAAATAAGGAGTGGTGCCTATATAGCTGTGGTAATGGACAATTACACCAATGGAGAAAATAAACTTATTGTCCTTAACAACCACCTAGAGGTCGAAATCTAAAGTCAAAACTAGTCACTGATCGTTCACATATCCTCAAAAGAAGTCCGCCGGCTCGTCACATATAAAAGAGCCGTCAAGGGGCGGTCAGACGCTTTACCTCTGACGAAGGCGCATTTTGAAGCGCTGAAACGTACGTTAGGTAGTCTAGTCAGGAGTGGTTCCAGGTTTCGTTTACTTTAGTCAGCCTAGTTTATTTGCACTGATCCAGAGTTCTCTACAGTTCTTGGAGTTTTGATGGGAGGGAATAACTGGAGTTAGAATCTTTTGGCGTTTTCTTTTTCTAGTTTAACCGTAACTGGAGTTAGAATCTTTTATTTGGCGCTCTTTTTCCAGCTGATTTAGACCATTTCCCCGCTTCAGGTGGGGGGGATTCCTGTATTTTATTATATGGGAGTCTGGGCATTTATATCCTTTGGCTACATGATTTTATTCACAGTGTTACTAGTTACCTGTGCAACATTGTAGCTCATGAGCAACCTTTCAGCACTCCCATACAGATTTCTCCTTCTTTTGAGGATATGTGAACGATCAGTGACTAGTTTTGACTTTAGATTTCGACCTCTAGGTGGTTGTTAAGGACAATAAGTTTATTTTCTCCATTGGTGTAATTGTCCATTACCACAGCTATATAGGCACCACTCCTTATTTTTATTTTCTCATTTATTATTTTTTGTTTTCACTGTTATTACTATTATACATTTTTTCTACAAGTGTTTGCATTGTTTTATTCTACTTTATTAAAGGTTAAGTTTTAGCATTACAGCTAGGCAGGGGTTTCCAGCCCGGGTCGATCTGGAGCAGAGATTAGGAGTTCCCTATCTCTCTCTAGTTCTTCCTCTTTTGTATTTTCTCTATTTACGTATGTAAGGGTTACCCCCTTTTTTGGACTCCCCTGGACACACTTATAGTCTGGTTGCCTTAGGCAACTGGCTTTCCGTCTTTTTTCTTTAGTATCTCTAATAGGTTTCAATACCTCTTAAGTGTGTCAATTTCCTTACTCCAGTGTAACTCACTAACATGGCCAGTTTTTTGAATCAACTAAAAGACCCAAATCAATGGTGTATAGATGCTGAAAAAGTATTCTCAGATAAAGAGTGTGCATTTCTATCAACCGATATGAGCATTGAATCTAAATTTAAACATTTATCTAACATATGTAAGCAACAAATTAGGATTGGGTGGGAACTATCATCTCTACAGAATTATCTTAATAAATCTATGATACCAAGGGGTCTCAGGGTGCAAATCATGCCAAATATTGACATGGACGACGCCACCCTTCTCAAAGAATGGGAAGAGGCAGCGAACATCTGCTCCCGAACCTTCATGGATATCATCTGTAGGTTTGAAAGTAAAAGACTCACCACTGTCAATGAAAAAGTCATTGAGGCAGTGGAAGCCACTCAAAACTTTAAGGAAGATCCTAACTTTAACACTCAAGAAGGGAACCTTCAACAAAATTTGAATAAATATAGGGACTCTATTAAAAAAAGGAAACATAGAAAATTCCTTAGAGACCATCACGATTACAAAAATGAGCGAGTCTATAGAAAATTCAAAAGAAGTGTTCGAGTAGATTCAGATCAGAATACCACATCTGAATACGAAACCTCAGACACAGATAATGATGATAGCAGTACCCCTTCCACGTCTCAGGTCACTGAACAATCAAAAGGCATTCTAAAAAAGGGGGTGACTTTTTTAGGGCACAACCCCCGAGAGGGGGAACTACCACTACAATACAGACAAACAAGGTACAGGGGGAGGGCACGGAAAAGATACTAAGTACTAATATTAAGGTTCTTAATCTCTCTGACACTATACTCACTGAATTACAATCTCAAGTCTTGATGAAGGGTCTGTCATTCGTTCCAGTACCACCTTTTAACAAATTTGACTGGATTAAAGACATCCATCTGTTTGGCAGAAGACTGGCTCTACATAAGTTTTTCTACACCATTAATGAAAAAAGAGCAAGGGACCTCGGTTTTAGTGTCAGGGAATACCAATGCCTTAACGACTTAGTGTCCCTCCTAGAGGATAACGATGCTACCTCTCCAAAACCCTATACTGACTTAGGCCCTAAAAGCAAATTTACCCCTAACATTAGGGATTACAAAAATGTCGATTTATTCATAGAATCCGTATGCAATATGATACAAAAGCTTAAAGTCGACTCCCTAGAACCCCGGCCTAACAGTAACCTCTCAAAGGAGGAATGGCGAGCCCTCCGTGGCCTGCGTGACAACGAGGACATCATCATTAAACCGGCAGATAAGGGTGGAAATATTGTGGTCTAGAATAGAGCACATTACGTCCATTTAGCAACGAACATACTTAAGGATGAAACAACATACCGTACCCTGAAATCTGACCCCTCCACTAAATTTTTATCTGACCTCAAGGTTATTTTGGACTCAGCATTCGACGAAGGTATCTTGGGTTGAGATGAACATACGTATATCTACAATAAAAATCCAGTGGTTTCTACATTCTATTGCCTACCCAAGGTGCACAAAAAGTCTATCCAATTAACAGCTAGACCTATCGTGTCAGGGGTTAATAATTTAACGAATAGAGCCAGTCTATATATAGATACAATACTTAGACCCTACGTCGAAAAACTACCTTCATATTTGAGAGATACAAAGGACACTTTAAAATGTCTAGCCTCTCTCAATTTACCAAGTAATGCACTCCTGTGCAGCCTCGACGTAGAGGCTCTATATTCATCGATCCCCCACACTCAAGGTTTAAAGCATACCGAGTGTTTACTTGCCACACGTGGTCCGAAACATGAATGCCACACGCAATTCGTGATTAACCTCCTGAGATTTGTTTTGACCCACAATTTCTTTCTCTTTGATGGTCAGTTCTACCACCAGGTGCAGGGTACAGCTATGGGTACGTCTTGTGCCCCATCTTATGCCAACCTGCACCTGGGGTGGTGGGAGGAAAATGTGGTGTTCTCAGATGTCAATGAGGAATTCACAAGGTTTATTTTCTTGTGGAAGAGATTTATCGATGATGTCCTCGTTGTATGGACAGGCACGGAGGACTCCTTCAGATTTTTTGTGGAAAAATTGAATACCAATGATCTTAACCTAAGATTCACGTTTGAGATCGGTGGATTGGTGGACTGCACCTTCAGCATCTCTAAAGACTCGGAGATTGCTACCACCCTCTATAGGAAGCCCACCTCAACAAATACGATGTTGAGGTGGGATAGCTACCACCCGACACCCCTCAAAAAAGGGATTCCGGTCGGACAATACCTCTGTCTAAGGAGAAATTGCTCAACAGAGGAGGAATTTATCAGCCAAGCAAAACTTCTCAGATCGAGATTCAAAGAGAGGGGGTACCCAAATCGCTGCCTCAAGAGGGCCTATCAAAGGGCATTACTGAGCAACAGAGAGGATCTCTTAAAAGATAAGGCAGTACCTTCCAAACAGGAACCCATTCGTTTCATAGCAACGTTTGACTCCGGATGGTACCAATCCAAACGGATATTGGGCAGATTCTGGCCTTTGATTTCTCAGGATCCCCAACTTAAGGGAGCAGTGACACCATTTGTCTCTCTTACGGCACGACGAGGTAGAAATTTAAAAGATGTCCTGGTTTCCAGCCACCTTTCCTCTAGATGTGCCACTACCAATTGGCTTTCAGTGAAAGGTACCTATCAATGTGGCAAGTGTGTAGCTTGCCAATTTATGATGAAAGATTCAAAAATACTTCCAAATCTGATTGACAACTCAGTATGTCAAGTAAAGCACTTTTTCAACTGTAATACGAAAGGCATCATATACCTATTGACCTGCATCTGTGGACTTAGGTATATTGGGAAAACTATACGCCCCTTCAAGAGGCGTGTTATGGAACATATACATTCAGTCAGAAACCTCAAAGACACCCCAGTTGCTAGACATATTAGGAATTATCATCATGGCGACACAAGAGGGGTAAAATTTGCTGGCGTTGAGAAAGTGCTATTGGGCCGGAGAGGTGGCGACTTAGATCGTACCCTCCTCAGAAGAGAATCCTTTTGGATCTACAGTTTTAACACACTGGCCCCCAATGGTCTGAATGAGGGGTTTACATTTACTCCCTTCATCGAAAAATGAGTTACACTGAGAGCATTATTTTCCATCATCAGTAATGCATCTCTCCTTAGTTTGTATATACTTTAATTATTATTTTTTGTAAATACTTTTGTTACAATTTAAATAACACTGATCACGAAAGCCTGTCCCTTTAAGAGATCATACTACTGGTGAAGATAACCAGAATACCTTGATTATACTCTTCTTGATAGGAGCAAATATTATAATTGATTATGGACCATATATATTTTTTGTTCATTTACTATTATTATTTTATTTTGTTGTATATGACCTTGCTCTTCTGAGCTAAGCAAGAGCCATTACCATGAAACAATGAATTGTCCATTATCATTATCATTATTCTTTACTTTTTTACTTTTTTACTTTATATTTGCAATCATTCAGGGTTTTGACGGTTCTCTGATTCAACGTTTAGGTGATGGGACACTTTAGGCGCATTAGCATGTCCTGTCAATCATTCAGTGATGAACCCAGAAGGAGCGGTACTGATTTGAACGCCGTTTTTCGGCGCGATCGAGTCCGCCGGCTCGTCACATATAAAAGAGCCGTCAAGGGGACGGTCAGACGCTTTACCTCTGACGAAGGCGCATTTTGAAGCGCTGAAACGTACGTTAGGTAGTCTAGTCAGGAGTGGTTCCAGGTTTCGTTTACTTTAGTCAGCCTAGTTTATTTGCACTGATCCAGAGTTCTCTACAGTTCTTGGAGTTTTGATGGGAGGGAATAACTGGAGTTAGAATCTTTTGGCGTTTTCTTTTTCTAGTTTAACCGTAACTGGAGTTAGAATTTTTTATTTGGCGCTCTTTTTCCAGCTGATTTAGACCATTTCCCCGCTTCAGGTGGGGGGGATTCCTGTATTTTATTATATGGGAGTCTGGGCATTTATATGCTTTGGCTACATGATTTTATTCACAGTGTTACTAGTTACCTGTGCAACATTGTAGCTCATGAGCAACCTTTCAGCACTCCCATACAGATTTATCCTTCTTTTGAGGATATGTGAACGATCAGTGACTAGTTTTGACTTTAGATTTTGACCTCTAGGTGGTTGTTAAGGACAATAAGTTTATTTTCTCCATTGGTGTAATTGTCCATTACCACAGCTATATAGGCACCACTCCTTATTTTTATTTTCTCATTTATTATTTTTTGTTTTCACTGTTATTACTATTATACATTTTTTTCTACAAGTGTTTGCATTGTTTTATTCTACTTTATTAAAGGTTAAGTTTTAGCATTACAGCTAGGCAGGGGTTTCCAGCCCGGGTCGATCTGGAGCAGAGATTAGGAGTTCCCTATCTCTCTCTAGTTCTTCCTCTTTTGTATTTTCTCTATTTACGTATGTAAGGGTTACCCCCTTTTTTGGACTCCCCTGGACACACTTATAGTCTGGTTGCCTTAGGCAACTGGCATTCCGTCTTTTATCACAGACACACAGCAACCCTTTCTCTTAGCTAGTTTCCAGAAATGCTGGATAGGTAGAAGGGCTATAAAGACCCAGAGAGGTCTTAGAAGAATCCTCTAAACTAGCCCTGATCTCCTTAAACACCTTCAAGGGTGTTCTAAGCTAAAGCTCAATCTAAACGTTTAGATGACTGCCTGATTTCCCATCACAGATGCTGGCTAGGAATAACAGTGTGCAAGACAAAGAGTGGGTCTAAGTGTCCATAGTGCAGTAAAGTGTCCCTAGTGAAGTGAAAAAGAGAATAACGAGCTGGCGCCCAAGAGAATAACGAGCTGGCGCCCTATCAGGGGACGTGTATATGGCATCGATTTTAGGAACCGGGAGATGTTTGTTTCCCAGGCAGAAAGTGCCCTAAAACATTGCGGCTTGAACCCTAGTTGGTGGCGGATAAGTCACGCAAGTCAACCGGCATTCAGAGCTAAAATACAGCAGTGTGTGGACCATTTTTAGCCCAAGGCAGCTCATCTCATCAGGCCTTTTTTAGTCGAATGTATCGCCCACTGTCAGTCCCTTCGGGATCCATCCCTCATTCATCTTAATAAAGGTGAGGTAATCTAAACTTTTTTTTACCTAGGCGACTTCTCTTCTCAGTGACAATACCTCCTGCTTGTCAGGATCGGGACAGGGATCCAACACGCAGAGTACAAACAGTAGCCAGATACGTTTACCGGACCTTAGAATGGCCGGACTAACGTAAGTAGTACCGTATAGAATGGTCAAAGACAAGCCGAGGTCGAGGGTAACAGAAGACAGGTAAGCGAGAGACAAGCCGAATCAAGGGTAACAGAGATAAGCAGAGTAAGGTAAACAAGCCGGGTCAAAACCAAAAGGGATAATAGAATACACAAGCACTGAGTGACTAGAACAAGCTAGAACCATGACAGGGCAATGAGCTAATGAAGGAAGCTCTGTTAAATACCCTGTTCAGAGCAGTAACCACACCTCCGAGACGTCCTGATTGGTCCTGCAGCAATTGACTGACAGGTCGATCCGGGGGAGTGTCCTGATGATGACTTCCTGCCTAGATGGTGTAAAAGGCAGTCACTCCCTCGCGGCCGGCCTTGCATGACCGGATAGACCGCGGGGAAGGGAGTCATCAGACCGTCTGGATGGTGGAACAGCTAAGTCTCTACCTCTTTTGGAGGTAGAGACCACAGGTACCCTGACAGTACCCCCCCTCTCAGATACGCCCACCGGGCGGAATGAACCGGGACGAGATGGGAAGCGAGAGTGATACGCCCTGCGGAGACGGGGAGCATGAACATCCTCCTGAGGTACCCAACTCCTCTCCTCAGGACCATATCCCTTCCAATCAACCAGATATTGTACTCTCCCCCGGGAGATTCGAGAATCAATAATAGAGTTGACCTCATACTCCTCCTGACCCTCCACCTGAACGGAGCGAGGAGGGGCTATTGTGGAGGAAAATCTGTTACATATGAGTGGTTTCAGCAATGAAACGTGAAACGAGTTTGGAATGCGTAAGGTATTAGGAAGAGCTAAACGATACGCAACCGGATTGATACGGGTCAGCACCCTGTAGGGTCCAATATAACGAGGAGCGAACTTCATGGAGGGCACTTTTAAACGGATGTTCCTCGTGCTCAGCCATACCCTATCACCTGGAACAAAGACCGGAGCCGCCCTTCTACGTTTATCAGCGTGTTTCTTGACCAACATAGAGTTGTGCACAAGGATTTGTCGAGTTTGATCCCACAACTTCCTCAAATTGGCAACATGAACATCAACCGACGGCACCCCCTGGGAAGGAGAATCCGAAGGAAGAATAGACGGATGAAAACCATAATTCATGAAGAAGGGGCTTGAATGAGTAGAATCGCAAACGAGATTGTTGTGTGCAAACTCCGCCCAAGGAATCAAACCGACCCAATCATCCTGGTGTTCAGAAACAAAGCATCGTAAATATTGTTCAATTTTCTGGTTGGTACGTTCAGCAGCTCCGTTAGACTGAGGATGATAGGCAGAAGAAAAGTTTAATTTAATACCAAGTTGAGAGCAGAAGGACCTCCAAAAGCGGGAAACAAATTGGGAGCCTCTGTCCGATACAATTTGAGAGGGTATCCCATGTAGGCGAAAAATCTCCTTGGCGAATATCTCTGCCAATTCGGGAGAAGACGGAAGTTTAGGCAGGGGAATGAAGTGTGCCATCCTAGTAAACCTGTCAACCATGGTGAGGATAACAGTCTGTCTTTTAGAGATAGGTAGATCGACAATAAAGTCCATGGCCAAACAGGACCATGGTTTCTCTGGAACCTCCAAGGGTTGCAGGAGTCCACATGGAAGCGTATGGGGTTGTTTGGTTTTAGTACAAACTTCACATGCAGCGATGAACTCCTCAACATCCCTCCGTAAAGTAGACCACCAGAAGTCCTTAGAGATCAAGGCGTAAGTTTTGCGAATACCAGGATGTCCCGCCATCTTGCTATTATGTAAACACTGTAAAAGTTCCAGTTGAAAAGCAGGAGGAACGAAATGACGACCCGCAGGAGTCTGTTTAGGTGCGAGATGTTGCAACTTAATGATCTCGGCCAGTAATGGAGAATGAATCCTGAGATTCGTATTAGCAATGATATTGCACTTCGGAACTATAGAAGAAAGAACTGGTTCAGGTACAGTAGAAGGTTCATATTGGCGAGATAATGCATCGGCTTTAGAGTTTTTAGAACCAGGTCTGTAAGTCAGTACATAATTGAAGTGAGTCAGGAATAAGGACCAACGAGCTTGTCTAGAGGATAAGCGCTTAGCCTCCCCAATATATGACAAGTTTTTGTGGTCTGTCAAAATCGTAATAGGGTGTAGGGTCCCCTCCAACAAATGTCTCCACTCCTTTAAGGCTTTAATGACTGCTAACAGTTCCCTGTCTCCGATGTCATATCTGCTCTCAGCCCCAGAAAGTTTCCTGGAAAAAAAACCACACGGGTGTAATGGTTTATCTACCGCTAATCTTTGTGACAGAACGGCACCTACTCCTGTCTCAGAGGCATCGACCTCGAGTAGAAACGGCAAAGTCGTATCAGGATGGACTAATATTGGAGCAGAAGCAAAAAGTTCTTTGAGCCTCTTGAAAGCAGCGAGAGCTTCAGGAGACCACGTCTTAGTTTCTGCCCCCTGTTTGGTCATATTGGTAATGGGCGCAATAATAGACGAGTAACCCTTAATGAAGCGCCTATAATAATTGGAGAAACCAATAAACCTCTGAATAGCCTTGAGTCCCTTAGGTAATGGCCAATCTAAAATAGACTGGAGTTTGTCAGGGTCCATCTTAAAACCCTCCCCAGAAATCACGTAACCAAGAAAATCTATCTGAGACTGATCAAAGCTGCATTTTTCCAATTTACAGTATAGACCATGTTGCAGAAGTTTCTGTAATACCGCTCTGACCTGTCTATGGTGAGTTTCAATCTCCCTAGAGTGTATCAGTATGTCGTCTAGGTAGACAATGACACAATCATGTTGAAACTCCCTAAGTACCTCATTAATCAGATCCTGAAATACTGCAGGAGCATTGCAAAGTCCAAACGGCATAACTGTGTATTCATAGTGACCGTACCGAGTATTGAACGCCGTCATCCACTCGTGTCCCTGCTGGACTCTCACCAAATTATATGCCCCTCTGAGATCTAACTTGGTGAAGATTTTGGAGCCCTTAAGACGATCAAATAACTCGGTAATAAGTGGAATAGGATAGGCATTTCTGACAGTTATTTTATTCAAGCCTCGGTAATCGATACAAGGTCTCAGCGTGCCATCCTTTTTCTTAACGAAAAAGAACCCAGCCCCGGCCGGGGAAGAAGACCTCCTAATGAATCCCTTTTCTAAATTCTCCCGAATATACTCCTCTAGAACCAAGTTTTCCTGAACAGACAAAGGATATACATGGCCCCTCGGAGGCATAGTCCCAGGTAGAAGCTTAATTTTACAATCAAATGGCCTGTGTGGCGGCAAAGAATCGGCATTCTTCTTGTCAAATACTGCCTTTAAGTCTAGGTAAAGGTCTGGTATCTGTCTTTCTGTGGACTGAATAGGAGTCTCAGGTATGTTAACATTAGCTAATGGAGAAACCTTGCATAAACACCTATCCTGGCAACCCTGGCCCCACGAGAGTATCTCCCCTAACTCCCAATCGATAATAGGGTTATGTTTCTTCAACCATGGGTACCCCAGAACTATGGGAACGGAAGGGGATGAAATGAGCAAAAGAGATAAATTCTCCACGTGTAGGATACCAACATTTAAACTAATGGTTATGGTTTCACGAAAGATAACAGGGTCTAGTAGTGGTCTACCATCTATGGCCTCAACGGCCAAGGGTGTCTCCCTTAGCTGGGATGGGAAATTGTTCTTAATAGCAAAGGCTTGGTCGATAAAATTCTCAGCAGCACCGGAATCTATCAATGCCATAGCCCTTACTACTTCCTTCTCCCAAGTTAAGGAAACTGGTAGCAGAAGCCTGTGATCTTTATAATTAGGAGTAGAGGACAAAATAGAAACACCCAAGGCTTGTCCTCTAGAGAGACTTAGGTGCGAGCGTTTCCCGGACGGTTAGGACAGTTCGAGAGTAAATGATGCTTAGCTCCACAATACATACACAAACCCTCTCTTCTCCTGTACTGTCTTTCCTCCTCAGAGAGGCGGGTATAACCTATCTGCATAGGTTCAGGAAGCAAAGATACCGTGGAGTCAGGACTTGGAAAAGCGGGGGCTAACCTAAAAGAAGGTCTCCGGTTCCTCTCTCGAGTGTTCTGTCTCTCTCTTAAACGTTCATCTATACGAGAGATGAACGAAATTAAATCTTCTAAATTCTCAGGGAGTTCTCTGGTAGCAACCTCATCAAGGATTACTTCAGATAGGCCATTCAAAAATACATCCATATACGCCTGCTCATTCCACTTGACTTCTGACGCCAGAGACCTGAACTCTAGTGCATAATCCACCAGTGTTCGGTTCTCCTGTCTCAGGCGCAACAGTAATCTGGCTGCATTAACCTTTCTACCTGGAGGATCAAATGGTCTTCTAAAAGCAGCTACAAATGCGTTATAGTTATACACTAATGGGTTATCGTTCTCCCATAGTGGGTTGGCCCATCTCAGAGCTTTCTCAATAAGTAGGGTGATAATAAATCCTACCTTTGCCCTATCTGTAGGATAAGAGCGGGGTTGCAATTCAAAGTGGATACTAATTTGGTTTAAAAAACCACGACACTTCTCAGGAGCCCCACCATAGCGTACTGGGGGGGTAATGCGAGAAGAAGCACCCACTGTGGCTACCTCTAGACCTAAACTGACAGGAGAAACAGGGGTATTACGTATCTCCTCTGGTGGGTTATTGGCATGAGATAATAGAGCCTGTAGCGCAAGCGCCATCTGATCCATTCTGTGATCCATGGCTTCAAACCTAGGATCAGGAGAAGCCAGCTGACTGTTTGTACTTGCAGGATCCATTGGCCCTGTCGTAATGTCAGGATCGGGACAGGGATCCAACACGCAGAGTACAAACAGTAGCCAGATACGTATACCGGACCTTAGAATGGCCGGACTAACGTAAGTAGTACCGTATAGAATGGTCAAAGACAAGCCGAGGTCGAGGGTAACAGAAGACAGGTAAGCGAGAGACAAGCCGAATCAAGGGTAACAGAGATAAGCAGAGTAAGGTAAACAAGCCGGGTCAAAACCAAAAGGGATAATAGAATACACAAGCACTGAGTGACTAGAACAAGCTAGAACCACGACAGGGCAATGAGCTAATGAAGGAAGCTCTGTTAAATACCCTGTTCAGAGCAGTAACCACACCTCCGAGACGTCCTGATTGGTCCTGCAGCAATTGACTGACAGGTCGATCCGGGGGAGTGTCCTGATGATGACTTCCTGCCTAGATGGTGTAAAAGGCAGTCACTCCCTCGCGGCCGGCCTTGCATGACCGGATAGACCGCGGGGAAGGGAGTCATCAGACCGTCTGGATGGTGGAACAGCTAAGTCTCTACCTCTTTTGGAGGTAGAGACCACAGGTACCCTGACACTGCTGCACTGAAGGTCCTTTCTGACAGGACACTTGAAGCGGGGCAGGCCAGAAGTTCTATCGCAAATTGGGATAGCTCAGGACACAGGTCAAGCCTGCACACCCAGTAGTCAAGGGGTTCATCGCTCCTCAGAGTGTCGATATCTGCAGTTAAGGCAAGGTAGTCTGCTACCTGTCGGTCGAGTCGTTCTCTGAGGGTGGATCCCGAAGGGCTGTGGCGATGTGTAGGACTTAAAAAGCTCCGCATGTCCTCCATCAACAACACGTCTTTAAAGCGTCCTGTCCTTGCCGGCGTGGTCGTTGGAGGAGGAGGATGACTTTCACCTCTTCCCCTGTTAGATTCCCGTTGTGCAGTGACATCACCCTTATACGCTGTTTAAAGCATACTTTTTAATTTATTTTGCAAATGCTGCATCCTTTCCGACTTGTTGTAATTCGGTAACATTTCCGCCACTTTCTGCTTATACCGGGGGTCTAGTAGCGTGGACACCCAGTGCAGGTCGTTCTCCTTCAGCCTTTTTATACAAGGGTCCCTCAACAGGCACGACAGCATGAAAGACCCCATTTGCACAAGGTTGGATGCCAAGCTACTCATTTCCCGTTCCTCCTCCTCAGTGATCTCAATAAAGGTATGTTCTTCCCCCCAGCCACGTACAACACCACGGGTACCAGATAGGTGACGAGCACCCTGGGATGCCTGTTGTGGTTGGTCCTCCTCCTCCTCAAAGCCACATTCCTCCTCTGACTCCTCTTCCTCACAATCCTCTTCCAGCGTTGCCGCAGGTCCAGCAAGCGATGCTGACAAGGCTGTTTCTGGTGGTGATGGTGACCACAACTCTTCCTCTTCACGCTCATCTACGGCCTGATCCAGCACTCTTCGCAGGGCACGCTCCAGGAAGAAAACAAATGGTATGAAGTCGCTGATGGTGCCTTCGGTGCGACTGACTAGGTTTGTCACCTCCTCAAAAGGACGCATGAGCCTACAGGCATTGCGCATGAGCGTCCAGTAACATGGCAAAAAAATTCCCAGCTCCCAAGAGGCTGTCCTAGCACCCCGGTCATACAAATATTCATTAACTGCTTTTTTGTTGTTGGAGCAGGCGGTCGAACATTAGGAGTGTTTAATTCCAACGTGTCGGGCTGTCGCAAATCAAGCGCCTCACTGGCATGTTGTTTCGCCGCTGGATATCTGCAAAGTGCGCCATGGCCGTGTAGGAACGCCTAAAATGGCCACACACCTTCCTGGCCTGCCTCAGGACGTCCTGTAAGCCTGTGTACTTATGCACAAAGCGTTGTACGATCAGATTACACACATGTGCCATGCACGGCACATGTGTCAACTTGCCCAACTTCAATGCCGCCAACAAATTTGTTCCGTTGTCACAAACCACTTTGCCGTTATCCAGTTGCTGCGGAGTCAGCCACTTTTCCACCTGTGCGTTCAGGGCAGACAGGAGTGCTTGTCCGGTGTGACTCTCTGCTTTCAAGCAAGTCAAACCCAAGACGGCGTGACACTGCCGTATCCGGGATGTGGAATAGTACCTGGGGAGCTGGGGGGGTGCCGTTGATGTGGAGCAAGACGCAGCAGCAGAAGAGGACTCAGCCGAGGAGGTTATGGAAGAGGATGGAGTAGAGGAGTTGGCAGCAGGCCTGCCTGCAAGTCGTGGCGGTGTCACCAACTCCTCTGCAGAGCCACGCATTCCATGCTTGGCACCCGTCAGCAGGTTTACCCAATGCGCAGTATAGGTGATATACCTGCCCTGACCATGCTTTGCAGACCAGGTATCAGTGGTCAGATGGACCCTTGCCCCAACACTGTGTGCCAGACATGCCATTACTTCCTTTTGCACAATCGAGTACAGAAAGAAATTTCATCCGGGTACATTCCACTGCGGTATCCCAATAGCCACAAATTTTTTGAACGCTCCAGACTCCACCAGCTTGTATGGTAAAAGCTGGCGGGCTAATAGTTCAGACAAGCCAGCTGTCAGACGCTGGGCAAGGGGGTGGCTTTCTGACATTGGCTTCTTACGCTCAAACATGTCCTTGACACCTGACTGTGGGCAGATGAGCGGCAACTGCTCAAGGCGAGAGACGGAGTGGCGGATGGTTGAGAGGGGGCAAGGAGGACAGCAGTGGTTGACGTGGCTGAAGATGCTAGACCAGGAGGAGGATGGCGGCTTTGAGTTTGTGTGCTGCTTGTACTCATGTGTTGATCCCATAGGCGTTTGTGATGTGCGATCATGTGCCTACGCAAAGCAGTTGTACCTAGGTGGGTGTTGGACTTCCCACGACTCAGTTTCTTTTGGCACAGGTTGCAAATGGCATCGCTGTTGTCAGAGGCAGACACACAAAAAAATGCCACACTGCTGAGCTCTGCAATGACGGCATTCTGCTGGTGGACACAGCATGCGTTGATTGGCGTGCTGTCGGGCTGACCCTGGGTGCTGATGCATGCTGTCTGACTGTGCCACTAGCTCCTTGCGACGACCTCCCCCTGCTTCCAACTCGTCTCCTCCTCCTCCTCTCTGTCTCCCCATCTGAACTTTCGCCCTGTTCTTCTTCTTGCCGAGCGGGCACCAACGTGACATCCATGGACGCATCGTCATCATCAACCGCTTCACTTGTATCTGACAACTCGGCAAAGGAAGCAGCAGCGGGTACAACATCATCATCATCACACCGTACGTCCATGTGTGTAATGCTGCCTGCCTGAGACATATCCCTGTTATCTACATCCTCTGGCAATAATGGTTGCGCATCACTCATTTCTTCAAACGAATGTGTAAATAACTCCTCTGACATACCAAGTGAAGCGGCTGTGGTGCTAGTGTTGGTGGTGGTGGCAGGCGGGTGAGTGGTATCTGGAGAGGTGCCCGAAGCTAAGCTGGAGGAGGATGGTGCGTCAAGGTTCCGAGCGGAAGCTGTAGAAGATTGGATGTCCTGTGTTAGCCAGTCAACTATGTCCTCAGAACTTTTCAAGTTCAGGGTACGTGGCCTCTGAAAACTGGGCATTATTCTAGGGCAAAAGGGAATCACAGCACCACAACCACGATGGCCCCTGCGGGGTGGCCTGCCTCTGCCTGTCATTTTTTGGGGGGATTAGTGGTACTATGCGTGCAAGCTACTGTGAGACCAGATATGAGTGGCACTGTGCAGTGGCAGAGGTTGGCAGAGTACACGCTGTAGGCCTGACACACCCACTTCAAGACAACTAACTGCTATTCAATCTATAACAGTGAAAAAAGTTTTTTGGTTTTAAATGCACGCTATTGTGACACCAGATATGTGTGGCAATGTGCACTGGCAGAGGTTGGCAGAGTACACGCTTTTGGCCTGACACACAGACGCTTGCAGACAACTAACTGCTATTCAATCTATAACAGTGAAAAAAGTTTTTTGTTTTTAAATGCACGTTATTGTGACACCAGATATGAGTGGCAAAGTGCACTTGCAGAGGTTGGCAGAGTACACGCTGAAGGCCTGACACCCACTTGAAGGACACTGACTGCTATTAGCTTACAGTGAAAAACTTTTTTTGCTTTTTAAAGGCACGCTATTGTGACACCAGATATGAGTGGCAAAGTGCACTTGCAGAGGTTGGCAGAGTACACGCTTGCAGACAATTAACTGCTATTCAATCTATTAGTGAAAAAAAATGTTTTGTTTTTAAATGCAAGCTTAAGCTATTGTGACACCAGATATGAGTGGTGGCACTGGGCAAGTGGGCACAGTATCCACTGTGAGCCTGACACAGAAGCTGGCAGGCAGGCAACTGCAATTACATTACACAGAAAAAAAAAAAGCAGACTGATGTTCTAGCCCTTAAAAAGGGCTTTTTGAGGGTGCTGTCCTTACAGCAGAGATCAGATGAGTCCTTCAGGACTGTAGTGGACACTGAATACCCTAGCCTAGCTATCAATTTCCCTATTAAATGAGCAGCAGCTACACTTTTCCTCCTCTATCTAAGAATGCAGCTTCAGAATGAATCTAAAATGGATACTGTACAGGAGGTGGGAGGGTCTGGAAGGGAGGGTCTGCTGCTAATTTGCTGGAATGTGTCTGATGACCGTGAGGCACAGGGTCAAAGTTTACTCAATGATGACGAATAGGGGGCGGATCGAACCGCGCATGTGTTCGCCCGCCGTGGCGAACGCGAACACGCTATGTTCGCCGGGAACTATTCGCCAGCGAACAGTTCGGTACATCACTACCCACGAGATGTAATTGCGGCGTTTATTACGTTTGAATTCAGGACACAGATTCTCCAAGCAGCAAGGAAGACAAGGATAAATGATGAAAAATATAAAGAAATAAGAGTCCTAACAGACGTTTCTTTTTTAACGAGGCAAAGAAGAAACCTCTTTTCTACGATTTTTCCATGCCTGAAGAAATATAATTTAAAGTTCAAATGGAACTCGCAATCAGCTTTACTAATTTGCTACAAAGACATATGGAAGTCTTTTAAGACAGGGGAGCTTGCCCATGCCTGGCTGAAAGATAATGATATGTAGCCATTTTATTATCACTTTAGCTAGCGGGGTGTTATGCCTTTTTTTTTTTTTTTTTTTTTTAATAAGTAAGGGAATTAGAATTTTAATAGCAAACAATTGTAGATTATGCTAGCTTTAGTGTACCTATAATCTTAATTTTATTAATGGCAGGAGGCGAGTATTTGCTTAAGTCTCTCTTTACTAGAACTCCACAGCAGCACAGAAAAAACAACCAATCAGAAAAAAGTTAGGTACTATAAAACTCCTCTCCCCACGCATCATTTCCTCTTTCGAGCTGCGACAAAACAGAATAAAAGGCAGAGAACATCATGGGGAAGAAACGAAGTCCTAGATACGATGAATATAACGATGTCCACCATCCGAGAGTAACCGTCAAACTAGATAGTGTTGATGGACTGTAAACTGAAACGAGAGAAAAACTGAATCGAACAGGTTGATTATCCAATTAAATGTACTCAGAATAAACATGTAGGTACCCAATGTAGCAACCAAAATTAACCTTAATATGTAGATATCCCAACCCTACTTCTGAAAAGAAACACAGACATAATGAACAAGCGACAGGTATCAGAGACAACAAACAGAGTTGCATACGTACCTGATAATCTAAACTATAACATTAAACAAGGGAGGGACAAGAATGGGTGGGAAATACTCGCCTCCTGTCATTAATAAAATTAAGATTATAGGTACACTAAAGCTAGCATAATCTACAATTTTATAACATGACAGGAGGCTTCGTATTTGCTGTTTCAACGCTCAATTCACCAATCCAACGCTGTTTGTGTCGCTGGTATCTATTGCAGGAAATATCAGAGTAATCTTAATTGGACATTCCAAGTTCCATAATTGACAGTAGACGGATAAAAGAAAATGCCAGCCGACGAAGCATCTCAATTACGGAAAAAAGTACCATCCGCTGGTAAATCCATTGTATGTGGTTGCGACTTGTTTCCTAGCAGCCGGTCCATGAGCTGGCAAGCTGACCTATCAGCCACCTTCCTGTAGTTTTAATATCAAAGGTCAAGTTCGGACTTGGGGACGCGAGAAGAAACTGTCACCCTGTCTCAACTCATGATCCGTAAGGCGGTTCCTCCGATCGTGCCAGGGATATTCGGCGATGCGGTCTTGCAGG
Organism: Pelobates fuscus; assembly: GCF_036172605.1. NCBI lineage: Eukaryota > Metazoa > Chordata > Amphibia > Anura > Pelobatidae > Pelobates > Pelobates fuscus. Next base: position 131,502,992 of record NC_086325.1, read on the forward strand.
TAGATCTCCAATTTCACGGAATGCGCCCAAGTCCACTACCAAAATCGCATTAGAAACCGAGGAGGAACTTTCGTTCCTTCCTGTCCTACACGGTGATATGTCTCATCCGAGAATAATTTCCTAATGCAGGCAAGAGCGTGGCCAAACTAGCCGTATTCTAAGTGATTCTAAGATTCCAAATGGACTGAGTAAACCTTGGACGCAGTAGAGAAAGACTCCAAAGGACGTCCATTCAGGGTTCCGAACTGAACTTGTGTGGAAAGACGGTGGTCAACTATACTGGGAATAGCGAATCCTGGAAACCTTCAAAGGAAGGGAAAAGCCAACCGGAACGCAGATTTCCATCCAGCAATGCCCTCGTCAAAGAGTGAAAGATGTCTGTAGGAGTCGGGGTACACCAGGTACCTCCGTAAAGTCTCATAGATCCCCTCGACGGTAGTTGAAAAAAGGGGGTAGCGCGAATCCAAAAACAGACGGCTCCCGTGAGGGATGAATAGAGTATAGACGAAGGGTCCTCCATCTCCGAACCATGTTCACCAGGTATGCGCTCCGATTTTATCCCAAGATCGTAAAGACCGGAGAAGTCAAGACAAACGAGGATTCCTGATTTATCATATGACCCAACGTACGGTTTTACCTTCAGACCGGGCAATAGTCCTTCCTTAATGTTGTTACCCGAGCAAGGCGGTGCCTGTTTGGTCCATGAAGGTCTCCGTATCTCCCGAACATCTTGACATGGGGGAAACTTTCTGCTCAGTTTGCTAGTAATGGTCTGGATATCTAAAACAGAAAGTAAACTCTGTATTATATGGTGCCGAATATGCCAAAAACCTGCACTCTCAAAATACCGGAGGACCATCCATTAGTGTACCATCTCCAGGAGTGTGTGTAAATAAATGGGAGACTCCCCCCGTTATACCTCTGAGTATTTCTCGCGTGTTTTACAGCAGCCCGGATCCAGTAGATCCATCACGGGAGATAGAATAGAGGGATCTAGTCCAAACATGTAATACTTGCATGACCAGGCAGTCCTCTAGGACGAAGCCAGTAGCGTGGATGGCAGCTCTAATTGAATTCCGGAGGGACGCCCCTCTATGTAGTCTTCAACGTCTTGCACAGGCACAAGCCTGTGTGATGAACAAATGGCCGGTACTGTAGAGCGTCGAGTGCATGAAAGAGCCGCGCTCTCTACTACTGTGATCGCATACCGTGAGAGCGTCCGGGTGCTAGCCTGAGCGGGCCGCACCCGTTAGTAACCAACAGCAGAGTCTACATCCGAGACCGGTTCTCTCTATGAGAATGGGTCCACCCAACTTGTCCTTTGTATCCAGCCCAGTATCTGGTTGATGACGAGTGAGGGGCTGCGCCCTCTAATAACAAATCAGTATCCGGTTCCGTATGAGAGGATTCGCCCACTGTTCCTGAAAGTAAATATACTCGGATCGAGGGGATGGAGGGCCGCACCCTCCTGTGGTGCAAACTAGAGTCCCTAGAGATTCAGGGTGACCAAAACCGTAGGGCGCACCAATTACAAATGTCAGCATAAGGCTGAGGGCAATCTGGGAAACGAGGAATGGAAAACTATCAACCGACTATCCGGATCCCGTGCGCGCGCGCGCGGGGTCCTGGTAGGCTGTTGGTAGTCCAAGGAAAGCTGGAGACGTTCTCCGCAATCCACGAGTGCCCGGGAGGAGGAGACCAAGTCAGGCCTCACGACGACCCGAGCGAATAGGAAAAGGAAGTCATGAAAAAAACAAAACAAAACAAAAAAGCAACAATAAACGAAGATAAGAGAAAATACGCCCATTCTATCTCGGATAGAATGTAAACAGCAGGCCGGAAGGTAAGAAAAGTAAATCCCACTGGACAGGGCCAGGAGCTAACCTAACGCAGGAAAAAACTACCGAACCTATAAGGACTCCGGGAGGCATATACAGAGTAGATGGTAAAGACAAGGGAAAAACACAGATTTCTCCTGAAGGAGTCTGAATACCGGTCCCTGCCGGTGCGAAGTTCTCCTTGGAGGCGTGCAGTCGCCGGTTTGGAGTAAACCGTGGATGTGTCCGGGGTCTTCATAAGAAACTTTGCCCTTCAGGCATGAGGTTTAGGGCCTTCACCCTTCCCGCCATATTCAGATGGCCGTATACTGGTGTCCTCTCGAACACTTTGGCAATGGTGTTTGCCCGGACACCTGCCTATCTCCATGTCACTGGTGTGCACTGGGTTTTCCTCAGTGATATAACCCCAGGCCTGCAGCCAAAGGGGGTTCGGTACCAATAGCGTAGGCCCGTCCTTAGGGCATAGTATCAGCAGGTCAAACGAATGGACACAGAAAGGTTAGCCAAGCAAATAGTCACAGGCATAGCCAGCCATCCAAGTAGGCACCGACATAGCAGGCTATCCAATGGGGCACAGACATAGCAGGCCATTTTATTGGGCACAGGCATAGCAGGCCATTTTAATGGGCACAGGCATAGCAGGCCCTTCTTATGGACACAGGTATTGCAGGCCAATCTTATGGGCGCAGACATAGCAGACCAATCTTATGGGCACAGACATAGCAGGCCAATCTTATGGGCACAGACATAGCAGGCCAATCTTATGGGCACAGACACAGCAGGCCAATCTTATGGGCACAGACACAGCAGGCCAATCTTATGGGCACAGACACAGCAGGCCAATCTTATGGGCACAGACACAGCAGGCCAATCTTATGGGCACAGACACAGCAGGCCAATCTTATGGGCACAGACACAGCAGGCCAATCTTATGGGCACAGACACAGCAGGCCAATCTTATGGGCACAGACACAGCAGGCCAATCTTATGGGCACAGACACAGCAGGCCAATCTTATGGGCACAGACATAGCAGGCCGTTCTTATGGGCACAGACATAGCAGGCCAATCAATGGGGCACAGACATAGCAGGGCATACCCTGGTGTTGTATTCCGACAATAGCAGGGGGTCAATCTGTGTAGAGCCCCCTATATGTGTAATGAAAACCAGGGAACCTAGGGTGAAATAACTCCAATATGCAAACCCCCCTAGGCAGAGGTAATGTGTCTACAGATATACAGGAAACTGTTAGACCTTAATGCTTGTGGCCAAAAATAAGGATATCCTGTTGCAGGAAAGCTCAGAAGTACAGGGTGTATTGCCTACAGGCTGTTCTCCAGCCCTTGAAGAAATATAGAAGTAAAAATATATAATATATATGCTTGATCACATAATTGCTATATGTCTCTATATGGATATGCAGGGTGGGAGGTGGTCCTCCCAGACTGCCAGCGAATTAGGTTGGGGTCTGAATACACCCTGACTATAGATGGGGGAGGAGAAAGCCCCTCCACAGACCTCCGCCAAGAACGGTACTGGCGGAGAAGGAGCTGCGCGTGGGCACACCCCCCCCCCCCCCGCACACACGCGGTCCGCGTGGGAAAGAAGATCCGGTCGCCGGGTACTCGTGCTCACTCGCGAGTACCCCTGCGACCGGGTAAAACACACGGGACCCACGGGGGGGGGGGGGCGGCTGCAGCGAAGCAGCCACGTGGGAAAGAAGATCCGGCCGCCGGGTGGTCGTGCTCACTCGCGAGCATACCGGCAGCTGGAAAAAACACACTGGGCTGGCGGAGATGAACTCCGCGGTCCCAGATCTCGGGGGACAGAGGAGGCAAATGCTTTGGAGGTAGAAGCAGCGATGATCCGAAGTACAGACACCGAAGAAAAATGCCACAAGGCCTATAACCTACTGCATTTACAGGAAAAAATCCCATAAGCACAAAACACACTGCATTATAAAAAATAAAATGCCACAAGGCCTATAACCTACTGCATTTACAGGAAAAAATCCCATAAGCACAAAACACACTGCATTATAAAAAATAAAATGCCACAAGGCCTATAACCTACTGCATTTACAGGAAAAAAATCCCATGAGCACAAAACACACTGCATTATAAAAAATAAAATGCCACAAGGCCTATAACCTACTGCATTTACAGGAAAAAATCCCATGAGCACAAAACACACTGCATTACAAAAAAATAAAATGCCACAAGGCCTATAACCTACTGCATTTACAGGAAAAAATCCCATAAGCACAAAACACACTGCATTATAAAAAATAAAATGCCACAAGGCCTATAACCTACTGCATTTACAGGAAAAAATCCCATAAGCACAAAACACACTGCATTATAAAAAATAAAATGCCACAAGGCCTATAACCTACTGCATTTACAGGAAAAAATCCCATAAGCACAAAACACACTGCATTATAAAAAATAAAATGCCACAAGGATAAAACACTGTATATAAAAATAAAATGCCATAAGGATAAAACATACTGCATTATAAATATAAAATGCCATAAGGATAAAAACCTACTGTATATAAAAATAAAAATAAAATGCCAGAAGGATAAAACATACTGCATTATAAACATATAGAATGCCATAAGGAAAAAACATACTACATACAAAAATAAAATGCCATAAGGATAAAAATATTGCATTTACATTAATACAATCCCACATGGATAGAACATACTGCATAATAAGAATAGAATCCCACAAGGATATAACATACTGCATATACGAATAAAATCCCCTAAGGATTACAACAATACTGCATTTATAAGGCTAAAAGACTGAATATAAGCAATAAAAACCCAAAGCCACCCACTATAAGCAGGAGGCAGTGGTACTCTGACCTGTACTGACTGCAGAGCAGCAAAGAAAGAGGAAATGATGCGTGGGGAGAGGAGTTTTATAGTACCTAACTTTTTTCTGATTGGTTGTTTTTTCTGTGCTGCTGTGGAGTTCTAGTAAAGAGAGACTTAAGCAAATACGAAGCCTCCTGTCATGTTATAAAATTCAGATGGGTGTTTCGTTTTTTGAGAAGTTAAGAATATATGGGCTGGCTCGAGATATTATAAAATATTTGTAGTTTTATTAGTTTAGTTTCACTTTGTCACTTTACTCTATAACTAAATTGATGCATTGACTTAGGATTTTCAGTCACATCACTTCTTATTCCTATTAATTATGACACGATAATCAATCGCACACTTAATATCTTTAGTAATTATGATATAATTAACCCTACACTTATATAGCGGATACGTTGAGAGTTTACTCACAAAGCTCTAAATAGGATAATGGGAAAATTAACTAGTAAAATAGTAAATGATTTGGAGTGTTATAGTGCTTTTGAAAATTTAACGGCATACGGGTTTGCCTGGGTTATTATGATCCTTTTTTTTTTATCTCTTGTTAAACGAGGTTATCTATATAATGCCCTTGTTAATCAACATCTACAAGTAGGGTTTATTCAGGAAACCCACTGGATGGCGGACTCTAAGAAATTTTGGTTCTATAAAAAATATCCTCTGATCTATTCTGCTTCCTTACCAGGAAAAAAGAAATGTGGTGTCTCAATACTTTTCTCTAGAGAAGTTACCTTTGATTGTTGTTTCAATTATTTAGACCCAGACGGGAGGTTTATCATCCTGGTTGGTCAAATGAATGGGGTGGATTACACTTTGGTCAATGTGTATCTACCTAACAAAGACCCAATTAAAACATTGGTTAAAATTTTGGATCTGGTGGAGCAAGTAAAAAAAGGCACAGTTATGATTGCGGACGATTTTAATTGTATTCTTGATACTTTATTGGACAAACAACTGGCTAAAAATCAAAAAATAGACAAATCCCTGAAAAGAAAGGCAGCATCATTAAATAGAGTGATAAAGAAAGCGGATTTGTTTGACTGCTGGAGATTATTCCATCCTAATGAAAAGAATGTTACACATAGATCAATCCCTCATAACTCCGCAGCTAGGATAGATACGATCATGGGTAATCTAAATTTAGTACAGGCAATGTCTACAATTTCTATTGTTGAAAACACATGGTCAGACCACGATATGGTAATTGCAGATCTGGTGGGAACTAGAAGACCCCCCATGATTAAGGTAAAACAAATGTAGAACATATAGAGAAGTTAATTTATTTTTTTTATTAAGGAGAACACTTCTGAGGAGTTATCTAAGGAATGTCTATGGTGTTCTTGTAAAGTAGTTATTAGGGGACACTGGATAAAATTAGCAAGCCATCAAAAAAAGAATGTAGACAAGAGTCTGTCCGATCTTTATATAGAATTTTACAATCTTGCTAAAGCCAATAAGCATTTTTTTTCTGAGATGAGAGCATCAGCTATTAAAATCTGTCAAGAAAAGATAAATGCACAGATCAAAAACAGGATAGAACGTAATCTAAATAAACTTAATATGAAATATTATTGTAAGAATAATCGTGTTGACTTAATGTTAACAAATAAATTAAAGAAAAAAAGGACTGAGCAAAAGATCTCCAAATTAGGAGATGGAACAAATTTTATCTTTAAACCAGATGAAATTGCCAGTAAATTTAGGTCTTTTTATGAAAAATTGTATAATCTGAATAAGTCTCCTGATATAGGTTTGTTGGAGAAATACTTAGAAAAATCTAATTTGTTAAAAATATCGTATGACCAAAAGGAAAGACTTAATAGAATTATATCTCAGAATGAAGTTGAATCAGCAATTGATAAACTTGTTAATAGAAAAGCCCCTGGTCCGGATGGGTATACGAACATGTTCTACAAGGTTTTTAAAAAACAACTCCTCCCGTTGTTAACGAACACCTTTAATGAAATGGCGACTAAAGGGTCTGCCTCTTTAGACCTATTAAGGGCACATATCACTCCGATTTTGAAATAAGGTAAAATCCCCTATGAAGTGAGTAACTATCGCCCCATTTCTTTGGTTAATGTTGACGTTAAACTTTATGCCGCAATTTTAGCGGAACGATTAAAAATAGTATTGCCATCACTCATCCATCAGGACCAGATAGGTTTTATGTTGGGTAGGCACTCATTTAATAATACGCGTAGGGTCCTGAATCTGCTGGAGTGGGCTCGGGCTGAGGGAACCCCCCTCCTGACCCTGTCGGTGGATGCTGAAAAAGCTTTTGGCAGGGTCGGGTGGGGGTTTTTGAGGAGAACTCTCTCACAATTCGGTTTTGAGGGGTGGTTCATGGATGCAGTTGGGGCTATTTATTCAAACCCTTCAGCTCATATAGTAACTCGTGATATATGCTGAGACTGGTTCAGTATTAATAATGGGACAAGGCAGGGGTGCCCTCTTTCTCTATCAATAGAACCTTTGGCGAATAATATCAGACAAAATGATAGGATTAGAGGAATGGGTACACAAGATGATAAATGGAAGATATGTTTGTATGCAGATTATATTTTAATTTCTATTACAGAGCCTCGTGTTTCCCTCCCATATTTAATGCAAGAATTTGATAACTATAATAGTGTCTCAAACTATAGCTTGAATATGAATAAAACAATAGCTATGTCTATCAATATACAAAGAGACAAATTAACTATTTAAGAAAGATTTTGATTTTAAATGGACGGAAAAAAGAGTTTCCATATCTAGGGGTGACTAGTAGTATTACATCTTATATTTGGAGAGGGAAGAGACCAAGAATTAATACGTACACCCTATCTAGGAAAGCCCAACAGGGCGGATTAGGATACCCCTTAATTTCCCAAATATATCAGGCCAATATGCTGGTACATGCCAGCAATCTCCAATTAAGTGATTCTAAAAATCAAGACTGGTACAAGATCGAAGTAGCTAGAATTGGACTAGATAACCTTGAACTTCTCCTTTGGAGAGAAGCAAGTCAGAATAATCAAATGGTTGAGATTCCATCTCAATATCCTCTATCTTTATTACAAACACTAAAATAATGGAATATTATAAAGAAAAAACTAAAAATCAACAAAAAACTTTGAGAACTTGGGTTTAAGCTCTTTAGAACACTATATGCTGGAGATTAATCTGGTAAACTGGTATAAACAGGGCCGGTGCAAGGATTTTTGCCGTCCTAGGCAAAAGTAAAGTTTGCCGCCCCCCCCCACGTGACATCACAATGCCCCACCCATATGATCTGCCATGTTAACTAACGCCAGTACTGCAGTGCCACCGTGTTTACATTAAAAGGCCTGCAGGGACAGGCTATAGACACCAGAACCACTACATTAAGCTGCAGTGGTTCTGGGGACTATAGTGTTTCTTTAATGTGAGGTAAATTAGAGATTAGTGCCACGAATAATATACTAGATTGCCTACTTACAACCAGATGAGGATGATGATGGGCTCTAGCTGCAGTCTGGCACAACTGGTCTGGTGTAGAACAGGATCTCTGGAGGCTGTTTGTAACTGTGGTCACAAAAATCAATGTTCTGGGAGAACGGGAAGCAGCTCCATTTTTTGGGGGACCTTTACACAGCTCAGGGTCCACCTTCATGTTCCACCAATGAGTTTGTTCACAGGGGGTGGAGTGTGTAGGGGATGTCCTGATATGTGTGTAAGGAATGCATTGAATACAAAAAAATCATATATACAGGCACTCTTTTATCCGTATATGGTGCAAAGTATCTAGGTGGCCCTAAAGCCTCCTAATAATCAAGAATTCAATAATTGATACTGCACTCAAAAAAACAATTGTGGTAAGAATATAAAGTAGTATTTAATGTCTAATTGATATAAAGTTGTATAAAATAGTTAGTAAATTTCATAAACATGCATACAAATATATACAAAAATTATAAACAATAATTTAAAGTGATTAAAAAGTGATTAAATAGCAGCCAATGTGATTTCATGTGCAAAAAAAGATCATGACAAGAGCTGACTCATAAATATGTATTAGGTATCTAGTTCTGTAGTAAATTCCATATATAGAGCATTCGACAGAATGTTAGCAGGGAATATATACCATAATGCAACAATGTGTACACATGAGAGATTTGGAAAAATTGAAAAACATGAAAAAAAAATTTAATAAGAAAAATAGAAACTCAAAAAAAGAAAAAAAAAAAGAAAAAATGAATGACGAAAAAATGTATATACAGTCCAGTGTGCACACTTTGTATACTGGGTAGATCTCACCAGTGTATCCTGTAGAGGAAATATAACTCCCAATGAGGCATCCATATTGTAGCCGTCAAAATATTATATAAATAGTTCCTTTCTGATTTGAGGGAAACTCCACGTCCTTGCCCAGTGTGTGGAAATAGTGCTGGCTCTTGAAATGTCAGGCGGGCTGCGCGCTCGGAACCTTCCTGTTCCTTTGATGGCCCTGTGCAATTAAAATAGCGTTATGTATCTGTATTTATCTGGTATCCGGCGCGACCGCTTGTTCACGCGGGTCGCGCCCGAATGACGTCGTGCTGCTCCCATATGCGCTTGCGTAATTAGTCCCACAATGTGCGCATGCGCTTCAATGTCTTCTATGCGCATGCATAAGGAATGCATTGTGTGAGTCACTCTCTTTCCCCCCCTCCCTCCCTTGTCACTCTCTTTTTCCCCCCTCCCTCCCTTGTCACTCTTTTTCCCCCCTCCCTCCCTTGTCACTCTTTTTCCCCCCTCCCTCCCTTGTCACTCTTTTTCCCCCCTCCCTCCCTTGTCACTCTCTTTCTCCCCCTCCCTCCCTTGTCACTCTCTTTCCCCCCTCCCTCCCTCGTCACTCTCTTTATCCCCCCTCCCTCCCTTGTCACTCTCTTTCTCCCCCTTGTACCTCTCTTTCTCCCCACTCTCTTTCTCCCCCTCCCCACTCCCCACCTCCCTCCCTTGTCACTCTCTTTCTCCCCCCTCCCTCCCTTGTCACTCCCTTTCTCCCCCCTCCCTCCCTTGTCACTCTCATTCTCCCCCTCCCATCCTTGTAACTCACTTTCTCCCCCCTCCCTCCCTTGTCACTCTTTCTCCCCACTCTCTTTCTCCCCCCATTGTCACTCTCCTTCTCCCCACTCGTTTTCTGCCCTCTCCTTTCCTCCCCACTCTCTTTCTCCCCCCTCCCTCCCCACTCTTTCTCCCCCCTCTTTCTCCCCCCTCCCCACTCTCTTTGTCTCCCTCCCTCCCTCCCAACTCTCTTTCTCCCCCCTCCCTCCTCCCCACTCTCTTTCTCCCCCCACCTCTAATGTAGCGTGGCCGAGCTCTGTATGGTCCGCGGGTACAGGGAGCTTTTGTTTCCTGTACCCGGCCGGACTAACAGGAAGTGCACACTTAGTGTGCACTTCCTGTTAGTCCGGCCGGGTACAGGAGACAGATGCTGTCCCCCCCGACCTCCCTTGTCACTCTCTTTACCCCCTCCCTCCCTTGTCACTCTCTTTACCCCATGTCACTCTCTTTCCCCCATCCCTCCCTTGTCAATATCTTCCCCCCTCCCTCCCTTGTCAATATCTTCCCCCTCCCTTGTCACTCTCTTCCCCCCTCCCTTGTCACTCTCTTCCCCCCTCCCTTGTCACTCTCTTCCCCCCTCCCTTGTCACTCTCTTCCCCCCCTCCCTTGTCACTCTCTTCCCCCCCTCCCTTGTCACTCTCTCCTCCCCTCCCTTGTCACTCTCTCCCCCCCTCCCTTGTCACTCTCTCCCCCCCTCCCTTGTCACTCTCTCCCCCCAACCCTTGTCACTCTCTCCCACCCTCCCTTGTCACTCTCTCCCCCCAACCCTTGTCACTCTCTTCCCCCTTCCTTGTCACTCTCTTTCTCCCCCCTCCCTCCCTTGTCACTCTCTTTCACACCCTCCCTCCCTTGTCACTCTCTTTCTCCCCCCTCCCTCCCTTGTCACTCTCTTTCACACCCTCCCTCCCTTGTCACTCTCTTTCTCCCCCTCCCTCCCTTGTCACTCTCTTTCTCCCCCCTCCCTCCCTTGTCACTCTCTTTCTCCCCCTCCCTCCCGTGTCACTCTCTTTCCCCCCTCCCTCCCTTGTCACTCACTTTCTCCCCCTCCCTCCCTTGTCACTCTCTTTGCCCCATGTCACTCTCTTTCCCCCATCCCTCCCTTGTCACTCTCTTCCCCCCATCCCTTGTCACTCTCTCCCCCCTCCCTTGTCACTCTCTCCCCCCTCCCTTGTCACTCTCTTCCCCCCCTCCCTTGTCACTCTCTTTCTCCCCCTCCCTCTCTTTCACTCTCTTTCTCCCCACTCGTTTTCTCCCCTCTCCTTCCCTCCCCACTCTCTTTCTCCCCCCTCCCTCCCCACTCTTTCTCCCCCTCCCCACTCTCTTTGTCTCCCTCCCTCCCTCCCAACTCTCTTTCTCCCCCCTCCCTCCTCCCCACTCTCTTTCTCCCCCCACCTCTAATGTAGCGTGGCCGAGCTCTGTATGGTCCGCGGGTACAGGGAGCTTTTGTTTCCTGTACCCGGCCAGGCTAACAGGAAGTGCACACTTAGTGTGCACTTCCAGTTAGTCCGGCCGGGTACAGGAGACAGATGCTGTCCCCCCCGACCTCCCTTGTCACTCTCTTTACCCCCTCCCTCCCTTGTCACTCTCTTTACCCCATGTCACTCTCTTTCCCCCATCCCTCCCTTGTCAATATCTTCCCCCCTCCCTTGTCACTCTCTTCCCCCCCTCCCTTGTCACTCTCTTCCCCCCCTCCCTTGTCACTCTCTTCCCCCCCTCCCTTGTCACTCTCTTCCCCCCCTCCCTTGTCACTCTCTTCCCCCCTGCCTTGTCACTCTCTTCCCCCTCCCTTGTCACTCTCTTCCCCCCTCCCTTGTCACTCTCTTCCCCCCTCCCTTGTCACTCTCTTCCCCCCTCCCTTGTCACTCTCTTCCCCCCTCCCTTGTCACTCTCTTCCCCCCTCCCTTGTCACTCTCTCCCCCCCCTTGTCACTCTCTCCCCCCAACCCTTGTCACTCTCTTCCCCCTCCCTTGTCACTCTCTTTCTCCCCCCTCCCTCCCTTGTCACTCTCTTTCTCCCCCTCCCTCCCTTGTCACTCTCTTTCTCCCCCTCCCTCCCTTGTCACTCTCTTTCTCCCCCTCCCTCCCTTGTCACTTTCTTTCTCCCTCCTCCCTCCCTTGTCACTCTCTTTCTCCCCCTCCCTTGTCACTCTCTTTCTCCCCCTCCCTTGTCACTCTCTTTCTCCCCCCTCCCCTGTCACTCTCTTTCTCCCCCCTCCCCTGTCACTCTCTTTCTCCCCCCTCCCTCCCTTGTCACTCTCTTTCTCCCCCCTCCCTCCCTTGTCACTCTCTTTCTCCCCCCTCCCTCCCTTGTCACTCTCTTTCTCCCCCCTCCCTCCCTTGTCACTCTCTTTCTCCCCCCTCCCTCCCTTGTCACTCTCTTTCTCCCCCCTCCCTCCCTTGTCACTCTCTTTCTCCCCCCTCCCTCCCTTGTCACTCACTTTCTCCCCCCTCCCTCCCTTGTCACTCTCTTCCCCCCATCCCTCCCTTGTCACTCTCTTCCCCCCCATCCCTTGTCACTCTCTCCCCCCTCCCTTGTGTCACGTCTAAACATTTGTTATGAAGGAACACAACTGCAGATTTCGTATAGTTGAATTTTTATTAACGAAAGTAAAAGGAAAAGACTTTAATTCCAATTTACAGGTACTGAAGCTTTAAGTAGTAAATGATAACTGAAGTCCACAGTTACAGGAACTGTAGCTTTAAGGAGTAAACGGTAGTAAATTGCAGACACTGAATCAATAAAGAGTCTCTTAGTAGAGTTAACGGTTTAGGTGATAAGTAATTACAATAGCTGTTCCATACTTTAACTGAAGCAAGACAGATGCAGATAACTGATATGAAGTATGAGTTGAAGTTAGCTGTAACGGGATTGTTTTTACCGAAGGACTTTTGGAGACAGGTAATAACAGCTTTTAGATGCAACTCTTATCACATTGGTTTTACTTAGCTTCCGGCACATAGAACACTGGTTCCCGAGATCTCCTCAGAGGCGTATGAAGAGTGTTTAATCTTTAGTCGTGGATGAGGAGAGGTGAAGGGAACTTTGCAGAGTCTTTCAGTCCGGTCTGGTAGCAGAGGCTTTCACCATGAAGTTGTAGCCGGGTTGTGAGTAAGGAACGTAGTTCAATAATCCAGCCCAGATCAGCTGGTGCAGTCAGATTAAATAGGCAGACCGTGTCATAAAGGGGTGTGGCTAGGCTCCGTGGAACCAGGAAGTAAGAGGATACCATAGTTAAGGCATGACAGTACCCCCTCTTTAATGAGCAACCTCTGGGTGCTATTGACTTGGTTTAGAAGGGTAACGCTTGTGAAATTTGGAAATCAATATGTCAGCATGAACGACAGAGGAGTTTTCCCATGTATCTTCATCAATTTCATATCCTTTCCATCTGATGAGGTATTGTAAGGAGCCACGATGGATCCTTGAATCCAGTATACTTTGAATTTCGTATTCTTCTTCACCCTGGACCAATATGGGATCAGGAGAAGTAGTGACATTTCTTTGGAAAGGGTCAGGATGATGAGGCTTCAACAAGGACAATTGATTGGATCTTTGGCATACAGAACAAGATTTGACATAAGATTCGATAGTTTGGTCTTGACGAGGCCACCAACAGTATCTTTTAGACAATTCAAGGGTCCTTTTCATACCTGGATGACCTGCCAGAGGAGAATCATGAATAAATTCAAGTACTTTAATTCTGAAAGAGGGAGGTACATAAATCCGGTCTTTAAAATAGTAGAGACCGTTTTTCTTGGATAATTTCATTGATTTAGGAAGTTCAAGAGCATCTTCACTGAGACCTTTAATGTCGTCAATAAGAGAAGATAAGATTCCAATGACTTTAGGCAAAGGAGGTTCTTGAGGAGTTTTGTGTTGAGAAAGGACGGCTCCAATTGCAAATTCCGAAGCATCCGTTTCAAGGACATAAGGATATGAAGGATTTGGAAGTTGAAGGATAGGAGCTGTTGTAAACTTTCTCTTTAATTCACCAATGACTGTAGGAGGAGGAGACTCCAGCTCGGTGTCAGAACAACATGAGGTTTTAGCTGGTTCTTTCGTAGACTGAAGAATTGGAATTTGCTGTAAACATGTTTCTTTACAATAATGTGAGTTAAAGGTGAGAGAGAAAGGAAACCATGAGATTTGAGGGTTGTGGTTCCTTAACCAGTTGATCCCTAATATAATAGGAAAAAATGGTGATGAGATAACATCAAATATAAGACTTTCCGTATGAGTATGATTGATGGTTACTGTTAGAGGGACGGATTCATGAAGTATTGGTCCCGATGAGATGAGGGACCCGTCAATCACTTTAACAGGTACAGAAGTTCTTTTACGAACACACGGAATTTTATTCTTTGTTACAAAGGCTGAGTCGATGAATACTCCATTTGCACCGGAATCGATAACAGCCTTGGTTATGATTCTTTTATTGTCCCACTGTAATACAAGAACGATAGGGGACATTTGAGTATTTGCTGTAGAGGGAAGTACACTTAGGATGGAAGAGGCATGAGACTGCCTTCTGCCTTTTATCCGTTTTAATGAAGGACAATCAGAGACTAAATGAACTTGAGAGGCACAATACATGCAGAGGTTTAACATACGTCTTCGATTTTTCTCTTCAGGAGTGAGGGGACTTCTTATTATCCCTATTTCCATAGGTTCGATTGGTTCAGATGGGTTGTCAGGAGGCTTTGGAGCCCCTATTTCCATAGGTTCACTTGGTATGGAATTCTTATCTGGAGCTTTTGAGGGAGTGAAAGGTTTGCGGTCTTTTGAATGTGAAAGGGCTTTTTCGGCCTTTCTTTCTCTTAATCTTCTGTCAATGCTGATTGATAGGCGAATTAGAGCGTTCAAATTAGTAGGGAGTTCTGTTCTAGATAATTCATCTTTTACAGCTTCCGATAAACCAATTCGAAACTGGTTGCGCAATGTGATGTCATTCCATTGCGTTTCTATAGCCCATCTTTTGAATTCAGCAATGTAATCTTCAACGGGTCTATTTCTTTGCTGTAGTGTTCTGATTGTTAAATCAGCTGTAGCTTGTTTGTTAGGATCTTCATAGAGAAGAGACATGGCTTCAAAAAATTCATCTAGTGAATCTAAAATGGGGTCATCGTTTTCCAGAAAGGAATGAGCCCATGACATAGGTTCACCTCTTAGAAAGGAAATAACCGAACAAACTTTAGTTCTTTCTGTAGGATAGGATCTAGGTTTCAAAGCAATTAAAAGTTTGCAAGAGTTGAGGAACTCCCTGTATTTTGAACGATCTCCATAGAACTTTTCAGGGTTACACACAGCAGGATCACTAGCCGAGTGCAGAGTAGTATGAGGAGTATGAGTTTGTAAATCTCTGATATAAGTGAGAAGTCTTTCGTTAGTAACTTGCAGGTCTTGCACACTTTGGGCTAGTGCATTAACTCTTTGATTCAGCGTAGTTATAGTAGAATCGAAATCTGCTGGATCCATTACAATGGCTGGATTATTCTGTCATGTTTAAACATTTGTTATGAAGGAACACAACTGCAGATTTCGTATAGTTGAATTTTTATTAACGAAAGTAAAAGGAAAAGACTTTAATTCCAATTTACAGGTACTGAAGCTTTAAGTAGTAAATGATAACTGAAGTCCACAGTTACAGGCACTGTAGCTTTAAGGAGTAAACGGTAGTAAATTGCAGACACTGAATCAATAAAGAGTCTCTTAGTAGAGTTAACGGTTTAGGTGATAAGTAATTACAATAGCTGTTCCATACTTTAACTGAAGCAAGACAGATGCAGATAACTGATATGAAGTATGAGTTGAAGTTAGCTGTAACGGGATTGTTTTTACCGAAGGACTTTTGGAGACAGGTAATAACAGCTTTTAGATGCAACTCTTATCACATTGGTTTTACTTAGCTTCCGGCACATAGAACACTGGTTCCCGAGATCTCCTCAGAGGCGTATGAAGAGTGTTTAATCTTTAGTCGTGGATGAGGAGAGGTGAAGGGAACTTTGCAGAGTCTTTCAGTCCGGTCTGGTAGCAGAGGCTTTCACCATGAAGTTGTAGCCGGGTTGTGAGTAAGGAACGTAGTTCAATAATCCAGCCCAGATCAGCTGGTGCAGTCAGATTAAATAGGCAGACCGTGTCATAAAGGGGTGTGGCTAGGCTCCGTGGAACCAGGAAGTAAGAGGATACCATAGTTAAGGCATGACACCTTGTCACTCTCTCCCCCCCTCCCTTGTAACTCTCTTCCCCCTCCCTTGTCACTCTCTTTCTCTCCCTCCCTCCCTTGTCACTCTCTTTCTCCCCCTCCCTCTCTTGTCACTCACTTTCTCCCCCCTCCCTCCCTTGTCACTCTCTTTCTCCCCCCTCCCTCCCTTGTCACTTACTTTCTCCCCCCTCCCTCGTCACTCACTTTCTCCCCCCTCCCTCCCTTGTCACTCTTTCTCCCCCCTCCCTCGTCACTCACTTTCTCCCCCCTCCCTCCCTTGTCACTCACTTTCTCCCCCCTGCCTCCCTTGTCACTTTCTTTCTCCCCCTTGTACCTCTCTTTCTCCCCACTCTCTTTCTCCCCACTCCCCACTCCCCACCTCCCTACCTCCCTCCCCCCTCCCCACTCTCTTTCTCCCCCCTCCCTCGCTTGTCACTCTCTTTCTCCCCCTCCCTCCCTTGTCACTCACTTTCTCCCCCCTCCCTCCCTTGTCACTCTTTCTCCCCACTTGTCACTCTCTTTCTCCCCACTCGTTTTCTCCCCTCTCCTTCCCTCCCCACTCTCTTTCTCCCCCCACTCTCTTTCTCCCCCCTCCCTCCCCACTCTTTCTCCCCCCTCCCCACTCTCTTTGTCTCCCTCCCTCCCTCCCAACTCTCTTTCTCCCCCTCCCTCCTCCCCACTCTCTTTCTCCCCCCACCTCTATTGTAGCGTGGCCGAGCTCTGTATGGTCCGTGGGTACAGGGAGCTTGTGTTTCCTGTACCCGGCAAACTAACAGGAAGTGCACACTTAGTGTGCACTTCCTGTTAGTCCGGCCGGGTACAGGAGACAGATGCTGTCCCCCCCGACCTCCCTTGTCACTCTCTTTACCCCCTCCCTCCCTTGTCACTCTCTTTACCCCATGTCACTCTCTTTCCCCCATCCCTCCCTTGTCAATATCTTCCCCCCTCCCTTGTCACTCTCTTCCCCCCTCCCTTGTCACTCTCTTCCCCCCCCCCTTGTCACTCTCTTCCCCCCCTCCCTTGTCACTCTCTCCCCCCTCCCTTGTCACTCTCTTCCCCCCCTCCCTTGTCACTCTCTCCCCCCTCCCTTGTCACTCTCTCCCCCCTCCCTTGTCACTCTCTCCCCCCTCCCTTGTCACTCTCTCCCCCCCTCCCTTGTCACTCTCTTTCTCCCCCCTCCCTCCCTTGTCACTCTCTTTCTCCCCCTCCCTCCCTTGTCACTCTCTTTCTCCCCCCTCCCTCCCTTGTCACTCTCTTTCTCCCCTCCCTCCCTTGTCACTCTCTTCCCCCCCTCCCTCCCTTGTCACTCACTTTCTCCCCCCTCCCTCCCTTGTCACTCACTTTCTCCCCCCTCCCTCCCTTGTCACTCTCTTTGCCCCATGTCACTCTCTTTCCCCCATCCCTCCCTTGTCACTCTCTTCCCCCCTCCATTGTCACTCTCTCCCCCCCCTTGTCACTCTCTTCCCCCTCCCTTGTCACTCTCTTTCTCCCCCTTCCCTCCCCACTCTCTTGCTCCCCCTCCCTCCCTTGTCACTCTCTTTCTCCCCCCTCCCTCCCTTGTCACTCTCTTTCTCCCCCTCCCTCTCTTGTCACTCTCTTTCTCCCCCCTCCCTCCCTTGTCACTCTCTTCCCCCCCTCCCTCCCTTGTCACTCTCTTCCCCCCTCCCTCCCTTGTCACTCTCTTCCCCCTCCCTCCCTTGTCACTCTCTTTCTCCCCCTCCCTCCCTTGTCACTCTCTTTCTCCCCCCTCCCTCCCTTGTCACTCACTTTCTCCCCCCTCCCTCGTCACTCACTTTCCCCCCCCTCCCTCCCTTGTCACTCTCTTTCTCCCCACTCTCTTTCTCCCCACTCTCTTTCTTCCCCTCCCTCCCTCCCCATTCTCTTTCTTTCCCTCCCCCACTATCTTTCTTCCCCTCCCTCCCTCCCCACTCTCTTTTTCTCCCCCCTCCCTCCCCACTCTCTTTCTCCCCACTCTCTTTCTCCCCCTCCCTCCCTTGTCACTCACTTTCTCCCCCTCCCTCCCTTGTCACTCTCTTTCTCCCCCCTCCCTCCCTTGTCACTCTCTTTCCCCCCATCCCTCCCTTGTCACTCTCTCCCCCCTCCCTTGTCACTCTCTTCCCCCTCCCTTGTCACTCTCCCCCCCCTCCCTTGTCACTCTCTTCCCCCTCCCTTGTCACTCTCTTCCCCCTCCCTTGTCACTCTCTTTCTCCCCCTTCCCTCCCCACTCTCTTGCTCCCCCTCCCTCTCTTGTCACTCTCTTTCTCCCCCTCCCTTTCTTGTCACTCTCTTTCTCCCCCCTCCCTCCCTTGTCACTCTCTTCCCCCCTCCCTGCCTTGTCACTCTCTTCTCCCCTCCCTCCCTTGTCACTTTCTTTCTCCCCCCTCCCTCCCTTTTCACTCACTTTCTCCCCACTCTCTTTCTCCCCACTCTCTTTCTTCCCCTCCCTCCCTCCCCATTCTCTTTCTTTCCCTCCCCACTCTCTTTTTCTCCCCACTCTCTTTCTCCCCCCTCTCTTTCTCCCCCTCCCTCCCTTGTCACTTTCTTTCTCCCCCTCCCTCCCTTGTCACTCTCTTTCTCCCCCTCCCTTCCTTGTCACTCACTTTCTCCCCCCTCCCTCCCTTGTCACTTACTTTCTCCCCCTCCCTCCCTTGTCACTCACTTTCTCCCCCTCCCTCCCTTGTCACTCTCTTTCTCCCCACTCTCTTTCTCCCCACTCTCTTTCTCCCCCTCCCTCTCTTACCACTCTCTTTCTTCCCCCCCTCCCTCCCCACTCTCTTTCTCCCCCTCCCTCCCCACTCTCTTTCTCCCCCTCCCTCCCCACTCTCTTTCTCCCCCCTCCCTCCCTTGTCACTCTCTTTCTCCCCCCTCCCTCCCTTGTCACTCTCTTTCTCCCCCTCCCTCCCTTGTCACTCACTTTCTCCCCCTCCCTCCCTTTTCACTCACTTTCTCCCCCTCCCTCCCTTTTCACTCTCTCCCCCTCCCTCCCTTGTCAATCTTTTTCCCCTCTCCTTCCCTCCCAACTCTTTCTCCCCTCTCCTTCCCTCCCCTCTCTTTCTCCCCCCTCCCTCCCCCCTCCCTCCCTTGTCACTTTCTTTCTCCCCCCTCCCTCCCTTGTCACTCTCTTTCTCCCCCTCCCTCCCTTGTCACTCACTTTCTCCCCCTCCCTCCCTTGTCACTCTCTTTCTCCCCCCTCCCTCCCTTGTCACTCTCTTTCCCCCCATCCCTCCCTTGTCACTCTCTCCCCCCCTCCCTTGTCACTCTCTTCCCCCTCCCTTGTCACTCTCCCCCCCTCCCTTGTCACTCTCTTCCCCCTCCCTTGTCACTCTCTTTCTCCCCCTTCCCTCCCCACTCTCTTGCTCCCCCTCCCTCCCTTGTCACACTCTTTCTCCCCCCTCCCTCTCTTGTCACTCTCTTTCTCCCCCCTCCCTTTCTTGTCACTCTCTTTCTCCCCCCTCCCTCCCTTGTCACTCTCTTCCCCCCTCCCTGCCTTGTCACTCTCTTCTCCCCTCCCTCCCTTGTCACTCTCTTTCTCCCCCTCCCTCCCTTGTCACTTTCTTTCTCCCCCCTCCCTCCCTTTTCACTCTCTTTCTCCCCACTCTCTTTCTCCCCCTCCCTCTCTTACCACTCTCTTTCTTCCCCCCCTCCCTCCCCACTCTCTTTCTCCCCCTCCCTCCCCACTCTCTTTCTCCCCCTCCCTCCCCACTCTCTTTCTCCCCCCTCCCTCCCTTGTCACTCTCTTTCTCCCCCCTCCCTCCCTTGTCACTCTCTTTCTCCCCCTCCCTCCCTTGTCACTCACTTTCTCCCCCTCCCTCCCTTTTCACTCTCTCCCCCTCCCTCCCTTGTCAATCTTTTTCCCCTCTCCTTCCCTCCCAACTCTTTCTCCCCTCTCCTTCCCTCCCCACTCTTTCTCCCCCCTCCCTCCCCACTCTTTCTCCCCCCTCCCTCCTTTGTCACTTTCTTTCTCCCCCCTCCCTCCCTTGTCACTCACTTTCTCCCCCTCCCTCCCTTGTCACTCTCTTTCTCCCCCCTCCCTCCCTTGTCACTCTATTTCCCCCCATCCCTCCCTTGTCACTCTCTTCCCCCTCCCTTGTCACTCTCTTCCCCCTCCCTTGTCACTCCCCCCCCTCCCTTGTCACTCTCTTCCCCCTCCCTTGTCACTCTCTTTCTCCCCCTTCCCTCCCCACTCTCTTGCTCCCCCTCCCTCCCTTGTCACTCTCTTTCTCCCCCCTCCCTCTCTTGTCACTCTCTTTCTCCCCCCTCCCTTACTTGTCACTCTCTTTCTCCCCCCTCCCTCCCTTGTCACTCTCTTCCCCCCTCCCTGCCTTGTCACTCTCTTCTCCCCTCCCTCCCTTGTCACTCTCTTTCTCCCCCTCCCTCCCTTGTCACTCTCTTTCTCCCCCTCCCTCCCTTGTCACTCACTTTCTCCCCCCTCCCTCCCTTGTCACTTACTTTCTCCCCCTCCCTCCCTTGTCACTCACTTTCTCCCCCTCCCTCCCTTGTCACTCTCTTTCTCCCCCTCCCTCCCTTGTCACTCTCTTTCTCCCCACTCTCTTTCTCCCCACTCTCTTTCTCCCCCTCCCTCTCTTACCACTCTCTTTCTTCCCCCCTCCCTCCCCACTCTCTTTCTCCCCCTCCCTCCCCACTCTCTTTCTCCCCCTCCCTCCCCACTCTCTTTCTCCCCCCTCCCTCCCTCGTCACTCTCTTTCTCCCCCCTCCCTCCCTTGTCACTCTCTTTCTCCCCCTCCCTCCCTTTTCACTCACTTTCTCCCCCTCCCTCCCTTTTCACTCTCTCCCCCTCCCTCCCTTGTCAATCTTTTTCCCCTCTCCTTCCCTCCCAACTCTTTCTCCCCTCTCCTTCCCTCCCCACTCTTTCTCCCCCCTCCCTCCCCACTCTTTCTCCCCCCTCCCTCCCCACTCTTTCTCCCCCCTCCCTCCCCACTCTTTCTCCCCCCTCCCCACTCTCTTTGTCTCCCTCCCTCCCTCCCAACTCTCTTTCTCCCCCCTCCCTCCTCCCCACTATCTTTCTCCCCCCACCACTTTTGTAGCGTGGCCGAGCTCTGTATGGTCCGCGGGTACAGGGAGCTTTTGTTTCCTGTACCCGGCCGGACTAACAGGAAGTGCACACTTAGTGTGCACTTCCTGTTAGTCCGGCCGGGTACAGGAGACAGATGCTGTCCCCCCCGACCTCCCTTGTCACTCTCTTTACCCCCTCCCTCCCTTGTCAATATCTTCCCCCTCCCTTGTCACTCTCTTCCCCCCCTCCATTGTCACTCTCTTCCCCCCCTCCCTTGTCACTCTCTCCCCCCTCCCTTGTCACTCTCTTCCCCCCTCCCTTGTCACTCTCTCCCTCCTCCCTTGTCACTCTCTCCCCCCCTCCCTTGTCACTCTCTCCCCCCCTCCCTTGTCACTCTCTTTCTCCCCCCTCCCTCCCTTGTCACTCTCTTTCTCCCCCTCCCTCCCTTGTCACTCTCTTTCTCCCCCCCCTCCCTTGTCACTCTCTTTCTCCCCCCTCCCTCCCTTGTCACTCTCTTTCCCCCCAATCCCTCCCTTGTCACTCTCTCCCCCCCTCCCTTGTCACTCTCTTCCCCCTCCCTTGTCACTCTCCCCCCTCCCTTGTCACTCTCTTCCCCCCTCCCTTGTCACTCTCTTCCCCCCTCCCTTGTCACTCTCTTCCCCCTCCCTTGTCACTCTCTTTCTCCCCCTTCCCTCCCCACTCTCTTGCTCCCCCTCCCTCCCTTGTCACTCTCTTTCTCCCCCCTCCCTCCCTTGTCACTCTCTTTCTCCCCCCTCCCTCTCTTGTCACTCTCTTTCTCCCCCCTCCCTCTCTTGTCACTCTCTTTCTCCCCCCTCCCTCCCTTGTCACTCTCTTCCCCCCTCCCTCCCTTGTCACTCTCTTCCCCCCTCCCTCCCTTGTCACTCTCTTCCCCCCTCCCTCCCTTGTCACTCTCTTTCTCCCCCTCCCTCCCTTGTCACTTTCTTTCTCCCCCCTCCCTCCCTTTTCACTCACTTTCTCCCCCCTCCCTTGTCACTCACTTTCTCCCCCCTCCCTCCCTTGTCACTCTCTTTCTCCCCACTCTCTTTCTCCCCACTCTCTTTCTTCCCCTCCCTCCCTCCCCATTCTCTTTCTTTCCCTCCCCACTCTCTTTTTCTCCCCACTCTCTTTCTCCCCCCTCTCTTTCTCCCCCTCCCTCCCTTGTCACTTTCTTTCTCCCCCTCCCTCCCTTGTCACTCTCTTTCTCCCCCTCCCTCCCTTGTCACTCACTTTCTCCCCCCTCCCTCCCTTGTCACTTACTTTCTCCCCCTCCCTCCCTTGTCACTCTCTTTCTCCCCACTCTCTTTCTCCCCACTCTCTTTCTCCCCCTCCCTCTGTTACCACTCTCTTTCTTCCCCCCCTCCCTCCCCACTCTCTTTCTCCCCCTCCCTCCCCACTCTCTTTCTCCCCCTCCCTCCCCACTCTCTTTCTCCCCCTCCCTCCCCACTCTCTTTCTCCCCCCTCCCTCCCTTGTCACTCTCTTTCTCCCCCCTCCCTCCCTTGTCCCTCTCTTTCTCCCCCTCCCTCCCTTGTCACTCACTTTCTCCCCCTCCCTCCCTTTTCACTCACTTTCTCCCCCTCCCTCCCTTTTCACTCTCTCCCCCTCCCTCCCTTGTCAATCTTTTTCCCCTCTCCTTCCCTCCCAACTCTTTCTCCCCTCTCCTTCCCTCCCCACTCTTTCTCCCCCCTCCCTCCCCACTCTTTCTCCCCCCTCCCTCCCCACTCTTTCTCCCCCCTCCCTCCCCACTCTTTCTCCCCCCTCCCTCCCCACTCTCTTTGTCTCCCTCCCTCCCAACTCTCTTTCTCCCCCCTCCCTCCTCCCCACTCTCTTTCTCCCCCCACCACTTTTGTAGCGTGGCCGAGCTCTGTATGGTCCGCGGGTACAGGGAGCTTTTGTTTCCTGTACCCGGCCGGACTAACAGGAAGTGCACACTTAGTGTGCACTTCCTGTTAGTCCGGCCGGGTACAGGAGACAGATGCTGTCCCCCCCGACCTCCCTTGTCACTCTCTTTACCCCCTCCCTCCCTTGTCAATATCTTCCCCCCTCCCTTGTCACTCTCTTCCCCCCCTCCCTTGTCACTCTCTTCCCCCCCTCCCTTGTCACTCTCTCCCCCCCTCCCTTGTCACTCTCTCCCCCCCCTTGTCACTCTCTCCCCCCTCCCTTGTCACTCTCTCCCCCCTCCCTTGTCACTCTCTCCCCCCTCCCTTGTCACTCTCTTTCTCCCCCTCCCTCCCTTATCACTCTCTTTCTCCCCCTCCCTCCCTTGTCACTCTCTTTCTCCCCCCTCCCTTGTCACTCTCTTTCTCCCCCCTCCCTCCCTTGTCACTCTCTTCCCCCCTCCCTTGTCACTCTCTCCCCCCCTCCCTTGTCACTCTCTCCCCCCCTCCCTTGTCACTCTCTCCCCCCCCCCTTGTCACTCTCTCCCCCCTCCCTTGTCACTCTCTCCCCCCTCCCTTGTCACTCTCTCCCCCCTCCCTTGTCACTCTCTTTCTCCCCCTCCCTCCCTTATCACTCTCTTTCTCCCCCTCCCTCCCTTGTCACTCTCTTTCTCCCCCCTCCCTTGTCACTCTCTTTCTCCCCCCTCCCTCCCTTGTCACTCTCTTCCCGCCCTCCCTCCCTTGTCACTCACTTTCTCCCCCCCTCCCTCCCTTGTCACTCACTTTCTCCCCCTCCCTCCCTTGTCACTCTCTTTCTCCCCACTCTCTTTCTCCCCACTCTCTTTCTTCCCCTCCCTCCCTCCCCATTCTCTTTCTTTCCCTCCCCACTCTCTTTCTTCCCCTCCCTCCCTCCCCACTCTCTTTTTCTCCCCCCTCTCTTTCTCCCCCCTCTCTTTCTCCCCCCTCCCTCCCTTGTCACTTTCTTTCTCCCCCTCCCTCCCTTGTCACTCTCTTTCTCCCCCTCCCTCCCTTGTCACTCACTTTCTCCCCCCTCCCTCCCTTGTCACTTACTTTCTCCCCCTCCCTCCCTTGTCACTCACTTTCTCCCCCTCCCTCCCATGTCACTCTCTTTCTCCCCACTCTCTTTCTCCCCACTCTCTTTCTCCCCCTCCCTCCCTTACCACTCTCTTTCTCCCCCCCCTCCCTCCCCACTCTCTTTCTCCCCCTCCTCCCTCCCCACTCTCTTTCTCCCCCTCCCTCCCCACTCTCTTTCTCCCCCTCCCTCCCCACTCTCTTTCTCCCCCTCCCTCCCCACTCTCTTTCTCCCCCCTCCCTCCCTTGTCACTCTCTTTCTCCCCCCTCCCTCCCTTGTCACTCTCTTTCTCCCCCTCCCTCCCTTGTCACTCTCTTTCTCCCCCTCCCTCCCTTGTCACTCTCTTTCTCCCCCTCCCTCCCTTGTCACTCACTTTCTCCCCCTCCCTCCCTTGTCAATCTTTCTCCCCTCTCCTTCCCTTGTCAATCTTTCTCCCCTCTCCTTCCCTCCCCACTCTTTCTCCCCTCTCCTTCCCTCCCCACTCTTTCTCCCCCCTCCCTCCCTCCCCACTCTCTCCCCCCTCCCTCCCCACTCTTTCTCCCCCCTCCCTCCCCACTCTCTCCCCCCTCCCTCCCCACTCTTTCTCCCCCCTCCCTCCCCACTCTTTCTCCCCCCTCCCTCCCCACTCTTTCTCCCCCCTCCCTCCCCACTCTTTCTCCCCCCTCCCTCCCCACTCTTTCTCCCCCCTCCCTCCCCACTCTTTCTCCCCCCTCCCTCCCCACTCTTTCTCCCCCCTCCCTCCCCACTCTTTCTCCCCCCTCCCTCCCCACTCTTTCTCCCCCCTCCCTCCCCACTCTTTCTCCCCCCTCCCTCCCCACTCTTTCTCCCCCCTCCCTCCCCACTCTTTCTCCCCCCTCCCTCCCCACTCTTTCTCCCCCCTCCCTCCCCACTCTTTCTCCCCCCTCCCTCCCCACTCTTTCTCCCCCCTCCCTCCCCACTCTTTCTCCCCCCTCCCCACTCTTTCTCCCCCCTCCCCACTCTTTCTCCCCCCTCCCCACTCTCTTTGTCTCCCTCCCTCCCTCCCTCCCAACTCTCTTTCTCCCCCCTCCCTCCTCCCCACTCTCTTTCTCCCCCACCTCTATTGTAGCGTGGCCAAGCTCTGTATGGTCCAAGCTCTGTATGGTGTGCACTTCCTGTTAGTCCGGCCGGGTACAGGAGACAGATGCTGTCCCCCCTGACCTCCCTTGTCACTCTCTTTACCCCCTCCCTCCCTTGTCACTCTCTTCCCCCCCTCCCTTGTCACTCTCTTCCCCCCCTCCCTTGTCAATCTCTTCCCCCCTCCCTTGTCACTCTCTTCCCCCCCTCCCTTGTCACTCTCTTCCCCCCCTCCCTTGTCACTCTCTTCCCCCCCCCTCCCTTGTCACTCTCTTCCCCCCCCTTGTCACCCGTCTAAAAAATTTAATAAAAAAAGAATTAAACAACACGTGAGAGGATTTTAAAGCCACACCATGTAGCCATTATCAAATCTAACAACTTTAATAAAGGTGCTCTTATATACACTAATACAATCAATGCACTTGATTCACTGGTTTACTTTGAACTGTTTTTAATATGTGATTTGATCAACCTTCCAGACATACAAATAGGTTTTTTCACTTTGGGTATTTTAGTAATAATTTATAAGTTGAGTAATTATATCATTCATTTATATAGCACCGTGACTCTTTATTTGTTATAAAATACATCAAAGGGCTTATATCTGGGCACTGTAGCACACTTTATATGTAATATATTTAATTAGCACTTTATGGGCACTTTTAATTATTAACTAAGCACTGTTAGTATATTTGCTATAGGTTTTAGTCACTAGATGGCGCAGTTAACTTTTGGAGACACGATTTGCTATAATGCAAACCATATATTATAGAGATACAAGTGTAATAAATATTACAGTTTGGGGCACTTTCTTTTTATCTCTACTTTGTTATCATGATTATCCATTCAGTGCCAATAACTTGTAATTATCCATTCAGTGCCAATATGCAAATAGTCTGGCAAAATACTAGGTTAGGAGAAAGTCCCCTTTTTATATATATATATATATATATATATATATATATATATATATATATATATATATATATATATATATATATATATATATATATATATTTTAATTTTTTCTTTTTTTATCTGAAAAGCATTATAAGCGATAGGGATAACATTATTGTATGCATGTAAATTGAAATAGTTTATCATTGCTATCATTGGTTTAAAAAAATAAAATCAGCCAGCTGAGTAATGCAATGAATTAATTATGTATAATTATTGGTAGACTTGTATATTACAAATAGGAATTGATGCAACCATGTGATTTTTCAGATACCTTTATATAAATGTGTAACTAAAGAATGATGAATTAATCAAGCAATCAAAAATGTTAAGAACTATGCACTTACAGGGGACCCTATAGTCACTAGAATCACTACAGCTTAAGTAGTTATGATGCCTAAAGACTGTCCCTGCAGGATTTTTAAGGGAACGCTATTGGATCAGAAACACAAAAATGTATACCTGACCGTATAGAGTTAAAATACCTCCCACCCCCTTAAATATAGTTAAATCTTACCGTTATTCCACTCTGCTGGTGCTGGTCCTGCCACTGATCTGCCTCCTTGGCTGACATCATCAGAAAAGGAAAGCATTGGATTGGCTGAGATTGTCAATTATCATGATCTCAGTCAAGGAGGAAGGCTGGGAGGCCAAATAACCCCCTGTTCAATCAGTATCTCCTCATAGAGATGCATTGAATCAGTGCATCTTTATGAGAAAAGTTCAGTGTCTCCAAGACTGCCCTAGGAAGCATCTCTAGTAGGTATTTTAGGAGTGGCCCCCTTACAGCCTAAGGAGGTGTTCTTAGGCTGTAATGTAAACACTTCCTTTTTTATGAATTAAAATAAAAATAAAATGGAATGTTTTACATTAGTGTTAAAAAGACAGGACCACTTCATTGAGTGCACAGGCAGAACAATCCCAATTAGTAAATCTCTTCACTAACATGTGGAGGCTTTTATGTTTATTTTGTTATTCACAAAATGTAATGTCATAAAATGGTACATTGCAAAGAATTTGTCATGGAACTGTTAAGTCATATGATTTTAAACAAGTCGAATCTTCATTTCTGCATATTTATAGGAGTAGTTGTGGCCTTTGCCAAGGTACCAGTTGATTCCATCAGCATAGGATCTGTGCTCCCCCTGCAGATAAAGTCCGTTTAGATTTGCGCCATGGCAATCGGCGTACCACCAGCCTCCTTTGTATAATCCAGCACAGCTACCACCTGCATGTGTATCATGATCCTGGTCTTTGGTAGAGAATTTCATTCCATTTAAACTCGCCATAGAATCACCTGAAAAATAACCCAATGGATACACATAATTAACTTTTAGGTCATATGATATACAGATTGAAAAAGCATCACCAATAAAAGGCCGTTCAGCTGCATTCACTAAGCTCAATGCGAACAGGTCCCTTCTCTGATGGCTAACAGACCCATTTCTTTAAATCCAGTCAATGTTTTCAGGCATATTCTGGGGAGTACATTTTAGTGGAGGCAAGTATATTCCTAAAATGAACTAGAAGTGCTTGTGTACACCTGGTCAACTTCTTTTTTTAATGCTATAGGAGCACAGGGGTCAAGACACACAGCACAAGAATGTCATGATGATTGACAATGTATGCCTCGCCATTGGTCTAATCTTGCATGATTATAAAAAAAATATATAACATGTTAATGTCATTTTTTATAAAAAATTTTTTTACATTTGCAGAGGTTGTAACATTGTTTTCTGAAGACCATGGTAAGTATCCTCTTTCCTGTGTGTAACGACAACTATGACATTACAATAGGGCTTTGGACCCTCCTAGAATGGGAGCTCGGCAACGTACTTGTGAGGCAAACTTTGAGGAGATTGATCATATGATGAATCAGTTTGCTCAAGCTTTCCAGACCTTGTTAGCCAGAAGGGCTAACCTCTCTTGACAACCCTGCACCTATGCTTCCCCAGACTGTGTCCATGTTGATAGAGACGTCTGATCAGAACACTATGACCACCTCCTAGATATGGCGACGATCCTAAAACCTGTCGAGGGTTTATCAAGCAAATTGATTTTTATTTTGAAACAGCCCCCAGTCATTTCCTACTGAACGGTCCAAAGTAGGATTCTTTATGCACCAACTAACAGACAAGGCTTTGGAGTTGGCTAATCTATTATAATAGGCATACAAGACTTTTGGTCTCTGATTACCAGACCTTGGTAAAGGTCTTACATAAGGTATTTGATCCACCTGGCAGAGAGAGGAGTGCAGCTATATCCATTATGAGAATAGAACAGGGAAATAGAACCATAGCAGATCATGCTATCAGTTTCTGCCCTCTTGTCTCTGAGTGGATTAGTATCTGCATTCATACATATGTCCATAACAAAGGTGGTTAACAAGAGTGTATTGGATGAGGTAGCAGCTAGAGATCTTCGAGTACCTTTGGAAGACCTAAGCAATTACCTGATAGAAACAGATAATCGGTTAAGGGAAAGGCACCTGCAGAGAAGAGTCAGACATCCTGCTGTAGCCATAACAACTAGGGTCTCAGTTCCTGATGTCACATTTGTATCGGATTCTGAACCTATGCAATTAGGAGCTACCAAACTGACTGAAGCTGAAAAACAGTATTGGAGAAAAGAGGGACTCTGCCTATATTGTGAAAGGGCATCTAAGAATAGATTGTCAGGTGCGTCCAGAAAACCGTCGCACCGAAGGTCGCTCAGGTTTGACATCTGAATCCCCCTTTTTGCCCCAATCACCTTGTCTTGGGGAGAGAAACGTATAAACACTCTAACACTCAAAGATGCTAGAGCTGCTGATAATTTTATAGACTAATCCCATTTAACCCCACTAAGAGAGTAGGAGACACCCTTGGCTGTTGAGGCCATAGATGGCAAACCTATATGAGAGTTTGTGTTGTTAGGTGATTACCTTGTCTCCATTTCAGTAGTATCAGATTATCCTTGGTTATGTCTGCACAACCCTACTACCACCTGGAGACAGGGACAAATCATTTCATGAGTGATTTATGTCAGGAGAGATGCTTAAACAAGGTCACACTGTTACATCTTATCAATGTTCTTACTGCTCCACCGCTGTGTATAGACATACCTACCCCTTACATACACCTTAAAGGGATTCTATAGTGCCAGGAAAACAAAGCCGTTTTCCTGGCATTATAGAATCCTACAGTTAAAACCCCTCTAGTCACTTACCTGTATCCAGTGCCAATGTCCCAGTGGCCGCGCTTGCATTTGGATTTCCCCATAGGAAAGCATTATTTAATGGTTTCCTATGGGGGAAAAATCTGACACAGGAGGTTCTCATGCAGAGCGTAAGGATGTCCAGCGTCAGATCCCGGACCAAAGGTCCGTTTCAAACCAAGAAGTCCCTCAAGTGGCAACCATTGCAGGATTAAGGGACATGGGACATTGCACCCAGACCACTTCAATAAGCTGAAGTGGTCTGGGTGCTTACAGTGTCCCTTTAAAGCAGTATTTGATAAAAGGGAGACAGACAAACCTGGCCCTGGTTCTATGGAACTCCAGCTCAGGCACAACTCTTACCTCTGCTCAGTCAAGTTTACTGGTTGTTTTAACTTCATTGTCAGAGAGCTAGGAGAGCGCTATTTGGAGGGGAGGTTCAGAGGATCCCAAAGAACAATCGCTACCTGAGAGCCAGAGGGAACCTTCTTTTTCCAGCCCACAGAAGCTCCTGTTAAATGACCAACACTTAGGCACAACTACCATTATGGAACAGTTTTTTTGCCGAAACTCTCATCGTGGTCAGTTCAAACTTTGACTGAGTGGCCACTATCTCAGGGATTGAAACCTATTCATAGTTTTTAAGGGTTCACAAATTACTACAGAAGGTTTATAAAAAGATCTCTCTGTAGAAGACTCTATTCCCTTGTGTTCGGTTGTCCGTACCCCGTTGTTCATTTCCCGAATGACTGGTATGGTCCCCCTTGTTATGCTCCAGTTAACACCGACCTCCCATGGCTGTTAACCACAAATGAACAATTTGATACATTAGCTCTAGTGCTTTCCCTGGGTAGACGCTCCATAACAGCCAGGGAGAGCGTTCGTCGGGGTTCACACAGGAACCTTTGAAAGCCGACCGACGAGTCGGTCGGTCGGTCCCGTTTGTGGGGTTCCTGTATTCTTTTTGTGTATTTGTGGGGTATTGTAAAATATGTATGTAAGTTTCTGTATTTAAAGAGATAATCGAGTTATCCTAATTTGAGCTCAATTATCTCTCAAACACAAAGGCTCTTGGGAAGAAATCCTTGTGTTCTTAATGTGAAAACCCCATGCTAGGGGCCAGTGCATAAAAGCCATGTGTGGCAGAATAAAGTTCAGTTGTACTCCCGGAACTGTGGATCGTCCAGTAACTGGGGAGGAAGTGGGCTGTTTACTTGGCAATATCTTGTTCCAGTTAATACCGACCTCCCCTGGCTGTAAACTACAAATTAACAACTTGATACATTAGCTCTAGTGCTTTTCCTGGGTAGCTGCTTCATAACAGCCAGATGAGTGTTCGTCGGGGTTCGCACAGGATTTGGCAATTTCTTGTTCCTGATTTCTACTCTTGGTGATCCAGTGGAGGAAAGTCCTGGGCAGGACTAGGGCTCCGCTAACTCTCTTCTGTCATAGCCCCTATTACGGACCTCATCAAGAAGGGTTTGAACCACTATGCTTGGTCTGAGAGTGTGTGTCTGTCAGTGAGTGTGTGTGTGTGTATATGTCTGTCAGTGAGTGTGTGTGTGTGTATATGTCTGTCAGTGTGTGTGTGTATATGTCTGTCAGTGATTGTGCGTGTCTGTCAGTAAGTGGGCGCATCTGTCAGTGCTTGTGTGCGTCTGTCAGTGTGTGTCTGCAATTTGTGTGTTCCTTTATAATCAGGGATAGCATTTCTATCTGTAATTCTCATATACAGAGACTGTGAGTATTGTAGGCCAATACTTTCTTCACTGGGTGGGAGTGAGTACCTTGTAGCTTGTCACTATCTTCCCCATCAGCCCAATAGCTTCCTACTACAAGGGATGTCCTGTCCTCTTTTCAGGTTATCCTATTCATTTTGTATGTAGCCATACCCATATTTAGGGTCAAGATCTCCCCACTAATGGTCCGCCTGGGGGAAGAAGGGACAGTTTCATGTGAAAAAGTCCAGGTTTATATGATTTTTGTAGTTACCTGCACTTCCCTCTTTAAAGGGTCCAAGTAGTAACTGGTACTTCTCAGGCTCTCCTAGTATCTGGAAGGAAGAATATTTGGCATAGGCCTTTGTGTTCTCAAAGTCTTGTAGATCAACTCGTAGCTCCCATGAACCTGCATATAATGAAATTGGATTTTCATATAAATTAGTAATAACCCACCACTTGTTCATTTCTCCATATTGTAGAAACCTAAGAAAAATAAAACATACCTGATAATGTTATTTTATAAATATTATCATTTCCCAGCCAAAAGCTATTCAGTCGGCTGCCAAAACCCCTCTTGTAGGATTGCCAGTCTCTGAAGAAATCCACCGATCCATCCCAACGTCTTTGGAAAACCTGCATTGTAAATCACAAAATCAGAGATTAATACAGTCCACACTGATCTAAAATTGTGCATTCCCCTCCACATTTACTTTCTTTTCACCCAGCCTTCCTTCCCCCATTTTACTGACAGAGAAGTTAACTCCCCTCTCATCCTTTACTTTTGACCATTACATTTTCATGAATAAAATAAGGTCACTTCTTTCACATGCTAGATCTTCTTGTTACAAGCCATTTCTATGGTGTGACTACAACCTTTATGTTTTCTCCTGACAATTTTTGTATTCTTACTGCTATACTACTACACTGAAAATAAAAAAAATAAACAATGATCCCTTTTTAAATTAGACATATGCAATTCGTTTTGGCCTGAATAGGAATTCGGACAAATTTTGGACAATTCGGACATTCGGGTACTTCCGAATGTCCGAATTTCCGAAGTCCCGAATTGCCGAGGTCCCGAAGTTCCGAAATTACAGAATTTCCGAAGTTCCGAAGCACAGTATTGCCTAAGTATTAATATACTTACCCAGTGAAAGAAGAAGAATGTTACATTGCAT
Source organism: Pelobates fuscus (assembly GCF_036172605.1). NCBI lineage: Eukaryota > Metazoa > Chordata > Amphibia > Anura > Pelobatidae > Pelobates > Pelobates fuscus. Next base: position 131,535,143 of record NC_086325.1, read on the forward strand.
ACAATTTTAAATAAAAAGTATACAAACATAACCAGGATTCAGCTGTAAGCATTTGCAACACTTACAACAATCAAGTAACATACATTCATATAAAATGTAAGTTACTTGGCCAGTCAGTGTAATCACAGGAATGAATAAGTAGATAACTCCCTAATTCCCACAGTATTAGGGAGCTATCTACTAAAAGGCTGAAAGACCTAAATTGGTCTTTCAGCCAAATTTACTAATACTAAGTAAAGATTACTTAGTATTAGTAAATTATGCCCCTACTCGCTCTACCGCAGTAGCAGCCACAGGGTGGGGGCCCTAATGTAAAATAATCGGGGGGGACCTAATGTCCTCCCCCTGGCCCCCACCCCTGAGCGGTGGGTGGGGGCCCTAATGTAAAATAATGGGGGGGACCTATTGTCCTCCCCCAGGGCCCCCACCCCTGAGCAGTGGGTGGGGCCCCCAAATCAGAATAAGGGGGGACCTAATGTCCTCCCCCCTGGCCCCGACCCCTGAGCAGCGGGTGGGGGCCCTAAATTGGAATAAGGGGGTGGGACCTAGTGTCCTCCCCCTGGCCCCCACCCCTCAGCGGCAGGTGGGGGCCCTAAATACTAATAAGGGGGGGACCTAAGGTCCTCCCCCCTGGCCCCCACCCCTGAGCGGCGGGTGGAGGCCCTAAAAAATGCCCCCCCCAGGTGACTAGGGGTCCCCAAACCCCTAGTCACCCCCTCCCCCAATACAAATTATCCCCCTACCTACCCCCCTCACCCTAAAAATAATGAGGGGGGACCTTTAACTAAGTACCTGTAAACAAAAAAATAAAACTTACCATTCAATGTTTTCTTTCTTCTAAAATCTTCTTTTTTCAGCCCCAAAAAAGGCCAAATAAAAAAAACATAATAACCAACGCAATTATAAAAAAAAAAACGAATGCAAAAAAAAAAATCCATCTTCACCCATGGAGGACTCTGCGCAGACTGAGCTCTGCAGGGCGGGGGCAGGCTTATAAAGCCTTGCAATTAGGCTCAGAGCACTCTGATTGGTGGGTTTAAGCCATCCAATCAGAGTGCTCTGACAGGTAAATGAAGAGACTGACAGGTAAGTCTCTACATTTACCTGTCACAGCACTCTGATTGGTTGGTTTGAAATCCACCAATCAGAGTGCTCTGTGTCATTTTACACAGCGTGAGAAAGTTCTTTGGAATTTTCCCATTCTGTTTAATTTGACTCATAAGTAACCAATCAGAGAGTTATGAGTCAAATTACACATCGTGGGAAAATTCCAAAGAACTTTCCCACGCTGTGTAAAATGACTTACCTGTCAGTCTCTTCATTTACCTGTCAGAGCACTCTGATTGGATGGCTTAAACCCACCAATCAGAGTGCTCTGAGCCTAATTGCAGGGCGGGGCAAGGCTTTATAAGCCTTCCCCCGCCCCGCAGAGCTCAGTCTGCGCAGAGCCCTCCATGGGTGAAGATGGATAATTTTTTTTGCATTTGTTTTTTTTTTATATAATTGCATCGGTTATGATGTTTTTTTATTTGGCCTTTTTTGGGGCTAAAAAAAGAAGATTTTAGAAGAAAGAAAACATCGAACGGTAAGTTTTTTTTTTTGTTTTTTTTTTACAGGTACTTAGCTAAAGGTCCCCCCTCATTAGTTTTTAGGGTGAAGGGGGTAGGTAGAGGATAAGTTTTATTGGGGGGAGGGGGTGACTAGGGGTTTGGGGAACCCTTGTCACCTGAGGGGGGGATTTTATTTTAGGGCCCCCACCCGCCGCTCAGGGGTGGGGGCCAGGGGGGAGGACCTTAGGTCCCCCCCTTATTAGTATTTAGGGCCCCCACCCACCGCTGATGGGTGGGGGCCAGGGGGAGGACATTAGGTCCCCCCCTTATTAGTATTTAGGGCCCCCACCCACCACTCAGGGGTGGGGGCCAGGGGGAGGACATTAGGTCCCCCCCTTGTTTTACTGTAGGGCCCCCACCCGCTGCTCAGGGGTGGGGGCCAGGGGGAGGACATTACGTCCCCCCCTTATTAGTATTTAGGGCCCCCACCCGCTGCGCAGGGGGGGGGGGCACTATTTTTTTTCTTTTTTTAAACAGTGAGGAATTAGGGAGTTATCTACCAAGCGGCTGCAAGAGAAGTCCCGAAGTGTCGAAGTGCTCAAGTGCCGAAGTTCCGAAGTTGCCGAAGTCCCGAACTGCGAAAATCCAGAATTTCGGACCGAATTTTTTTCCCATGCACATGCCTAATTTAAATGTCTTTTATAAGAGCCTTTTTTTTAAATTCTTTATTTATTACAAGGTTTCAACACCATATATAACAGCAACAATATCATATATAAAATCAAATGAACACATTCAGGCAGCAACAGAGAAAGGAAGCTTGCATAAGAGTACAACAAAAAACAGTCGGTAATGGTGGATATGGTGAGTGCACATCAGCCATGAAGATCCATATAAATACATGGTGTTCCACCCAATTTTAATATACATGTAAAACAAAGAAAGAAAGAAAGAAAGAAAGAAAGAAATTTGACTGGCATTATCACATGAATCATGTTAATCAGAGGAATACTGACACAGCTTCAGTAGAGTCATGTTCTACTCGGGTACATTCCCCACCTCCAGCCCTGAGCATGTGTTTGCCTCTATAGATGCCCCGTCGAACCTAAGGCAAACCATAGGCGTTCATAGTTCCCTGCAAGCAGGGCTAAGATGGTACCAGCATATGGAGAGGGAAAGAAGGGCCAGTCAGTGTTAAAAGAGAAAAAAAAAATGAGAGAAGGAATGAAAGAGATAAAAAATTGGAAATAGGAACAAGAGAAGATAGTAAAAATAAGTCTAGAGGGGGGGAAGGGATGTAAAGGGGGAGACGCGGGAATCTATTCATATAATTGACAATCAGCATACGTAAGTAAAGTGGTATATAGGATTTTGACGGCAACGAGATGCATGACACCTAAAGGGCCAATCGCGCACTGTATGCCTTCCAGTGGGATCCTGAAAGTCCCACGAAAGGAGATAATATGGAGTAAATTAACAGGAAACAGAAAGTCCCATAGAGATAGGGGTATGGGGGAATGAGCCCATCCCTCCCATCTTCTTACCGCCCACTCCACTGTCTATCCATGCTGCCCAGACCTTGTCAAACTTCGCGATTGTGCCTCTGATCTTCGCCGTCAATTTATCCATAAGAAATGAATCTTTAATTTTTTGCAGCACAACATTTAGTGGGGGAGTAACACTCTGTAGCCACCCTTGTGCTAGGGCTCTCCCAGCAGCCAAATTCACTTTATGTATCAACTTCTGTTCTGTTTTGGACCAGTCCTCCAGAGGCCTGGCCAGAAGAGACACCCAAGGGTCCAGCTTAATCTCTCTATCAAAAATATCTTTCAGTAACTACGCAACCTGCTTCCAGAATTTCTGGACCTCCGGGCAGTCCCACCACATGTGTAAATAGGTTCCCTTGTAGCCACAACCTCTCCAGCACAAATCCGTAGACATTTTGTGCATTCTACAAAGTTTTACCGGGGTGGTATACCACCGGAATATGGTCTTGTAAGCTTGTTCCTGCATGGAGACACATATAGACGAAGTCGCCGCGGCCTCCCAGATTTCCTGCAAATCCACCCCCTCAAGCTCCTCACCAAGGTCAGCCTTCCACTGGGATGTGTAGGTGAGTGTCCCCCATTCCAACGTGGAAGTACTTAAGTGCGAATACATAGCGGTGATAAGACCTTTCGGGAAATGCTCTTTAACGCACATGTTTTCAAAGAAAGTAGGCGGTGTTAACGCGATAGTTTTAACTGCCGGTGTCTGGGCATAATCCCTAAGTTGCAGATACCTGAAGAAATCAGAAGGGCGCAGAGGAGCCCTAGCCTTCAATTCCTCGAACTGAAGAAGCGAACCGTCTTCGTATAAATGGCATAGACGTTGGATACCAGTGCTCTCTATGCCCCTGAAATCTCTAGCATCCAAACCCGGGCTAAAGGCTGTGTTTCTCAGGTACGGAGCTAATGGGGAGAACTGCGGGGATAGCCCATATTTTATTGACGTGGCGTCCCAAAGTTTCAAAGAGTTCGCTATTGCTGGGCATTGTATGTGTGGTGATGGTCTGTTAGCTTTAGGAATCCACATGAAGAACTGGGGGATGTCAGGCCCCATGAGGGAAGACTCCAAATCTACCCACCTCCTCTCGTCCGGAGGAGAGTGCCATAACACTATTTGCGTTAGCTGGGCCGCTAAGTAATAAAAATACAGATTCGGCAAACCTAAACCACCTCTCGATTTAGCTCTGTACAAAATATTTCGTGAAACTCTATGTTTCTTGTTCTGCCAAATAAATTTTCCAATAGCCTGTTGGAGCGTGCCCAGGTCAGATTTAGTCAGCCTAACCGGGAGAGCCTGAAACAGAAGCAAGATTCTAGGGAGCACATTCATTTTTACCACGTGGATCCTGCCGATCCAAGAGATCGGCTTATCCTGCCATTTTTCCATATCCAAAATTAAAGTGCAAATTAAGGGCACATAATTTTGCTGGTGGAGCCGGGCCGGATCCGCCGTCAGTCGAACCCCTAGGTATTTGATATGGTCTCTAGCAATATGAATCTTATAAGTCTCCTTTATGTGAATTATATCCGAATCAAGCATATTGAGAGGGAGAGCGCTCGATTTGGACAGGTTCACGTTATATCCGGCCAGCCCACTATAAGCGTCCAGCACAGCCATCAATGCTTCCATCGATGTTCTCGGGTCCGTCAGGGTCAGCAGCACATCATTGGCAAAACCGGATACAACGTATTGCCGACCTCTGATCTGAATCCCTCGAATCTCGTGGGTATTACGCACTTTTTGCAGAAGGGGTTCCAATGATAGAGCAAACAGTAAAGGTGACAAAGGACAGCCCTGCCTCGTTCCGTTGCGCCAAACTGAAGGGCATAATTTTCGATCCCGCGATCCGGACCCGCGCCTGAATATCAGTGTACATCGCCCTAATCGTGGACACATAAGTAACCGGGAGGCCAAAGTGTCGGAGAACCTCGAATAGATAAGGCCATTTGACTCTGTCGAAGGCCTTTTCCGCATCGAGTGATAAAAGTAACGTCGGGATCCCTTTGTCTGTCTGCCTCCATATAAGATTGATGTTATGTCTAGTGTTCTCAAATAATTGTTTACTAGGGATAAATCCCACCTGGTCCAGGTGAATCAGACGCGTTAAGAAAGGGTTAGCCAGGATCTTTGCTAACATTTTTGAATCATGATCTATGGTGTATAAGCACAGCAACACCATTCCGTTTGTTCAAAGCCCTAGCTTCGTGTACGGTTCTGAATACATGATGCTTCAGAGCAAACTTCGCCGGCGCCGGTATATGTGTCTCCTGCAGGAATGCTATATCTGGGTTTGAGCGCTTAAGATCTCTGAACATAAGGCGACGTTTGCTCGGTGCGTTAAGGCCCTTGACATTCAGGGACAGTAACTTCAATGGCATTGCGTCTGGTAGAGAGTCACGCTTATCTCACGTGCCTGACCCACCCGGGGCCGACGTGCACTTTGTAGCGTAATAAGCAAGAACAGAGAGCAGTAGCCCAATCCATGCCGATCAGAGCTGAGCTTTGCAACATATCTAAGTACACCAACGTCCCCCTTCAAAGGGTGTGGGATAGGGATGAGGGGAAAGGGGGAAAAGGGAAGGGAAAGAATAGAAAAGGGAAAGAGGATAGATAAAGAGAAGAAGAACAATTGTGAAAACTTTTGCCTGTACTTACCTGTAGCCAGGTCAATATGGGGTATATGTTGAAGCGACTCTAGAGCACATAAAATGCTCCAGGGTAGCATGAACACAGACCAACTGTGGTAAGCACCCCTAGGTGCCCAACTAAATCATAATGAGGACAAACATACAGATCTAAGCGGCCAGAACGAATCCGACCCCCCCCCCACCCAAGCCGAGCGTTGCTGTAGAGATTGCAACTGCAACCCCAAGCAACGCAGCTGCACAGTGGGGTTAGTGTCACCGCCCCTACTTCCGCATCGCTCGGGCAGACTCCCCCCCAGGGGAAGAAAACCCCACCCCCTCGTTAGTGGTCCCGGTCGAAATAGAAACCCGGGCGGTGGGGGAAAACCCCCAGCCACGACCCCCCCCGTACCCCGTACAGCGGAGCTTGCTCAGCTGGGAGAAAGAGAGACATATGAAAGGCATACCTCCGCTAAGTAGAATCATCCCCCCAATGAACGGAAACCAGCACTGGGGCCCTCCCTCGGGACCATGGTATAATTATATATTAACTCCTCCAATTGAAAAGCATGCGTGTAAGAGCCCGGGTCAGGTCATAAACAATAGTTTGCAGAAAAAGCATGGAACAAATCCGAAACCCCCATGCCCCGGAGAGGATTCCGGCCCCATATGCATCCTATCCCAGTAGATACCTACATAAATAGTCAGCGAATAGGCAAGAGGGGGAGTACAAAAACAAGCATCCCCCACCCTATCAGTCCAGCCGAGGGAAAATGCCCAGAGCACACACCCTATCTTCAGTTCAATACAATCCCCTCAAGCATGTCGAGAGAGCTAGGGCGATAAACCCCCCACCCCAATCTGAACACCCTTAGGCAGATAACCCTTAATGGTGGAAAAACATAACATATCACAATGCATGGCTTAACAAAGATCCCAAACATATTACCGGGATCACCGCCCGCCGCCTGCTGCCCGCCACCCGGCACAAATGTAAAAATCAAATAGTCATACGGGGGGGCCGAGATATGACGAGCAACTGCCGCAAGCCCTGTTGGGTCTGCAAGGAGGAGAAAAAGGGCCTTCCCAGTCCCGTAAGGATAACCCGTCGCCAGGTCAGAAAAGACATAAAAAGCGACAGTATGGGGACCAAGTCAGCATACTGGTATGGGAAGGCAGAGATCGGGGATATCGAACAGCCCTAGCCCTCCCCAATCAGAAAGATCCCACCCGCGAAAGGAACCCTGGTTATAAGAGCCATTATTAATACCACAGTTGTGAATAATTTTACCAAGGCTTCCAAAGCTTGATATCTGCTGCCTAGATAGAGTTGTCAAACAAAACAAAAAGTACCAGAGCATGGTTGGGGATGTAAAAGATGCAGAGGGGAATCTACATCCTAAAAATATAGACAATTACAATAGCTAATGACCAGAGGACCACTGGGAATAGTGCATAGTACTAGCACTATTTGTCCAAGCATTTGACACACATCTTTTAGATAATTCAGCTCAAACATGCAAGGTGTATGTAATGTGTGTGTTGTGTGTGCTGGCTGTATGTGGTGTGTAGTGGTCCAGCAAGAGTCCTGAATCCCTGATTGTCCAGTGGGTGAGTGTGAGGTTTGCACCTCCAGTAGTGTAGACCTCAATAATCGCTAGCTACCTCAGTGAGTCAGAGCGCAAGCTGGGAACATCTGTACTCTGAGAAGCTGTACTCAGACTCACGCGAGACCGTATGGGAGCAACTACTAATGTCTTCATTTGCCAGAGGTGCATACCGCATGCTGCCAGCTCTGACCCCCCACCACCGTCAAAAAGGCCTGCCCAGTCACTGTGTAGTTGCCACTTGAAGTGGTGCCCAGGGCCCATCCCACACCTGCCATACCCTAGGTATGTCACCGCTGATGACTTACTATCCAGCCTCCTCCATCAGTGTGCATGTCACACAGCACCTTCATTGGCTGCTCCCCATCTGGATATATTGTGTACCAATCACTTATTGCTTCTCCCTGATCTTGCAGCTCCTTACAGTTCCTGGCAGCTAAGAGGCAAAAAATCAAGGCGAATGTATGTGAATAAATGTTTCAAGACAGTTAGTAACTCATGCGTTCACAAAATCTACTCATAGCGGTGACCTGGTGAGTTTAGTGGTACAGAGAGTCTCAGGATTCAAATTTTAAGGAAGCTGCTGCCACAACAATTATGCCCCTGTTCTGAATTTTTATAAATAAGCTATTTTTTTTTACTATGTTTTGCAATTAGGTTTTTAATTCAATACAATTTAGTGTTTATTGGATTAACCCTTTTGTTTTTACCCAACTTTTAGAAGTTTATAGGAGGTATGCTTCCCTGGTACACTATGATATAGCATTGTATATCTGTAATAGATCATACAGTCAGGTATTTACTTACTGTATAAGGATTCAAACCTGCCAGGTTCTCCTTTCTCTCCTGTTGGTTGAAACATAATGCCTTTTGTAAGTACTAGAACGCATTTGAATATTTATTTTGTATATTTTTGTATACTAACATGTTATTAAACTCACTTTAAAGTCATTATGAAACCTCCCTAAAGATTACCATGTTTCCTTTTGGACTTGTTCGCCAAACCATGAAAATAATTCAACTTTGCTATTTTTCAAGCTATTGCTATTTTTAACTTTTTCAGTTCTCTACAATTGAAGGTTTAGTGAATAACACTCCAGGCTGGAGCTGATCAGTTTTGAATGCTTTACACAGACCATGCATCTTAATATTTAAAAAATAATGAAAATATAAAAATATTGTTAGAATGGACCATATCCTAGCCTGTACAAGGTACCTTGTATTTTTAAGTGCCTGGAGTGTCCCTTTAAGTTAACTTTGAGCACTACAGGACTGATGTATAAAGTGCATTGCAACCTGAACCGGTCCCTAAACTATCACATTGTGTTGTGTACGCCTGACACACTGATTCCATACAAATGTCGAGCTTCTGGTATCTTCACCTTTTACTCCTTTAGCTCCATCATTACCAACTTCACCTATATATAAAAAAATACGAGAGAAATAGAGTTAAAAAAAAAACACAAACAGAAAATGGTAACTGCAGTGATTCTTAAAACAAGAACTCAAAGGATACACAGTATAAATACAACGCTGTGACATATCCAAAAGGGGAAACTTGTCCATTAGAGGACCACTCTAGGCACCCAGACCACTTCAGCTTAATTAAGTGGTCTGGGTGCCAGGTCCCTCTACGATTAACCTTTTTTTTTTATAAACATAGCAGTTTCAGAGAAACTGCTATGTTTATAAATGGGTTAATCCAGCCTCCAAATCCTCTAGTGGCTGTCTCACTGACAGCCGCTAGAGGCGCTTGCGTGATTCTCACTGTGAAAATCACAGTGAGAGCACGCAAGCGTCCATAGGAAAGCATTGTAAATGCTTTCCTATGAGACCGGCTGAATGCGCGCGCAGCTCTTGACGCGCATTCAGCCGAAAGGGAGGATCGGAGGCGGAGAGGAGGAGGAGAGCTCCCCGCTGGGCGCTGGAATAAAGGTAAGTTTTAAGCCCTTCCTCACCATCCAGCCCGGCGGGAGGGGGTCCCTGAGGATGGGGGCACCCTCAGGGCATTATAGTGCCAGGAAAACGAGTATGTTTTCCTGGCACTATACTGGTCCTTTAAAGCTTCACAACTCAAAACCTAAGTCTTCTCTGCATAGTATCGCCCCCTTCCTCCCACTCGATTCACAAAATCATGGGAAAATGTCTCATGGTGGTGCTCCCTAAAGCTATCTATCATTCATCTAGTCTCCTTTTCAATTCCTGCAGCTTCCAGGATTAATTATCATCTGGTTGCTATCCACCCCATCATGTCTTCAATTGTAATACTTAATTGAAATGGAACTTTTTAAATGCAAAATATTCCTGTATCATTTCTATTAATTTCACACACACACACACATCTTACTGTCCTTATTTTTTTTGTGTATAATGAATTATCCTTAACTAAAACAAGTGTGTGTATATTCCTAAAGCGAAACCTAGATATGGAAGAAACAAGCAAGGAATATGTGTGAATTTAAGTGAAAGCAGTTAATGTGATTCATTTCTTACACACCTTTAACTCTCGTTAACATTATGTCTGGTTGCTTCCGGACTTTCTCACTCACCCTTTGGTCCTGAAGGCCCAATTTTTCCTGGTACTCCTTGTGATCCCATTTGCCCTGTAAAATAACACATATCCCTGACATGATGCATAGACTATATTCAGAATTAAAGCACAATATGTATACACTATGTACAACATGTATAGAACCCTTGTTGCGTTTAGTTCTTATTACATGTGCTGATTATTTTTTTGTTTAATTTGATTATTCATAAAATAATTAAGTTTAATGTTTTAAAGGAACATTTCAAGACCATAACAACTACAGTGGTTACAAACTCATACCAAGTTAGGTCATCATTCATTGGCAAAGAGCATGAGCTGATTGCTCTCAGCTAATGAATACTCTCTAATCCTCCCTAGTAATGAGTTGGTAGGAACTGCTGTATTAGACCAGAAGGACCCCACACAGCAACTCACTGTCAAACTATGCACAAGATGTTTTACAGATTACCTTGGGGTATCAGGTCTATAGTATTCCTTTAACCCCTTAAGGACACATGACATGTCTGACATGTCATGATTCCCTTTTATTCCAGAAGTTTGGTCCTTAAGGGGTTAAAATGGAAATCTAAAAAAAATGCTAAATGTTATGGCCCATGCTCTCTGTTGCCTATAATTGAAGCATCACAACAGTTTAAACAGAAGAAAAATAACATTTAAAAAAAATACATTATGCAAACAGCAAGTGGTGTGTACTCTCTTCAGCCCTGCAATAGTTTTCATAACTAAACTTCTTCTAACAAGTTCAAGGCTAGTATAAACACTTTAGAGGTAGCACAAGTCATGTGTGTCCACACTCACCTTTTTCCCCAGGTTCTCCTTTTTGACCAGGAGTCCCCGGGATCCCAGGACATCCTCTAAGAATAGTCAACTTGTCTGCTTCGCCAACACCTATAACTTTAACTTCTGTGGATGGAGAAAAAAGTAGAAAGAGTAAACATCTGATCTGCTAAAATAAATACCTTTATTCGTGTAAGAATTCTTACAAATTGAATGTATTTAGTCTGATATTTAATTCAGACATATCCAATAAAGGAAAATCCAAGCACCGTAACCACTACATCACTCTGTAGTGTTGATGGTGCCAGGAGTGCACTAATGTCTCCCTTGTAAGTGGACAACTTATTATCAGCCGTAACGGAAACTTATTTTCAGCCGTAACAGCTTTGAGCCCAGGAGAGCCGCTTCGGGAGGACTGCCTGACAGCCCAGGCAGTCCTCCTATGGCGAATCAGGCCCCCGGGGGCCATGTGATCGCTCTCACAGAGTGATAACATAGCTGCCTGCATATCTGTCTGCAGGAGGGCTACCTGGACTGTCAGGTTGTGACCCTGCAGGTGAAAAAAGTATTTTAAAAAATACATTATTACACAATAAAATAAATATATATACATATATTTAATATATATATATGTATATATCTATATACATATAATTACAATTATAAATAAATAAAATAATAAAAAATAAAATCAGTTTAAAAAAAATTATATATACATATGTAATTTTATTCTAACTGTATTTTGATAATAAATATATATATATTGGTAACAAAATACACTTAGAATGGCATTCTATATATATATATATATATATATATATATAAACAAATTCGAAATCTGGCACTCTACCTTTAATGATTATCTCTTCAAAAAATGCCTCGGTGCTGCAGAGCGTAGATATGCAGGAAATAATGAATCAGAGCACTCCAAAGGACTTGATGAAAAAAGTTTTATCTGTGTGTAAGGAGATCGACGTTTCGACCCGCAGGTCTTTATCAAGATAACATCAAATATAAAATGGTGTCTTTATATAGCAAGAGTAATTAACAGGAAATTACTTACCCCAATGTGACCGTGATGCCCCACCATCATGTGTAGCCGCTGTGTGGTGATTACAATGTGACGTGTAGCATGCGTCACAAGGTGATGACGTGAATAGTGTGTGTCCAATGAGAATTGTGAATGGGCGTCATGTACCTATGGCAACCGCCATTAAGTGCGCATGCGTGACAATGTGAAATACGGAACATTTAAAAACATAGGAAGACGATCTAACAGCTATTAATGAGTAAAAAGATATATAAAGTAGTTATATCCCAGCCTGGATTTAATCAACTGATGCATGTCTAATATATTAACGTAAAAAATGCGCCACCCGTAAAGATTGTGGAGGAGCGTCATGTAACCATGGAAACCTCCTTTGCGTGCACATGCGTGGAGAGATATGAAGCTCTCAAAGGGACATAAAAGAAAAATCTAACATATATATATACGAAAAATATACTAACAGTGTCCCGTCCTGCATTAATCAATAATACCTACCGAAGTGATAATAGATCGAGTGAATGTGACTAATGTGGCGTGATGAGAATATGTGAGAGTGACAAGAAGTGGGATGAAGGTGGGAAGGAGAAAGTGTGTGGGATCCTGACAATACAGGAAAATGAAGAGTGCTAAAGGTGAAGAACGGGCAAACTAAAATATGTGTAATAGTGGAACTCCACATAGTGACACCAAATCGTGTGTGTAAACAGAGTGGGGGAAAGGAGAGGACAAAAAAAGGGGACATGAGCAGTGAATGGGAGTGTGTGGACAAAGTAGTGAATCTATATACATATGTACAAAAATGTAAAAGTCTAGAAAAACCAGGCATGGGAAGAATGTATTAATGCAAAATATAACATACAAGTCTGGACGATGAACTGAAGTATGACTATATATACCATATGGGTGAGCATAAGCATAAAAAAATAGCAGATGATTATTTCTAAAGCTGGGTGTGAGAGACAACATTTAGCGATTGTCCAGAAAAGAATGGAAGGATATATATTCGTTGAGGCCTCTAGGGTGCACTGTGTCAAGCGTCCTTATCCAATACGCTTCACGTTGAAGCAGACTTTTGGAGCGATCACCACCTCTGGACAGTGGGGGGATATGATCGATGGCAATAAATTTCAGAGTCGGAAGTCGATGATTAGCTTCTAAAAAATGTTTAGCCACCGGTTTCTCCGTTTTGCCGTCCCTAAAGGCGGTCATAATGCCTGAGCGGTGTCCCCGCATTCTGTCTCGTAGTGTAAGGTCCGTCTTCCCCACATAGTAAAGACCACAGGGGCATGAGATTAGGTAAACCACGTGATCCGTAAGGCAGGTGATGTGATGTCTAATAAGATATCGTTTTCCTGAGTGTGGATGGGCGAATGATGGACCTGTAAGCATGTGTCCACAAGTGACACAGTTAGTGCATTTGAAGCAACCCATCTTCGTGTGTCCTTTTTTGGTCTCGTATTGGTTGGTGTAATCACTTTTTACCAGAATGTCCCTCAAGTTACGGTTGCGTCTGAAAGCAATCCGGGGAGGGTGAGAGAATGTAGGGTGCAGTGTAGGGTCTGCGGCCAATAGGTCCCATCTATTTCGAATCACCTTCGCAATCTGATCGCTTGCTGTATGGTACAAGAATGGTAATGTGATGACTGCTGGATCTTGTGGAGACGTAGAGGTTTTAGGCAGAGATTGATGAAAGATCTCAGTGGCTCTCTGTAATGATCGTTTGAGTATATGGGGCGAGTACCCCCTCTGTAAAAAAGATTGTTGCATGGTTTCCATTTGGTCTTTGATGTTGTCTGGATCTGAATTGTTCCGCAATACTCTAAGGAACTGAGAGATCGGGAGAGATCTCTTAAGCGCACCTGGGTGGAAGCTGGTGGCATGTAGCACTGTATTGCGATCGGACGTCTTTTTGTATAGGGTGTATCCTATAGAATTCTGATTTCGATATAACTCTACGTCAAGAAATTGGATCCTGTTAGTGTCACTACAGTGACTCAGACGTACAGGAGAGTCTATATTGTTAAGATCCTGGATCATGCTGTCAAAAGATGAAGAGGAGCCTGACCACAATATCAAGATATCATCCACATATCTAAAATAAGATATGATGTTGGACTGGTAGTTTGATAAAATATGTTGTTGCTCATAAGCATACATGTAGCTGTTAGCGTAATTGGGCGCTATGGCCGATCCCATGGCAGTCCCCGTTTGTTGAACATAAAAATTGATGGTGTCAGGAGTGCACTAATGTCTCCCTTGTAAGTGGACAACTTATTATCAGCCGTAACGGAAACTTATTTTCAGCAGTAACAGCTTTGAGCCCAGGAGAGCCGCTTCGGGAGGACTGCCTGACAGCCCAGGCAGTCCTCCTATGGCGAATCAGGCCCCCGGGGGCCATGTGATCGCTCTCACAGAGTGATAACATAGCTGCCTGCATATCTGTCTGCAGGAGGGCTACCTGGACTGTCAGGTTGTGACCCTGCAGGTGAAAAAAGTATTTTAAAAAATACATTATTACACAATAAAATAAATATATATACATATATTTAATATATATATATATATATATATGTATATATCTATATACATATAATTACAATTATAAATAAATAAAATAATAAAAAATAAAATCAGTTTAAAAAAAATTATATATACATATGTAATTTTATTCTAACTGTATTTTGATAATAAATATATATATATTGGTAACAAAATACACTTAGAATGGCATTCTATATATATATATATATATATATAGTTACTAGTGATGTACCGGACTGTTCGCTGGCGTGTTCGCATAGCGTGTTCGCGTTCGCCACGGCAGGCAAATACATGCGCGGTTCGATCCGCCCCCTATTCGTCATCATTGAGCAAACTTTGACCCTGTGCCTCACGCTCAGCAGACACATTCCAGCAAATTAGCAGCAGACCCTCCCTTCCAGACCCTCCCACCTCCCTCCCAGCATCCATTTTAGATTCATTCTGAAGCTGCATTCTTAGTGAGAGGAGGGAAAGTGTAGCTGCTGCTCATTAGATAGGGAAATGTATAGCTAGGCTAGGGTATTCAGTGTCCACTACAGTCCTGAAGGACTCATCTGATCTCTGCTGTAAGGACAGCACCCCAAAAAGACCTTTTTAGGGCTAGAACATCAGTCTGCTTTTTTTTTTCTGTGTAATGTAATTGCAGTTGCCTGCCTGCCTGCCAGCTTCTGTGTCAGTCTCACAGTGGAATATGTGCCCATTTGCCCAGTGCCACCACTCATATCTGGTGTCACAATAGCTTAACCCCTTAAGGACCAAACTTCTGGAATAAAAGGGAATCATGACATGTCACACATGTCATGTGTCCTTAAGGGGTTAAGCTTGACATTTAAAAAAAAATTTTTTTCACTGTAATAGATTGAATAGCAGTTAGTTGCCTGCCAGCTTCTGTGCAGGCTCACAGTGGATACTGTGCCCATTTGCCCAGTGCCACCACTCATATCTGGTGTCACAATAGCTTAAGCTTGACATTTAAAAAGAAAAATATTTTTTTTTCACTGTAATAGATTGAATAGCAGTTAGTTGCCTGCCAGCTTCTGTGTCAAGCTCACAGTGGATACTGTGCCCACTTGCCCAGTGCCACGACTCAAATCTGGTATCACAATAGCTTAAGCTTGACATTTAAAAAGAAAAAAAAAATTTTTCACTGTAATAGATTGAATAGCAGTTAGTTGTCTGCAAGCGTCTGGGTGTCAGGCCTTCAGCGTGTACTCTGCCAACCTCTGCCAGTGTACTTTGCCACTCATATCTGGTGTCTGTATAGTGTGCTTTTACAAAGAAAAAAAGTTTTTCAGTGTAAGCTAATAGCAGTCAGTGTCCTTAAAGCGGGTGTCAGGCCTTCAGCGTGTGCTCTGCCAACCTCAGCAAGTGTACTTTGCCACTCATATCTGGAGTCTCTATAGCGTGCCTTTACAAAGAAAAAACTTTTTTCACTGTTATAGATTGAATAGCAGTTAGTTGTCTTCAAGCGGGTGTGTCAGGCCTACAGCGTGTACTCTGCAGACCTCTGCCAGTGCACATTGCCATTCATATCTGGTGTCACAATAGCGTGCATTTAAAACCAAAAACGTTTTTCACTGTTATAGATTGAATAGCAGTTAGTTGTCTTCAAACGGGTGTGTCAGGCCTACAGCGTGTACTCTGCAGACCTCTGCCAGTGCACATTGCCACTCATATCTGGTGTCACAATAGCGTGCATTTAAAACCCAATTTTTTTGTGTGTATTTTATAGTTCCCTCGAGATCTGTAAGAATTTTTTCTTTTATTGTGGGTGACCGTAGTCCACTCACTATTGTTTACCCTCTGAGGTGTATATTGTCTTGGCTTTAAATCTCCTCTCTTAATATGGTTATACCCTGAGGGTATCCACTTTTTTTAAAAGCGTGGATGTAAACAGCTACATCTGGACTTCTAGCTGCCATTATCCTTCCTGGCTATCAGGTGTCCCATTTAGTCAATTCTTAAGAGTTAAGAAGAATTGTACTGACCCTGAGATATGTGATTCACAATTACAGAAGGTGAAACAACAATTCACAGAGAAAAGTTATGATAAAGAATTATTAGATACAGCCCTTCAAAAAGTAAAAACTATAGAACGTTCAACACTTCTGAATAAACATGAGAAAGTTAAACCGAATAAGACCACTGGGGACCTATGCCCCCTGGTGTTCAATTACAGTGCACAAGCATATGGTCTAAAGAGGAGTGTACAAAAACACTGGCATTTATTATGTCAGGACCCTACATTAGCTTTGCTTTTACCTGCAAAACCGATGGTAATTTTTAGGGGAGCACCCACACTACGAGATAGACTAGTGCACAGTTATATTAAGCCATTTTTTATCTGGAAAGAAAGGATATTATAAATGTGGGAGCTGTAATATATGCAAATTAAGCTCTAAAGGAAAGAACTGCACAACCTTCCAGTCTTCGGTTACAAAGGAAGTATTCAACATCAAGGATAGCATTACGTGTAATACTAAACAAGTTATCTATATGTGGGCCAGACTAAAAGAACACTAAAGGTCAGACTTAGAGAGCATGCTTATAATATTAGAAGAGGTTTTGAGAAACATTCCCTCTCTAGTCACTTCAAAATACACCATAATAGCGATCCGGCACTCCTCACATATTGTGGTATTCAAAAAGTAGAAGTACCATGGAGGGGAGGTGAATTGAGCAAGGTTCTAACATACAGGGAAATGTTCTGGATATATAATCTGAAAACCCTCACTCCTTTAGGTTTAAATGCGGAATTGGAGTTAGCCAACATACTGTAGTGGAACAGTAATCAAGATAGTATGAAGCAAACCCTTGCTCCTTATATATAGACCGACAGTAGTAAGATTACAGGATTGTGTAGAAATATTTATATAATTGTATGTCAAGGAAAAGTTTAATACCAGAGTATACCTTTAAAGAAAATAAGCCTCAACCAGAATGTATTTCTTCAAAAATTATAAATTGAAAATATCCACGTAGAAAGAAAAATAATCTTAAAATTACCACATTGCATCCTTCTATGTTGGAAAGAAATAGCCCTTATATATTGTGATACAGAATAAGATACATTCATTACCTCAGTATTTGTTATAAAGTTAGGGAAGTGGACACTTTGAAACAATATATGTGAAAAAAGTTCTAGGTTAAAAGTATCCACATTACAATCAGCATAGAAAAGGATTTAGTGTCATTCTGGATTGTTTTATGATGTCCTCGTTATATTTAAACATTAGAGTGCTAAAAAATATAAGAAATGTCATCTACAATTTTTGCACTATAAGGATTGAATTGTATTGCATATATATTTTTTACATATCTTTTTTAAAGATATTTTTTAAAGTTATTTTTATGTCTATTTTATTTGTTATAAGGCAATTTTAGTATACTATTGCAATATTATGTTATAACCTTTTTTTGTGGCCATTTATGTATATAGGTTCAAATGCCCTACAGTATAATAGGACATAAGAGTATATACATTTTAATGTGTTATGTAGTATTGGTTAGACTGATTTAACAATAAGTGTTGGAATTGAAAGTGTATGCCTTTAAGGATTTTGAATTTGCTTGCCCGGTAAAGTATAAAACCGCCAAGCAACGGTTACAGTACCTATCTTGAAAAAGTCCTCAGAAGAAGGACGAAACGCGTTGATGAGGTGCTAGGGGTACTTTGCTGCATACCCTCTCTATTAAACTCGAGGAAGAAGCTGTTTTCAAGTCATCTTTATCTACAGCAGTTCCCTAAAGAAACATTTTCGGACAGCTCACCTGAGTGCACGAGGTAGACGCTGTCTTCTCTGGGGAACAGGATAATCCGTCGAGATTATAAGAGAACGAGCAGCTACAACAATAAGTACCATTATTTTACATTTTTACATTGTGAGAGTTCCTATTTAGGGGGGGGGGGGGGGTTTCTGTTGTACTTGGGCAATAAATGTTATAGAGTTACACTATATCTCTTTCTTTCTTTGCCTAGGAATTTTCAAGTACACTTCTGGGTTCCTATTATATATCACAGATTTTGGACTCCCCCTCACAGGACCTAAAGTTCATCCAAAATAACTTTGGACTTTTTAGAGACACATTCTTGTTATTATTTTTTCCGTTATTATTTTTTCCATTTTGTTGTTTCTATTTGCTTTTTTATTGTGGCTCTTTATAGAGTTTGGCACAATAGTTTTTATTATTGCAACATTATTTCTATATATATGCACCCTTTCTATATTTTAAGGGGATTATCTTCTAAGCGCTGACAATACTCCAAGCATTTTGATACAGGATTTGGGAAAAATCTTTTTTGTTCAGCAGCTGTCACCTATAGGGGTACCTTGGGTACTATTTCCATTGATCCTGTTAGATCATTTTAGCCACTATATTGGTTTTTATTTGTTAAAAGCGCTCTCTTTATTATCTTGTTTAACATATATATGTATATATATTAAAATTTTACGTACATATTTATGTAATCTTTTAACATAACTATGTGATTTTATTAATGAAAATTTGAGGGACGTGCCTGACAACCCAGGCAGAAAGTGCAGAGAATTTAATTCGCAAGCACTGTATAAAACCCTGTAACTTTCCAAGACACCATAAAACCTTTACATGTGGGGTACTGTTTACTTGGGAGACTTCGCTGAACACAAATATTAGTGTGTGAAAACAGTTAAATGTATTACAATAATATCATCAGTGAAAGGGCCGTTTGTGTGTGAAAAGTGCAAAAAAATTATCTTTCAATGACAATATCATCGTTGTAATACAATACAATAAGTACTCGTGAGACATCGCTGAATAAAAATATGTGTATTTTATCGCAGTAAAAGCTAACAGTATTATGACATTCACAGTTAAAATGCCACGCAAAACTAAAAAACTTAAACAACTAAATCAGAATCACTCACACATTTTTAGATTGTATTCATAATAAATTGTTATATATATATATGAATAGTTTATGTGAAACAACTTGCTGCAGTAATTATATTGCCTCGAAGTTTTGGCTACAATGGTCTAAAATATGACATTTATTTATATATACACCTTTTAAAACATTTATATTATTTTTATACTCATAGTAAGCAATTCTAATATATCTTTTAAATCTAACTCCAGTTATTTAGTGAAGAAAATAAAATCTTTGCTCTGTGAGTTTTTCTGGTGACAATCTTCGTACCCACAAAGGAAAGCCTTACCTGGACAGGACTCTTGTGCGTGACTGAACGTGGTCAATATCCATATCAGTGTGAGAGTTAAAGTCCACATGGTGTCACTGGCTACAGTTAGTGTCTTTTCTCCTGCTTGGCAGCTCGATTGTGCCATGAGATTGAGCACTGCTAACATATATACAGCTCAGCCCTCCAAAATTAAGGAACACCTCCCCTTCTGCTTTGCCTTTATGATAGATATTGATGGCTATTTCTGTCACATTACAAAGACTCATCTGTCCATCAATTCGTTTAGGTTCTCAAAATTATCCTTTGAGAATTTCAAAGGTCGTCAGTTACTCTGTGTTACAAGGCTGTACATATAATAGTTTATTTATTAAAGTGAGAATTTAAAGTGAATTCAAAATGAATTTACACTGGCCAAAGTTAGCATTCATATTTGTTGTGTGTGTGAAAAATGCAAACAACTAAATTGAACCCTAATTTTGGCCAGTGTTTGTGACTAAGTGGCTACTAAAAAAGACTGGACATACCCCATTTGTAATACCTTGGGTTGTCTACGTTTGCAAATGGTATGCCATCATGGGGGTAATTCTCATTCCTGGGCTACCATACGGTCTCAAAGGCAACATAACCAATCTGGCAAATTTCAATGTGAAAAAGGGGAAATTCAAGTCTTATATTTGACTCAATATTGCTACCCATAAACAGAAAAGAGCACAGAGGAACATATAGCTTTAGGTAAAAAATAATTTATTCTGAATAAAAAACAAGCAAGTAAAAAATCCTTGAGAAAAAATACATATTTGATGCTTCTAAAAGCTAAATAAAAACGAAAACAAAAAACAAAAAAACAAAGAGCTTAAATGTCTAGCTCATAATAAGCATATGTCTAAAGCGTTAAAGTGGGTGTAAATTCAGAAATGTAATCCAACCCATTTTGTTGCAGTATATTCAAGCTAAGGGATCCCTTAAGATACTACAAAGTAAGCGGAAAAATTGAGTCTCAGGAATCCTACGGTGTGGCGTGGTTGCTTACTGTACTTGTGCTGGATACGGATCCTGTGCAATGTGCTCATCTCCCTGCTTCAAAGTCTCTCCGGTTTGCGCACGTAGATTGAAGCTGGAGGATTGTGATACGGGCACTCAGATCGTCCAAGGACATGATGCTGTCGGTGTTCGCCGTGTTCTTACTCCTACATGTTTTGTGAGCTCTACTCTCACTTCCTCAAGGAGACACTGTTGAACACCTCATGAACAGGGCTTCTTTTATGTGCATTCGAAATTGCCTAATTATAAATAAGTGTTGATTCTTATCTTTCTTATTCTGTAAAGCTGTCCAAAGATACTGGCTCCATATTTGTTTGATAGTTTTTTTACTCCATATGCTTTTAACGAAATGAGTATAATAGCAGTAAAAAGAAGTGTATTCCAAAAATTGGAGATTATTTACAAAAGTTTTTTTTTTTACAAATATATATATCAAGGGCTGCCTATATTTGAAAAATATAAAGTGAATCTTATATGTGAATATAGTAACCATATAAACCATGAAAACTAGGTAATGAATGAAAGAGAGAGATATAGATGTATCTTTTTAACTTTAGTATCTATTAATGATTTGTTTCATTATGTATACATAATAATAGTTATTATCTGGTAGATGGAGCACTGTGAATAAAAAAAATAAAGTCAAATAAAAGATAAAATAAAATACAAATAAAAATAAAAATAAACAAAAATTAAAAATATACTAAAAGAATATTGTGACGGACCGCCTGGTGCCCCGACCAGGTAGCTCTGTCAATCGCTGCTTCCTAGTACTTGCAAATACCATAAGCACTGCACTGGAACACCATAACCACAGTAAACCCCATGAACCGCCGCAGCTTGGTTGGTGTCTCGCTGTCCTTCAACCACCCTGGACCCAAGACCAGGATCCAGCTTCCAGTGGTTAGACCTCTCCTAGTCCAGAAAGCATAGCAGGAACAGCTCTTTTAAGAGCTAGGGATTATACTCAGGGGAGTGTTGTGATATAGCAATCCCTAGAGTGAATGTTGTTCTCCAATCCCCAAAACATGAGCCAAGACTTCATGAAGGGGTAAACGAATCTCATTTAATGGAAGCCACAGCTGGCCTTTTATGCAAGTCCCCAAACAAGGTGTAGGTCCACATGGACCTTGTTGGGGACAGGGACACAAAGCTTACAAACCAATCAGAACAGTAATTAAATGTACAACACTCCCATAACAAACATACAATCCCTCCCCTCTGCCTGTGAGATAATTGAGTCAGATACTGTATTAACCCAATCATCTCCAAGCAGAAAAAACACATTTTACAAAGTCCCATAAGTACCCCCAAAACACAACATATCCCCATAAAATACACCCCCTGATAGCCCTGATCTGGGTGAACAACATATCCAAAAATCACCTAGATCAGAGCAGGGGTTCAGAAAATTCCTGGAAGTCTCTTTTTTGACTGACCGCACGCATGGTTTCATGCCCAAAACAGTTCCAGTGAATCAGGCTGTGCGGCCGGTCTATTTCAAATAATCAAAATACCGTTCAAATTACCGAACTTAACCTTTTGTGGATATAGTCATTATGTGTCTCTTGTTTGTGAGATTGATTTTACCGAACGCCGTTAGACTCCCGTTCTAATAGCGAACCTCCATGGAAGGTAAAAGTTTAGTGGTGTTCGTGCCATTGAGTGTCCGATTTGAGTTCCATGCACTCAATGACCAAACACCGCTGGATGCGTTCGATTAAACAAGATGGCCGCCGCCACATGTTCGAATGGCACTTCAAATGGCTTTGGGAGTTCGAAGTGCCACTTCGAAAGTTCGAAGTGCGGCCATACAAGTTTTAAAAGGGTACACACAGTGGTTCTAACAAGGATTTGACACAGGGGCCATAGTCCCAGGGTAGGAGGCTGGCAAACAGGTCCCTCCAAAAACTTGTGGCAAACTCGCAGGAAAAGGAGAATTTGTCACAAATATACATGAATTAATTAATTTAAAGTGTGAGTAGTATACAGAGGGTTTAATACCAGAACAGCATGTATAGATAGAGACCATATATCAAATTGGGGTATGTATACATGCCCAGAAAGAACTATGTATCGGACTGGGTGGGAGTGAAACCTAAAAAGCCGCTATATCTAGCTCTTTGTTTAATCCTCTATTTTCTAGTGTTCCTAGTTGACTCAGTAACTTTTGAAAACACCATAAAACTTGGGGGGTACTATTGTACTCAGGAGACTTCGCTGAACACAAACATAAGTGTTTTAAAATAGTAAAATGTGGGGGCGGGCCCATGGCGCCTCCGGTCCCAAGAGGGCATCCCTCCACAAAGACTGCTTGGACTTTTACGATGGGACATCAGATGAGGCTGAGGGGGAAATATCATTAGCCCCAACGCTGCCACCACCTGCTCAAGCACAGACCCAGCTGCCCTTGACAACCCCCACACCGGTGACAATGTAGGTCATAGGTGGGCTCATGGCAGATCACCACAAGAAAATCTCGGCAGACGTTCCGGGACGACCTGAGGAACTTGACAGGCCAGCTTGGGGCGATGGAGGGTACCTCCAGCAACCACACATGCCAAATAACAGAGCTTCAAGCGGCAATTCACGAACTGCGACAGCAGAATCTGCTCCATTAACAGCGATTTGCCACGCAGGAAGACAAACATCGCCAAACAAACCTGAAAGTTAGTGGTGTCGCCGACTCCATCCCAGAGGCTGAGCTCCCACACTTTACCTGGCGGCTCTTTACTGCACTACTGACACCAAAAGTGGGCAAAGCGGTTACTCTAGACCACCCACCGCTCCCGGGGACATAGTGCTCCAGTTCCAGAACCTAAGGGACAAAGCAGCAGTCCAGGCAGCCACCAGAGGTCAGCCGACATACCCCTTTGAAGGTATGATCCTGTAATTCTACTCCGATCTCTCAGGAGGGACATTTGTGTGGAGAAGGTCCCTGCGACAATTCACCTCACTCCTGCGAACGCAACACATCGAGTACCACTGGGGTTCAGCTCATGCTCTGCATATCAACAAAGAAGACACATCGCATGTCATACGTGATATGCAGGAAGCCATGAGGGAACTGGGCCTGTTAGATCTTCCCCCGAACTCACTTAATCCAGCGTTGCCATCAGTGGGCCCACAAGATCCTTCAGATGAGACACAGCTGATGCTCCGGAGTTCATGCCACAATGGCCTCCCGCAGCACTCTATGCCGCAGCCACGACTTAAATCTGGGCTGAGTATCACATAAAGTTTTCCGGGACACTCTCCCACCATATACTGATTCCATAATTTCACACATACTGTTCGAAAGTTAAGACTTTTGATTTTAATCAGGGTTATGTTCTTCACACCAGACCACAGCCACCAAAATGCAGGCAAAGGCCTAGGTCCAGACCTACCCGGCTGCCAGCTGACCATTACACCCCCTCTCCCCCCCCCCCGTGCCTCAGGATAATTCAGGCACATACTACTGCTACTACAACGTGACAGCTCGGCCTAGCAAAGGGCTCATGTAACCCTCTCTTAACATCCCACCCACAGGATACACCCGCCGAGCCCTGGCTCAGCCACTCCCCCCTCCTGTTTAACGCACTAATGGTTTTCGTTTCTTTGAGGTTCATCAGTTAAAATTTTTATTTTACACTAGCTTAGTACCAGCACAATACAGCGTAGGTGACAGTAGTGAAGGGTTCCCACCACCGAGAAGATTCAGCTGACTACACGCACCCTCACCATCGCCCCACTTAGTAAACAAAAACAAATGTGCACTGACACCCATGCCGAAATTATGTACTATGTTTACTGTTGCTGTTGTGGCAAGTAAACTGCTTTGTAAAGTATTTTCCATGCACACAGAAATAAAGAATTACAAAAAAAATTAGTCAAACGTATCAGAATAATTATATCGTCAGTAAAATTACAGTTTGTGTGTAATATATGCAAAAAATGCATTTTTACTGACAATATCATCGTTGTGATATGTTTTACTGTTTTTAAACACTAATATTTGTGTTCAGCAAAGTCTCCCGAGTAATACAGTACCCTCCATGTACAGGTTTTATGGTGTCCTGGAAAGTTACAGGGTTAAATATAGGTCTTGCTAGACAAATTCTCTGGATTTTCTGCCTGGGTTGTTGGGCAGGTCCCTCAGATCGCAATTAATAAAAAGACTTAATTATGTAAAAATATTATATAAATATATTTGTAGAATTTAAATACATATGTATTTATATATATGTATATGTATATATATATATATATATATATATATATATATATAATTTTGTTATTGTTTTTATTTATATATAGCTATATAGCTCTATATATATATATATATATGGATACATATATGTATTTTTAATGTCATTCTAAATGTATTTTGAATGTAATATATATGTATATTAATATCAAAATACAGTTAGAACAAATTAAAACTGATATATAATTTTTTTTTAAATGTATTTATTTCATTTTTTATTTTTTTCAGTTTATTTATTGATTATTTTAATTATATATATATATATATATATATATATATATATATATATATATATATGATCTAAGTACTTTTTATTTAATTTAAAAACTTATAAACTTTTAAAAACTTTTTTGCAGGCATGAGGAGGACTGCTTGAGCGCTCATAAGCATAAGCCAGCTATTCCGGCCATGGGATCGCGAGGACCCCGCGATCACATGGCCAGGGGGCGGATAGGGCAGAGGGGGTCTGCCTGACTGAGCTCCCAGGCAGACCCCAGGATCTCGACTGCCGGCGTGGGAATGGCGGGGACCGGTAAGTAGTAAGGACGGTGGGGATGTTCTATGCTGCCCGCAGGCATTTAGAACCGCCCAGAAAGGACGGCATAGAACGCCCGCCGTCCTTAAGAATTTAAAATTAATTTTTTTAATGGAAATTGTGTGAGTCAATGCCAGAGGAGGTGTGGCTAGGGCTGCATAAACAGAAACAAAAGTTATTTAATGGTAGAGAATTGAGCAGTGAGACTTCAGAGGCAGGATCGATACACCAAAATTGCTTCATTAAAGCAAAGTAGTTTTAGGGTTTAGAGTGTCCCTTTAATTTTAGTTATCTCTCCTTTGTTGGTAGATAGCAAAATTTGGATGGGGAATTTTTCCAAATCTGCCATTCAAATTCCAATAAACTGCAACTCACTGTTTAACAAATAAACCCAAGAAACTGTACAAGAAAAAGTTCACAAAGATTGTCCGAGAGAGAACGTAAGATACAAAGAACAATTGGCCATTCTGCCAGCTTTTAAAACCAGTAAATGAACAGTTATTTAGAAAGAAAAAAAAAGATATGATCTGGTGTCAACAAGATGAACTCTTGTCAGTGATTATAATTGTCAACATGTGTAGGATTGCAGCAATCTGTTCTCCTGCCAAGTGCCACTTTATATGATGATGAAATGTTCAAAATTCCTTTCTGGTAAAATCCTAGCCCAGGGGTTAATCTGTTTCATTCAGATTCAGCTAGTCTAGATTTAACAGTGATACTTATTCATAAAGAGATGGTTGACTTTTGCCCCTAAGAGACTACAGGATGTACAGATATTTCTTTATTCCTTATGGAATAAACATCTGCGGAACACAAAGCTAGATTTGTGAATATCTGTTTTCTAATAACTATTTTTTTTTTATTTATATTTTTAGCAATTTGTATTTTATTGAGTTTGCACACACAAAACACAACTGTATCATAGTATGATAGTAAGGTGGCACAATCAGTGGTACATCTATGTTATAGCAACGTCATATTTTAGTCAGAACATGCTTTACAACATATTTATACACAGTATGGGGATATGCTTTAGTGAGGGAGCCTCTAGTGGTTTGATGGGTAGGTGTGAGACAAGTTAAACTAGAACTGGTGCACATAAACTGAACCACCAATGAACCATCTGCTCCCCACCTATACTTGATCTCTACCTCCCGCAGCCGTCTAGCGACTGGGCCTAATTGCCGTTTTGCTGCCAGCACAGCATACGGGAGGTCCCCATAAATAGCCACTGTACAGCCCTAGAAGCTGACACTTTTAAGCTCTCTCGAGCGAGACATGATGACAGACCTGGCTGCAATGTCTTTGGTAACCGCAATGATGTCTCTGGGCGCCTCCGTTGGGGCAGTTATGGCTTTACAAATCCAGAATGCTGATGTCACCATCTCCGGGGCAGCACCTCGTTTGGCTCCTATGTCGGTTAGCATTCGGTGGAGGAAGGGAAGGACATCCTATCCTAAAATCCGTTCCGATGAGCTTCTGGACTTGTTGGGTGAGGTCCTGGATCTCCCCTTGACCGGTCTGTAAACGTTTTTCCCGTGCAGTGTCTCTGGACACCACTTCTGTGAGTCTTTTTTCTAGGGTACCCAGCTCAGTTTGTGCTGCCCGCAGGTCCGCTTTCCACACCTGCCTCATTTCCAGCAAGAGGTGTTTAATGTCTCTTTTTGTTGCCGGCACCGAGTCTGGCCAAATGTTGGGTTGGATGTATAACAATTGCAGTCATGCCACCTTCTAGGGTTCAGAGTAGAACGTTTTCTATCTACTTGATAAGTGACTGACCAACCATCTACCAGTGCCATTGGCCCATTGACCATTTAGGTGGTGGGGTTGGAAAAATACATGTTTGCCCAGCAAGGGAGCTACCAGCGATGCAGCTTATGCGGCTACATCAGGGTCCACAACCTTGGGATAAACATCTCTGATCAGGTAGTTCGCCCTTACACAGTGCAGCCAGACCCTGCACAGTGCTAGGAGTTTCAGGTAACTACTGGAAAATTTTCTCTCCATCTAATGGGTTGTGTTTGCCCTACAACACTGACTTCAGATGTTTACTGGGTACTCGAACGATGCCATGATGTGTCTAGCTGAGCTTGATAGAACTGCAATCCCCATTCATATGCAGGGCCAACATTGGCCATTACTGCATTAAAATACATCTATTTTTCTGCTTATATTCGGTATTCTTTTTCCCTTTAACTATAGTTCAAATGAGACACAAAAAAAGTTTGTTTTTTTAATCACAGAATTTTTTTTTGATAAGATCTATAAATATGTTTTAGATTTGTTTTCTTCTGTCATGCTATATCATGCTACAAAAGCTGAAGTGGTAAAGGTTAACACAGTGAGGGAGTTTAAAAATGCGTGGGATAGGCATAGGGCTATCCTAGATTTAAGATAAGTATTTTGAAAATTGGGCAGACTAGTTGGTTCTTATCTGCCGTCACATTCTATATTTCTATGTAACATAAATACATGATTGGCAAAGACATATTTATTAATTTGTTTGTTCTTTTTCAGATTTCGAAACCCAACAGTGGACACACTTCAGCAAAACAGACTAGGTTAAGACCATCACAATCAGTTAATTGTGCCTAATAGCTGTAGTTTAGTCACAGAATAACATAGATATTTAGCAAGACTTGTGTATTTCATAACTTTGGAAAACCATTTACTCTTTTGCAATAATTTCCAGGACAGTGCAACATGCTGTGTTTGTCTGTTTGGAGTGGGTTGCACCAAAAGATTAGAGACCTGTCATAAATAAAAAAAAATTTGCAAAGTTACACTGTCAACATTTAAAAAAAAAAAAAGATAACATGTAGCCAGGGCCAGACTGGCCCACCAGGATACCGGCAAATTTCCCGGTGGGCCAGCATACTAGCGGGCCGGTGTGCCGCCACCTAGTGCGCTCCCCTCCTGCTGGTCACAGAATGTAGCGTGGTCGAGCAGGCACGCTAGTATGCTGGCAGAGGAGCTTCTGTACCCTACCCGGTCTGACAGAAAGTGCTCACAGAGAGCACAGGACTGCTTCCTGTCAGACCGGGTACAGTGAGCAGGAGCTCCTCCACGCAGTCTGCCTGCTCAGCCACGCTACAGCAAGGTACAGGGAGAGCTGGGGGGGAACCAATGGGACACAGGGAGAGCTGGAGGGGAACTAATGGGAAACAGGGAGAGCTGGGGGGGGAGAACTAATGGGACACATGGAGGAAAGCTGGGAGGGGGATATAAGAGCACATGGAGGGCTGGGAGGGGGTGGGACTAATGAAACACAGGCAGAGCTGAGGGGGACTAGTGGGACACAGGGAGAGCTGAGGGGGGACTAATGGGACACAGGGAGAGTGTTGGGGGAAACTAATGGGACACAGGGAGAGCTGGGGGGGAGAACTAATGGGACACATGGAGGGAAGCTGGGAGGGGAATATAAGAGCACATGGAGGGCTGGGAGGGGGTGGGACTAATGAAACACAGGCAGAGCTGAGGGGGACTAGTGGGACACAGGGAGAGCTGAGGGGGGACTAATGGGACACAGGGAGAGTGTTGGGGGAAACTAATGGGACACAGGGAGAGCTGGGGGGGAGAACTAATGGGACACATGGAGGGAAGCTGGGAGGGGAATATAAGAGCACATGGAGGGCTGGGAGGGGGTATAGGGACACATGGAGGGCTTGGAGGGAGGTATAGGGACACATGGAGGTCTGGAAGGTGCTATAGGAGCACATGGAAGGCTGGGAGGGAGAGCTAGTAGGACAAATAGAGGTCTGGGAGGGAGGGCTAATAGGACACATGGAGGGCTGGGGGCTAATGGGACTTATGTGGAGGCTACTGAGACACTTGGAAAACTGGAGAGGGTGGAATGAGACACATGGAGGACTATGGGGTAATCAGACACACTGAGGTGTATGGGGAGAAAGAGACAGTTGGGTTGGGAAAGAGAAACAGGAGACACACACAGAGGAGCTGAGGAAGACGAACAAGAGACACACAGAGAGGCGGGGAAAGGGAAGAATGAGACACACAGAGGAGCTGTAGGGAAAGATACACATAGAGTTGCTGGCAGGGCCGGATTAACATAGGGGCTGATGGAGCTGCAGCTCCAGGCCCAGGCCCATGGAATAGGCCCATTGGTTTAAAAAAAAAAAAAAAAATTTTTTTTTTTTTTTTTTTTTTTTACACACTACTCTTAGGGTTGCCAGATATTTCTCATGTATTTCTTAGGGTTTCCAGGTATTTCTCAGAAATATTTCTCAGGTATTTGAGGCTGCCTAGCTGGTGCCGGTATTGCAGTAATACCGGCAACACAAATGTCCGTCTCAGTATAAACATAGATTATTCTGCAATACCAGCGCCGGCCAGTAGGGGTCGCTGTTTGTGTGGAGAGAGGCAGTGATAAGAAGTTACGGCATCTCCCTCCCTGCCTCTCTCTACTCACTGATCCGGGGGGGAGCAGCTCTGCACAGAGTGTCCAGACAGCAGCTCCGAGACATGGGGACGCTGATACATTGGGACACTGGGGAACATGGGGACCCTGAGCATGGACGTCCGCAGGAATTTTTCCGTGGGGGGGGGGGGGGGGGGCATAATTGTAATGACATCCATGCTTGGCCCCTTTTTGACAGTGTCATGAAAGGGAAGGAGCATAGTCATTTTCACATAAAGCAAGGATAAATAGCGTTTTCACAACTATGGTGTCAGGAATATATGTTTGTATTCCTGACACTATAGTGTTCCTTTCATCAAATTACAGGAACATTCTGGTCACCATAACAACTTTATCTAAATGAAAATGCTGTGATGCAAAGAGGGCCCTGCGTGCTCTTTCTTTGAAGGGGTGAAACTGCTCTCAAATGGTTTACCCCCAAAGGCTTCCTTCAGCTCCAGATCTCCAGGTCGCTCAGTGGTATTCGACTTCTGAAACAGAGTGTCAGGAAGTGCAGATTGACGTTGGGCATGGGTGCCGCTGATTGGCTAGAGTGGTCAGCTGACACTCTAAGCCAATCGCTAGTTCCCGATTCATAAAAATGTTTTAGCCAACAATGTTTTAGCCAATCAGCGGCACCCCTGCCCAGCGGCCCTCTGTGTTTCCTGACACTCAGTAAATAAAAGTGAACACATTAACACTGATATTGTTTCCTGTTCCCTCTTCCTACTCCTTGCTGCCTCTTCCTACTCCTTGCTGCCCCTTCCTTCTCCTTGCTGCCCCTTCCTGCTCCATGCTGCCTCTTCCTGCTCCATGCTGCCTCTTCCTACTCCTTGCTGCCTCTTCCTACTCCTTGCTGCCTCTTCCTACTCCTTGCTGCCTCTTCCTACTCCTTGGTGACCCCTCCTGCTCCTTGCAGACTGTCCCTACCCCTTCCTGCATCCCCTTCCTATTCCTTGCTGACCCCTCCTGCCTCTTGCAGACCCTTTCTACTCCTTGCTGCCCCCTCCTGCTCCTTGCTGACCCCTCCTGCTCCTTGCTGCTCCTTCTACTTTACCCTCCTGCTCCATGAAAACCTTTTGACCCCTTATTGCTTCTTGCTGCCCCTTTCTATTCCTTGCTGACCCCTCCTGCCCTTTGCAGAACCTTTCTGCTCCTTCTACTTTACCTTCCTCTATGCGGTCTCCCCCACCCCCCCATCCCTCACTTACCTGCTCTGTAGGCTGCCTTTGTGCTGCTCCCCTGCGGTTTCAGTCATGAGAGAGAGGCAGGGATTAGCTGTAGCTTTCTGCCTTTCTCAATTCACAGCGCCACCTACTGGCCAGCGCTGGTATTGCACTGTATTCTCGCACTAAAATGAAAAATAGCAGCACAAGCTGAAAAATCCGGGGGGGGGGGTGGTGGGCAAGTACCCCCCTTTACCCCCCCATTCAGACGCCCATGACCCTGAGACACTAGGGACACAGTGGCCCCATGTCTCCCAGTGGCCCCTAGTCTGTGTCCCCATGTCTCCCAGCCACTGTCCCTAGTGGCTCAGTGGCCCCATGTCTCCCAGTGTCCCCATGTCTCTAAGTGTCCCCTAGTGTCCTAGTGACATCAGGACACTGGGAGACATGAGGACACAGACTCTAAGGGACACTGGGAGACATGGGGATACAAACACTAGGGGACACTGGGCGACATGGGGACACTGAAAGGCATGGAGACACAGGGAGACATGGGGACACTGGGCGACTTTGAGACATAGGAGACATGGCAGTGTCCCCATGTCTCCCAGCCAGTGTCCCTAGTATCTCAGTATCCCCATGTGTCCCTGGTGTCTCTCAGTGTCTGTAGTGTGCCAGTGTCCCTAGTGTCTCAGTGTTCCCTAGACTCCCAAAGTCCCCTAGTCTCCCAATGTCTCTGTGTCCCCATGTCTCCTAGTGTCTCAGTGTCCCCTAGTATAAAAGAAAAAATCTCAGGCACTCACTGTGATAGATTTAGGCAGGTTTATTGGACACCGCAACGTTTCGACCTGTACCCAGGTCTTTATCAAGTCTCCAATGTCCCCTATGTATCAGTGTCCCCTATGTCAGTGTCTCAGTGCCCCATGTCTCTATGTGCCCGTAGTGTCTCTGTGCCCATAGTGTCTCTGTGCCCATAGTGTCTCTGTGCCCATAGTGTCTCTGTGCCCATAGTGTCTCTGTGCCCATAGTGTCTCTGTGCCCGTAGTGTCTGTGTCCCCTAGTATAAAAGAAAAAAATCTCAGGCACTCACTGTGATAGCTTTAAGCAGGTTTATTGGACACCGCAACATTTTGACCTGTACCCAGGTTTTTATCAAGTCTCCAGTGTCCCCTATATATCACAGTGGCTCAGTGCCCCATGTCTCCCCGTGTCCCCTCGTGTCTGTCACCCAGTGTCCCCAAGAGTCTCAGATTTCCCAGGTCTCCCAGTGTTCCCTAGTATCTGTGTCCCCATGTCTCCCAGTGTCCCAATGTCTCTCAATGTCCCCTAGTGACATAGGGACACTGGGAGACATGAGGACACAAACACTAAGGGACTGGGAGACATAGGGACACAGACATTCCCCCTTTTTGTGTATGTTCGCCCTTTCAGCCGTTCTGGTTAGGTGATTTGTGTCAGTAGCCCACCATTTTACCGCATCCATAGACTTCCTGCTTTACTGGACACTGCTGTTTGGGGGTATGGGTTTACTTGAAAGATGAAAGCATGAGATTAGCAAAGGGTATGTGTTTTCTCATAGTTGCATCCTATGAGTTTCCCTACAGCATCTTCTCCATCAGATACATGACGCTTAGGAGGTAGGACTGTTTTAGTGTTTTTGGTCAATAAGATTTTGTAATTAGGCCCATCATAATTATCAGCACCAGGCCCACTGGGCTCTTAATCCGGCCCTGGTTGCTGGAGCCTGGGAAAGAGACTCACAGAAGGGCTGGGGAAAGGGAAAAAGAGACAGTTTTTTTTTACTGCGGTGCACCACATACATTCACAATTTCAGTCCAAATGACCAAACGTTTTTCTTAATACATCAAGAAAATGTACTGAAATATCTGCTTACAATAAATCCGCTCTTTTGTTTATTTTGAAGCTTTCTTTCACATTTGAGTGATAGTTTTCAGTTTTAAGTTGTTGTTTTTGTTTTTTTCCCCGCTTCCATATCTGCACAGTATGCTGGCGTGATGCATTATGGGGCTGGTATAGAATTTTTTTTCCATGGCTGCTTTTCATTCCCAGTCCGACCCTGCATGTAGCTGTTGAGGCTTAAAACAATGAGGCTGTACATGTCAGCTGTAAGTTGAAGCTTGAATATTTGAGCACCGGAAAGGAGAATGTTTGCTGGGAGAGTAAAACTTTTTCTTAATGTCTTTTATGCAACTGAGAAAAGTCCAAAACGTTGTCTGATCTTTGTCTAAATTACAATGACAGTACAGACAAACTCAATCTGAGTAAACTGATAACACACAAATAATTGCACTTTTCTAATTTTCATTGAAAAATAAGACTAGGTTCCCTAATAACAATGAGAACTTAATGACAGCCATCATACTAATATCTGATAGGAGAAAAGTACAAGTAATATTGTGTATCTGTATGTGTATCTGTGTATATATTTGCATACATTAAAACCACTGACAGGTGAAGTGAATAACAATGATTATATCGTTACAATGGCACCTGTCAAAGGGTAGGATATATTAAGCAGCAAGTGAACAGTCAGTTCTTGAATTTCCTGAGTTGAAAGCAGGAACAAAAGGTAGCGAATTAATCTAAGTGACTGACAAGGACCAGTGATGCCTAGAGGACTGTTTAATGGAATCACCAAAACGACAAGTCTTATGGGGTGTTTCCCGCAGTGGTTAGTACCTACAAAAAGTGGTGCAAAGAAGGAAAAATGACAAACTGGCAGCAGGTCAATGAGCGTTCAAGGCTGATTGACATACGTGGGGAGCAAAGCCTTGCTCGTCTGGTCCGATCACAAAGAAGAGCTACTGTAGCTGAAATTGCTGAAAAACAATGGACCACTATAGTGCCAGGAAAACAAACTTGTTTTCCTGGCACTATAGTGTTAATAGGTCTCCCCCACCCTCAGGGTCCCCCTCCAGTGAGAAGCACGGAAGCACCTCTAGCAGCTGTCAATGAGACATCCACTAGAGGCTGGATTAACCCTATTGTAAACAGCTGCAGCTGCAGTTTAGAGCTGCCGGGTTAACCCTAGATGGACCTGGCACCCAGACCACTTCATTGAGCTGAAGTGGTCTGGGTGCCTATAGTGGTCCTTTAATGCATAAAAAAGTGTCAGAACAGACAGTGCATTGCAGTTTGCTGCATATGAGGCCGCATAGCTGTATACCAGTAAGAGTGCCCATCATGACCCACGTCCAAAGGCTGAAGTGCCTTCAACGGTTATGTGAGCACCAGAACTGGACCATAGAGCAATGGAAGAAGGTCTAATGAATCACGTTTTCTTTCAGATCAGGTGGATGGCCATGTGTATATGGTATGATATTATATGATAGCAGGATGCACTGTAATCAGAAGGCTGGCTGACGGAGGCAGTGTTATGCTCTGGGCAATGTTCTGCTGAGAAACCTTGGGTACTGGGTATGGATGTTACTTTAACAAATACCACCTATGTAGAGATTGTTGCAGACTACGTACAGTCCTTCATGGCAGTGGTGTTCCTTGATGGCAGTGGCCTTTTTCAACGTGATAATGCACCCTGCCACACTGCAGAAAAACATGTTCATGAATGGTGTAAGGAACTTGACAAAGTGTTCAAGGTGTTTAACAGAGTGTCAGCAGGTAATTTATTATATGGCATCCATATTTTGGAGAATCTACTTTATTTATTTGGGATGGAATTTGTATTGATAATAAAAAAAATTATTATTAGCGCCTTGTGTGTTCAGAAGGTAATTAAAAGTGAATGCTCATTTAGAAGATGTGCAAATATAACAGAGATTGACGAAGACAAGATTGTTTCAATGTATAATAAAAAAATACCTTATTTAAGGCATAAATGAAATAGATTATGAGAAACCATTTTGTGTTACTTGCGTCTATGTTATATAATATGTATTTGGGTCATCTTGCCAATATTCTTTATGGATTAACATGGGGCTTGACGTTCTAAAATGCTTTTCAAAAGATTCAGATCAAGTAGTTCAAAGTCAGTGATCTCAAACAATGTAGTGTACCGCTTGATAACGTATATTTCATTGTCAGTAATTTCAAACAATGTACTGGAGAGGTTAATAAGGTACAAGGTCCGTTGTTATTGAACTAAAGTCATATTTGGACCCCTATGTCCATGGTGTGACCTTGGCAAAACAAGCTTAACTCATGACACTGAAGTCATAACTCGGTGCTTATCGGAAACTATTATCATGGCAATCTTCTGCTATATAATATTGATAATGTGATAATTGTTTAAAAAGTATATAAATGTTGAGTTGGTTAATATGTTAGTCTTTGATTTCGTATGCTCTTCACGTAACAAACTAATCCTTTGCAATCCTTATTAATTGGCTAGGACATTATGTCTGGTTCAAGTCTATTTCCCATAACAGAGATCAGGACACATTTTCTGAGTAACCCAAGCAGAAATCCTGGTAATTCACAAACTATTTCTTTCAACTCTACTTGGTAGCATCAAAGGGACTTCTTGCAATTCAGATTTTGATTAGATTTTCCGCTTGGGTTGCTGATTAGGAGATCTTGGAAAGCATATTCCACACGTATTCTCCTTATGGTGCAAATGACTGTGGTTATTTCTGTTTTATCACAACAGTGCGGATGTGTTGGATGTTGCTTAATCCAACAACAGTGCTCCCCTTCGCCCTCCAGCATCAGTGTAGTCCTATTGCAGTATGAGGACTATAATAATGGACTGTCTACTTAGCTAGAATCAGTCAGGCTCTGCTATGGGGAGGTTGATAACCTGTGCTCCTAGTTTGCTTCTCCATCACTTATGGACCCCAATGTGAAGAACTGCTGAGACATGACAAGCATTTATAGCAACAAAGGGAGGACTGTAATTATGGGTTTGGTGTAGGGAGCATCCAGAGGTTGCAGGCAGGGCTGGATTTCCGTTAGACAGCGTAGGCATCTGCCTAAAGGTGCATGCCTGGTATGGGTGTCTGATCTGCCTGTTTAAAGATCCCTCCATAACTCCTGCCTGAGTTACTAAACAGATCAGATGCTCCAGGTCTCTGGGATCGCTGTATTCAGTATGAGGAAGCCAAGTCTGTGCATGGCCCTGCCTCCTCAGACTGAATACAGCAATCTCCTGGAGGGAAAGGAGAGAGGACTGGGGCCAGAATGGACGACTCGGAAATGGCAGGTAAACACACACACAGCTACAAATACTGCTACCCAGACTGTACACATACATGCAACTGCTCATTAGTACTAAGAACACAAAGCTGTATTCCTAATACTATAGTAACCCTCTTCCCCTATCACCCATCACCCGCCAGCATTTAACAGGTTAATAATCCCTTAATTTATTGCAGTGCTGATGTACCTTGGTGCTGGCTCTGTCTCCGCCTCCTCTGAAGTCATCGCGAGGGGAATCCTAATGCGCAGGCGCGACAAGTGCATCAGGTATTCCTCATACGAAAGCATTGAATCAATGTGTTCCAAAGGGGATTTAGAAGACGCTGGACATTCTCATGCAAAGCGCCTCTAGTGACAACCTGGTAGACAGCCACTAGAGGCATCTTAACACTTCTCTAAAACTGAAATGAATTCTGATGAAGGGTTAATGGGACAGGGACAGTGCACCCAGACCACAAAATGAGATCAGTGGCCTTGGTGCCAATAGTGTCCCTTTGAGTTATATCATGCCGTGCTCAGCATTTGCCCAAATAAGTGAACAAGGATGGCGATGATCGCTATGACCTCCATCCACTGAGTGTGAAACATTAATGCTAGTATTGTTCATTTTTAACTGTTAAAGCATTAATTCCAGTATGACTCAGTTGTGCCTTTTGTATCAATATTTAATTGCTTGATATACATAACACATAAGCCTGGCCTATAAAAATCACTGGCTTCACGGAGGCTACTTAGGGCCAAAATACCCAAGAGGCCCCATGCACAGTTGGTTTCCATGGAGAGTTCTGCTTATGAGGAAAAAGTAAAAGATATATTGTAATGACACAAACGTGTCATTATTTTATATTACTACAATGCAGTAAGGATTAAAGTTGGCTTATTAAAATTATTATAATATTCAATAAAGGCTGTGCTTAAAGGGAAACTTTAGTATAAAGATTATACTATTTTTATTTTTTTTAATTACATAATTTATTGTCTTTGTTTTGATCCTGGGTCAGAATGCCAGTGACACTGCACACAGAACCACTTCATTGAGATGAAGATGTCTGTGTGTCTATAGTGTTTCTTTAATATATATATATATTTATTAATTTTTTTACTCTCTGTGAAATTGCCATTTTGAAATGCCAATCCAGATGGTTCGTGATGACGTGATCACGTGAGTACGTCACGTGTGCACGTCGAGAGGCGGATCTATGAGGAGCGGGCGAGGGCATGGTGAGGGGAGATGAGGGGAGGTGAGGACGGACGCTAAAAGACGCGAAGCTGAAGGCCCAGAACGATTTGGCAGCACAAACCCCACGGAGACGAACAGAAAACCGGAGGGCTAAAAGTGAATTATAAGTGGCGGAAAAGGAAAAAGAAACCAGGATTAAAAAGAGGAGACTAAAACTACGGTTTAAAGATAAGTGCACGCTAAGTCTTATTAAGAGGTCTATTAAGAGGTGTGCTAAGGCTGGGAGCCGAGGGGCCGCCTGCGTGTCAGGGGTCCAAAATATTGACGATATAACTAGTGCATAATTAAGCTTAAAAGTCTTGCATAAAAGATTTGAGGATACCGATACTGGTTAATATTGTAGTCCTATTTAAAGGAAAACTCCCCTTTCCAAACTTAGAAAGAGCTCCAAAATGGCGTCTAAGAAACAAATAAAAACCAGAGATAAAAAAGAGGACTCTCAGCCAACGAGATTATCAGGTTTTTTTTCACCTAATAGAGAAAAACTGGGCTCTAAAGAAAGCGATATGGTATATCAAGACCAGAACACACAAACAATAAGCATTCAAAATGCAGAACAGAAGAATTATGTTTCTCAAGATTTTTTGGTGACTAAGCTGGACGAGCAAGTGGCACTTATAGCCAATCAGATCACCAATAGTTTGAACACAATTAAAATAGAGATGGAGAGAATGAATACAAAATTAAGCTCTGCATATGAAAAAATTAAGATAATGGAAGATCAAATAAAGAACCTGCAAACAGAGAATATCCAAACAGAAGATATATTACAGCAAATGAACGCGAAGATTAGAGACTTGGAGGATCGGTCGAGGAGGTGCAATGTGCGATTCAGAAACATACCGGAATCTGTAACTCAAGACCAATTAAAGGACTATTTATTATTATTTTTTCAAGAAGCTGGCTTACAGAGTGAAGTTCATGTTCCCATAATAGAAAGAACACACAGATTAAGGAAACCTAATAAGGTTCCGTCTCATTATCCAAGAGATGTTATTGTATGTTTTTTTTCCTATTCATGCAAACAACAAGTGCTGAATCTGCTGAGGAATAAAGAATATTTATCTGAGAAATTCAAAGATATTACCACATTCCACGATCTTTCAATTCAAACTCGACGTTGGAGAAAAACCTTTCACCAAGCCTTAGAACCACTGAAGCAAAATAATATGAAATATAAATGGGTACAACCATCTAAAATAATTGTGTGGTGGGAAGAAAGATGGAGATCGTTTACCTCAGCCAAAGACCTAGAGGACTGGACTAAATCGTGTATGCTTTCAAAAAGCTAAAATATCCAACTAATAATTAAGGGTCTAATTTTTTTTTTCTAAGCTTACAAGGGTTAATATATGTCAATAAGGGTACTTAAGGGTAAACTAAGAATAAGTAGTAATTATAGAATGATAGAATAGTAATTACGGTACAGACACGTTAAGAGAAGAAGGCTGTAAGAAAATGAATATTATGGCACAAGATGATTTATTACAGAAGGGTTATTTAAGGGTAAACTAGAAAAAATGGTCACTATAGTATAGATAGAGTTTCCCAGTAGGGAAATAGTCACTATAATTATGGTATGCTGTAAATAGCTGGTATAAAGGTGTAAGAGTATTTATAATTTGCCACGGGATGTTATATCACAAAAATGTACGGAAGGTTAAACTTGAAATGGGTGTTTACTATAAAGGCATAGAAAACGGTTTCTAGTAGAGAAATAGTCACTATAATTATATAGGTTGTAATAGCTCGTATAAATCAGCACAAGGAAATAGTCACTACGATCACAATGAGACGACATAGTTGGTATAAGGATGTAAGAATATTTATATTTGGGTGACATATTATAAAATGGTCAATGAAGGGTTAATTGGAAACAAGCATTCACTACAGAGGTACAGAAAAAGGCTTTCAGTAGAAAAATAGCCAGTTGAACTATACTGGGTTGAAACAGCTTGCATAAAATAGCATAATGAACAAATGCACTATAAATAAGGAAATGCCCACAAAGGTTTACACAATAGAACAGGGATAACTAATGGCAAATTTTGGAATAAGAATAAATTATATATATATATATTTTTTTCTCTCTCAGTCTTTCCCCTGGCCGATGCCCTAGGATGCTAACTCATGGACCTGCCTGATGCTTTTATCAAGCACAAGTCTCGTAGTAATAGGTTACTCACGAGACGGGGTCTATCCACAGAGGTCAGGTTTAGCCTTCTGTGAGATAGGTTTAGTTGTGGGACTATAAGATGTCCCTAGTTTATGTAATGTTGTTTGTTAAATATTTGTGTTATCTGCGGGGCCTTAAAGTCAGGAGGGGGAAAAATAGAATGAGAGGACTAAAATATGGTTAAGATTATGTCTATTAATGCTCAGGGCCTGAATACGATGTATAAAAGATCCTTGCTATGTAACCAAATGATAAAAGATAAAATCGATATTTGCTTAGTACAAGAGACTCACTGGAGGCAAAATGAGAAACTAACATGGGGGGGAAAGAAGTTCCCAATTATTCTACACGCATCTATGAAGGATAAAAAAAAAAGAGGAGTAGCAATGATAATCTCAGATAGGGTTAAGTGGGAG
Organism: Pelobates fuscus; assembly: GCF_036172605.1. Classification (NCBI taxonomy): domain Eukaryota; kingdom Metazoa; phylum Chordata; class Amphibia; order Anura; family Pelobatidae; genus Pelobates; species Pelobates fuscus. Next base: position 131,574,984 of record NC_086325.1, read on the forward strand.
ACACTCTATCAAGAATTAGATAAAGAAGGAAGATTTATGATTTTGGTGTGTCGGATAAATTAAGTAAAATACACCATAGTTAATATATACTTACCCAATGTAGCCCCAGTTTCTCAACTGAATAAAATATTAAATAAAGCAGATCAAGTTAAAACAGGGATATATATAGTCGCAGGCGATTTTAATTGTATACTAGACCCACTAAAAGATAAAAAAAATTGTTGAAAGGGAGTGTTATGAACAATACAATAATAAAAAATGCTAGCTCATTAACTAATACTAAAAATAAATTTGACTTATTTGATGTTTGCCGTCTTCTAAATCCAGAATTAAGGGACTATACCCATCTATCTAAAGTCCATTTTATATACTCAAGAATTGATATGATATGTGGCAATTTAAATTTAGTGAATAATTTGGTAAAAATAAATATAGTAGAAAACGTATGGTCAGACCACAGTATGTACATATTTGTAATAAAAGATAATTTGATAACTAGAAATAATAAAACGTGGAAACTAAATAATTACTTGCTGTACAATAAAAACTGCAAGACTAAACTAGAGAGATTGATAGTCTGTATTTTTAAGGAGAATGATCCTTCAGATACATCAAATTTAAATACCTGGTGCTCTTTTAAAGCAGTTTTGAGAGGATATCTTATAAAATTAAATCATTAAGTTAAAACTAAAGAAAAAAGATTAGGAGATCTATATATTGAATTGTATAAGCTCACAGAGGATAATAAAGTAGATCCTACAATAGAGAAAGGAAGACGAATAACAGAGGTTCAAAAGAATATCGTACAATGCTTGAATATTAAAACAGCGAATAATATAAAAAAATTAAAACTGAGATTTTATTGTAGAGGGAACAAAACAGACAAGATGCTAACTAACAAGCTGAGGAAACAGCACGCTAATGCTCAGATATCTAAGATTATATATAACCAAACAACTTATACAAATCCAAAAGATATTGGTAACTGCTTTAGAGAATATTACGGTACATTATATAATATCCCTGACGAAGCATCTATAAATAAGATTAAACAGTATTTGACTAGTACAAATCTACTGAAAATAGATCAGACTCAGAAAGATAGTCTCAATAAGCCAATCACAGAGGCGGAGGTTAATATGGCTATAATGAAAACTCATAAACTGAAAACTCCCGGCCCAGATGGATTTTCTAATCTGTTTTTTCATACATTTAAATCTATTCTGAGTAAACAACTGGCATTAGCATTTAATAATGCGGTTCAAATAGGTAGTTTTCCTGAAGAGATGACAAGAGCGAATATGCTCCCCATTTTGAAACAAGGAAAAGACCCTACTGCCGTGGCTAGCTACCGCCCCATATCATTAATTAATTCTGATGTAAAAATATTTTCATCTATTCTAGCAGACCGTCTTAAGAGTATCATTAGAACTCTAATTCATAACGATCAAATTGGTTTTATACCAGAGAGATGGGTGGGCTCTAATTCTAGAAGAATTATAGATATTATAGATAATGCCAATAAGAAACACACTCCCCTTATGACTATGGCAGTCAATGCAGAAAAAGCTTTTGATAGGCTGAATTGGAAGTGTTTAGAATTATCTTTAGAAGCATATGGAATAGATGGCTGGATGCTAAGAGGTATTATGTCCTTATATAAAAATCCTTCAACTCGAATAGTGGGCCCAAACGTTTGTTCAGATTGGGTATCTGTAAATAATGGGGTGCGACAAGGTTGCCCACTTTCGCCATTACTATATATTCTTTCAATAGAACCCTTAGCGGAAAATATTAGGAAAAATTAAGATATAAAAGGCTATAAAACAAGGGATAAATAATTTAAAATCAGTCTTTATGCGGACAACATCCTTTTATCAATTACTGATCCAATTAGGTCCTTGAATTATTTGATGGAGGAAGTTAGAAAGTACAGCCATTTAGCCAACTATAAGTTAAACAATGAAAAAACAGTGGTGATGAGTATTGAACTAGATAAGAAATCAAGGGAAGAAATTAGTAATAAATATGCATTCACATGGGTATCTCAGAAATTTGATTGCCTAGGTATAGCCATCACTAAGAATATAGAATGATGGAAGAAAACTTTTTAAAGCTATTAAAAAGCACAAACTTATTACTTAAAGATTGTAGAAATATGCAGATTACCTGGTGGGGCCGCATTAATGTTATTAACTCTTATATCATCCCTAAATGGAATTACTTATTTCAAATGATCCCTCTTAAGATTCCAGATACCTGGCTGACGTTATTACAAAACAATTTAGAAAACTTTATTAATAAGGGTAAGAAAAACAGAATTAACAGAAATATTCTCTCTTTGAAAACTAAGGAAGGTGGATTAAAATTCCCCAATATAAGAGTTATGTACTGGGCAAACGTGATCACTCACATGTATAGGTCCCAGACGGTGACAGCTAAAGATGAAAGCTGGTTCAATATTGAAATGGAAGATCTGGGACTAAAAAAGCCAGAGGGTCTGATATGGAATACGAAAAATGGGGATAAAATGGGGATTGACATTAAAAATAATAAGATATGGGCCCAAATGTTGCCTGTATGGGAGGAAATTAAAAAGAAATTAGACCTTAAGTATATAATTTTGGACACGACTAACCTGAGGATAATAGAAGCCAATATGATAGATTTGTCCCTAGACATCTGGAGAGCACAAGGAATAAATAAAGTGTCACAGTTATTATCTTCAGATAAAATAATGTCTTTTGGCTCTATTGTACAAAAGTATCAACTCCCCCAACGAGAGAGGTTTAATTACTTGAGGCTTAAACATTTCCTGCAGAAACATCTTAGTAGAGAGTCTGGAAAATCCCCCACTATGTTGAAATTCATATTCTCAAATCAGATCATACCTAAAGTTTTAGCTAAAGCTATAGAGGTAATTAGAAATATTAAAGAGGTATCTAGTTTTCCCCAGAAGAATAAATGGGAAAAGGATTTAAAATGTTCTTTGGATTATCAAGATTGGTGTAAGGCTATAAATAATACTCGTAGTCAGGTTCAATGTTTAAACATACTAGAGACCTACTATAAGGTCATCTATAGATGGTATTTAGTTCCTAGTAAACTATCTCAGATATATCCAGGAGTTACCCCTAGATGTTGGAGATGTGATAAAGAGGTTGGATCATTTCTCCACATATGGTGGAGCTGTTCAAATATTCAGATCTCAATTGAGAGAATGTTAAGTTGTATTAAAGATATAACTGGAACAGAACTAGATAAGAAACCAGAGGTAGTTTTGTTGCATATGCATTGGCCGAATATGTCACATACAATCAGATGTTTTATAATTCATTGTTTTATTGCATTTAAAATTGTTTTGTCACGGAACTGGAAATCTAATCAAATATTGCCTTGGGATGCTATTAAAATTCAAATCAATCTTCAGGTGAAGATGGAAAGAGATTTAAGCATACCATATTTGAACTCCCCAAAAGAATGGACCTATGGCAAAGTTGGGTCAATAAATTAGAAACCACTTTTTGAATTAACGGGCATATATTGACCTGTTATTATTTGAATAGCAAGAGGCCTGAGCTTAGATAGACCCCTCTCCTGGCCTGTCCCCGCAGATAAGGGTGTATTATGTAATGTGTCTGTCTATTGTGAATTACGATTGTTATGACTATGTAATTATGTAGTTTGATTAATGTTATTCTGTCGGTTTTTGTATTATTGTCAAAAATAGATTAAAAGAATTTATACTATAAAAAAAAAAAAAATTACCAGTAGCTGGTAAAGCAGTAATTTTGAAATATATAAATATATAGGCATTAATAAATATAGAGAGATAAAAATAAAGGAATTAATATATGAATAAAAATACAAAAATGTCCAAAGCAAATATCCATATTAAAACAAACACCTTCATATACATATAATAAACAGGATTGGTCTAATAAAATACAGTTCTAAATAAATCAGTCCTGTGAATAGAGTCTCAAAAAAAACAATGTAGGGGAAAGTACCACTGCCTACAATATAAAAAAAAATCCTTGTAGTATAACTCAAAGCACGTATTGCTAAAAGTCATAGATAGTACACAATAACAAATAGATGATGGTACATGGAAAAAATGTAATCCACAGCTGGAGGATGCACTTTAAACCATTAATTAGGTAGTGAAATAAGCCAATGATCAGTAGCAAAGCAGAAAAACAGTGTATTCCACAAATGCAATGCTTCACTAAATTGGATTAAGAGCACTCACAATCTTCAGGATAAAGAACCGCCTGTCGTGATGTGTAGCATTACTTACCCGGTCTTCGTGCCAGCCTGGTTTCTCTGTTCGGCAATGAAAGGATCTCCAATGGGGCCACGCGCCGAATGCCACATTCATTTGCGTGGCTTGCCTTTTAAAGTGATAAGCACTGTTTGCAGTCCAGGTGCATTTTTAAAGGGAAAATGGATACATCTTGAGTCTAATCGGTCAGTCCTGCACCTAAGTTCACCTACGATTTGTTGTTGCAGGCATAACGTGGACCAATCACAAAGTACCACACAGTATTTAAACATTTCTGACTCTATTTGCTTTGCCCTATTGTGGTTTCTGTTCACAGTATCCTTTAGCACTTTCCTTGATTCTTGTTTTCTTGTATTGACCTTGGCTTTGTTCTTCACCCTGAGTTTGTCTATACTCCTTACCTGCCCTGTTTACCTGTCCGCTTGATTTAGCATGTACCTGACCGTGGCTTGTTCCCAATTTCCCGGTATCTCCATAACACTGACTTTTGGAACTTTTTTTGTGATCACTATACCTGGAGGGAACTGCCTTCCTTATGCCATGGACTTTTTGGTTCTTCTTGAGTCTTGGGAACCCAATGAAACAGACACTAATGCACAATTGCAAACTGAAGTTTCGAGACTTTAGGAGGTGTGCATAATTAGGCAATAAGTGGTGTGCATACTTAAGAAAACAGGTTGAGATGTTTCGTACAATCATATTGCAGAAAAAGATTTGTTATCATAATAATTTTAACCCTTTCACTGACTTAGGCTTGTTATTTGATTAGACTTCATGACGCATGGATCTTGTTGCTGACACCTTTCCTCTGGTACCGGCCAGAGAATGAGAGGAGATGGAGAGAGAGCAGCTACTTCTGTTGGGAGACTGGCGTGCATTCAAACACTCGGTCTCACGATCACAATCATCCGACAGATGAACGGCAGTGTGAACGGTCGACAAAAGGATCAAAGTTAAAATTTCAGAATACAAAATCAAATGCCAAACTCTCTTGCTTTAGACAAGGCTATGGTAACTGTAAGGGAGAACCTTAGTGACTTCATCATACAGCTCAGCAGTGGCCTTAAAAGTGAAAAATATCACCAGCGCATGACAAATGCATTGCTATGGGAGAGGGTGGCAATTGCCTTTTACCTTTCCTCCCCAAGTACACTCCCCCATCACAGATCCTACTACCAACAACTGCCCCTACCCCCCCCCCCCCCCCCCCCCACACACACACAGTGGTGTATCCTGGTTTTGTGCTGCCCTAGGCAGGACAAAACTCAAGCACCCTCCTCCTCCGCGCCTCCCCACCCAACTCTTCCCCCTGCCCCGCCTACTAAATACACACACACACATTCACTGACAGATATGCATACACTAAATAACAGAAACACACACTCGCTAACAGAAACACACACACACTAACAGACACAATCACACTCACGAACAGACACACACTCACTCACAGACACACTCACTCACTAACAGACACACACACACAGACACACACTAGCAGACACACACACACTCACTAACAGACACACACACTCACAGGCAGACACACACACAGTCAGACACACACTAACAGACACACACACAGACTCAAGACACACACACTAACAGACACACAGAGTCAGACACACACACACACTAACAGACACTCACTAACAGACACACAGACAATCACTAACACACACACAGACACTCACTAACACACACACTCACACACTAACAGACACACTCAAACTCACTAACAGACAGACACAGACACACACTAACAGACACTCACTCACTAGCAGACACACACACTCACTCACTAACAGACACACACTAACAGACACACACTCACACACTAACAGACACACTCAAACTCACAGTAACAGACACACACTCACTCACTAGCAGACACACACACACTAACAGACACACACACACACTAACAGACACACACACTAACAGACACACATAGTCAGACACAGACTAACAGACACACACACACACACTAACATACATACACACACTCTCACTCACATTAACACATTTTTTTTATTTAACCACCCCCCCCCCCAGCCTCCTTGCCTCCTTACCTGAAATGCTGGGGGGTTCTATTTCTCCCTGGGGTGTAGTGGGGCTGCTGGGCGGGCGGCGCTGGCGGCTGGCGACAGAGCACTTCCCCTGAGCACTCTGCTCAGCTCCCTCGCGCCCCACAGAGTGATGCTGGGAGCTGGAATATGACATCATATTCCGGCTCCCAGCCTCACTCTGTGGCACACGAGGGAGCTGAGCAGACAGCTCAGAGGAAGTGCTCCTTTGCCTGCCGCCCGCCAGGGCCGCCTGCCCAGCAGCTCGTCTGGCATGTCAGTTAGCCGCAAGACATTTGCCCTGGGCATTTGGGGGCGGCTTTTTTTTCCGCCCCCTGGAAAATGCCGCTCAATGCAAATGCCTTGTTTGCCTCGCGGCTAAAACGTCCCTGCCCCCACAACAAACCCTTTTCACCATCCCTTTTGATCCACTAAAGCTCCTACCCCCTGCACCCACTACAGCCCCTATTATCCCACACGTATTGCAGCCCCCTTTTTTTCCCCTACAGTATTTGTTGATCTGCTGCTTTTGAACGTTTGTCTACTGATCAGTCTGTAATGTTAATGGTAGTTGTATTTTAACAGTGAGAGACAGAATAACAAAAAATAAAATCCAGAAAAACACATGTCAAAAAAGTTATCAATTGATTTGCATGTCAATGAGTAAAATAAGTATTTGATCCGCTATCAATCAGCAAGATTTCTGACTCCCAAGTGTTTTTTATACACAGTAACGAGCTGAGATTAGGAGCACTCTCTTAAAGGGAGTACTCCTAATCTCAGCTCGTTATCTGTATAAACGACACCTGTCCACAGAAGCAATCAATCAGATTCCAAGCTCTCCACCATGGCCAAGACCAAAGAGCTGTCCAAGGATGTCAGGGACAAGATTGTAGACCTACACAAGGCTGGAATGGGCTACAAGACCATCACCAATCAGCTTGGTGAGAAGGTGACAACAGTTGGTGCGATTATTCGCAAATGGAAGAAACACAAAATAAATGTCTCCCTCGATCTGGTGCTCCATGCAAGATCTCACCTCGTTGAGTTTCAATGATCATAAGAACGGTGAGGAACCAGCCCACAGCTACATGGGAGCATCTTGTTAATGATCTCAAGGCAGCTGGAACCATTGACATCAAGAAAACTATTGGTAGCACACTACGCCGTAAAGGACTAAAAAATCCTGCAGCACCCGCAAGGTCCCCCTGCTCAAAAAAGCACATGTACAGGCCCGTCTGAAGTTTGCCAATGAACATCTGAATGATTCAGAGGAGAACTGGGTGTTGTGGTCAGATGATACCAAAATCAAGCTCTTTGGCATCAACTCAATCCACACCCATAATCCCAGCAATCCTTCCATATCCATTAGCTAAGCCACATATTCACATCCATAACAGCCAGCCACACATCCACATTCTTTATTCACAACCATCCATCCACACCCATTACCCCAACCCACATCTAAAAGCCTCAACTATCAATACCCATCACCAACAGCATCCAACATACCTTTAAAAAAAGCTGTAAAAATGTTAGCAGACTCCGCCTACCACCACCTCCAGCTCAGTTATACGTTGTATTAATCTGTGATTTTCTGCTCTTTTATATTTAATATGCACTGATATGTGCTTAGATGGCATCTTCCCCACCAAGGGAAATCATAGTATGAATTATCCATGTAAATTAAAAACACTAACACGTTTGGCTCACAATAAGGCCTTATTGTGGGCGCCACACGTTAGTGTTTTTATTTTACTATTGGTTTTATTAATTTTTTTTTAAATAAAACAATTTTTTTTTACCGGATTTAGACCTTCAGAGCAGGTAAGAACCAACAACGGGGACTCAGATGGATCAGACCCAGTCACACAGCGGGACTTTCACAATCTGGTCACAGAGATCAAGAGCCTACTGGCAGCTAATGTGGCTGTAATTAAGGCAGACATGCAAGCAGTCACAGACTGGGTGAAGGCCTCGGAGGTTGATATATCAGACCTCAAGCAGGGACTGTCATCCCTACAGGATTCTGTACTGGCCATACAAACCCAGCAACAAGCTCGCTTACTACACTACATAGCCTTGGATGACAGGTCACAACGCAACCACCTCAAGCTTAGAGGGATACCTGACTCCATCACATCTGAGGAGCTCCCACACTATATGGCGACTGGTAGCCACAATAGTTCCACCGAATCATGCTAAGACGTGCAAGATGTGATCATGCGTTCTACTCCACAGGACAAAAGACTCCTGATGTCAGCACTCCGAGGCAAGACGCCACTAACCTTCGAGGGAGAAAGTCTCTTTATTTACCAGGACCCCACCAGATCCACGCTACAGTGGTGAAAATCCCTAAGCCCTGTCACCAACCACCTGAGAGCAGCGGATGTGGAATACCACTGGAGATCTCCTAGATCTCCAGACCACATGATTCCGCAACCAAAAACCTGACTACACTGAGGGTCCTATTATACATCTGCGGCTCGAACTTCTATGTTTTGTTTAGATAATGTTTAATGTACTACCAGTTTCTTTGGTTCTCCACCTTACGGAGTCTAATTGCCTACAAATATATGCTGCGGCACTCAGAAACACAGGGCTTCGCCCTTATAAAATGGTGTGTTATACCACACTACTGACAACATTCCCACACCGATATCCCCTTGGTTACGGGAACAATTAGAAGATGGCCACCTAATATCACCCCATTCGGGTTACATTTAAAACCTCTTGCTCTACCTGGCCGTTCTGCCTAAGCACTTCACACTCTCATGTCAACAGATTAATGATGGGTCATTACACATGTGATAAATACATAATTACCTATATACTGACAATATATGAAAATCGTATGTACCACATCTTTTTACTTTATTTCTGTAACTTACCTTGCAATGATAACTTGCCTACTGCCATCAGACTCTCCCCTAGTCTTCAATCATTTAAGAAGGGCCTTAAAACCCATCTCTTCAGGAAAGCGTATGGCCTCCCAGAGTAATCTCTCCCTTACATACCTGTCTCTTGCTCTCTCCTATGGGATAGTGCTTTGCTCTCTTCTCCAGCTCTGCTTCACTCCTACCTGATATTTCCTATCCTAATGTTTCTAATACCCCACCTCCTATAGACTGTAAGCTCATTTGAACAGGGTTCTCTTCAACCTATTGTTCCTGTAAGTTTTCTTGTAATTGTCTTATTTATTGTTACATCCCCCCTCTCAAAATATTGTAAAGCGCTACGGAATCTGTTGGCGCTATATAAATGGCAATAATAATAATAATAATAATATCATAAAAACTAAAATTTCAATAAATAGAGATTGACCAAAAAAAATAACATTTTAAAAAAGATTGATGTTTCAGTCCCACCATAGGACTTTCTTCAGGATCAAAGGTATCTCGCTTATTCACTAAAAAAATATTTAAAATCTCACATTGTAATAGTTTTTTTTTTTTAAAAACACCTCACCTAGGCAAAAAATAATGGGGGTTTAGTTACATTATATGATCATTAGTGATGTCCCGAACGGTTCGCTGGCGAATAGCTCCAGGCGAACATCGCGTGTCCGCGTTCGCCACGGATGGCGAACATATGCGATGTTCAGTCCGCCCCCTATTCGTCATCATTGAGTAAACTTTGACCCTGTACCTCACAGTCAGCAGACACATTCCAGCCAATCAGCAGAAGACCCTCCCACCTCCTGGACAGCATCCATTTTAGATTATTTCGGAAGCTGCATAAATTTTTTTTTTTAATTCTTTATTTTTGTAGTGCATGGAGGTATAACAAATGAGCATGTGGTACCCCAACGGCATTCCTCATGCTTTTCAAGTAACAATTGTAACAATAGGGTATATGTTAATACATGCACATTTTATATGTTAAATTATTATGAGGTTTGTCAGTCAGATTCAACAACTTGGTAGTGTTTAGACAGGCTTAGACAATTTAAGAATATCTTTGAATTTAAACAGGCTTAAGCTTACGTCATAGTGAATACGTTATATTAAGCAGTGCGTGAGTATGTATATCTACATTTAGATAATGTAAGAACATCTTTGAATTTAAAGCGGCACTGTCATGCCGAACCCTGTTTTTTTTTTTAACCCCCCCTCCCGCCTCCACTACATCCAATTGACCCCTTAGTCACCCCCAAATGCCCCTAAGCCCCCCAGATTACCTATTTATTAATCTGTATTTTCTGCCCCGATCTATATTCAGGGCGCCGCCATCTTTGTGTGGGTAGGTGAAGTCCCTGTGGCCTTCCCCCGCCCTGCAGAGCTCAGTCTGCGCGTAGCCCTCCATGGGTGAAGATGGATTCATTTTTTTTTTTGCGCTCGGGTTTTTTTATTTTATTTTTAAGTTCGACGGGTATGATGGCTTTTTATTTGGCCTTTTTTGGGGCTGAAAAATGAAGATTTTAGAAAAAAGAAGACGTCGAATGGTAAGTTTAATTTTACCTTACAGGATAGTAATTTTATTCCCCCCTCATTTTTTAGGGTGAGGGGGGTAGGTAGGGGCTTTTTTATTTGGGTGGGCGGGTGGGTGACTAGGGGCTTGGGGACCCCTAGTCACCTTTGATGGGGGGGGATTTTCATTTAGGGCCCCCAACCGCCGTTCAGGGGTGGGGACCAGGGGGGACAGTAGGTCCCCCCCTTATTGTTTTTTAGGGCCCCCACCCACCGCGCAGGGGTGGGGGGCCGGGGGGAGGACAGTAGGTCCCCCCCTTATTGTAACATTCGCGAACGGTAAATTTCATGTTCGCGACATCACTAATGATCATACATTGCATAAGCCTGCCATAACGTCAATGTACCCCATTTTTGGCAGGTCCTATCCTAGTAACCTAATACCTGCTCTTATGAGATTAATCCACTTACTTGGGAAATCCTTCCTCTTGGGACTCTCTGCAGTGCAAGGTTAAATAAGAGGGGCGTGGAATGAGGCACCTGTGACAATGAGGGATGATAATTATATACCGGTAACTCCTTGCCTCTACTGACATTTTGCTGTTGGCAAACAGCCACTGCTTGCTAACAGTAGTGTGTCTCTTTCTCCCCGTAAGTTCTTTTTGTGTATCTCTTTCTGCATCCTACCCCTTTTGTGGGTCTCTTCCCCTTGCCTTTTAGGTGTATATTACGACCACCCTGCCACTTTTGTTGTGTCTCCTCGGTCCTGCCGTTCTTCCTTACCTCCCTTTTTGTTGCCGTGCAGACCCCGGTAAAAGTATTTTTTATTTTCTACTCTGTCCCACAGGAAGTAGCTCTACTTGATCATCTATCGCGGTCCATGCTACATAGAGTGATGAGCGCTCCCCTCCTGTTGGTCACCCAAAGATTGTGCCTCCCAGGCTGGTGCACTCTATGGTAGGCACCTGGAGGGGCTCTAGAGAACAATTTTGGGACAGAAGTCTCAAATCAGACTTGTCACAGTAAATCCAGAAATATTGGGATATATGCATCCAGCGACACGCAAGCTCTAGCCAGTCTACCACTGTAAAGACGATTAGTGTTTCATTGGATTATAACAATATATTCTTCCTTCTCTAAGAAGCAAGCTTTTTGAACTGTTAAGAACCTATGACATAAGCAGGCAACTCATGATATAAATGCATTTGACAAACCTCTGATCGTTGTAGTGTTTTTAAAAAATGTATCTGAAACTCTATTGACTAAAAGATTAACATGTTAATCACCCACTGAATAGATGTTTAGAAATTGCATACAGTACATTATAATACTATTGTAGATCATAATCACTACGTGTTGTCCTTCCCAAATGTGGCCACTTTGTGTCACTGTTGTTCAACATCTGTTAGAAGACAATCCCTTGTTGTTGGCTAAAAGAATACCCTGAAATCCCTCCCACTGCACTCCAACATAAGTGATAGTCTAATTGTGTCTCCCAGGGTCTGTTTGGGGATTTGCCACGTGAAACACGCAGACAGAAAATATGGAGACAATACAGGCTGCCAAGTAACAGCATCACAGACCACGGCTAACACACAGAGGAAGCTCTGAATGCAACTTAAACAGTTAATTGCTAATGCAATGTGATATCTTAGACACATGGTTAGCTTATAGCTTCATGTTTTCTTGTTTGTATTGGATGTTTAATACAATTGCGGGTATTCTGAGAATGTAGTGCTTCGCCACGAGAATCTGCAAATTCAGCTTCTGAACCTACCACCTACATCCCATGAGAATGTGCTATTAGCCCTGAGAATCTCCCCATTTACCCTGACAGGGTTATTCGCTTAAGACTGAATGCCACCATTCTAGTTATCAAAAATTATGTAGAACCTGTAAGACTGAAATCCACACACTATTTGCCCCGCTCAACCCCCTGCGGCAGCAAAAGTAGACGGCAGCCACATAGTTAAAAACGCTCAGCAGTGTAATTGTTAATAAATGTGGCTGCAAGCCAGCTGCCTCTAGCTAGCCTCCAAATGAAATAGTAAAAATAATGTATACAAGGGTCAATGTGATCACCTATAACTATTTGTAGAACAATAGTCCTCCCTTAAAGGAACACAATAGTCCCCTAAATTACTTTGGCCAAATAAAGCAGTTTTAGTGTATAGATCATTCCCCTGCAATTTCACTGCTCAATTCACTGTCATTTAGGAGTTAAATCACGTTGTTTCTGTTTATGCAGCCCTAGCCACACCTCCCCTGGCTATGATTGACAGAGCCTGCATGAAAAAAAAAACTGGTTTCACTTTCAAACAGATGTAATTTACCTTAAATAATTGTATCTCAATCTCTAAATTGAACTTTAGTCACATACAGGAGGCTCTTGCAGGGTCTAGCAGGCTATTAACATAGCAGGGAATAAAGAAAGTCTAAATAGGGCTCTCTTTATGGAAGGCTGTGCAAGTCACATGCAGGGAGGTGTGACTAGGGTTAATAAACAAAGCGATTTAACTCCTAAATGGCAGAGGATTGAGCAGTGAGGCTGCAGGGGCATGTTCTATACACCAAAACTGTTTCATTAAGCTAAAGTTGTTCAGGTGACTATAGTGTCCCTTTAATCCCCAACTGACATGTCATGGTAGGGGGATGTCCACTAAGCTAGTGACTGCTCAGACCATACACAATCCTCTCAGTGGGTCGATGCCTTCGTAATAATAAAATTACATTGCTGTCCAGATTAATAGTGGAATGAAGGCTAGTCACATAGTAATAAAGGGAACCTGGCATTGTCTGCTCTGCTATATTCTGACAGTGTTTGCCTGGTCTCCCTGGCATGTGTCCCATAAAATTAAAATGATATAATCCCATACGCCTCATGCCCAAAAGTATATGTTGGCATTGGGTCAGTGTAGAGTGCACTTTGTACACATGTTGCTACCGTACTGAGACATATTTCTAGGCTTTTTTTTCCACATGACCATTTTGTTTTTTAATTATTTTTATTGTACTTTGATTATAGTATAAAGCCATGCCTCCCAACAGTCCTGATTTTGGAGGGACAGTCATGTTTTTGGGGTTCTATCCCGCCATCTGAATTTTGCATCCTACATCTGGGAACACCAGGCAACTGTCCTTGTGCAGTACAGTGCATCGGAAACTCATATTTATGTGTGTGTACCATTTACTTAGATACATTTTAATGTATTATGGTATATGCTACACTATGACTTGTGTATTTCTAATTGTTGTTTTATTTTTGTGAGAATTTAAGGTCTCGATTTAATATGTTTAAGTTTTACAAATTATTTAATATTTCTGGTTAAACTTCTACAATTATTTTTTTAATGTATTGCATGCTCTTGGCAAAGGCAGACATATTTAAGGCAGGGCCTGTAGTTGTGGAAGGGCTTGGGTCCCGTTTATAAGGGCCTATAATCCTCTCTCACATACTGTTATTGGTCTAGCAAGTTAACCCTCCCACCACTCCCTCTTACACATTACCCTCTATAGGTGGGCCCTCATTTTTTACAGGCCTACTGTATTGTCGGTTTCGGCACACCACAACCGACTAGTGTTTATATACCACAAATATATATATATAATTTGTTCTTTCTGATGTTCCCCATACCTAATAAGCACTAGTTATGTACGGGTGGCTAATCTACTAGGCACTGAAAATGTTAACAGAATCCACTGTTAGCCATTTTAGTGCAGTGTAGACCTTTTTAAAATATTTTGGAAGCAAATTCCTTTGTTGCATCATGTTGTGATGAGTAATATATTATTGGGATTGCTTATCTCAGGTTTTAGCTAAGCAATATTGTAAAGATATTTCTGGCCTTTTATATATAGCTAAAAAAATTCTACTCCCCCCACCCCACCCCATCTTTTTTCTCAAGGGCTCTATAGAGATCACACAATAGCTTGGAGGAAAGATCTTAGAGAAGAGAGCTGGGTTAGCGGTCTCCATGGGAACGGCTCCAGAGAGCTTGCGCTCAACAGAGACCGCTTTCCAGCATTTCATTCAGCTGCTGACTCAGTACAGCTGCCAAAAATACCATGTGACACAGCTTCCTAGCCTCTCATTATAACGTCCCCTGCTGATAACATGTAGCACTGGTTAATGCCAGACAACCAGGTAGAAACATGGAATTTGATAGCAAGTAATCAGTTTGCTTCGTATCTCAGCTCGAGATCTACAGAGCCACACAATTCATGTGATGCAGATTACAGAGCTGCCACATACCATTCAAGTGTGCTGCTGTAAATGGACACGATAGGCACTCCTTGCAATCTCCTTTTATTCAGTGTTAAACCATTTCTAGCCGTAAGACACTACATAAGGGTCCCTGGCTACACACAGCAAAGCCACAACAGGAGGCAAAGATTACACACTTCCTTAGTCAGGCCAATTCATACCAGCAATGGGCAGCTGTGATAGGCTGAAAATGGTCAGCTGACTCTCATTGCTGCTCATGGCTATTCAGGCTAATGCTTTATTTGCCTGAGCAGAACACGAGATGGGATGTAGGGTACTCTCGTTAAGCACTAAGACATTAAAATGGTTTAACACTGTGACAAAAAAAAATATGGTTTAACACAGTGACAAACACTCCTTCCCACGAACATTTGCCACAAACTCCTGGAGGAGTGTGGAAGCCGGCCTCAGGGCCGGCGCCACCTGTAAGGCGACCTAGGCAGCCGCCTAGGGCGCACCTTAGCAGGGGGCGCCGGATCCCTGTGCCGGAGTCCCCGCTGCTGCTCCTCATGCTGTGCCGCCTGAGCGCTTTAGCAAGCCCCAGGCGGCGCAGCACTGCTGTGTGGAGGGCGGCTGGATTTAAGTGACCGGCAGGAGGCAGGCGCAGAGCGCTCCCTCCTGCCGGTATCTCAATGTAGCGTGGCCGGGCGGCGCGGAACGCGGGACACTGAGTGAGCACTTCCCTTCAGTCAGCCGGCGGCCGGGTACAGGAACCAGAAGTTCCTGTCCCGCGTTTGGTAAGGACCATGAAGGGAGGGGGGGTAAGGACCATGAATGGAGGGGGGTAAGGACCATGAAGGTAGGGGGGGAAGGACCATGAAGGGAGGAGGGGTAAGGACCATGAAGGGAGGGGAGGTAAGGACCATGAAGGGAGGGGAGGTAAGGACCACTAGGGGAGGGGAGGGGGGGGAGGGACCACTAGGGGAAGGGGGGAGTAAGGACCACTAAGGGGGGGGGGGGTTAGGACCACCAGTGGAGGGGGGAGTAAGGACCACTAGGGGAGGAGGGGAGTAAGGACCACTAGGGGAGGGGGGGGAGTAAGGACCACTAGTGGAGGGGGGGAGTAAGGACAACTAGGGGAGGGGGGAGTAAGGACCACTAGGGGAGGGGGGGAGTAAGGACAACTAGGGGAGGGGAGTGGGGAGTAAGGACCACTAGTGGAGGGGGGAGTAAGGACCACTGGGGGAGGGGAGGGGGGAGTAAGGACCACTGGGGGAGGGGAGGGGAGGGGAGGGGGGAGTAAGGACCACTAAGGGGTTTGGTAGAGGGAGGACCACTAAGGGGGGAAGGACCACCAAAGGGGGGTAAGGAGGGAGGACCACTAAGGAGAGGGGAGGAGGGTAAGGACCACTAAGGGGGGGGGGAGAGGGTAATGACCACTGGGGGGTGGGAGATTACCACTAAGGGATTTGGGAGGGGGAGGACCACTAAGGGGGAGAGGGGGGAGTGAGAAGACCACCAAAGGGGGACTGCAGAGGGACAGGGGGCCAAGGGAGAGCACTAACGGACAGAAGAGGAGAACACGGAGGGAGAGGAGGGAAGGGGAAATCAATAACTGACAGGAGGGGAGAGCACTATGAAAAATGTTTTAAAAAATAAAGAGCTGCTCCCCTCTCAGTCTCTATCCTACCCCACACACCCTCTCTTTTACACTACACACATACATAATGCTTCCCCCCCCCACACACACACACAGAAACATACAATGCATTCCAACTCACACACAGACACACCCTATAAACACACTACATCCCTTACACAAATTGGTATCCCTATACACTACATTCCATAAGAACACACACACATTGCATCCTCTACAATAACACATAAAACATCCCCTACACACATACACTCCACTTCCTGTGAGAGAACTTATGGGTGGGCCATGTAGGTATTTATGGGTGGGCATTGTAGGCATACTCACGGTCAAGCCCTGGGGGCCCAGACCTTGAGCTGTGTAATGGGCCCTGTTTGTTAATTGTTGTCTCCAGAGAGCCTCTTCTACACCAGACCTGTGGAGCCAGACTGAGCCCATCATCAGCCTCTTGTCCTCATCTGGTGGTAAGTAGGCAATCCAATATATTATTAGTGGCACTAATCTCTAATTTACCTCACATTAAATGGGTACTATAGTCACCAGAAGCACTACAGCATAATGTAGTGGTTCTGGTGTCTATAGCCTGTGCCTGTAGGCTTTTTAATGTAAACTCAGTCTTTTCAGATAAAAGACACTTTGTGAAGACTGACGTTGGCCCATATGGCAGAGCATATGGGCGGGGCATTGTGATGTCACATGGTGGGCAGGACATATGGGGGGGGGGGGGGCGGCAAAAGTCCTTGCACCGGCCCTGGCCGGCCTCTTGCCCACCGACTATGGTCCAGGTCTGAGACCCTGTTTGGGAGTTACCTTGCCCACCTACCATTAGCAGCCTTCCCATGGGGCACCTAGTTTGGCACTTTCATTGTTTACAAATGGAACCGAACGCTCGCTCCCTGGCGGCCGTCCGTATGAACAAACCCTGTGATACTTAGCCACAACCGCTATGGAGCTAATTTTTGCATGAGGATTTCGAGGTTCCCGGTCACTTGTACGCTCAGATCAGGGCTGTTAGGATATGTATGACATGTGGGGTTGTTATATGTTTTTTTTATGTTTTGTGTTTGGCTCTCTGTTCCTTGGAGATAATTAACTTACCGGTCTATAACTCAATTATCTCCCAGGCCCAGAGATTCCTGGGAGGGGCTTGTATTGTATTGTTTGGAGACCCCCTGCTGGGGTCTGTGCATAAAAGCTTGAGTTTGGCTCATTAAATCAGTTGTAAAATCAGTTGTACTCCCAGAACTATGGGTTGTCTAGTTGCTGGGAGGGGAAAGGGTATTCACTTCTGAGCACCTTGTTCCAGCTCGTGGAGGATTCAGCAGGGAAAATCCTTCTAAGGACTATAGCTCCCAGGACTGTTTGTTGTCCAGTCCCTGGGAGGGAATCAAGCTAGTCCCTTGTCCTGTTCCAGGACAGAGAGGCTCCAGGAGGACCCCAGTTAGGCCATGGCGATTGTGGCAGAAGTGCTGAGGTTTTTCCCAGTTCCAGCTAGGAATCGATCATTGGCAGAGGTACCCAGCCGGGGTACAGGGAGCTTCGCTACACTGAATGGAAGGATGACACCCTTGACTCCAAACACTATAATCACTTCAATGAGATTAAACAGTTACAGTGCCTACAGTGTCCCTTTAAGCAAGACAGCCCAAATCCATCTGTCCTTCTTTTATGTCCTTTTTATCAAGAAGATGCACATTCTCAGTGTCTGTATGAGTTTATAACAGAACTTCACAGCAATAAAACTCACAATACTCCGACTTCAAGCTACAATAAAAGTGTTTAGAAATTAATTGTTAAAAATAATATTAATAATAATATATATTAAATATAATATTGCTTTTTTTATATTCACGGTCAGTTACAAAATATTTTCAGTAAATCATGAAGTCACCTGAAATATCCCAGAATAGCTTCATCTCCAAACCACACCTCCATTCACACCCCATAAAATAAGTGTCCCTCTTTGGCCACTTAAAATGCTGTGAGGTACACTATTTGCAGAGCATTACATGTACAGAGTTCACTGCCAACAGAAGTTGTATCACTGCCAACAGAAGTTGTATCATTGAATCTCATAAAAAGGTCTAATTGTCTTTTGTAGCAACAGTTATAATATTAAATAGGAATCCCATGATCTGTAGCAGATGTCAGCAACCTATGGCACGAAGGGTGTCGTTGCATGGAAAGCGAGGCGGACATACCCAAATTGGTCGGAGAGTCTCCCCAATGACCCAGAGAGCACAAGCGCACCTGTAGAAGGTGCGTGCCACAAGGGGGGTTTCCCTTCCGGGGTTTAATGCAGATTTATGTTCCCAACTGTACAGCCACGCTGCCCCATATGCAGAAAACTGAACCTTTCTATCATGGCCAGCATTAAGCTTTTCAGCAATTTGAGCTACAGAAGCTATTCTGTGTGGTCAGACCAGCGATCAGTCTAGCCTTCGTGCATCAATGAGCCTTGGATGCCCATGACCCTGACACCGGTTCACCAGTTGTCCTTCTTTGCACCACTTTCTTTTTAGATACTAACCACTGCATACCTGGAACAACCTACAAGAGATGCTTAGTTGTCTAGCCATCACTATATGGTCCTTGCCAACGCCATTCATATATTTTCGCTGGCCTATTTTTCCTGCTTGCAACACATGAAATTCAAGAACTGCCTAATAAATCCCACCCCATGACTGGTGCCATTATAACAATATAATCAATGTTATTCACTTCACCTTTCCGTGGTTTTACTGTTAAAATTAACCCATTTTTCATACACTACTGAATAAAATAACATTTAAAATAGGTAATAGGTTCACTGAAATTTTGTTAATCACTACAAAAGTCTAAACTGAGCCACACTAACAATACATTCATTACCGATATAATGTCATAGGGGACATTTAGTTAGCTATCAGGTTTCCGACCATTACTCACTCGATCTGAGATGTCTTGCTAATGGAATAGCCACATCTGCCACATTCTGTACTACCCCAGGGACCTGCGTCATTGCTGTAACTCCATCCTACACATTTATTGTACTAATGTGATTTATTTAAGTAGGCAGAAATGTTATAAAACACAACTTACTTTATATTGGTCGTATGAAGAAAGGTCAATCAATGGATGGATGGATGGATGTAGTCTGGGGAGGAGTGATGAGGGTTATATCAGTAGGTAGATAGATTTTACAAGAAGTGTATTCACTAACCAGGGTATTGTAAATTAACAGACCTGCAAAATGTAGGCAAAAATAGCTGATATGGAAGTATTCTCCAACTCAGCTAAAGTCACAGTTTGACTATTTTAGCCTGCATTTTGCAATGTTTAAATTCACCATTTAGTGAATATGCCCTAATGCAGTAAAAGTCCTGGCCAATGACATATATGTAATTGGACACGTGTCTGGGTGTGTCTACGGGTGTTTTATTTAAGATAATAACAGTGTAAATACAACAGTTCAACTGCTGTCAGTAACAAACACAGGGCAGTCCCTATGGGTAGTGAGAATGGTAACCCTCTCATAGCTTGCACCAGAAGCAGGATTAGAGGGAGGATTTGGAAGTATACAAACCTTACAGGGTTAATAAAAAAAAATACAGGAAGGAGGATTACAGAGCATATGCAGGCAAGTAAAGAAACACTCCCTGTGTCTGCCTAGCTCAGCTCTGCAACTGCTAAGTGTGCTCACTCAGCAATAAAGTGTCTATTTTTTATTGTATCCTTGCATGGATTCTGCAATGAGCTGATCCCAGGCAGCATTCCTATGCAGAACTGGACCTACAGTGATTCCTATTCTGGGGAGCACCCACAGTTGCACATAGCCCAGCTCCTGCTATCTCTGTCAGTGAATTGGATCCTGCAGATGTTTGACTTCCATTGGTTAGCCTGGTGCTTCACTCCCTGCTTCCTCCTCCCACCCCTCATTCCATGTCCCCCCTCCCCTCTCCTTCCCTGCTTGCATGGCCTTTGTAGTTACAAGGAGATGAGTCTGCCTCTGACCTGGGGACCCTGGAGTGCTTCCCTGTCGCTGTCCATCAAAATCAGGAGCTCAGAAAAAAATTTAGACACCATCTGACTGAAGAACTCACCTCCACTCCCTTTTTTTTCTCCAACCATTCCATTTCCTGCTCCTTCAATTATGTTGCACAAGACTGGATGTAGAAAGAAGACCTGGATGATCCTTTACCCCTAGGATCAGATGCAGTAGGTCAGTGAATGAATAGGTAAAACCTTTCTTATTCTATCTGGCTGTATCTGCTCCTATACCCCCCTCCTTCTCCTATTGCCATAATTTCCTAAGGTGAGGCAAGGACAAGCCTGACCAGACCCCTCTGACCGCCAGCCTCAGCCAAATCCACTTTGCAGAATCATTTGCGAAACCCACACACAATGGATCCTACAGACACTGAAAAGATGTTCAGGAATGCCTGCACTTTTTATATTTTTGAATCTATATAAATATTATTTGTAACATACTCATTGCATAAAGAAAATAGCATTTTTATAATACACTTGTGCATTATTTGCTGATTTTATGATCTAATGGTGCTAATGGTCGCAGGTTACAGGATGAATTTTGGCAATTATTCGTTTTCATTTGTAATTTCAAAATGTAGCCTTCTTTATTTTCTCCCCTTTTGTTGAGGTTGCATTTTCTCTTCTTATTCATTCCTGCACACTTGCTGTTGATATGCATTTGGAGAGCCTTTTTGGAAGTGTTGGCCAGCAAGAGACACCTGCTAAAGAAGGATTGAGTGATACAGTCTATCAACCTTTGACACTACAATTTCCAAAAAGGAAGAGGATATCCGTGTGCTGGTTTTAGGATGGAGTAACCCTATCTCAAGACAGGCAAGACCCCCAAGATGGTTATTTGACATCAGGGAAACGGGTTAATTGTGTTACCACCTATATGATTGTGATCCCCACTTTAAAAAAAAAAAAAAAAACACGCAGACAATCTAGACCTACGCAGGGGTGAAGAGCATTTTAGTTTAGGAGACAATTAACCATCTCAGGCTTTGCTTCCAGAAGAACAGATTTCTGATCGCACAAACGGGGGATGATCATTTATAATGATGATGTTCGATACCCAGGTAAGGACAATTTGGGCAACTGCTATATGTACTTTACCTTAAAGTAACCTGATGTCTCACCATGCCAGTGTATTTTGAGAGACAAAAATTATGTATTTATGTTTGGTAATAATTGTAGCTATTCCGAGTCCTCTTTAAATGTATAGAAATACGGATTACACAATACAAGTCGTTGTACATAAAATATTACATTAATAGATTTTGGCCCAAGTATTCTCCATAATTTTCATTTGCCTAGTATGTTCATACTCAAAGATGGTGTCAAAGTAGACACTTGCAATTTGAGGAGATGGAAGAAAAACTATAGGTCAGGGGTGCCCAAAAGGTAGATCCCCAGATGTTGGAAAACTCCACTCCCATGATGCTTTGGATGCATTTAGAATGTCTTAGTTAACACAGACAATGACATCACACCGCAGGTTGTTATAGCTGCTTTATCCAAAGTATAATGTGGACATTGGCCTGCAGGTCCACCATATAGAGAGGCACCATGGCCAGATTTCCCAAAGTGGAAAGAAAATACTGGCGGTTGTAAGATGAAAACTGTGTGGAGAGGCAGAAAAAGGTTAAGGGGTAGAGAGCAGTCATTACTATTCCTGGAATGGACCTCCCTGTAAGCATATTCCACCAATGACCAAACGGGTCACAAATAGAGAATGTAGCCTTATCTGTCATTCATAATTTTTTATATATATAATACATGATCCGAGAATTACTTTGGAATTATTTAGATGGGAAAATTTGGAACATAACATAAATGTGTTTTTAGTATCGAATATCTGGTATCTAATAAAAGCCATACCTGGGAATTTGAGTTGTCTCCTAGGTCCTTAAAAATGTTGACCACTAGCTCGCTGCTCTGTTTGGGTACTATACAATAAGCTGCCGTTGTTTTAACCCTTTGTTCTGAAAGCCAAATGTTTTTAATTGGTCTTTTGTGGTAAAGTTGAGATTTCCCGTGCAAAATGAATTTATTGGAGATATAAAAATCAGCTGTCATTTCTGTTGAACACAGATTTTGTTGATATAAATAAATAAAAAAAAAATGGGAATTTGAAGAATTGACAAGCAAATTGTAGACCAGAGTAGCCAATTCAACGAAGAGTTTTGTGAGAGCGAGGAGTACTCTACCTACTAGAACAGAGCTGTCCCATTCCAGTTTTTGTGGTCTGCTCACTCTTCAAGCAGTAGTTTGCATGTTGATTAGTAACGCACATTGCCTGTTGTCTGATTTGATCTTAGTCAACTCTTAAAGGGGTGTTCTAAGTAGCATATCCACTATAGCTCAGTGCAGTGTTTATACAGTGAATAGGCTATGGGCTCCATAGCCAGGAACCATTCTCCAACTCCAGCCTATCATTGCCAACCAGATTGGATATAATGTATGTGGATAAATAAATCAAGGCACTTGAGGAGGGGGTTTCTCTAAGTACAAGAGAGACTCACATTTCTTTGTCAGACTGCTCCCAAACTGTCTGATAAAAAAAAAATGAGAATTGCATTTTGCACGTATTATATCATGTATAAAAAATATGTTTCTATGGAAGATGCATGTTGCGTGTTCTATCCATCCATCATCCTTGCAAAACCCATTTACTTCGCAAACCACTTTATAAGGTGTTTTTAAATATTTGAACCTTGGGGTGGTCTGAAAACTATATGTGTGTGTGTGTATGTATGTGTATATATATATATATATATATATATATATATATATATATATATATATATATATATATATAAAGGTTAGACTGTACCTTGCACTCAGGCTCCAAAATGTGCCAAACCGGGTGCAATACCAGGGCTTAGATATCCAAATAGTAAAATAGTTGGCTGCGCTCTTGAATTCCAGTAAAATATAACTTTTCAGCTTCTAAAACAGATCAACGTTTCAGTCCATCTTGTGGACTTTCATCAGGATCACAGATACATTTTAAAAAACATTTGCGGTATTAGCTCCGCCCATTTCCGTGACGTCATTGCTTGACCTTTTCGGCATACCACGTCACCATGGCAACTACGCTAGCGTCACGCAATGACGTCATGGAAATGGGCGGAGCTCATGCCGCACATGCGCACACGATCCGGTAGGATGCCGGTTCTCACACACAGCACCTGGGGTGAATCAGATTACAATTATTGCATCCTATATATATATGATATGTTTTTTAAAATGTATCTGTGATCCTGATGAAAGTCCACAAGATGGACTGAAACGTTGATCTGTTTTAGAAGCTGGAATAAAAGTAATATTTTACTGGAATCCGAGAGTGCAGCCAACTACTTTACTATTTTTATATATATATATGATTTGGGGACAAAATGGAAGAAATCTATAAAATTGTCACTAATCAAAAAGGAATTATTGGGAGCATTCTGTAGGTTACCATAGTGAATGCTCCACTTTTACAAATCTATTCTAATGTGCATCCATTGTGTACTATTTAAATGAATCAGCACCTAACAATGAATTGACCTCTAGTGGTGATTTGCTGCAGAAAATATATATTTATACATATCATATGAAAATATATAATAGTTACATACTTATAGGCATTCATGATCACTATATACCATTAGATGCTTTGTTATAAGCCAATTAATATGCTTTGTAGCTCTCTCAAAAAAAGTAAAGGTGCTGGTCAATGCCATTTCGAGTTTTATTCACTAAACCATGAATTGTGAGGATTTTGCTGAAGTCCTGCATTTTAGGCATTACTAGGTGAGCTGGAATATAATTAAAGGAACACTATAGTACAAACATGTATTCCTGACACTATACTTCCAATAGTGCCATTTAACTGCCCTGCCCTCCTGATTTTACTTACCTTTTTCCATCGCTGCGTGGGTCTCCTCTCGGCTGGATCCGGCCCCTTGGCTGAGATCATGAAACTTGATGATTTCAGCCAATCCAATGCTATCCCTTTGGAGAGCAATCGGAGGCTATTGCACATTCCAAGCAAAACGCAGCGCCAATCAGCATCTCCGCATAGAGATGCATTGAATCAATGCATCTCAATAAAGGAACATTCAGCTCCTTCATGCAGAGCGTGGAGATGCTGAATGTCCACGCTGCACATTATGCAGCACTAACCCAGGAAGCACATTTAGTGGCCATCTGAGTTACTGCCACTAGAGTTGTTACTAGGCAGTAATGTAAACAATGCCTTTTCTATAAAAAGGCAGTGTTTACATCAAAATGCCTGAAGGGACCTACTATATACACCAGGGCAACAACATTAAGCTGTTGTTGTTCTGGTGACTATAGTTTCCCTTTAAGTTGAAGAATATTTTCAGCTTTGCTGTTTTTGCTCAATATTTTCAGTTCCAAGTTAGTCATCTACCACTCTGAGTTTAGTGAATAAATCCCTGTAAATCTATGTTTAGGACAGAATATATCTCATTTTAAGTAGGTTCATGGTTTAAAGAGGCTGAGTGACAAACTGAGCTTATATAAGCTTAATGGGCTGTTTATTGTACGCATTCCACAAGTCATGCAATATGATTGGATGCAGTCATGTGCAGGAAAGACTTCAGGCCTAGTTTCACACTGTCGTGCACAATGGCAGAGGTGCAAATTGCCTTGCAATGATCTAATCCACGATTGGTGAAAGGTAGCTAGAACCACAAATCCCATGATGCTTAGCATCCCTCTGTTGACTACCAGTGCTCCAAGCTCTTGCATTTTAAAGATGCAATTGCATGTAGTGGTTATAGTACTAAGCGTGCTCTTTTAAAGAATTTGTATGGTTTAACACAAGCATAACCTAGGCCAATGATAGGTTGCTTTCCACTGACCTAGGCAATCCAATGATGACCCATGTTGGGAATATGAAACTACATTTTCTATGATGCCCAAACAGAGTTTATAGCATGTATGTTTCAGAATGCCATTTCACATGATGCTCAGCCATCATTACCAAAGCTTACTAGGGGCTTTAGTCCTCTGACCCAAAGGAATATTAATGTAATACATTTATGTATATCAATATGAGAATAGTGTTTTCTATGACCTTTTGAATTCATTTGACACTTAATGGTGCTTTAAATGTAATAGATTATGATGGAATTGTCTATATTGGTGACAGCCATTTAGTATTGTGATAAACTGCAAAAAGCTAGGTCACCAGTAGAGGGCGCTAGATTCCATAACCTAGCTCGAGATTTACCAGTTGTGATATTTGGCTCTATTAGTTGCAGTCCACGTTTCATCATAATTAAATGGGAATCACAGTGCGTGTCATCAGATATTAGTAATTTAAGTTATTTATTAAGTTGATAATATGTTTAGCTGCTAGAGACATCTCTGTGTGTCACTACACCTTCTTTCTCTATGTTTCTGCGAATCTCTTTAAATATTTTCTGTTAACAAAATGTTAGTGTTTATTTACATTACATTACATCAGCATTTATACGAATCAAGCTAGCAAAAAAATCAGAAAAAAAAATCCCATCTATGAACATTTTGATCATGATTCTCAAAACAAATGATTGAGTAATACTCATATATTTTTAATGTATACAGCATGGACATTGCATGGACATTTCATGGATATTACATGGCGCAAGCAGAACATCTACATTTCTTGTAATATTCAAGTATCATTGTTGAGGGCTTCCCGTAACACTCTCTTGGCCATAATTAAAACTGGGAGATAATTCTGTGGCTACTCTAATCCACTTGTTTTTAACCACTGGGAAAACATGAAAACCTGGGACCCTGTGCCATTTTATTGATTCACAATGGCTGGAACAGGGAAATATAAGTTGGGCCCAGGCAACTACCCACAACAAATTGTTACTATAGTAACAATGTCTATAGCAGGATTAGGCAACCTATGGCACTCTAACAGCACTATGGGAGATGTCGTTTACAGCATTTAAAGTCATATTGCAGACCCAGTATCAGGGGAGATGTAGCCCACTACATTTGAAGTGTTGAAGATGTCATGCCCCTGGCCTATACCATTCCAAAGGAGATACCTCTGACCTTGGGAATAGTCTAATGAAAGGCGTTTACATCATTTATTTTTTTATTTTTTTTGCGGATGATACTAAGATATGTAACAGGGTTGATGTTCCAGGAGGGATAAGCCAAATGGCAAATGATTTAGGTAAACTAGAAAAATGGTCAGACTTGTGGCAACTGACATTTAATGTGGATAAGTGCAAGATAATGCATCTTGGACGTAAAAACCCAAGGGCAGAGTACAGAATATTTGATAGAGTCCTAACCTCAACATCTGAGGAAAGGGATTTAGGGGTGATTATTTCTGAGGACTTAAAGGTAGGCAGACAATGTAATAGAGCAGCAGGAAATGCTAGCAGAATGCTTGGTTGTATAGGGAGAGGTATTAGCAGTAGAAAGAGGGAAGTGCTCATGCCATTGTACAGAACACTGGTGAGACCTCACTTGGAGTACTGTACACAGTACTGGAGACCATATCTTCAGAAGGATATTGATACCTTAGAGAGAGTTCAAAGAAGGGCTACTAAACTTGTTCATGGATTACAGGATAAAACTTACCAGGAAAGGTTAAAGGATCTTAACATGTATAGCTTGGAGGAAAGACGAGACAGGGGGGATATGATAGAAACATTTAAATACATAAAGGGAATCAACACAGTAAAGGAGGAGACTATATTTAAAAGAAGAAAAACTACCACAACCAGAGGACATAGTCTAAAATTAGAAGGACAAAGGTTTAAAAATAATATCAGGAAGTATTACTTTACTGAGAGGGTAGTGGATGCATGGAATAGCCTTCCAGCTGAAGTGGTAGAGGTTAACACAGTAAAGGAGTTTAAGCATGCGTGGGATAGGCATAATGCTATCCTAACTATAAGATAATGCCAGGTACTAATGAAAGTATTTAGAAAACTGGGCAGACTAGATGGGCCGAATGGTTCTTATCTGCCGTCACATTCTATGTTTCTATGTTTCTATGTTATTTTACGATTTCTTTATCAATGATGTACAGTTTATAGATAACAACCAATTATATCTAAAATTGAGTTTATTTTGCAGTTGGGTATAAATAAAAGATGGCTGCTTCCCATTGTCATATTTTTTTAAAATTCACTGACCAATGACAGCATTGCTTGCTTTATGAACAAATGCACTTGGAAAGAAAAGGGATTAATTTACGAATCAGATAATTTTACAGCTGTTTTAGTCTGACAGGGTAATTCAGTAAACACTGGATTATGTCCATTTGGAAAAATCAGTGAAAATGGCCGAATTCTGGGGGGCGGAGCCTGCGCCTGAACCGGAGCGGACGCAAGTAACCTCAGCTCCGATATAATAATCGGCAAATACCCCAAAAAAAACCCCAAAAAAAAACACTCAAGTAGGCGGAACATCCACAAGCACCGAGGGCGCAACCCCGACACGCCACATGCCGTTCTTCCAAGCGGCCAAGGCGCCACGGAAGAAACGGAAAACCGGGGCCTACTACACCACCCAAGGCCTGGACCTGGCAGCACTGTTCGGCGCATACTCACCGCCGGGAGCGATAGGAGACAGGCCGACACCTCAGGTCGCAACAGCCGCCGAGATGGGACGCAGATCCCAAAAATCGCCCCCACACACACCATCAGGGGAGCAGAATATTGGAGATATGCTCCAGAGGCAGCCTCTACCAAAAATGGCGCCGTCTGGGAGCAACAGGGCCGTGGATGCACAGGAGAATCCTCCACTGAGCGAGACCAACACACAGCCTGCCCAGCCACACGCAGGGCACACCACACAGGCTACAGAAGAGGGATCAGCCCCAGTCACCCAGAGGGATTTTCAAAACCTGGTGGGAGAAATCAAAACCCTGCTGGCGGCTAATGTGGCAGTTATAAAGGCAGACCTGCAGAGAGTCAATGACAGAGTGAGAACAGCAGAGGGAGACATTGCAGACCTCAAACAAGGTATGACCACAGTACAGGAAGCCATCCAACAACTACAAACCACACAACAATCACTCTTAATACACCAAGCCACGCTAGACGACAGATCAAGGAAAAACCATCTTAAAATAAGGGGCATCCCAGACACGGTAACCCCAGAGGAACTCCCACACTATGTGAGGCGATTGGTGGCTACCATCCTGCCAGCTGCACATGCCAAAAAAGTCTCCCTGGACGGGACCTACCGCCTGCCTAAGTCCAGCAAAGCCCCAGCAACGGCCGTACAGGACGCCATAGTGAGATGCTCACATTCCCACGACAAAATCTCCATCTGGTCAGCGGTGCGGGGAAAGACGCCGCTCGTCTTTGAAGGCGCTAGCCTCACCTTCTATCAGGACCTCACAAGGTCCACCCTGCAGTGGCGGAGATCTCTACAACCACTCACAAGCCAGCTAAGAGCAGCCGGTATTAAATATCGCTGGATGTCCCCAAGACTACTAGTGGTGGACCATGAAGGAACGATACACAAGCTTTCGTCGCTGGCAGACGCCCCGACTCTCCTCACGGCACTGGGCATACCATCCCAGACGATAACCACCGACAAACGGACAAACTCACAGAGCTGGAATCCCTCCCAAGTTGCCCAGTTTGTTCCAGGTGCCAACCCGGCCACTCGCCCAGGGACTTGAACCCCTAAGAGACTACACCTGCTCGCAATGTGTTATGCCAGAGCCTGTTATTAGTAGTTTGTAGATATTACATAGATATTACATAGGTGTTACAGCACTACACACACACGACAGCCCCCTCAAAGGGAACCTACCACCCCTTGACCCACAACACCTGGAAACAGGGCACTACATGGCAAGAGACTGTCTCCACACGGGCCAGCCCACTCCCCCCCCCCCCCCCCCGCTACCCCCTTGGTAAGGGGTACTACCTATGGCGGGCCAGTTCACCCACCCTCATTAAATACACGACATACCATGATACAATAGCTCCAAACCGAACAGCCCGACCCGACACATCCACACCACCAATCCAGACAAATCAACGCACAATCTCAGACTACACACTCGCAACCACACCTATAAACCATCCCAGTTACACCACAACATACACAATCAACCAATTAAAAAGTGCAAAACAATTATCGTAATGACTGATGACAAATGCTATATGTTGTTCAAATCCCGCTGCAGCTGTTGGGGCACAGCGGAGAAACATGTTGGATGTTACCTTTAATGTGCACGACAAAAATAAAGAATTATAAAAAAAAAAAAAATGGCCGAATTCTAAACGGAATGGGAATTCTCATATTTACTAAAGTTAATTTCAGTTAGAATTCAGCCAACCTGGCCGAATCTGCAGCAGGCACCATATTGTATAGTTAAAAAATATATAAGTAAACCTCAGAGGGTTAATATAACCCACATATTAATATAATCATGATTAATATAATGGTGCCCCCATCTGCCATGTAGGTGGTAGGGGCACATTTACTATTCAGTGACCGCTCACTGTCTGTAATTATAAACTAGCGACTGGACAACCATTGCTGCAGAGTTGCTAAAAGGCTTCTTAACATGAAGATGAGGCCTGTAAAATAACAGGGAGGTGGGTGGAGATAAAAGTATATAATTTCCAGCCGTGGTCTTTGGGTTGGTGGCTTTAAATTAAATAAGGAGAAGTAGACTGGTCACTATCCACCTCCCTGCACCTCACCTTAGGCCAGTGGGCAAATAATACCTAAAATTATTGCTGCAAATTATTGTTATTATTGCAAATAGCCAATAAATGATAATTTGCAAAAGTGCATATTAAAGCAAGGGCTATGTCGCTACCTTAGAACAAGATAACCTAGATTTGAATCCCAGGCAAGACATCTAACGATATATGTGGAAATATCGGTGTAGCGCTCTATAGTGGTAGATATATAGGAAAAAATTGAAGGGAAACTTTGCTGTACCTTAATGGATATATATACTTATGAATAGTCCCAATGTTTTCAGACTGACCTTAAACAGAGAACACAAATATACAAAACATAGTGTAACCTGTATACAGAATATAAATTAAAAATAAAGTGCATAGGTAACTAACTCACACTTTTCTGAGCTAATGTACTAGCTCAGGTATATGCGCCTTAGGGTCCGTAAAGGCGACCCTCACCCTCCTTCTCGTCCAAATGTTCTCCAGGTGCAGTTTCCTAGGTAATAGGTATAGGAGGGAAAAATATAGCGTAGTACAGTTTGCGTATCTAGGATGTATATAGTAGGTAATACCAATATACTCACAAACCCTGAGCCAATATATCGGCTCGCTTCATCAGACGTATGTGGTTAAGGACCACATTCCTTCTTTGTAATAGCAGGTAGAAATAAAAGCCGTAAGTGTAAAAAAATGATACAATATATAATTTATTGTATAAAAAATATTTTTAATATAACATTAATATAAAAATAATATATCAATAAAATAACACTTGTGGCTATAGTCCAAAAGACAATTCTGTCTGCTCACTGTTCATCCAGGACGCGTTTCACCAAATTGGCTTCCTCAGCTGGAAAAAATGTTCATGAACATTTTTTCCAGCTGAGGAAGCCAATTTGGTGAAATGCGTCCTGGATGAACAGTGAGCAGACAGAATTGTCTTTTGGACTATAGCCACAAGTGTTATTTTATTGATATATTATTTTTATATTAATGTTATATTAAAAATATTTTTTATACAATAAATTATATATTGTATAATTTTTTTACACTTACGGCTTTTATTTCTACCTGCTATTACAAAGAAGGAATGTGGTCCTTAACCACATACGTCTGATGAAGCGAGCCGATATATTGGCTCAGGGTTTGTGAGTATATTGGTATTACCTACTATATACACCCTAGATACGCAAACTGTACTACGCTATATTTTTCCCTCCTATACCTATTACCTAGGAAACTGCACCTGGAGAACATTTGGACGAGAAGGAGGGTGAGGGTCGCCTTTACGGACCCTAAGGCGCATATACCTGAGCTAGTACATTAGCTCAGAAAAGTGTGAGTTAGTTACCTATGCACTTTATTTTTAATTTATATTCTGTATACAGGTTACACTATGTTTTGTATATTTGTGTTCTCTGTTTAAGGTCAGTCTGAAAACATTGGGACTATTCATAAGTATATATATCCATTAAGGTACAGCAAAGTTTCCCTTCAATTTTTTCCTATATATCTACCACTATAGAGCGCTACACCGATATTTCTTCCTGTTCCACTACTTTCTGATAGAAAGATAAGCACGGTGACACAGCAGCTCACATCAATCTGCTTGGTATAACCTAGAGTTAAAACTATACATATAAGCGCTTGTACTTTCCATTTTATCTAACGATATATATACAGATTGTAATCTCAATTGAGCAGGGCCTTCTTTACCTGTAATATCCTCTTTTTATAATTGTAAATCGCTGTGGAATGTGTTGGTGCTATATAATTGCTAATAACAATAGTAATAATTACCCTGGGAAGTGTTTGATTGCCATTTCCTGATGGTTAAGTATCTGTACAATGGAATGGTTGGAGTAGTTACATGCTGATTCAGTAATGAAATCTCCAGTAGGAGGCGCTATGGATCCTGTTTTCTTTAAAGTCTAAGCAAATCGCAAAGTTTATTTTAACATTGTAGTTTACACTGTTATTACATATTAGCACATACATGGGCCAATCACCATAATTACAATGTCTCATTGGAAGAATGCTGTTTATAAATTCCAATTTAAATCACTGGTTACACATACAGGGATAAATAAATGCAGACGTAACAAATGTTTATAGAGCTTAGCAGACATACATACATATATTTAAGCCTTTTGAATTTGTTATAACTAGAAGAAGCACATCTAAACTGTTCTATATGAAATAGCAACATAATACAGCACAAAACAATAATAGTAGTAATAATAATAATAATAATTGGGAGCAGGTAATCTGAAATGTGACAGCATGGCTACCAAAAGGGGAATGGCTTGTGAAAAAGGTTGAGTGCATAATACGCTCACTGTCCTCCAATCAGAGCTGCCCGACTGTAGAGGGTGAAATTGGTGTGCCCCAATTCCTTTTTGTCTATACTTTGTAAGTTTGGAATCCAGACCAGATCCCTTTGGGGTTAAGCACCCCACCCAGGACCCCCAGCTTCAGGGACCCCTTTGGTGACCACAGGTATGAATTTGAGGAGGTTTCGGATTATAATGTCACTTCAATTATAATTTTGATTGAACAGATATATAATTGGCATTGTGAGTGTATACATAAAAGCTTTAGTTTAGTTTTAACACTGCATTTTTTAAATTGTGTTTATCACATTCATTTTGCACTATATTTATATTAAAGGAACACTATAGTCACCTAAATTACTTTAGCTAAATAAAACAGTTTTAGTGTATAGATCATTCCCTGCAATTTCACTGCTCAATTCACTGTCATTTAGGAGTTAAATCACTTTGTTTCTGTTTATGCAGCCCTAGCCACACCTCCCCTGGCTATGATTGACAGAGCCTGCATGGAAAAAAAAACTGGTTTCACTTTCAAACAGATGTAATTTACCTTAAATAATTGTATCTCAATCTCTAAATTGAACTTTAATCACATACAGGAGGCTCTTGCAGGGTCTAGCAAGCTATTAACATAGCAGGGGATAAGAAAATCTTAATTAAACAGAACTTGCAATAAAGAAAGCCTAAATAGGGCTCTGTTTACAGGAAGTGTTTATGGAAGGCTGTGCAAGTCACATGCAGGGAGGTGTGACTAGGGTTCATAAACAAAGGGATTTAACTCCTAAATGGCAGAGGATTGAGCAGTGAGGCTGCAGGGGCATGTTCTATACACCAAAACTGATTCATTAAGCTGAAGTTGTTCAGGTGACTATAGTGTCCCTTTAAAACATTATTTAAATACACTTCAGCTTATTTAGCACTGGCACTTTTTTATTAGTGTAGGACCCACCGCTATTTGGGTACTGTGAAGTAGTGGTGGACTTAACACAGTATGGCCATATGGTGGAACTGAATCCCCATATTTTTTTGCTGGGATAGGTGATTTTAAGTAGCCTTAAACATTTTAAAAATGTATTTGTATGGGTACACTGTAACTTAATCTGTATTACAACTACAGTGCTGTGAAAATGGTCATGTATGCTTTTCTGATATTTTTTAATTATCTTTATTAACTTAAAGAAGCAGGATGGCATTAACCCCTTAAGGACACATGACATGTCTGACACGTCATGATTCCATTTTATTCCAGAAGTTTGGTCCTTAAGGGGTTAAAGGACCACTATAGGCACCCAGACCACTTCAGCTTAATTAAGTGGTCTGGGTGCAAGGTCCAGCTAGGATTAACCCTTTCTTCTATAAACATAGCAGTTTCAGAGAAACTGCTATGTTAACATATGGGTTAATCCAGCCTCTAGCGGCTGTCTCATTGACAGCCGCTAGAGGTGCTTCTCACTGTGATTGAAAATGCTTTCCTATGGACTGGCTGAATGAGCCGCGCGTGCACTTTCAGCCGATGATGATGATGACGACGACGAGAAGGAGGAGAGGAGGAGGAGGAGAGTCCCCCGCCCAGGCGCTGGAAAAAGAGGTAAATTTAACCCCTTCCACCCCCTAGAGCCCAGCGGAAGGGGGTCCCTGAGGGTGGAGGGGACCTAGAGACCCTATAGTGCCAGGAAAACGAGTATGTTTTCCTGGCACTATAGTGGTCCTTTAATATGTTGAGATTGCTAAACTAAGTCACTCCCAGCACTCTCAGCTTATTTTTGACATCTAACTTGGACAGAATTGATATCGGTAATGTGGGGGTATAAATTATGTATTATAAGGCAAGCTGGAAAATGGATTATGGGAGCCAGGAAGAAACTTTTTTTTTATTTTTTCAAATCACTGCCACATAGTTGGACAGGGGGGCATCACCTGTTTGCACCATAATTACTGCACTGAGCAATAATGACACTAACTGCAAAGAGGCAGATCCAACTTATGGATACAAATGTGTGCAAACTTAACACGTGTTTGATGGCTAAAATATTAATATATTATTAGGGTTAATCACTAAAGTGAGAATTCAAAGTGAGCATTTCAAATGCAAGGCCAGAAAAGCTGAATTGAAAGCATAACTGACTGAGAGACATTTTTCAGTTCGGCTAGAGTTTAGGTTTTGTCTAAATTTTGGAAATCTCATTTTAGTAAATAACCCTACATGTAATTTCAGGACAAGTCAGTGTTACATTAGGTCTCTTCCATTGAATTCCACATTTATGCAAAACCTCTCACCTCCCGTTTTTCTCTTGGATTATAATCACTTGTCTGTTATCAAAAACCTCTCCATCATTATCATTTGCTTATCTATTGTGGTTAAAAAGGCCCTTCCTTTCATCTGGGAGAGAGAAATAAAACGCAGAAACCTAGACACAGGCGATATCAAGGGAACACCTCCCCTCGTTATCCCTAAGGATGGGGCCTTCCTGTTATTGTCAAGCAGGAAGTAAAATGAATGGATCACAGCCAACTACATGATAAAGGGGGAGTGAGACAGTCATTTTGTACTGAGATCTGAATATAGTCGTGGGTTTATATTGCAATGTGTTAATGGCCTCTGAACTCAGAGCAGAATACGCTGCTGCCAAGATTCTTTTCTTCACTGATTTGTAACTTTTCCATGATAAACCGACAGTTATTTGGAGCTTTTCTTGGGTAGGAAGGAAGTTTATCAGAGTTCTACTTTATTCGTTGTGTTGTATTTTGGGTTCATGCAATTATTATTTACTAAGGCGTGCTAATTTCAACTTTCCTCACTGAACAGAACCCTGCAGCACCTCAGTTAATTTTTTAAACTTAAACCCTTAAAATTGTGTTTAAAATCTTATCCAGGTATCACAGTGAATCATGTTTAAAAGCTATAGAAATAGAAAAAAAAAAGTATTTCACTATACTAAATACATAATACACCTCCCAGATTGCTATCTTTTTTATGTTCTTTTTCGTGACCTCATATTCTGTTATACTAATACAATTAAAGGGGCACTCTAGTCGCTGTAACCATTTCATGTGATTAAAGTGGTATTAGTTATGATAGGGTGTGGAACTGCACTCTATCCCTTTAAGCAGTATGTAGCTGGGTGCCACTCGGACAGTCTCAGTACCAGAGACCAAATGCTGAATAACAAATAGAAGAAAGGTCCAGGCACTCCAAGGTACAAGCAAGGCAATTTTATTGAACCCACTCCATCACAACGTTTCGACCTACAGCTTGACAAAGACCGTGTAGGTCGAAATGTTGTGATGGAGTGGGTTCAATAAAATTGCCTTGCTTGTACCTTGGAGTGCCTGGACCTTTCTTCTAAAGTGGTATTAGTGTCTAGAGACCTCTGGTGCCGTCCTTCAACATGGTATTAAACCAATTCTAAATAGATTGACAGCTAGATAGACAGAGGTACATTCCCAAACTATTTGAAACACTTCTAACTTCACCCTTCCTCCTAAGGGAGTATCCTTAGTTTGGCTAAATTGCCAGGTATACTCTATACCAGGGCTCAACAAATACCAGGTGCCAGGTCGCCATGGCGACTAGATATTTTGCCCTATTGCCTGTGATTTGTCAGCTATTTCGCTAAAGGGAACAATTGAGCCGGCCGGCTGGGAAAGCATAATAACCATCCATCCTTGGGGAGCACGTGAGGGAGCAGTAATCATTCTGCAGCTCCTCTCTGCACAGGGGAGCTGCAAAGGTAGGGAGGCTGGATGGACATAAATGAAAATAAACATGTCAGTTTGTGAGAGTGTCTGTCAGTGTGTGTGTGTCTGTCAGTGTGTGTGTGTCTGTCAGTGTGTGTGTGTCTGTTAGAGAGAGTGTGTCTGTGTATGTGTCAGAGAGTCTGAGTGTCTGTTTTGGCCCCCTCCGATCACATGAGAAAGGTGATTTTACTCACTTTTTTCCCCACGCTGAAAATGAAACCTTGTTAGTTTTTTTTGTTGTTTTTTTTGCAGTTTTTAACCCCTTAAGGACACAACTTCTGGAATAAAAGGGAATCATGACGGAATATATCCGTCATCTGTCCTTAAGGGGATAAGGTACAAATACAAGACCTGCTTTTCTCGGTAAATACAATTTCACAGTGCGAGTGAGGCCCGCTATATGGACAGGCTATTTAACCTTTGTGGTAGTTGTACATTCCATTGTTTTACATTTTCACCTTATACATAGGTATAAGTGTAGGAACCAGCTATTAACAATCATAGTAATTTTTACATTTCCCTTTTTTTTTTTTTGAAGTGCGCACAATTATAACAGTTGCTTATGAGGTACCCCAAAGGCAGTCCTCTAGCACGTTAGGCACAGTTTAAACATAGGGGTAGACAGTAGATCTTGCACACATTTTTTTTAGGTAAGGATATAAACAGTAATGATGTACGTTGCTTATATAGTTTGAAAACATAACATATAATAACATCGCTTTTTGCTTTCTACGTAGTAAGTTAATATGCTGTGTCAGATGCTAGTCAGATACATACAAGATTATTCTGATTCTAGATTAAACAGGCTACACATGCTGCCTGAAACACTTTAGTTTAAGATTATACTGCTAGGTCTGGTCTTATAAAGCAAGTGGTCAGGGGACCGGATTAATT
The DNA here is from genome assembly GCF_036172605.1 of Pelobates fuscus. Classification (NCBI taxonomy): domain Eukaryota; kingdom Metazoa; phylum Chordata; class Amphibia; order Anura; family Pelobatidae; genus Pelobates; species Pelobates fuscus. Next base: position 131,612,270 of record NC_086325.1, read on the forward strand.
ACACGGTTAAGAAAATACTTGCTGGAACATATTAGTTTCTAGGTCCGTCGTTTCGACCGCTGGTACCGCTAATAGTCCACTGGGCACACTGTCCTGTTGTGGTAAGTATGCTGTGTATTTTGTAACTTGGTGTCAGGCTGTCCCCTTGTCTTCGATGTGTCACCCGATTTCCTTACTGGCCGCAGCTCGTGGGTTGCCGCCAATGTTTTCAGGTCTGGCCTCGCAAGAGAAGGTGGTTGACAGCCAGTCCACGGCATTCTCGCTTGGTGTGTGAGTGCCCGACCTTGGTCGATTTGGGGGACGGCCACGAGGAGGTCCCGTGGGCTTTTCCTTGTGGTTTGGGGCTGGTGGCAGAACGTTGAGGTTCGGAACCTCGCTGTAGCGGTGGGCAGAACGCCGATCCTCGGCTTGTTTTCTCTGCCGGCAGTGTCGCCTCCGCAGCTTTCGCCTCTGTGGTGTTGGCAGGTTAGTGCGGTGTAATTGTCGGCCCATGGGAGGCCTCTTAGGCTGCTGCCCGCTCAGTGTGCCTTGTCTGGCTCCGCTGCTTGCCCAGTCGAGTGGTTGGGCCCAAAGGTTGTTGGATGTGGTTTCCAGGGCGTCTGGTGTATTGGCCTTAGGGCCTGCTGAGGCCGGTTGCGGCAGCGACGGACCTCGTGCTACGGAGCCTGGTGCGGTCGCCATCTTGAGCGATTCCTTTCCCGCATGTTGTGGTGGTATTGCAGGGCTCGCAGGGTGTCCCCTTGGACCGGGATATCCCCCCCGGTCAAAAGGCGGGGGGAGAGGTGGTTTGTGGGTGCCCCCTTGTCAGCCAGAGAACCGGGAGAGCGGCCGTCTATCCTCTGCTCCCACCCGCACAGGCCGCCGGCCTCGCTTTGGTCCGCCTTGCCCCAGAAAGCCCAGTGTCGGGTATCCCCATGTGCCAGGCAGTCTCCTTGTTTCGATTATTGCGTGCAGCAGTCCATGTAATCGGGTGGTCGGGCAGTAAACCCTGAATCGGGAGCCCTCAACATGTGCGTCCGTTCTCTTTGATAGTCAGGCTCCGCCCCTAACATTTCACTTTTAACAGTGTCACCATGTAAGTGGAACCAAGTGTATAAGCATATAATTGACCATCATAGTAGTTATTCATTTCATAGTTTAACCTGCCGCTGGTATCATATATCTTTGGTGTCTTTGTTGCTCAGCGGTCTGGGGCACTCTTCGTTGCACCAAGATGAGCCTTTTGGCCTCTGATTGTACCTGTTTTTAGTTAGGGTGAACAAAACTTTATCCCTATTAACTGGGGAGAATGTGGGGCGGGGAATGTTGGATGGGGTTGGGATGGGGGGAGGTATGGTTTTCTCGATAACGTTTTGTCTAATTCTCTAATTTTGTTGTATTCTGTTCCTGTGAAAGTAATAGTTAGGGTTTCTTATGAGCTTAATGAGTATGAGCTTAATATCCTATCTCTCTCTTACTCCTTGTTTGTCTGCCCAGTTCTGTGCATCCTATTTCGGGGGATCTCTATATGCGTCTCCACGCCTCCACCCAAAATTTTTGTGGAGCTCTATATGCTCTGGTGGTACATTTGTATAATTTGATCGTGTCCAGCAGTAGCATACTTGTTCCTATTGATGGTGGGTCTTTTTGCAGCCAGGCTTTGGCTATAGATGTGATTACCGCTATGGTGATGTGAAAGATATTTTTGGGGTTTAGGCAGATGCGGTGGGATGTGTTACAGAATAAATATTTCTGGTGTTAGTGGTATATCTATGTTCCCTATTTTCTGTATGAGGGATTTTGCATCTTTCCATAATTTGATGATGGCGTGGCACGTCCACCAAATGTGCAGAATGTCGCCCGTGTCATGTCCGCATATCTAACTCGCTCCTGTTTGTTTCGGGTCTATGTGTTTCAGCTTGGTGGGTACCATATGCCATCTGTAAAGCATTTTTTAGACATCTCTATTTGGGAGGTGCTAATTGTTAGTTGTTTATTAGCTACAAAACTCTTCTGCCATTCTTCGTCTGGTAATTGTCTTCCTATATCTTTTCCCCACCTTTTTATAAAGTTCATATGCCGTATCTCTTTTATGGGGATGTAGCTGTCGTATATTTTGTAAATGATGCCGGGCGGCTTTTTAGCATTTTTACATAATTGTTCCAGTGTGTCCGCATGTTCCCTTTTGTGTTTGCTGTGGGTTTTGACTCTCTATGTTTCTTAATGCAGGAGTTTATTTGTCTGTACGCAAAGTCAGCCGTTTTTGTTGGGATTAAGGACTTTTGTGTATTTGTCCCACTCTTTTAGTGTCAAGGAGGTTATGGGGAGCATATTTTGAAATTTTCTTCTGTGCTGCTTGTTTATCCCTGCTATTGTTGTGATTTCATAACCCTCAGTGTATGTCGCCTCTAGTTGTACCCAGGAGGGTGGTGAGGCATGTGAGTGAAATGCTGCTATTAGAGGACTAATGATTGCCGCCTTATAATACAGATCTAGATTTGGGAGACCCACGCCTCCTCTTTTTGTTAGATAGAGTATATTTGCTGCAACTCTAGGTCTTTTATGTGCCCATACAAAGGAGTTAAGTGTTTTCTGTGCTTCTCTAATGTATGTGGTAGGTAATTGTATAGGTAGGGTTCGGAACAAGTACTGGAGTTTGGGGAGGATCATCATTTTCACAGCCGCCACTCTGCCTGTCCATGAGATGTATTTATTTTTCCAGCTTGTGAGTTGGTTTTTTATAGTGTGGATAAGTGTGGTATAGTTGACTTTAAGCAGTTTATGTGCGTGCGTCGTAAATTTGATGCCCAGGAATGTGAGATGATCTTGTCTCCACTCAAAGGCATTAGTTTGTTGTAATGTGTTGGCTGTCTCTGGTGTTGTATGTAAGCACATGGCTTGCGTTTTAGTAACATTTAATTTGTAGTATGAGCAAGCGCTGTATTTCATTAGTATGTTGTTGAAAGCTGGAATAGAGGTTAGCGGATTGATTAGTGATAACATTACATCATCCGCAAATGCTGTTATTTTGTATTCTTTCCCTCCTTTTGTAATGCCTGTGATTGATTTTTCATCTCTAATTGCTTGCATCAGCTGTTCTAGGGCTAAAATATAAAGGATTGGCGACAAAGGGCACCCTTGTCGTGTTCCGTTAGATATGTTAAAGGGCGGTGATGCAAATCCGCTATTCGTTACTCTAGCAGAGGGCTTGGAATACAATGCTGAGATTAAGGAATTGCTGTGGAAAGTTAAATTTTTGCAATATTTATTTTAGGAAGCTCCAGTGCAACCTGTCGAACGCTTTCTCAGCGTCCAGCGACATGAATACACTGGGCTCCCCCTGTTGTTGCTTGGAGTATATTAGATTGTATAGTTTTCTTATACCATCTGCCCCCTGTCTGCCTCTTACAAAGCCTACTTGGTCCTGCTTGATTACCGCAGGTATCATGTCTGTTACTCGTGTGGCATATAGTTTGGCCAGGATTTTAGTGTCTGTATTTAGCAAAGATATGGGCCGTGGATTTTGTGGTTTATTTGGTGGTTTATTTGGCCGGCGCTACCTGTAAGGCGACCTAGGCAGCCGCCTAGGGTGCACCTTAGCAGGGGGCGCCGGATCCCTGTGCCCGGAGTCCCCGCTGCGGCTCCTCATGCTGCACCGCCTGAGCCCTTTAGCAAGCCCGAGGCGGCGCAGCACTGCTATACGGAGGGCGGCCGTGTTTGAGTGACCGGCAGGAGGGAAGCGCAGAGTCTCTCAATGTAGTATGGCTCAATGTAGGGTGGCGCAGAACGCGGGACAGGAACCTCTGTTTCCTGTACCCGGCCGCCGGCGGAGTGACAGGAAGTGAGCACCGCCGGCGTCCGGGTACAGGAAACAGAGGTTCCTGTCCCGCGTTCCGAGCCGCCCGGCCACGCTACAAAGGCAGGAAGGAAGAGTGGGGTAGGTACAACTGAGAACTGGAAGGGGGGAGTAAGGAGAACTGAGGGAGGGGAGTAAGGAGAACTGAGGGAGGGAGGGGGGAGTAAGGACAACTGAGAACTGAGGGAGGGGAGTAAGGAGAACTGAGGGAGGGAGGGGGGAGTAAGGACCACTGAAGGAGGGGGGGTAAGGACCACTAAGGGCAGAGGGAGGACCACTAAGGGGGGGGAAGGACCACTAAGGGGTTTGGCAGTGACCACTGAGGGGAGGGAGATTACCACTAAGGGGGTGAGAGCACTATGGCACAGAAGGGGAGAACACTGAGGGACAGGAGGGAAGAGGAAATCAATAATTGATTGAGGGGAGAGCACTATGACATATTTTTTTTTTAAATAAAGAGCTGCTTCCCTCTCAGTCCCTATCCTACCCCACAAACCCTCTCTTTTACACTACACACATACACAATGCATCCCCCCCACACACACACAGAAACATACAATGTATCCCTACTCACACACAGACACACCCGAAACACACAATGCATCCCTTACGCTCACACAAACACTCATCCTCTTACACACAGAAACAAAATGCATCTCTTACACACTCAATGCACCCCTTACAGACATACACTGCATTCAATTACATACACAGAAACACACCTTGCATCCCTTATACACACACACACACACACAGACAGAAACGTACAATGCATTCCTTAAATACAAACACACACTGCATCCCCTACACACACACACTACATCCCTTACACAAATTGTTATCCCTATACACTACATTCTATAAGAACACACACACATTACATCCTCTACAATAACACATAAAACATGCCCTACACACATACACTCCACTCCTTGTGAGAGAACTTATGGGTGGGCCATATAGGTGGATTTATGGGTGGGCATTGTAGGCATACTCACGGTCAAGCACTGGGGGCCAAGACCTTGAGCTGTGTAAGGGGCCCCAAAAATGGAGCTGCTTCCTGTTCATTAATTGTTGTGAGCACAGTCTCCAGAGAGCCTCTTCTACACCAGACCTGTGGAGCCAGACTGAGCCCATCATCAGCCTCTTGTCCTCATCTGGTGGTAAGTAGGCAATCCAATATATTATTAGTGGCACTAATCTCTAATTTACCTCACATTAAAGGGCCACTATAGTCACCAGAAGCACTATAGCATAATGTAGTGGTTCTGGTGTCTATAGCCTGTGCCTGTAGACTTTATAATGTAAACACACTGTCTTTTCAGATAAAAGACACTTTGTGCAGACTGGCGCTGGCCCATATGGCAGAGCATATGGGCGGGGCATTGTGATGACACATGGTGGGCAGGACATATGGGGGGCGGCAAAATTTTTTTTGCCAAAGGCGGCAAAAATCCTTGCACCGGCCCTGAGGGTAACTATATGTGCCATCAGCATGTCTTGCGGCATAGTTCCCGCCGATATTATATGATTAAATGTGTCCACTAGTTGTGGTCCTATGGTATGGCTAAACGTTTTGTTATAGGAATTGGTTAGGCCATCTGGGCCCGGTGATTTGCCGTGAGGTAGTGCTTTTATTATTTGTAGAATTTCGGGCAGAGTTATGGGATTGCTAAGTATTTTTTTTGGTCTGATGATAGGCTCGGTAGTGTTATTTTGGATAGGAAGTTTTGAATTTCTGTTATGGTTGGTTGGTGCGTCTGTGGATCATTTTGTATGTTGTATAGTGAGTCATAAAAGTTAGCCATTTCTGCGAGGATTTCTTGTGGGTTGTATATTTTCCCTCCTGCTCGACTGTGCAGGTAGGGAATTTTTTCCTTGTTAGTTTTTTTTTTTTTAAAAACTGTCTCCTAACATTTTAAGAGTCCAAACAATTTTGTCAAGCCCTGCTCTAATAAAATTAAATTCATAAAACTAGATCCTTATCTTCTCATTTGACAAGATAATCATTTTTTCAATTAGATACATAAGGAGAGTTCCTTCAGCAACCAAAGCTCCTGAGATACCTTTACACATAGCCACAAATTTGCTGATCATGGCAAAGACAGCCTGTGCCCGGTTTGTCAAAGGAGGAAAATATCCACCCTCACATGAAGTATTTATGATGATAAAAAAATAAAGTGTTCAAGGCATCGCTTCAAGCAGATTCATCTAAGTACCACCCCTACTTGGTGTGCAGGCAGTCATATTGGTTCATCCTTATGGTAGACTCTGGTATTTGTTTATTTTAGATTATTTTATTGGTAACTTTGAACAATTGTGTTTTTTATTTGTGCAATTATGTGTTTTATTTCTAAAAAGGACACTATAGTCACCAGAACAACCACAGCTTAATGGAGTTGTTCTGGTGAGCATAATCATTCCCTGCAGGCAATTTCATGGAAACACTATCTTTTCAGAGAAAAGGCAGTGTTTACATTGCCCCCTAGGGACACCTCCAAGTGGCCACTCCTCAGATGGCCACTGGAGGTGATTGCTGGGGCAGTGCTGCACAGTTGGCAGCACTGCCATTCAGCATCTCCACGGCTGAATTTTCCTCATAGAGATGCATTAATTCGAGGCATCTCTATGAGGAGGTGCTGATTGGCCAAAAAGGCGTTTGGCCCAGCATCCATCCCGCTCTCTTGCCAATTTCAGACAATCTAAGGCTTTCCGTATGATGTCTGATGTTATCACCAAGGAGGTAGATCGGGGGCGGGGCCAGCACCCGCAGATTAGTGCGGCGCTGGAAGTAAGGTATGCTTTAACTGCTTCTAGAGGGACTAAGGAGGGGCAAGCCACCTAAAACACTATAGGGTCAGGAATATATGTTTGTGTTCCTGACCCTATAGAGTTCCTTAAAATAAGCATTTTTGTATTTCTTTACAAAATTTATATGGACATAACTAAACAAATCATACAATGTTTATATCCACTATTTATAGTATCTGTATTGATAAAGCTGTCCAAAGTGTTCAATTGGTCATCAGATTACCCTGTACTTAATGCAAGGAGTCTTTGGGTGCAGTCCTTGTCACAAATGTTTAAAGGGATACTACAGTGTAAGAATTACAATTATTTTCCTTTCCTAACACTATAACTCTGTCTGTCCCCTCTTTCCTCGCGGCCCCTCCCCCTGACATTGAAAGGGTTAAAAAAAACTTTACTGTATTCATCTAATTCCAGCGCCAATTTTCCATGGTGCTGAGTCAGCGCTCTGCCTCCTCAGACGTCATCCGACAGGGGAAGCTAAAGCACATGCGTGGTGAACACAGCAAGCGCGTTAGTCCTTCCCCATAGGAAAGCATTTCTGCAATGCTTTTGTATGGGGAGTTTACTGATGCTGGTTGTCCTCATGCAGAGCGTGAGGAAGTCCAGCTTTACTTGAAGTTGCCTTGCAAGCAGGAAGTGCCACTAGTGGCTGTCTGATTGACAGCCAGTGAATCAGTCTTAGTCATGCAATGTAATTATTGCAGTTTCTCTAAAACTGCAATGATATACATTGCAGAGCTAAGGGGGACAGGGACATTGCACCCAGACCACTTCAATGAGTTGAAGTGGTCTAGGTGCATATAGTGTCCCTTTGATAAGACTGTTTTATTTCCTTATTTTCCATACAAACTATTTGTACAAACTATCAGGAATAGGCCATGCCAAATTGTAATTACCCCATGGATGATGCCAAGTTGAGACAGACTTCCTAGAACTGCACATATAGCGACTGCACATAGTGTAGTGATTATGGTGGTTGAAATGACTCTTCTAATCTTGATGGTGCTTTTTTTCTATCTCCATTCATTGTTAAGTGCTATTGTTTATATTATCTCTGTTCTGATCCTATTCCTGCTTTGTGTGCGTCTGTTGCTGTATGTCTGTCGCCACATCTTTCCCTTGTATACTACACTACGGATACCACGTTTCCTGAGAGGTGTTCAGGTCAAGGCCTGATATCTGAGACATTTATTAGTTATGTGTCGTGTTTCCATATTTTTTTTCTTACAAAGGAAACTATCAAAATAGCTTAAAGATAAGGGAAGTCATGACACAAGTTTGCAAGCCTAGAAGTTTCTCTGTAGAATAGATGTGTATGAAAGTGGAGTAAAGGTTGATGGAAGACAGTGATGGGGTCACAAAAACAGAACCCTTTCGCTCAATAGTAGAGAAATGTCAGAATTTCCTGCATGTCATTGAAGTGAAACTTTTGTTTCCCATTGTTGGCATTGTTTGTTTACTTGATGGCTCATTATGCCTTCTCGAAGGGTCAGGGCCAGGGAAGTTGTATTTCAGTGCATGCCACCACAGACTGCATTTTACGGACCCTCTAGCAACACTGTACTTTGCGCATGCACCAGTGGAGAAAGGATAGCATTTGTTGCTTGGTAGCGCTGTTGTCACTGGTGCCAGAATGTTTATCGTGTGCCCTCAGACACTGGCACTGGAACGTTAATTGAATGTCCCTTCACTGAACTTACAGTATATATTGTAAGTGTGGTGCCATTTGTCATGCTGTCTCTGACAGACTATTATAAGACCAGCTGTAAATTTCTCTACACTATTTGATTTACAAACATGAAAATAAAACTTGCTGTACCATTGAATGCTATTTTTTAGACACCAACAACATGTAACCCAACAGGTCTAGTTAAAGACAGCCATTCCATGGTAACCATTCCATGCATACTCTACTCATGTCACATACGTTAATCATATTTTGACAAGCAATGAATACCCACTTGCTGGCGCCCTCCCACAGTAAGTAGTCAGATTGTTTAAAAATGGTTTGAATACTTATCTGTGGTCTGCCGGGTAACCATTGCCACCTTCCCTGGAGCTGGGTTAGCCCCATGGCGTGCAGGGCGTATTGGCTTTGAGTGTCATTTGAGTTCTCTCAGCCAATTAACACGTATTCGAACTGGCAGACTTAGCTAGGTGCAAGAGCTTCAGAGGCCGTGGTGGTGGTAGATTGACAGGCATTTGAATCATTCTGCAAAACTGAAAGGCACAAACAATGACTTTGTTTTGGTGCAACTGTTTGCACTATTACAAACTGTCTTGTTTTACCTATTGATTACAGACAAGAAAGCATGAACTCTTTGCACTAAGGATGTAACACAAAAATAAAGAATGGTACTTGCAGTTAAACAAGTTTATATTCTTAGCCAAAGATACCTTAAAACATGGCACCGCGGAATGTTTCCCCAGTGCTATGATTATAGCACTGGGGAAACATGACTGCTCAATAGGGACTCGGTTGAGTGCCACGGTATTAACCGGGTCCCTGTAATGTCGGCCGGCTGGGAGGAAGTGACAGCCTGTCACTTCCTACCAGCATCATGCAGGGAGACAGCACAGGATGGAAAGGGAGAGGAGGCAGCCGCAGCATGAGGGGAGAGGAGCACTGTAGGAGCTGCTTCAGACCCCTCACTCACACCAGCCTCCAGGAATCTAAGCCACCCTCCTGGACACATAAGGCTGGAGATATAAAAAAAAGATAATTTGTGTGTGTATGTGTATGAATGTGTGAGTGTGTGTATGAGTGTGTAAAGCATTTGTTAGGCTAATGCGCATGCGTGGCAAAACGCAGCACTGCACCAATCAGCATCCCCTTACAGAGATGCATTGAATCAGTGCATCTCTACGTTGAACATTCAGCTCTATCCACACACTGCGACAGAAACAGCCCTCTCCATTCACATACTACATTTCTTAAAAGCCCCATGCAGGCCCGGACTGGCCATTGGGCATACCGGGCAAATGCCCGGTGGGCCGCAATGGCCATGGGCCGAGGCCGACAAGGGAGATCAAGAGATCTCCCCTGCTGGCCCATACAGATCCTGCGCTTTTGGAGCGCCGGCCCTGCTGTGTACCTTCATGGGCTGATGGAGAGATCAAAAATCTCCCTCACCAGCCCACGGGCACTTTACAGGACTGCTGGTGCGGGAGGAAGGGAGAGCACAGAGGACCCGGGAGCTATTAGTTCACAGCTCCGCCGGGTTCCTCTCGCAAGGTTTTTTTTTTACTCTCTGCAGCACCTAGCCACACATATTACAACACAACTAAAACCGATCTATTTACCCAAAACACCACACCACAATCGGCACACTATGCACACACAAAACCACAAGCAGGCTCCAAAACATGCACAATACCCTTTCCTGGCCCTTTTGTCCTCTGGTATCCCACTTATGGAGACACCAGAGACACGTCACAATCAAACACAGCGCAAGCATGTTAATAAATGTACTTGCGCTGCTCAGAACAAATACAGGGCCTTTTTCTCATGCGAGAGCTCTTCACCAAGGCTCTGTGCATGGGCTGCCCTGGAAGAGCATTGAACCAACATGCTCGCTTTGAGAGGGGGCATGCTTTTCATTGGTGATGACAAGACACACCCCTCTCTGGCCCTGCCCCCTACTCAGTGGCCCGCTGTTTTAAAAAAATGTCCGGCCAAGATTTTTTCTCCCTGTCCGGCTCTGGCCCCATCCAAACATAAATTCAACAAGGAGCCTCAGTGTACGCAAACAATTCCACAAGCAGCGCCCCCACAAATTCAGTACCACAAGCAGCCTCCCTACACACACATGACAAGCAGCATTCCTACACATGCAATACTGCATACAGCCTCACATGTTTGAAGGCTACTTGTAGGGTTGCACATGTGGGGGATGCTGCTTGTGATGTCACTAGCAAACACAGTGGAAGCATGTAATTAAATTTGCTTTATTTCTCTATTTTAATGGGGGGGGCAAGCCAACAGTATTATTAAAACAATGTTGCTGGTTGGAATATGGATGAACCCCTGACTAGTAAATCTCACCCTGCTTTGTGCCCTGTGGGTGTGGGAGTCATGACTGTGCAGCCCTCATACAGCAATTCTGGGCGCTGGGCAGCGCACTCATAATATCTGTGTGAGAGGCGCACAAAAATTTGGGAAAAGAGTAGCAGTAACCGAAAATCCTTGCACTATAAGGGGCCCCTGATCCCCCACTGCCCGGGGCCCTGGTAGCTGTCAGTCTGCCTGATTATTATTATTATTAGCTTTTATAGAGCACCAACATATCCCGAAGGGCTTCACAATTATAGAATTAGGGTCATGACAGTCTCTCCGCATTGTAAGCTATTGAGGTGTTATGATGTCATGGCATAGCTGATGCAGTTGCTATGATGTCACTGCAGCTCTGTCACTGCAGCTCCAGTGACAAAAAGTTGTGTTAGCTTACTTAGCATTACGAAGGCTCTAATACTGCTTACCTGTTGAGCATACCCTCATTTTTCAGGTGTTGGTATACATTATATCTCGCAAGAAATGTTTGCAGATGCATCTCGTGTGAACTTTCATTTTGCTAGCAGCTGTTAGTTACACTTTTCAACCTTTGTACCCATTGACAGCGGATATTGACAGAAAGTTGGCTTTTTTTCTGCTTACTTGACATGATTTTGAGGAAAACAGGATGTTCCAGTAAACCAGTTTTGCAGCAATAAATGAATGAAATGCAGTTTTAAACACAAGTTTCAATAGATTCTGTTTTCCGAAAAAGCAAATCACATGCTTATTCACGAAAGTGTGAATTGTCGGGAATTAAAAGTTCACTTCAAAGTGAATTTCAAGCTAAAATTGCCAAACTGATAACAAAGATGACCTGGAGAATATTTAAAATTCACTTCCAATTTCAGACAATTTACATTTTAGTAATTTCCCCTGACATTGTCAGGAATTCAAAGTACATTTTATATTTTATGCTAATATAGCCTAATTGGAAAAATTATTTGTCAGTCTATGTTTTCACTTTGTCCAATTTGTCCTTGAATATTTAAATTCACTTGTAATTCTCAACATTTCACACTATAGTGAATAATAGCGAGTAACACTGTGTGAGTCACTTTTCAAAGAGTTTCTAATTTCATCTGCTAACCAAATAGAGTACAAACATGTACATTAAAGGGATTCTATAGTGCCAGGAAAACAAAGCCGTATAGAATCCTCCCTCGGATCCCCTTCAGTAACTTACCTGAATCTAGCGATGATGTCCCTCGGTGCTGGGTCAGGCTCCGACCACACTCCTCCCCTGCCAGCTGAGGTCCTAAGGTGCATGTACGGCAATGGCCGTGCTCCCGTTAGGATTTCCCCATAGGAAAGCATTAATCAGTGCTTTCCTATGGGGATTCCAGTGACACTGAAAGTCCTCATTCATAGCGTAAGGACGTCCAGCGTCATTTAGACGACCAAAAGTCGTATAAGCACCCGGAAATCCTTCTCATGGCTGTCTGGTACCCAGCCACTAAAGGAGGAGTTAACCCCGCAAGGTAATTATTGCAGTTTCTCAGAAACTGCAATAATTACCATTGTAGGGTTAAAGGACATGGGACATTGCACCCGGACCACTTCAATGAGCTGAAGTGGTCTGGGTGCCTACAGAGTCTTTTTAAAAGAAATTGAGTACATTTAGAGGGTATATAATTTAAGTGTCATGGTGCTTGGAGTCTGTATGCACTGTGTTTCATTTTTAAACGTGGCACATACATAGTTTAACCCATTTGCTGCCAGAGATTTAACTTCACATCCAGCAGCGCCATTGGGGGATAATTAGCGTGTCTCGAACAAGAGTTATGGGCTGGCTAATGTTTTTATTTGGTACCAGTGGCGGTATGGCTTTCCCCTCTGTGCCACCCAAGTCCTACCCTCAGCTCATCCCCTGGGATAGAAAATGAACAGAGAACGTCATGACGGCAGATAAGAACAGTTTGGCCCATCTAGCCTGCCCAATTTTCTAGTATTTTTCCGTGTACAAGACTGTTTTTTTTTTTCTAAAAATGATTAGTCTAAAATTGGGGGCTGTCTTATTCATGGAATGTCATTGCAGGGGTTAAAAAAAAACCACTTGTGTGTGGAGCCTAAAGCCACGGCCCACACACATACCTGGCTTCCCAGCCCTGCAGCCCCATAATAAGAGCAGGTCTGTATTATAGAAAAACTGAAGATGAAGGAAGATCCTGCCATCATATAATCTTGGACTATGTTGCGCTCGCTCCCAGTTAGAACCCCATCTGGATCTAGGTCATTGGCCCAGGGTGACATGAAGCAGGGCCTGTAAATGTCTAAATGCTGTCGCAAGGAGGAAGAGGTCCTGTAACGGAGCTCTGTGTACTCCGACCGAGTACCCTCCGTTGATGGACGCTTCCTAGCTTGCGCCGAGGACCACAAGCACTGCACTGGACACCACAGCCACCGCAGACTCCACAACCGCCGTAGCTTAACTGGAGCCGCGCCGTCTTCCTTCCACCCTGGATCGGCTTCTGTCCTCCAGGACCGTGTGGGGATTACCTCTCCTCCAGGAGAGCGTATCCAGAACAAGCTCTTAAAAGAGCTAAGTGATTAGGCTCAGGGGAATATGCAGAGCATAGCAATCCCCAGTGTGATACAGCAATTCCCTCCAATAACGAGACGAGGCTACGTTTTGAAGGGTCAAGAAGAACTGAGGTCTGGAACACCCAGCCTGCTTTTTATTACAGTTGTGCACATACAGGACACACCCAGGGGGAGGCATAAAACAACCAATCAAGTAACAGTACAACCCACATATCCCCTCCCCTCAGATAAGCAATTAACATAATTATTACATACAGTAAAAATACAGTTTCCACACATACTCTGTAACTTTAAAACCATACATCACATTCACACAAATACATATCCACAATCAATCCATTCAGGGGAACAACATATTAAAAAATGGCATGAATCAGACCAGGGGTTCAAAAGTTAGTAAAGTATCTTTTAAAACCCCTGTCAGCATGGCTTTCCAGTTTAGACCGATTTTACAGAGTCTTCTCTCCTGGAGACACAATGGAGAAGTAATCCAATTACCGCCCAGTACAGAGACAGACTCCATTGAGCACATGGGGAAACAAAGACAGTAAAACACGTTTAAAATACATAAAGTCCCCTTTTACACATAACACACAGACATTTCACATATCCCCAGATAGCTGGGATCTGAGCGCACAAAACTACCGAATAGCGCGCAGATCCTATTCACACAGTACAATTGCCATGGAGCTAAAGTCTTTCCCATAGTCTTTCATTATATGAATAGGCTCCATGGCATAGCTATCTGGGGTATCACCGCTCACACAGGGCAAGTACCGAATGACCCCACTGTATTTAAAGGGCCAGAATGAGTGACATGTACTCTGTTAGGGCCGAATACTGTTTTTAAAGGGCCCAATCTTCCAGGGCCATAGTCGCAGGGGAGGAGGCAGGCAAGCAGGCCTCTCCAGGACAAAGTGGCGAAGGGCACTTCGTCACAGGTCCCTATATGTGTAGGAGCTGCAGTAGACGATCAGGGAGCAGAGGGAATACTGCTGTGATGTCCCAGCATGCACTCTCACCACCTAAAAAGCCATTAACTTCACAGAGTACCGTAGCTCAGGGGAAGCATGAGAATCTGAAGTGTGTCATTCCCCTTTAGAAGTCACCTCTAAAATATCAAAGTTGTTCTATTTGATGTTTAAAATATTTATTTCTTAATTTTGGGCTAAAAAAATAGGTGTCGTCTTATACACGGAAAAATACAGTACTTTCATTAGTTCCTGGCCCTATCTTAAAATACCCCTCCAACGAGAGGGATTGACATCAGCAGAAGACGATTGGGCTGCTGGAAATACTTGACCTCAGAGTTTCAACAGGGGTAAATTTTAAGTATATTCTTTTTTTTTTTTTTTTTTCAGAATAGGAAGGGTAGCTGTGACCAATGTCAGTAAGTCTGACTAGTAATGTGAGTCCTGTGCAGAAATATTTTACATTGAAGGAATACTCCAAGCACCATAACCACTGCAATGCACATATTATTCTCTAATGTTAATGATGGCACTGCTTTTGACTCTCCCTGTGACCTGTGAAATCTAATACATGGCACAGATTCTAATGTAATGCCTTTCCTAAGCACCAGCATCATGTCCTATTTGTTTATGCTATTTTTTTTTTTTGTGTACTGAAAATGGCAGATTCTATATGGTCCTTCTAAATAAGCCACAAATTTATTACATTTAAATGGGGTAAATTCACCAAACTCTGAATTGTAGTGAATAAAAATAGCCAAGCTGTGAATATAGCTGAATTTTAATATATTTATTTGTTTTTCATATGCGCTAATTTTGCCCTCATTTTTCCATTTAGATCTTAATTCGCTACTATTTGAAATGTAATAAAAACCCTGAATAACTCATTTTAGATTGAAGAGGTAGTGGATTCCTGGCAAGTGATTTACAGAGAGCATTGGTAAGAAAATACAAAAGATGTATTTCACCGAAGACATGATCTCTTGCTTCTGTATGTCAAACTTATTTAATTGAATTTACTTTGGAACAAAAGAATTATTGCAAGAGAGAAGATAAAGCAAAAGACAAGAGAACATAGTGCTTCAAAAAAAACACCAAAATAGCTGAGGAGTGCTAACGAGAAGTGATGTCACTAATCAATAAGCAGTCAGAATATTTTCAAACATCACTAGAAAGGCCGGATTACCAAATTGTAATCCCTTTGCATTGCCAGTAAGTCATGTGACCATGAGCGTATATACTGTGTGCGTTTTGTCGTATTTTTGGCTCAGTGAATGTGTTTGTTGTGTTTGGCTTTTCATTGCTAGGCCGAACACTCCACCTCAGGCCAAAGCATGTGGCTCTGATAGAATGCTAAGAATCTTCCCTTGCTAGTCTCTATACATAAGATGTCCTCGACAAAATGGATCAGCAAATTTTGTTACGTACTTCCTTTGTAAGGGAACAATATCACGACGTTAACTTTGTCCTTTTGCTCCTAGACAGATAATCATACCTCCCAACTGTCCCTATTTTGGGTCTTAATCTCTCTTTCTATCCTAATTTCTGTCTTTTCTAGGAGCTCCATATTTTTGGTGTTTCTCAGTGTACAACAGAGCTCCACAGCAATAATAGTCATGATGATGTGTCTTTAAACTACAAACGTTTACAAATCATTCTCTGTGAATAAAATACATTGTTCCTGTGCTAAATTACAATTTTTGTTGCAAAAATTGTTATTAGAAAGTAATCTAAAATGAATCAGGATAGGATGACCCTGCCCACACCCCTTCATAAACCTTTAAAATTAAAGTGTTCCTATTTGTCCATTTAAAACGTTGGGAGGTATAAGATGGATAAATAGATTTATCTGTAGCTATCTTCAGCTACGTGATATATATAATGAACAATAAATCTTAAAAACCTTGCACGTGCATGATTGTGTAATTACAATCTACTTGAGGTCCTCTGGCCCTAGCGTATACAGGCTATAAAAACATTTAGAACCAATAATCAATAAGCCTGATGAATGTGCATATGTGGATATAACATTTTTATTTGCAGAGGATGACTGTAAACTTTACCTGTATTTACAGTGCATTTTTCTGTCATTATATAGTTTTTTATTTTTATTTTAGGGGAATAATCAACTTTCCTTTTGAGTTCACATATAGTGATTTGTTTTGTTACTATATTCGCTATGCCATAACATAATACGAGGTTTGCAAATGGCTCCATGCTTCTCTTCGTAGTGAGCTTGTTAGTCAAAGTAAATTTCTTCTTTTACGTGTGTTAGAGCCATCGCACTGCTTGTTACTTAGCAACTCTGCTTAGACATGTTTTTCGTGCAGCTCTGCAGAATATGTTGGTGTGTTTTATAAATAAATAATGAACTAACGATCTTGGGGATTGGCTGCCTCTTCAGGCTCAGGTTAAAGCATCACTATAGTGTTAGAATATAAAAGTACTATCCTGTGCAGTATGTGGAGTGGGAGTAAGATCCCATAGGGCCCTGGGGCAGATTACTGATTTGTGGCACCCCCTTCATTCTTCATATGGGGATATGGTGAACGAAGCCAAAGAAATTAACAGCTGCAAAGCCCTTGTTTAACCCCTGGGCCCTATGCAACGGCCTAAGGCGGGGATGCCCAAAACATAGATCCCCACATGTTTGAAAACTGCAGCTTCCATGATGCTTTGTCATGCCTCTCTCTCTCTCTCTATATATGATGCACACCCAGTGTGTTGGGGAGTTCCCGAGGCTGTTTATTCTGTTGCTAAGATAAATGTTTCCTAGTGCACTGAGCATGCCCTCTGGGCCCTGGCTGTATTAATGAAATGTGTGAACGTTCAGGAATCTCTGCCATTTTCATTCTTAAGAGCTGCCAAGAATTTTAGTGACCACTCCAAACACAAGAGTTTCATAAAAGAATGTAGACGGCACAGAGCACAATTGACCATGAAGGCCACTAGTAGCATTTTAGCTTGTCTGTGTGTATACATGAAAACATTACAAAGATAAGTTTTGGTGCTCTTATAAAGACAAAAACAGTTAATATAAGAACTCTGAAAAAGGTGTAGCTGATACCCCTCCAGGCACAGTGATCACGGGATCTACATCTGGATTACCATTTTAGCTTAGGGAGAGCCTAAAACAGAGAATATGAGAACGGGCAAAAACTTAGAGAAACTCAGTAGCTTGCCCTTCATTTAGTTTCCACTCAGTTCTCAACATGTTTTTGTTTACTTGTGCCATTACAAAGAGAGCCTACACCGTTTACATTTTAGACTGATCCCACCCATAAGGGCAGAACAGAACTGAAAAGTCGGTAAGTTCCCTCTGTACGAGAGATACAGCAATCCCGGATTATCATTTCAGCCTTCTTCAGGCCTTATCAACGAGGTGCAGCTAATATCCCTCTAGGCACAGTGAGCGTGGGGTCTACATCTGGATTACACTTTCAGCTGGGGAACGACCGATTATCGGTTTTGCCGATATTATCGGGCGATATTCCGATTTTTTTGTAAGTATCGGTATCGGCCAATAATCACCGGCAATACCGATGAAGAACGGGTGGGCACAACGCTCCCTCCTGCCAGGCACTCTGTGTAGCAAGCACCGCGGTACAGGAACTTATGTTTCCTGTACCCGGCCGGACTTAAAGGAAGTATTCACTGAGAGAGCACTTCCTGTCAGTCTGGCCAGGTACAGGTGACTGAATCTCTTGTACCGCTGTGCGCACTGCTCTGCTCGACCATTCTACATGGAGACACACTGGGTAGGGGGGACCAAGGAGGGGAGATACACAATGAGGACCAAGGAGGGGAGAGAGGGGCACTATGGGATGGGGGCAGGGGGGGGGGGGGTGTTATGGGACAGGAGGTGGAAGTAGTAAGGAACACTATGGAGGAGGGGGTGGTAAGGAACACTATGGGGGAGAGGGTGGTAAGGAACACTATGTAAGGGGGTGGTAAGGAACACTATGGAATAGGGGAGGGGGAAAGGAACACTATGGGACAGGGGAGGGGGGAAAAGAACACTATGGGACAGGGAAGGGGGTGAAGAACACTATGGGACATGGGAGGAGAGTGAAAAACACTATGGGACAGGGGAGGGGGGAAAGAACACTAGGGGGGGAGAGAGGAACATTAAGGGATGACAATAAGGTACAGGGGAGGGAAGGGAAAAGGAACACTGTGGTAGCGGGGGACCACTAAAAGCGGAGAGAGAGGAACAGTAAGGGGAATGGAGGGGGGCACTAAAAGACAGGTAAGGGGTTGGGGGCGGGGAGTTCCTTCCGCACATATTTACACACAGACACACTGCATCCACTACACAAAAACACACACTGAATCCACTACCCACACTGCATCCACTACACAATCATACAATCACTGCATCCACTACACAAACACATTGCATCCACTACCCACACTGCATACACTACACAAACAAGCACACTGCATTCACTACACAAACACACACACTGCATTTACTAATCAAATACTCTCACTGCATCCACTACACACACATATAAATATTCTTGAAAAAAAAATTGACTGCCATGTATATTTTGTGTATTTACCACTAAATAACAAAAGATTTGCAAAAAACACACAAAAAGTAAATGTACAAAATATCGGTAAGCTATCGGCCTGAAAGTTCACAGATTACCAGTATCGGCTCTAAAAAATCAATATCAGTCGATCCCTACTTTCAGTTTAGGAAGATCCCAAGCAAATGCAATGCAGCATAACAGAGAATATGAGAAATCTGAAAACGGACAAAAGCTTAGAGAACCTTTATAGTTTGCCCTTCGGTTAGTTCCCACTCATGTATCAACTTGTTTTTGCTCACTTGTGCCATTAAACAAGGAAACCTATACCACCCATAAGGGCATTTCAGTATTGAATTGCTCAGTATAAGAGTATTTATTTAATGAGGGGAATCACTGCCACATGGGTCTATCAAGCCCTACGTGGTAAAGCATATCTTGCCACTATCCTGGTAACAGAGAAGTAGGATAGTGGAAAAATAAATGAGATGGTGTCCCAATTCAAAAATAACCTCTCGCATGCCCCCTGCAATGAGCATCTTATCTCAGGGAAGGTGGAGTGAGTGGTGGAAGGGAGAGATCCAATATGTGTGACCTTTGTGGTCAGGTGGGACCATAGCCATGAAAGGGCGATCTCAACATACATCCACAGTTTCCTCCATCAGGGTGTATGCTTTGTTATTAAATAGGGCACTGATGTATGAAATCATAATCTGATCCCCTTTACCTAATTCGCAAGCGTCAAAAATGAGAAGATAGGACATATCTAAAGCGGTGTTCGTGCCTGCTAGAGCATCCAAGGGCCAATCACAACTGATAATAAGTAAATAATAAAAACAAGTTCACATTCAGTATTCTTCTTATGAGCTGTGTGGCTCTGTGGCATGTGCCAAGCCTGTTCTTGGCATTAATACAAAAAATACTAACCCACTCCTATATAAAGGCTTTGTTCCTCATAGTATTTTATTCCCACACTAGTTAGTGTCTTTTCTTTCTGATTTTATCATAAACACGGAACAAGCATCCGTTTATTATCCCAAAGAACCACAATTGCTCTTTTTGGAACAGAGTGTGACGTGGCTTCTGTGTAATGTACTTTTTTTCGTTAATTTGTTTTAGTCAGCAGCTATTTTAATATGTCTTTTTTTTTTTTTTTAATTCTTTATTTTTGCAGTGCTTATAATGGTTACAGGCTTACATATGGTACCCCAACGGCATTCCATACGTTGATTGCTAAACATTTGTTACAGTGGGTATTAGATAGACAAAGCACTTTTTTTTTTTTTTATATTACATGGTAAACAGGCTTAAACGTAGATTGAGATTACAATAGCAAAACAAAAGAAACATTCTAGAGCTTGGATAGTTAAAACAGTACGCTTGGTATCAATACGCTAGATTTCAGAGTGCTAAACAAAAGAATACAGTCGCTTACTCTAAGCTTATCGTAAATAATCTTTAAGTTTAAGAGGCAAATAAATGATATGTTAGAGGCTAGGATACATTTTAAGGTTGTATATTTTCAGCAGCACAAGGGCACACTCTGGAGTGTAGGCATCTTGTAGCCCTCTCAACTGTGTATGTCAAATTCAGCCCACCCCAATACGGTAGGGGAGAGGCGAGAGTCCCATTGTCCCCAGTGGGATTCCTCCCCTGCTCCAGAGCTTGGAACTTGCCTCGTTGGTTCGGTGAAACCCGATGGAGTGGCTGGCCCAGTCGCTTACTTTGTCATGCGTCTGTATCTGTAGTTTCCTGACGGTGACTCTTGGACTAGTGTGTCTCTGATGCTGCCCTAGTGGGATAAACTGAGGAGCCCTGTAGGCCTGCCGCGTGAGTTTGGCTTGGCGCTTTGCGTCTCTCCGCTTGTGCTTTGAAGGTCTTCTGTGTGCTGACTTGGGGGCTTTCACCGTGGCTTGGTGGTGTTTGCTGGGGCCTGTGGCCCTCAACGGCCCTGGAGTTAGGTGCGTTGTGTTGCGGGCGGGTTTCCCGTTCTGCATGCGACTTTTGGAAGGCCCTTTCCCTAATCGGGGTTGGGCTCTCCCGCTTCCCGTGTCTGGTCTGGCTGTGGTACCTGAAAATAGGCGCTGCAGCTTCTGCCAGAAGCGCTGGAAGATTTTGTTGAGCCTCAACTGGGGATCTGCTGTGAGGTCATGCGACTTTCCCGGCACTAGGCCCACGCCTCGCAGTTGTGAGTCCTTAGCGTCCGCCATTGTTGGGCGTCGGGCGGGAGGCAGCGTTTCCCAGCAGCGTGGTGAGTGCGGGTATGCAGGATAGCCTCTGATGGGACCGGGATAACCCCCACCGGTCCACGGGGGGGGTGAAGGAGTGCCACGGATCCAAACCCCTTCTCAGGGCTCAAGGGGCTCGGCCGCTTCCCCTCGTCCCCGTTCCAGGTAGGCCGCAGCAAGGGTCCCAGGTTCTCCGTTGAATTATCGCTCCGGAGCTGTGTCTGGTAGTTGCCCTGGGTCCCCCTGACCTTAATCATTCATGTGGGTTCTGTTGTTGGCAGTGTTCGCCGGGTTACCACGCTTAAATTTGCGATAAGGTCTGGAGCCCCGGCATTACACGTCCGGCTCGCTTGAAGGTCAGGCTCCGCCCCCCTTTAATATGTCTTTAACTGATTGCATTAGTGAAGTAAATTGAGTTTGGTATTAAATAACATATCATGCATTTTAGAAGTCATGGGGGTTTATTCACTAAACTTGGAAATGTTCGCACTTGATGAGGTAATCTCAAAACTTACGACTAACTGAGCAAGATACCTAATTTTGGAGACATTTAACAATTCGTCTAGTTTGCCTTAAAGCAGCTTTGTCACCTTCTTGACCGTAAGATTACATCCCTGATTGGGATGAGGAGGCCTGGGTAGGGTACAGGAAAGGGTAGCTGTGGATGCAGTCAGCTCCTGTCTTCAGTTATTATTATTATTATTTTTTTATTTATATAGCGCCATCAGATTCAGTAGCGCTGTACAGTTCCTGGTGCGTCATCTGCAAAGACCTGTATCAGGGCTGTATTCCTGTGAACTTATGTCTATAATATCTATGATATATTTTATATGCACACTGTTTGTGTGTGAATGTGAATCATGCTCAGGGTCTTAGGACCCCTCAAAGTGCACTGAAACAGTGCTCGCTGCTGGGTCTGTGTTCAGTTGGCCTGGATGACGCTTTCACGCCATCCTTTGGATGTACACACCCCTTTTCTGGGAGGGTCTGGGTGCATCACTGACCCGCCTTCTTTCCCCCTCCCCACCGATTCAATGCAAACCAATTCACAGGATGTTTAACTGCTGACCCATAATCCATGTCCCCAACAACCATTACTTTATTAAATTTATAACTTTTAACATTATCCAAATCTGTCAGCTGTTGAGCGGTTGCCCAACAGACAGTTCCCCCACAACCTTTTTCCATGAGCCTAAACAGCCAGCACTCCGCCATCAGCTCCCGTGTGGGCGGTCATATCCCCAAAGCGACTCTTCGTCTTAACGTTTTCTTTGCGCTGTCCAGGATACCGCCAAGCTGTGACAAAACAGAAAAGCAAAGCCAGACCCCAAACAACCAACAGGGTGGGTGGAAGGGAAAGTCATTATTCTCCTGTCCCTTGTCTCTGCTGACTGGTGAGTCTCCTCTCCCGGCCTCTTACCAAACTGACCACTTTGCAACATTGTATAATTTTATAATCCAGCCCCTTATTTATGTGCAGCAGTCATGTTCCCCCTTCCCAAGTAGTCCGGGGGGAAACTGAAGTTGGGAGATATGCAAGCACCTTGACTACTGCTTTTAGAAGTTATCATGGTGGTAAAATCTGTATGTGCAGTATTTATGGAAATGCTGCACATACAGTGTAATCTGCAAAGTAAAGTATGCAAATATCCCAATATGTGCAGCGTTTCAAGCAGAAACACAGCACATACAGATTCCTACTGCCATGACCACTTCTAAAAGCAGACGTGGTCAGGGTAGTTGGGTTAACAATTTAACGGGTTTCAGCAGACCTTCAGTCATAAGCAAAATAGAAATAGGCATACAAAGCCCAGCCTGGTACACCATGGTGGAGGACCGCTTCCTTTCAAAGTGGTAGCAAAAGTAGAAAATGCACAGGTTCAGCATGGTAGGTACTTCAAAGAAGATTTTTTGGAAACAGGAACACAAAATAAAAAATACAAGGTTTTGGTCCAAGTATCTACTCTTCCTAACGGGAAAATGCGGCCCTGTTCCCAGGTCACATATGCGCTATGAGCCCGTGGGAACGGTCTGATCAAATGCTTCTCTATGAGTAGCATATGAGTGGACGATGGAGAGGAGTGATGTGACACAGGAGGAGTTTGGTCTGCGCTGGGTTTCAGGCTAGTCGCAGGCATAGGCAACCTTCGGCACTCCAGATGTTTTGGACTACACCTCCCATGATGCTTTGACAGCAGTATGGGGGTAAGAGCATTATGGGGGATGTAGTCCACAACATCTGGAGTGCCGAAGGTTGTCTATCCTTGGGCTAGTGTATTACTTATTTTACATCTTTATTTTAAAATAAGAGGGGAGACCAAGTGAAGAGTGCCCAATAAGGTATTATTAAGAAAGAAAGAAAGAATTAGCCAAAAGGGGTTGGAGTAACCCTTTAACCTATTCATTGTATCTAACATGACATGGGTTTCTGGAGTGTCCCTTTTCTACTGCCAGGAAAATTATCACCCCTGTGATTTTTGGCCAACGTGTAGAGAGCTTGGTTAAAGTTTGCCACACCTAGCTTTGACATAATAAATACATTGTTTTTGCACAGACTTTTGTTGGAGACTAATATCCCTTTTCAATATGGCCTAGGCCTAGGTTTGCCAGCATCATTGTATTTTCCTGAACCTGTATCAATGTTTCACTCTGTAGCATGTGCAATTCATATGAGGAATGAAGGAAGCCAGTTAGCTGATTATTCAGTGATTTGAAGTGGTCTTGGTGCCTGGAGTCTGCACGTACGGAGATTAACCCCTCTGCTGCTGCAGTGGTAACTCCACTCATTTGAGTGTCATCAGCCAGCCCCGCACTAGAGTTCTGGGACTGAATAATGTCAAGTCTGTAAATATGACTGTGCACAGAATTGCAATGATTTGCTTAGAGCGGGCAGAACCACTGTTCTCTACCCTCTTAGAAATAAACAAATCTACAGTAATAATTTAAAAGCCACACGTAGGACCAGTCTAGGTCACCTTCCTTATCAGATACAGTCAAGGTGTCCCTATTTACACAACGAGTACTAAACAGGTATGTGGTCTCTACATAGCAGTCATTAGAAAGACGCAGCTCCCTGTTGAGGGGCTTATCTCGTTTAACCAACTCTTGCAGCGACCAAGTGGTTAAATATCTCTTCTGGACGCAGTTCTGTACTCCCTCCCTCCCAGAATTCCTTCCATCGCCCTCCAGCTTACACAGGGAAATTCACTATGGCCTTACAAAGCTGTTGCTGCAGGCAGAGGGGCTGTTCTGTGTCTGCTGCATACAGATGAGCTTGTGGTGAGAAGGATCTTCCTTGAAATTTCTCGCCTCCTTGCTGCATGTTTTTTTTTTTTATTATAAGGGTGGGGTAAGGAAATCACATAGCATTTCAGATCTTGAAGGAGGAAATAAAAAAAAAAACAACAACCTACAAATACCACCTTTGATGATGTCTAGAAGACAGCAGGGATCACCTGTTACAGCTCAGCAAAGATTTGATTCGTAGACAATTGACCCGATGGGGACAGAAATGGGGGTCTTGAGAAAATGACTGACATGATTAAATTGGTTCAGCACTGAACCAAAAGGTCGGTTATCGTATAGAAGGAATCTAGGTGAAAAGAAATACAAGGGAAGGCAAAGCAACATCAGGTCCTGTAGAAATGGAGACAAAACCAATATTCACCCTTCAGAAAGCTTTGCTGCAGCCGGTAAAGATGTGTATGCTGGACATGCCACTGTCTGTACAAGACCAGGAAGTGAGTAATTGTGCTTTTCTTTAGGAAATCATTATAATGGGGTTATTATTCCCACTACATCACCATTACTTATCACACCTTACATTTCAATCCTCCACCTTGCACAGTAAAACACGTTAATCATTGATGGAAATTCAGGCTCCTGCTTTTAACCCTGATTTCAGATTTTTTATTTTTTTTGCATGACCTAGGTTATTACAATCTTTAAAATTAATCATTCCATTTTCAACTTTTAGCATCTAGCCATCGACAGTATTAGATCGAAAAGATTGCCCTGTCGTGTTTTTTTTTGTTTGTTTTTCTAGATCCATCATTTGTTGACCTTAATAATATGCATGGAGTGGTCATCTGCCCATGAATGATTTAGCATCATAACCCCTCAAATCTAGAAAATGTTCCTCAATGTATTGTTATCTTTGTTTATTGTCTACTCACACATGCAAGTGTTTAAATAATTATAAGGCATAGAGTAAACTGCTCGATGGAATGTCAGAATTACTACCTTGCACGACCGTATATCTTATACGTCATTAACTCCTCCTCAATGTATGTTTTAATTTGCTGTATGATAACCAGGGCTCTAATCCTCTCAAAACGGAACATCTTGAATTCTTCGCACGTTAATTTTCCTCATGTTGACAAACATTCTGTGTAGTTCTTGGGGAATCCCTTTTTCTACTTGTGCCAGTTTTCGCTTAGTTCACAGCTCATGTCATTAGACAGTTGCTGCCTGGCCACCTTGGTTCTGTCCCAGAGGTGTCAGATTTCACTAGTGTGGAGTGTGTTGACGGAGCCAAAAAAATGCTTAGGACAGATTTAGAAATAATTCAGAAAAGAAAGAAGAACGTAAACCACACTGGAGTAACGAATCCGGTGATCAAGACAATATGCAAATAAGATCATCTTGCATTTTAGTCTGGCACAAATCGTAACACGTCTTTGGTATCGTAACACTTTATTTGCATGTAGAAATGTAATAATGATCTAGCCCCGCTTTATGTTTGTGTAAAATTTTAGAGTAAGAGTTTTTAACTCCATGTTATTTTCTGTGGGTTCCAATTGGTTGAAACATAGAAACATAGAAACATAGAATGTGACGGCAGATAAGAACCATTCGGCCCATCTAGTCTGCCCAGTTTTCTAAATACTTTCATTAGTCCCTGGCCTTATCTTATAGTTAGGATAGCCTTATGCCTATCCCACGCATGCTTAAACTCCAGGTTGGACCTGGCTACACTTTATTAGGCCATAGGAAACTACCTATTAAACTTTATTTAATATTACCTCCTTCCTCAGTGCAGTGGAGCCACTACGGAAAAGTCTAGGTTTTATTCAGAATTTATTTTAGTAAACATCATGTTTCAGCTGAAGAACGGGTTGCTGAGTTAATTTTACAAATGAAAAACGAGTCACAAAGCTTATATCATGTTCATGATTTGAATACCAGTCATAAAAGCTCAATAGTCAATAGTTTATGTTGAATAATACCATACATCCTTTATGGGACACAGCATACATTCAAATTGGGTTTGCGTTTATGACTTTTTTGAGGTAGCATTATTCCGAAGGGCTGGCTATTGTGTTTGCTCTGTTTCAGATGACCTGGTCTTACCTTCTGTAATAGACATGTAGACCCCATGCTTACTGGATTAGACAATTACTTGTTTCATTTTCCTGGATTACTTCTTTGGTGTTCTGTTTCCGGGGAAATCAAAGAAACGTTCACAATAAATGGAGTTTGCGTTTGTCATCAAAAGGGCTCCCTAAGCACCATAACCACAACAGCTAGTTCTAGATTTCCTATGTGCCTGACTCAGGTCCAGTCTATATCACCCATTGCAGTAACAATAGTAAGGAAAATAACACATGAGATGCATTTGAATGGGCATTATGGTGGAGTGAGAATCAAGCATCCTATTCATGATCGGATCAACATTTTATATCTATATTATCTTTTTGTAGCCTTTTCGATAACTGGTACGTGACTCTGGAGAAATAGGAATAGGTTTTCCCTCCAAAATACCCCACAGTAGTAGGTTCAATGAATTATGTAAAATCTTCACAGTTCAAATAGAAAAATTACTGTTATGCATCACCTGCATATCTCAATTTGGACTTTGAGAAGTCCTTCTTGGGCACAGAAACTTGAAAAATCATGTTTCCACAACTATCCTAGCTTGACTTGCAAATGGAATCTAAAGAACATCAGAGACCATGGATGAAACAGTCACGTTACTATGTGAGAGTGTAAGGAGGTTCCCAGGTAGATGCTGGACCTCTCCCACAGTTGTATCAATCCTATGATTGGCCTCTGAACTATTGTACCATGCATTCTTACTGGAAGCAGCTTTGCAAGTGTGTTTTTATGTTTATTTCATATTATACTTGGCCTGAGAACCACTGACCATGTGTACAACAAGATCAGCCTCAGAGAGCAATGCAAAATTAATCCATGCCTTGTGTTAGTGAAATTGTCATTAAATAAATAGATTATACTTTCATGAAACTTACTGCTGCCTTCTTCGAGATACTGGTGGTGCAAGGTATTCAAGAATATAATATTTAATATGTGGGTTAATGTTTTGTTTTTTTTTTTTATCCAAGGGGGCATCTGTCTGCTATTTTGGGGTCAAGAAACATTTTTTTTCCTAGTTTGTTGCAAAATTAGTATATAGCACATTGTTATACTATCTACAATAGAAACACACTGCTCACAGACACTAGATCAAGTATTTACACACAGCATTTACATTCTGACTACTTGCTATACACTCTAACCACATATTCATCCCTAGACCACACCATTCAAAACTAGCCATGAGATTCACAACTCAGAGTTCACAACATTCACACATTTCTCACTGCATTCACGGACTATATACTTTCCATGCACGGCCCAAAGCATTCACATACTTCCCATAGCATTCACAGATTACGCACAGCAATCACATACTGCAGATAGATAACATTCAAATATAATCCACACATTTCACTTCACTAAGAAGCCTCACAATGCCCACAGCATGTACTTGTTGGGATACGCAAATTGTCTACAGCATTCACATGACATACAACATACATTTATACATTGGACGTAAACTTTATACCCCATAAACACACAATCACAAATCAGCCCACACAGAGAAATATGCATATGCATACACAGCTATTAACAGCTATTAACATACACACCTATGTTAAGAAGAGATTACAGGGAGGGAGGGGGGGAAGAAGAGATTACAGGGAGGGAGGGGGGGAGAAGAGATTAAAGGGAGGGAGGGGGGAGAAGAGATTACGGGGGGGAGAAGAGATTACAGGGAGGGGGAAAAGAGATTACATGGAGGGAGGGGAAAAGAAGAGATTACAGGAAGGGAGGGGGGAGAAGAGATTACAGGAAGGGAGGGGGGAGAAGAGATTACAGGGAGGGAGCGAGGGAAAGAAGAGATTGGAGGGAGGGGGAGAAGAAGAGATTGGAGCGAGGGGGGGAGAAGAGAAGATTACGGGGAGGAGAAGAAAAGATTACAGGGGGGGAGAAAAAGAGAAGATTACAGGGAGGGGGAGAAGAAAAGATTACAGGGGGGAGAAGAGGAGGACATGGGGGAAGAAGAGGAGAACAAGAGGAGGGGGGAGGAGAACACGAGGGGGGGTTGAGAAGAACGTGGGGGAGGGATAGACCACTAAAGGAGGGAGGGGGTGGTGGAGAGACCACTAGGGGAGGGCGGTGAGGAGAGACTGCTAAGGGAGGGTGGGGGGAGAGCAGAGAACACTAAGGGAGGGAGGGTGTGTGTGGAGGATAGACCACTAGGGGAGGGTGGGGGGAGAGTAGAGACCACTAAGGGAGGTGGGGGGGAGGAGAGTAGAGACCACTAAGGGACAGGGGAGGGGAGGAGATGAGAGACCACTAAGGGGTAGGGGAGATCTCTAAGGGACGGAAGGGAGAGCTCTATAGGACAGGGGGCAGGACAGGAAGCTCTTTCACACTACGCACACACACACAATGCATCCCTATACATACTCAGAAACACACAATGCATCCCTACACACACAGAAACACAACATGCTTCCCTTACACACAGAGAAACACACAATGCATCCATTACACACACACACACACACACACACACACAATGCAACCCTTACACATAAAGACAATGCATCCTTTGCACACATACACAGAAACACACACACACATATGCAAACACACATTGCTTCTCTTACACACACACAGAAACACAATGCATCTTACACACACTCAACGCACCTTGAGCTGTGTAAGGGGCCCCAAAAAATGGAGCTGTTTGCCGTTCTCCCAGAACATTGAATTTTGTGACCACAGAGAGCCAGACTGCAGCCAGAGCCCATCACCATCCTCATCTGGTTGTAAGTAGGCAATGTAGTATATTATTAGTGACACTAATCTCTAATTTACCTCACATTAAAGGGACATTTTAGTCCCCAGAACCACTGCAGCTTAATTAAGTGGTTCTGGTGTCTATAGTTTGTCCCTGCAGGCCTTTTAATGTAAACACACACTGTGTGCAGCACTGGCGTTAGTTCATATGGCAGATCATATGGGTAGGGCATTGTGATGTCACTGGGGGGGGGGGGCGGCAAATCTTTCTTTTGCCTAGGGCGGCAAAAATCCTTGCACCAGCCCTGTGTGTGTGTGTGTATATATAAGAATGCACACACAATAACATGCATTGACACAAAATCATTTTATTTGTTTGAAAAAGCATCTTTTAGTTTTCATGGTGATTTTTTTAGGGGGAGTACCTGTGATTCGCTAACCTGCAGGGTACAAAAGATGCAAGTTATGTTCTCATTCCTAATCTACCAGTATATTACATAGTACACGTTCTGGCATTGACAGACACAAAGGACTCTTCCTGAAATCTGTCGGACATCACTTGGCCCCTGTTCCAGATTCTAATTGGAAAGATTTCCGTGTTGGCTGGCAGAAGGGTTTTGTGAGGACAAGAGCACTATGGACTTATTGCTTTGCAATGCAAGTTTAAACATGCCATAATTCAGTCTAGATCTCTGTATACACATTTCCTTTTATAATCCTTGTAATCTATCTATATAAAGGAAAGTCACAGGAACACACACAGAGCATAATAGACATCCTTTTATACAAAAGGCATGTAGACAGTCTATTAAGTACCATTCGTATCTTGATTTTATATACTTGTATTTCCTCATTGAGCCACCATCAAGGAGAAATATATTCATATTATAGAGAAAAGAACTTGGCCCTTACATTCTGGGAGGAAAAAAAATGTTTTTATTGCATTGAGTTCCCCCGGCAAAAAGGGGTAATCAGAAATTTAAGAGAACAAGATAGCTCAGTGGGCTTATGCATCAGCAGAATCTGTTCTAACCCTTGGGTAGCAGGTTCAAATCCAGGGTTGACTCAGCCCTTCATCCTTCCGAGGTAGATGAAATGAGGACCATTAAATTGGGTGATAGTAACAACCCCTGGTAACATCCCCAGGACGTCAAGGTAACATCCCCAGGACGTACTTGGAAACTAGAGTAATCTGAATGTACCTTTCCTGGTTAAATACTTTGTTATTATTATTATAGTGTTATGCTCCCTATTTAGATTAGAGAGTCCCACCAAATTTAATAAAAAAGAGTGGAAATAACATGTTTTACATACCCTTTTTGTAGTGCCAAGTCAAAGTCCATTTAATCAACAGCTCCTCCTCCTGCGTCGTCATCATCTGATCTGCTGACTATTCTCGCACTTCTCGTGATTCACATAGAGAATCATTGTGAAGGAGATACGCATGAGCAACAAGCTCCTCACTTGTCCAATCAAATGTGTTACATAGGGAATCCTTGAATCCAACGTAAGCATTTTAGGAAGTTCAACGTTATCATGCAATGTGTGATGACCTCAAACAGAAAGAGAGCCACAATAGGTGTGTTAGGCCCTGCGATAAAGAAAAATTACCATTACTGCAAAACTCCAGTGCTGTCAATTGTATCACTAAAATGACAGGTCCAATGCATCTAGACCACTTCATTGAGACGAACTGTTCTGGGTGCCTTTAGTGATCATTTAACAATGTATGTGTGTCAGTAGTCTATAATCTCAACAGAATCCTTTTAACTTCAAATAGGTCACATCCATCATGGTAGATCGTTGGCTGTTATTCTATTTGGCATGCCAGACCTTGTTTCAAAAATCTAACCCTATATTACTACAAGATTTATAGCTAGTTGAGATGATGTATAAACTTGGCTGCTTCTGATGCAGGTTACTGTGTCAGTGAGAGCAAACGCCTAGTTGCAATATGCAGATCTACCCTACTTTAAATTAATGAGAATTTTACATTATGTTTTAATTAACGCAATCACCCTTGAGGGTTCTTCAGGTTCTTTCATTTTAAAACCATCTGTGATTACAGCCACAGGCTCAGAAAGAAAGTCTTTAGAATTTTTTGCTTTTATAATAAATTTTTCATCATTGCCAGTTTAAGGGATACATCTCTGCAATGATTCTTCCCATTTTTTAATATGTTGAAAAAAGTATCATTGGTTTTTTTTTTAATCTTTATTAATGGCAGTATAATCTTAATAGGATTTTGTGGGCGTCGTGGTTCTAGTGCATTTTTGTGTTTGGCAGGCTTCACGGCACACTGTAAGCTGGGGATCTTCTTTTCTGGACATTTCACTGAGCCCAGTTCCAAACAAATTCTATTTCACATTGCCTTTCTTTATGTATAGCTGTCGTGGTACAAAGAGCAATAATCAACTGATCTTCAAAAATGCATCTATACATTGCCCTAGCAAAATGCAAGCAAATATATAGCTTTTAATGTAAACTATTTTGAAGTTTGCTCAGTCATTTACTTTTCAATCAGTTCTTGTCATAGACTTCTATACTGATGGTATAGAGGTTATGTCCACAACTGACTGACAGAGGAGGACAGGAGAACATTCCTACACTCAGTTGGGTCTCCTGCTTTCCATCGAAGGGATCTTCTTGTAGCATGTTGGCATTGAGGCAATGGATTGCCCAGCATAGGTGAATGTTTCTAAACAGGGCCAAATTGTCCAAAAGTAGTAGGAATATTGTCAGACTGGAGGGTGGGTAATGCTTTAATGTAATACCTATAGACCTCCGATTATGGAGGTGCTGTTGTACTGAAGGTAAGTAAGACTTTTCATTATGATAAATTATACATGTGTTGCTTTAGGAGCTCTTATCCATTCAAGCGAACCTGTTATAACAGGATCACTTTAAAGGTATAGAAGTGTGATTCCATACTAGTGGAAGGACTCATTAAGCACTGAGAGTATAACTCCAGAGAGGCCAACATTTCAGTTGTTGCATCTTGACCTCCAACATGGACATCTAGTAATCGCACAAAATGCAAAGTAGCGTTGTACTTGCACTCAGGCTTCCTGTGTACAGAACTATTTTATCTAAAAGGTTTGTGAGCTCTAACAAACAATGTGGAGAAGGAGGACTTCTGCAAATCCATGCTATTATTATGTAAATCCTAAATTTTGGTAAAGAAGTTCAAGCATTTAGATCATGGTGCAATAATCCAAGCAGTAGGAGGTAAATTTTCTGCAAGGCTGCCAAAATGTAAAAGCAAGTGCCTGAGTCATCTAAATCCCATCCGTCCCCCCCTCGTGTCTCAGTACTTCCCAGAAATCATAAGTAGCCCGCAAAAACAAAACATAAACTGCAGAAATAGATGTTCTTCTTCACTCATGACCATAAAGCCATTGAAAAAAATGCTTACTTGTATTAATGTATTCTCTATGAGTTCAGCATTTTAGGCAGGGTTGTGAAATCAAAGGGAACGTTTCTGCTATTGTGACAATTCTACAGAAAAAAAAAATTAAATCATTTCATTTCCAGGTTATTTTAACTGTTGTGTATTTTGTTTTGAAGAATGAACAAAATCTGTGATTCACTACATATATTAGTCAGTAGTACCCAACACATCGATTTTTTTCCATTTTGTCTTTTATCCATTATTTACACCACATAGTCCCTGGTTCCTCTGCTTTGTATAATGCAAGACCCTGTGTGAGTTCTATCATGTTCCCAACTATTTAAACGGAATGCATTGGAAGGTACTGTCAGGGCCGGACTGGGGATACAAAGCAGCCCTGGAAAAATGTAATATGTAAGGCAATGTCTTGCCACCCCAGATGGTTGAGTAATATATATATATATATATATATATTTCTTTTTCTAATATATAATATTGGTCCTTTTAATTTAATAATACATTACGCATACTCACATGCAGTGTTTACATTGCTTCCTAGTGACACCTCTAGTGACAGTCACTCAGACAGTCACTAGAGGTGCTTCCTGTGTCAGTGCTGCACAGCGTGATTGCACAGTGTGCAGCACCTTTGCAGCCAATCCTATGGCAGAGCATTGGATTGGCTCAGATCATCATGCTTGATGATCTCAGCCATAGAGGCAGGGCCAGTCGAGGGGAGACCAGCACGGCGTGGGGAGAAAAAAAAAGGTGAGTAAAAACACTTTTTAAATACACACAGACACACAGATACACCATGACACAGACACACAATGACACAGACACACACATAATGACACACGCACACACACAATGACACCGACACACACACCATGACACAGACAAACACAATGACACGGACACACACACACGATACAGACACACACACACGATACAGACACACACACACATTGACAGACACACACACCATGACACAAACACACATACACACACACACCATGACACAGACACACAATGACACAGACACACACACACAATGACACAGACACACACACACCATGACACAGACACACACACACCATGACACAGACACACACACACAATGACACAGACACACACATAATGACACAGACACACACATAATGACACACACACACACAATGACACAGACACACACATAATGACACACACACACACATAATGACACACACACACACAATGACACAGACACACACACAATGACACAGACACACACACAATGACACAGACACACACAATGACACAGACACACACACACAATGACACAGACACACACACAATGACACAGACACACACATAATGACAGACACACACACAATGACACAGACACACACACACAATGACACAGACACACACACAATGACACAGACACATACACACAATGACACAGACACACACACACAATGACACAGACACACACACCATGACACAGACACACACACCATGACACAGACACACACACACATACACTCACACTGACACTGACAGAATTACATATTTTACCTGTTGGTGACCGGCTGGGTGGGCTAGTGGACGCAGGGGGAGGTCTTCTGCTGGCCGCTGGTTGGGGGAGGTCTGCTGGCCGGCGGCCGCTGGCTGGGGAGGTCTGCTGGGGAGAAGGCTCTTCTGTCTCTGCTCCCCCGCCCTCGCGCGCTAGCAAGAGACCGGCGCCGGAATATGGCGGCCCACCGGGAAATTTCCCGGTATCCCGGTGGGCCAGTCCGGCCCTGGGTACTGTACTGTGAGCTCGATGAGTGGCTCACTGAGTGAGCATTAATCGGTGAAACTTTCCTCAGAACTCAAAACCAATTGACAGTGAAACTAATTATGAGTTTCTTCACTAATCCTTGTGGGAGAAAAAAAAGCATCTACTGCCCCTAAAATAAAATTGTTCTTTAGTGCCCAGATCACTCTAGTGCAGTGATGGCTAACCTTAAATTGTTTCTGGACTACATTTTCCATGATGATCAGATAGCTTTTAGACTCTAAAAGCTAGCTGAGCATCATGGGTAATGTAGTCCAGAAACAATTTATGGTGTCAAGGTTAGCCATCACTGCTAAAGGCAAGCATGTTAAACTCAAATGCTAACACGGGTCAGATAAGTAAGGCTTAAGTTTTACAACTCTCCCTGGCTGTGCAGAGGCATTACCACTCAAGGGAATCGGCTGATCTAACCTGGGGGACTGCTGCCTGAGCTGTTTCTCTACCCGATGGTGGCAGACAACATAACTCTATGTCACATGCCATTAATACTATTGTTTTATGTTTCTATGTTGGTTACATTGGAAGTAATCTTGTGTTTAGCTCTTTTTTCACACCAGAGGCAATAGTAACGGGATACAAGCTTTTCTACGAAAGAAAAGTTTGGTAATGGGACTGAAATGGTGAATGTATGCTGTTGCACAGCTGTAAAAAACGGCCTACAAAGTCCTGGCCCCCTGGTACCGCACCCCACAACTCACCCACATCGTAGACCCTACGGCCAATGGCAGATGTTGGAGATGTGGAGGAGACATGGGCACTTTCATCCTATTATGGTGGGAGTGCCCGCAGATTAAGCCGTACTGGGCGGCGATCCACAAAATCATTGCACGATTCTCAGACACCCCAACGCCGCTGAACCCTGCAGCATTTCTCCTACACCACACCACAATGCCCAACTCGGCGTGGGGGAGTGTCTGGGGGCAACCCACGGGGTCAAGGGCCCGGGCAGCACCATAAGCGCTGAAGCGCCCCACACAAGCCTCTGCGGGTTCGCAGACCAAACAGCTTAGGGAAGTTGATTACCTATTACTTGTCCTATACTGGAGGGCATAGGCAGAGCTCAGAAAGCACAAGCAAGTAGATACAGGGTTCACATTCACATGAAGGTAGTCGCCTCCTGTGACGCGTAATGGACAGCGGGGGAAAGACCGGGATCGGCTGGTAGTAGCCGGGTCAAACAGAAACAGAAAAGCTCACAGTTACACATAGCATCCGTTTGATCCATGTCGAAATACAAACTTAAAATGTTATGTCTTGCTGAGAGATTTGCGCATCTCAATTTATATGACAATATGTTCTGAACCAGAAATGTTTCACCACACTAACCAGATGCATCTCTTTCTTTCTGTTATAAAACAAAATGCTTTAATAAAACAGAAATTTACCTAAAGAACAAATGACGTTCTTGTTAATTTTTAAGTCCTATGAGTGTGTTCTTCACTTTGGCTGAGATCATCAAACTTGATGCTCTCAGCCAATCCAATGCTTTCCCATAGGAAATAGCATTTCCCATAGCATTGGGAGGCTGTTGTGCATGTGTGTCAAAACGCTGCGCAGCCAATCAGCATCTCCATTGGGAGCATTCAGCGCCTCCATGCAGACCCAATCTAATACACTGCCTCCTCCCCCCATGCTAGTACACTACCCTCATCTAATACATTGCTCCCAAATCCAATACACCGCCCACAAATCGAATGCACTGCCCCCCAACTAATACACTGCTCCCACTCCCACCACTCTAATTTAATACACTGCCCCCTCCCACCACTCTAATACACTGCCCCCCTATCCCTACCTCAAATTAATACACTGCTCCCTCCCTCAATTTAACACACTGCCCCCTCACCAAATTAACACACTACACACCAAGCCCCTCTTCCCCTACCTTAAGATGAGCTGCCTGTCCTCCAATTCTAGCCCTACTCTTCTTTGCTCAAGCAGACCAGACACTCCTCTGACACTGCGAGCTTGAGGGAATGGGGAGTAGCTGGCCAGACACTGTGCGCGCTGTAGCGCTCTGCGCAGCTGCCGGATATGACTTCACACCCTGTGTGTGCATATCCGGTTGCCGGCATGGACTAATGCTTAGCGCTCTTGCCGGAGCACGCAAACGTCTGTGGCAGGGCAGACAGGAGAGACCTTTTCTTTCTTGCGGCTGGTCGCAGACACAGCACAAAGGCGGCTGCAAAGATAGCCATTGTGGGCCGCAAGTTTGGCATGCTTGCTCTAAGGGACGAGTGAATTGTAGCGTTCATCACACGTTTCAAATAATGAGGTTTTTAATAATATTTATATTTCAGGGCTACAATAAATTATACAAAGTAATGCAGACTGTAGAATTCATATGAATCCGAGTAACCCTGAAGTATACATTGTTTTATAAGCACTAATTCAGGAATGGGGTCGCTCTCACGGAGGATAAAGGTGTGCAGTGTGTGTGGGTATGAAATCAATACAAAATGCAATCTAAATAATACACACTAATAATTATCCTGCTTATTCATTATTCATCAAGGTAAAGGTGAACATTGCAGTGGGTGACCTTGAACTCAGTGGCCAGAGGTGAAAATGGTTTTGATCTAGCAGAAATATTTCTGGTTCATGTTATTCTATGGAACATGCATACTAAGGTTAGAGACATTAAAGGTACACTATAGGCACCAAGCGGCTTCAGAATTTTTTCTTACTGAAAGCGGTCAGCTGATGCCCTTAGCCAATCAGTGACCATTTACTAAACTGTCTTGGAAAGAAATGTACCTTTTCCAAGCCAGTTTAGTGAATGGGGAGTCACTGGTTAGCTGAAGAGCTTTAATTACAACGCATTTTGCCAATAAGGGAAGCCTTACCATGCCATAAAAAAGATCCAATCAGCTTTCTCAGACTGAAAGAACCAATCATGTCTCTCCATACAATATATATTTTTAAAAGGACATCCTCTGGAATCCCAAATAAAATAATAGAGTACGAACATATGGCGTCTCTACTTTCTTCACCCCATAGGCTGTTGGATGCAGAGTAATAAAAGAGCCCGGGAGATGCGCAGTCTAATTGGCTCTATCAAATATGTGACCACAAAAAGAGCCCACGTGATAAGCAGTCTCCTATGTCTTGTGTTAATATAGCCTGAAATTGCCCATTAGAAGTCCATTTTCATTTCTATTGGACACCCACCTGGGAACTGATGAATATGATGTGCCTGTTCCAACAAGTATGGACCTATTTAATTTGCACAAGGTCTTAATTTTGGTTCCCCAAACAAGGCTTATGAAACACTTGCTTAATAGATCATGTGAGTGACAATGACATGAAATGATATTTTGTTCTATAGAAGCCAGGGTTAACTGGGGTCATTGCAGTAACTCCTCTATCAGCTTTTCTCTAACACGTCAATCACGTCCGATATGTGAAAGGGTTATTGCTGTGATGAAAATCAGTGCAGTTTCGATTTACTAGGAGACTCAATCCTGTCAGTTTCCTTTCCTCTAGTCTACTCTAACATTTTGATAATAGATAAATATGTGCCTAGTCTCACATAGCAACCAAAACTTTATATTTAAAAAGGAGAAGTATCCTGAAAAAATGCATGCCTAATGAAAATGCATAATGAATATTATGCATTATATATATTTACAGCTTTTTGGGCCTAAATATTGCTGTTCACTTCACTGCAATTCAATGTTTAGGCAAAGAAACAGGTGATTTCTTACAACCACATTAAAATTAGGAGTCAATTAAAGATATATTGATAGTCTCTAAAGACAAAGTCAAAGATGTGTGTAAACGTTAGGAAACATGGCTAGTATTAAACTGATGATGCATTTTGGAGTTGACTGGGTGATGACAACTTAGACATATTTGTGTATTTACCGATCACCATCACTGAACAAAAGTTAAAATGTGACTCTACTCTGATTGGTCAAAACATCTTGCAACCAATTAAAAAAAGGAGTTGAGTTATAATTTATAATTTCTATTGATTTTGTTCCTCTTTTTTTCTACACACCGTGCTTTGCACACATGACTTCACATTATTATTACTTTATTATTTATATAGACACTCCTCACTTACCGACCGGGTTCTGTTCCTACGACCCGGTCGTAGAACGAATTGGTCGGTAAGTGAGGATTTAAGGGATTTCCTGCTCTGATGCGTTCATCAAAGTTCTGGGAAGTTCCCCCAAACATAGATTTGAGGGATTCCCTGCTCTTGTGCGTTCGTGTATGTTTGGTGAAGTTTCCCCAAACATGGACAAACGAAGCAGAGCAGGGAATCTCCACGACGGCTCGCACTTATGCCTTGTCGTAAGTGCGAGCCGTTGTAAAACAGGTAGGTCGCTAACGTATTACTGGGCCTTAGAATGGCCGGACTAACGTACCAAAGAATAGTCAGGGTGCTAGCCAAGGTCAGGGGACACAGAAAGGGACACAATGATAAAGGAAAGCTAGAGGTCATCGATACCAGAAATACAAGGAAGTCAAAATCAAAGCCAAAGTCAAAAACCATAAGAAAATTGAATCAGGAACGCGCTCTTGGACAACCACTAGGGAAACCACGACAGGGCAATGAGGAAAGGTAATTCTAGGTTTTTATACCTGCCTTACCTTTCCTATTGGCCGGGATCGCTCTTTGACCCCAAAACATGCATGGGTGGCGTCACGTGCACGCCAACGCTGTCATTCACGTGAGCGGACGTGGGGGTATAATTGGCCGTGGATCCGCAGCGGCCAGCGGCCATTAACATGTCGCAAGTATTAGTCATGCAGACGCAAGGCTGCTGACCGCAAGGTGAGGAAGAATATGTTACACCGTTACTTTGAAATATATTCTTTATAAATATTTTACAAGAAAGCCATAGCTCCATACCCCATTGGCCTCCAACAGTCCCATAACCAATGCAGTAACTCCCCTGTCAGCATTTCTATGACACGTCAAGCACGTCCTACACTTGAACTGAATGATATGATTAAGTTTATTGCAGGTTTGATTACTCAGAGACCTCCTTCCTAGAAAGACTGTTTTCCTGGCATTTGTTTATCACTACGCAGTGTGACACATAAAAATAAATCATGTAAACATAAAGCAAAAACAATGTGGCCGACCAAAGAGGGATGTGATAATGGGGAGGATGCCGCCAGTGGGAAGAGGGACCAGTTTGCTGATCAGTCTTGTGCCTACTCAATATCACTCCTGATTTGAGAAGTATATTTTTTGAAGCCATAAATGTGGTGCTCATGGTAATTATTCCACTTTGGCCATTGTGTTTCAACTATCCACCATCTTGTATATTTTTCAAATTGCAACCTGCTGTTGGTTCATTTTTTTTTTTAAGAGTCAATACATTACATTTTTCATGTGATAACACATGCAGTTGGTAAGTTGATGACAGATGTATATTTGATGTTATCATTTGTTCTCAACTACAGTTGTGAAACATTGACAGTTGGATTATGTTTTTGTTTATACAAATAGTTGATGTAGTTATATTTTTTTATTGATAGTGCTTTGTATATGAGAGAGAAGCTGCCCTTTAATAAAAAAAAATGCTGATATAAGAATGTATTCTACAGGGTATCAGTTATTTAATTGTAGCGCTGCAATCTTCTCAATATGTACCATTAGAGTCCATGGAAAAGGACAACATATGGTAATCTTATTCATTGATCAGTGGTGGTCAGAAATTTATCATGGAAATTGTAGTTCCGCAACATCTACTCCAGTGACGTAACTAATGTAGACAATGTCCTGGTGCAAGAAATGTTTTTGGGCCTTCCTCTAACACAGTGTGGCCAAAAAGTAGATCTCCATATATTGTACAACTCCCACGATGCTTTACCAGCAGGGGATCTACCATTTGCAGATCCTTGCAGTGTTGTATTTGTAAACAGTGTTTGTGTGTGTGTATGAAAGCATGTTTTTGTATTAAGTATGTGTGTGCATGCAGTGGTGTGTTTGTGTGTAGTGTTTGCATTTGTATGCAGTTGTGTGTTTGTATGAATTGTTGCTATTTGAAAGCAGCGGTGTACTTGTGTGTAGTGCTTGTGTTTCATTTCTGGGATGTATGCACATATACACATACATACAGTATCTCACAAAGCTGAGTACACCCCTCACATTTTTGTAAATATTTGATTATATCTTTTCATGACAACACTGAAGATATGACACTCTGCTACAATGTGAAGTAGTAAGTGTACAGCCTGTATAACAGTGTAAATTTGCTGTCCCTTTTAAAATAACTCAACACACAGCCATTAATGTCTAAACTGTTGACAACAAAGTGAGTATACCCCTAAGTGGAAATGTCCGAATTGGGCCCAAAGTGCCAATATTTTGTGTGGCCACCATTATTTCCAGCACTGCCTTAACCCTCATGGGCGTGGGCTTGACTTGTGTGCAGATCTTTGTTTAACATTGTATTAACTATTCACAGACTTCAGGTAGAAGAGGTTTTCAATCACAATTTGTTCCTCACCATAACCTTTTTGTTTTTTTATATATATATGGTATGTGTGTGTGTATATATATATATATATATATATATATATATACACACACACGCACACAGACACATACATACATTTACTGACACAAACACACACGTAAACATATATACACACATGCACACATGTATATTTTTTTAACATACAAACATACAAGTTATAATTTCAATATGTTTAGCCACCCTCCTGTTTCCTTATCTTTTTGGTGCAGGAAGGTTGTTTCCCTGAGATCCAGTAGGATCCTCTGTCTGCCTCCTCTTAGCATGTGCCGCGCTCTCTGTAAGCTGGGAGGAAGTGACCTGAACTCACTTCCTCCCAACACTGGTGGTCTGAGATGTTTTGAGCCATCTGACAAAGTCATAATTAATGTAAGTCCAAGGATTAAACTTCTGCATAAATATGGCAATGATCGTGAATGCTGCATTAGAAAATCTAACCTGGCTTCTTCAACAAGAACCTCTTCTCTTGAATAGATCTCATGTGTTCACTAACAGCCAAGCCACTAAGGTTGAAAATGAAGTTTGTGAACATTTTCTCCAGTCATATGTGTGGGTATTAAAATTACTATATGGTCATGCATTATTTACTATTACAATAGCTCACTTCAACATGGAATGCCCATTGACGTCAGATTCAGGAAATTGCAAGCATCCCTCTGTTTCAATGTATACACTTCATTATCATTATTACTACTATTATTATTATTTCTTTTTTCCTAGTCCATGCGGCTCACTGTAAGCTGGGAGGAAGTGAACTGAACTCACTTCCTACCAGCACAGCCGGTCTGACGTGCCCTATCACACTGTTAAAGGCATGTCCATCTAATGGACCTAAGTGCGCGGACCAACCGATGTGGTTGCACTGGCAGTAACTCCATCACTGAGCTACTTGTTGGATGCCCTCATTGTAAGCCCTTTCTTTAATCCAGTGGCCCTCCCATATGTCTACTATTACCATGCAGCATATTAAAAATGTGTTTTGTTTAGCATCTATAAAGGGCTATAATTATTTTACCGCATTTTGGTTAGGCCTTATACAACGCATACTTTCTGCACCTGGGACCCAGATTGGATTTAAATGTTCCGTGTTATTTCCATCATTCCAACATATACTTGTCTGTTCTGGACTATCTCCAGAAAGCCCACTGTTCACAAAGCTGTTTTTCTGCATGGTAGTTGGACATAAATTTCTGGTCTGACTTATTTTTCATGGCCTTAATGACAGAGTCAGCATACCTAGCAATTCAAGCCTTGCCAGGGATAATGTTTTGTTGTCCTATTTGCTATTCAGGAAAGAGGAGAGGAACATTGCCCTGTCTGCGCATTATTCCGGATTACAAATTCAGGAAACTAGCCTGTTCCATGTAGTCTGATCCTTTGCACCAGCAGTTAGGACAGCTCTGGCCGAGGGGTCATTTGGATGATCTCTTTTGTATGTGATGCATTTGGCTTGGAAATTCCTATTAAATGGTTTATAACACTTCTCTGAAATGGCTTCACAGGTGTTACGGAAAAAACATTTCTCCACTTTCCTACTGGTTCTTGTTCAGTCTCACTCCCCTTTCCATGCTCTATCTCCCTTACCGTTCCCCCTCAATCTT
Organism: Pelobates fuscus; assembly: GCF_036172605.1. Lineage (NCBI taxonomy): Eukaryota > Metazoa > Chordata > Amphibia > Anura > Pelobatidae > Pelobates > Pelobates fuscus. Next base: position 131,654,650 of record NC_086325.1, read on the forward strand.
TCACCCTTACAATCTTCCTTACTACAAGTGAGCATTTTCAGGTACCTCCCAAAAGAGAGCACATGTGACATACAGTATGTCCAGCATTGTGGATCTGACAATCCTACTTGTGTGATTAATAGATATTTACCATTATCTAGGAAATCATTTCAAAATGATGTTTCTTTTTATAAACTGATTTTTCGGCAATGTTTGATTACCCAACACTTCAGAGTTTATTTTTGAAAAACATGTTTTTGGACTCTTTAGATAGAATTGCATCACCTCTTATGCAATTGAGAAAATCAAATGAATGCCTCTTTATGCGTGTCCAATTTCCGAAGAAAAAAAAGTTAGTTTTCCACACTATTTTATGTTAATTGAGCCCAAAGAGTGACAAACAGGAATAGTTTTCTTAAGGTTTTAGATGATGCAGATGTTGCTGCTTCACAAAATCTACTTATAGGCTTATTCACTAATGTGAGAATCCAAGTGAATTTAAATTTTAAGGTCAAAATAGCCGAAAATGTAAAAATTCTCTAAGTCAGCTATGCTTTCGGTTCTGGCCTTAAATTTGAAATTCACTTTGAATTTACTTACTTTAGTAAATTAACTTACTTTAGTAAATAAGAATCAGACAAGAAAATCATAAATAGTGCATGTGGAGAACATCATGACTCAGAAACACAAAGACGCCTGAAATAAATATTTCTCCTTATTACTGTTTATGCTGCACTTTTTACTTGTGGGGCCTATGACTAATTTGCTGCACGGTGACACCTGGGTTGGAACTGCGGGATATTATACTTACCAATTCTTCTCATTTTGACCGTTGCACATTTTGGACTACTATCCTTTTTTTTTTTTTAAATGTTCTAGAAAAGTACCATGTCATTATAAAAGTTGCCTCAATCCATGTTGCTGGACACAGATGTGCTCTCTAAACACAGTGGGCCCCATTGTTAAAGGAAGCTTTACATTTCGTTTAATATCTCAATTTTTCTCTTTTGAGTGGAAAAGCCACCTTCCAACTGGTACCTGCAGGCCCAGTATAAAAAATTGCCTTGTCGAGCTTCTCAGTGCCATTCAATGCAGACCTGGATAGGTGGAATTCCCTGCAAGGGAATGCCATAACCAAGACTAATTTTGTGTGCCATTATTACGTGGCAATGGAGTCTCAACGGGCAGTGAATAACAGCATTGACAGTGCATCAGTTATATGTGTGGAAGAGAGGAGGTTGCCTTGGAACATATGGGAAGCCATATTATCTGAACAACCTTTACCACTTCAAACCAGTGAAACATGTCAATGTCCTAGTGATACAGTCCAGGTATCTTCTTCAAATCGGATGGAGGAGGCCCCTTCAAAACAGGGGCTTGCATGTCAGGCTGACTGGCAGCTGTGTTTGCAAACCACTCTGCTTTTGAAGCAGTCTTGCATGGGCTGTATGCTGTGAGTACAGTTTCCCAGCGCAGAAACTGCCCTCACACGGGCCCCCAGATACGCAGCAACAAAGAACCACGGGGAGATCGTGGCCCCAGGTTAGGACTGTCCCACTAAATCTGGGACTGATTGGTAGGTATGTTGCCAAAGTAGGCAGGCATGAGATATACTTATCTGGAGCTCTTCCTCTGGATGCAGCCATTTTGTTCGAACCTATATTCCTAACACTTTAATGTCTCTATCCCTAGTTACAGATGCCCCCTCATGTTTTCCATAAAATTAATAAAAAAAAAGGATTTTACTAACCATTTTCCAGTGCTGTGCACTGATTACCTCTACTCCTCCTGTAACGTCATGGAGGAGACATGGGGTCCTCCGCGATTGTCCAATTCAGTGCTTTTCATAGAGGAGCATTGGGGACCTCATGCATACCCGTGACAAATGTCGCGCACATCCAAATTTCTCCATAGGAAATAATTGAATCAGTGCTTTGCTAAGGGGGCTGCAAAATCATGTGACTGAGTTTTACTTGTGTGCCTCTAGTGGCTGTCTGGAAGACAACCACCCGAGATGTGTTTAATCCTCACCGTTTACCATTTCTGAAAAACAGCAGTGTTTTACGTTGAATGGTTAAAATGACAGACCATTTCATCCAGGTTTTAACGCCAACACTCCTGACAGATGACGCTGCGAGTTTCATTAACACACAGCAACACTACATAAATAGTCCTACGTATCATTTGTGTGGGGTAATTCCTTTTTAATAACTAAAGTGTAAATGCTGCCAATGCCAGCTCCTTCTCGGCAGTGAGATAACAGAAGTGAAACTGATAGCGGAGACAGACTCTGAGATGATGAACTTTCCTGTCAGGGCACATCACTCACAGAGACGCTCTAATTCACAGCTCAACAGGGGTCTTATAACTAATGGGAGAATGATGTCATCTTTACCTCATCTACAGCCACCAAGGGGGGGCTGCAACAGCTTTCCCGCTGAGCGAGTGTGACATCTGCTTAGTGTACACCCTGTTTGTGAATATATATCCATTAAGTGGTGAGATATATATATATATATATATATATAACCCTTGCATTGCCAAAGGTATACAGTTTATATTGTTTGCCATCACACTCTTATCGAATATTAATAATAAAGCTGTTTAACCAACAGGTTTTATCTCTAAGAACTTGGAACAGCTAGGCGAGGATACAGAAAAACATTGGTCAACGCTACTTTTAATTGGGTCATGCCTGATTTAAGAAAATGGGGGATCCTGGTTAAGTGTAGGTATCAGCTGTTGACAGAGCTCATGGGGCTGTGTTTACTAAACGATCAGGGTTACTCAATAAAGTGAATTGGCAGGAATTAAAAACTATTTAAAAATAAATAAATCAACATTTAGGCCAATATATAATAATTGGGGAAAATAACTGTTTTTTCCAATTTGGCTATTTTAGGCTGAGATTTGAAATTCACTTTAAATTCCTGACATTTCACACTGAAGTCAGTGAGCTAATTAAGTGAGCTGTATTGAATTGACAGCCAAGATTCGACATTTTGGCCCTAATTCAATATTGAGTGGAAAAAATAACCCAGTAGACGAAACTTCTGTGTTTTAGGGTGAGCAGATAAAACTAGGGACTGTGCCAACAAAATTCAGTTCTGTTGTAGGAATTGTAAATCTAGCCTTGGCAGATCTTACTCTGGCATCTTGTCCCCCTTAAAATCCACCTATATATTTAAGAAATACATCAGGATCCAGCCATCCAGGTTATGTATAGGGTCTGTCTAGTGCATTCTTGAAGAAGAATTACCTGCTAATCCTGCTTAAGTAGCTTCTGGCTTGTGCCTAAATAATTAAAATGAATGAGACAAGTATAAGGATATTTTGCAATATTTAATATTATATTTATAGAATAGCCATCTGTGACAATATGAATTCACTTATGCTTGACTGACGTTCAGAACATACCATTCTAAAGCGATTTTAAAAGTAATTCTCAAAGGCGCAGGTCAGAATTTAATTCACTGAGTTTGTTACCTCCCCCAAAGGTCCCTTTTTAAATGGGCATCCAATGTTTCTCAGTATCCCTATCTTCTATTGCAAGCATGTCAAACTTAAAGGCTAGCATGGGCCAAATAAACAAGGTTTAGGTTTGTGTGTCACTAAAATATATATATATATATATATATATATATATATATATATATATATATATAATTTTTTTCCATAGAAACGTAGGTTTGTTTTGAAAAGTATAGTTTTAAAAAAAACAAGCATCCCCCTCTACTAAACCTCAGCCCCCCCTCTATACTAAATCCAACTCCCCCCTCTATACTAATTCCCAGTCGTTGTCGTCCTCTCTACTAAATCCCATTTATTTATTTTTAAACAAGGGCCGGAGTTTAGTAGAGGGGGTCTACTAAACCCCGGCCTTTGTTTAAAAGAAAACAAAAAAACAATATTAGCCAACAAGCAGACTCCACTTACATTGCCGCTGCCAGTATACGACTCCAGAGTCCAGCCTCTGGTATACCCCCAATGGCGCCGACCGCACCCTGTGCCAAAGCGGATCCTTCCGCTACTTCTTGAAACTATGTGAAGGTGAAGCATGTTGACGTCATCTCTGAATGTGACGTGGCGTTGCGTGGCTCCGTGCACCTCCAGGTCCTCCACTGTCCAGCCGCGCCCATCGTAACACTGAACAACACACACTCACTGACAGATACACACGCACACTGACACACTCACTAACAGACACACTCACTGACAGACACACACTCACTGACAGACACACACACACTGACAGGCACACACACACTGACAGACACTCACTGACACACACAAACACTCACTGACAGACACACTCACTGACAGACACATACAAACACAGACACACACACGTTCTTGCACACACTCACATCATTTTATCTATTACTTACCTTTGGAAACTGGTGTGGGGATCTTCTCTCGGGAGCTCAGTGATCCTGCTCCTCACTGCTTCCTAAAGCGCACAGTTTAGTGATTCCGGGTGCCGCAATAATGACGTCACAGAGGGCGTGCCCGAGAAAGCAGGAAGACTGAGCTCCCTCACTGCCAGTACCGGACAAATTTTAGCAGAGTAGGCACCTGAAATGTGGAGAGAGCAGGTGCTTACTCTGCCTTAGTAAACATGGCAAACTCGTGGCTCGCCGGGGGGCAAAGATATTTATTGTGGGTGGCCCGCAGCCTGCTAGTTTGACATGCTTGCTCTATTGTAATGTTTCTCTAGTTCAGAATATTAGGTTGCACCAGATTAACACAGTTGTGATACTTGTCACAAACACCACCACTCCCATCACTTGCTTCAGAAGGTGAAAGGGTTAAAAATCACTATTTGTCTGCATTAGAACTAAAATAATAAAACAAATATTTATCTTAACACCACCTACTCCTATGAAAGCTGCCACTACCAAAGCAATTTATTAATAGGGTACCTTAGCTTACCCACCAAATGTAAAAATTCACAAAACACAATTCAGCAAAACTATCTATGAAACCACAGTATTATGGTATATGTGTCTTTAGTAATGTGGTGGTTTTTTTTTTTTTGACAATCTTTATTTCAATAGTTTTTCTTTATAAATGGAAACCAATGGTTGCAAGATCGTATGAGTATCAAAGCTGTGGTCATAAACAGATATAACAATGAATAAACATATCGAACTGTGAGCAGTACATGGAGCTTTTAAAAATATATTAAAGCAGGGTTATCTGCCATGTAACATATGAGAACATTGCCAGATAGGGCAAGAGTAGTCAACGGTGCACTTATAGCTGTGCGCCACACTATATGAACGTGGCCCGAGCTTGAGAGCAGGAAGTGAAGTAGAAATAGAGGTAGTAATAGAGCTGCACAAATTGGTCATAAAATGTGATCGGATCATCATCTAAGTCACAACAATAGACAATCACAGTCTGCTTAAACTAATAACACACACAGAATGAAATGTTGCCATGTTTTTATTGAACACACCATGTAAACATTCACAGTGCAGGTGGAAAAAGTATGTGAACCCTTGGATTTAATAACTGTTTGAACCTCATGTGGCAGCAATAACTTCAACCAAACGTTTCCGGTAGTTGCAGATCAGATGTGCACAACGGTCAGGAGTAATTCTTGACCATTCCTCTTTACAGAAGTGTTTCAGTTCAGCAATATTCTTGGGGTGTCTGGTGTGAATCGCTTTCTTGAGGTCATGCCACAGCATCTCAATCGGGTTGAGGTCAGGACTCTGACTGGGCCACTTCAGAGAGCGTATTTTCTTCGGTTTAAGCCATTCTGTTGATTTACTTCTATGCTTTGGGTCATTGTCCTGTTGCAACACCCATCTTCTGTTGAGCTTCAGCTGGTAGACAGATGGCCTTAAGTTCTCCTGTAAAATGTCTTGATAAACTTGGGAATTCATTTTTCTTTCGATGATAGCAATCTGTCCAGGCCCTGACGCAGCAAAGCAGCCCCAAACCATGATGCCCCCACCACCATAGTTCACAGTTGGGATGAGGGTTTGATGTTGGTGTGCTGTGCCTCTTTTTCACCACACATAGTGTTGTGTGTTTCTTTCAAACAACTCAACTTTGGTTTCATCTGTCCACAGAATATTTTGCCAGTACTGCTGTGGAACATCCAGGTGCTCTTGTGCAAACTGTAAACGTGCAGCAATGTTTTGTTTGGACAGCAGTGGCTTCCTCTGTGGTATCCTCCCATGAAATCCATTCTTGTTTAGTGTTTTACGTATTGTAGATTCGCTAACAGGGATGTTAGCATTTGCCAGTGACTTTTGTAAGTCTTTAGCTGACACTCTAGGATTCTTCTTCGCCTCATTGAGCAGTCTGCGCTGTGCTCTTGCAATCATCTTTACAGGACGGCCACTCCTAGGGTGAGTAGCAACAGTGCTGAACTTTCTCCATTTATAGACAATTTGTCTTACCGTGGACTGATGAACAGCAAGGCTTTTGGAGATACTTTTATAACCCTTCCCAGCTTTATGCAAGTCAACAATTCTTAATCATAGGTCTTCTGAGAGCTCTTTTGTTGCGAGGCATCATTCACATCAGGCAATGCTTCTTGTGAAAAGCAAACCCAGAACTGGTATTTATAGGGCAGGGCAGCTGTAATCAACACCTCCAATCTCATCTCATTGATTGGACTCCAGTTGGCTGACATCTTACTCCAATTAGCTCTTGGAGATGTCATTAGTCTAGGGGTTCACATACTTTTTCCACCTGCACTGTGAATGTTTACATGGTGTGTTCAATAAAAACATGGCGACATTTCATTCTTTGTGTGTTATTAGTTTAAGCAGACTCTGATTGTCTATTGTTGTGACTTAGATGATGATCAGATCACATTTTATGACCAATTTGTGCAGAAATCCATATCATTCCAAAGGGTTCACATACTTTTTCTTGCAACTGTATACGCGTTATACATCACATTAATGTACAGTCAAGGTCACTTTGTGAGAAAGCGTGCCACTTTTATACGTAAAGAAAACAGCATGTATGCCTGAATTAACGATCTGTACTAAACAATAGTGGAGTAACTAACATACCTAGGTGCTTGAGAGTGCGTATTACATAAATGCCTGTTGGAGTAGTTTAGGTCAGACGTTAAACGTGAAACAGATTGTAAGACCACTGGGTCCACACCATTGTGGATGAGAACATTTTACATAAGTTGGGCACCGGCTCCCCAAGATGGGTATGAGGGTAAGAGCAGATTTATAGGGTTTGTTTGTTACCCCGTTATGGCCTTTAGTAGGTGCTAACACAAAATATGTGTTAGGGGTATGTACCTCAGCTAACAGCATAACAGCCAGCGTACAGGGAGTGCGGAATTATTAGGCAAATGAGTATTTTGACCACATCATCCTCTTTATGCATGTTGTCTTACTCCAAGCTGTATAGGCCCGAAAGCCTACTACCAATTAAGCATATTAGGTGATGTGCATCTCTGTAATGAGAAGGGGTGTGGTCTAATGACATCAACACCCTATATCAGGTGTGCATAATTATTAGGCAACTTCCTTTCCTTTGGCAAAATGGGTCAAAAGAAGGACTTGACAGGCTCAGAAAAGTCAAAAATAGTGAGATATCTTGCAGAGGGATGCAGCACTCTTAAAATTGCAAAGCTTCTGAAGCGTGATCATCGAACAATCAAGCGTTTCATTCAAAATAGTCAACAGGGTCGCAAGAAGCGTGTGTAAAAACCAAGGTGCAAAATAACTGCCCATGAACTGAGAAAAGTCAAGCGTGCAGCTGCCAAGATGCCACTTGCCACCAGTTTGGCCCTATTTCAGAGCTGCAAAATCACTGGAGTGCCCAAAAGCACAAGGTGTGCAATACTCAGAGACATGGCCAAGGTAAGAAAAGCTGAAAGACGACCACCACTGAACAAGACACACAAGCTGAAACGTCAAGACTGGGCCAAGAAATATCTCAAGACTGATTTTTCTAAGGTTTTATGGACTGATGAAATGAGAGTGAGTCTTGATGGGCCAGATGGATGGGCCCGTGGCTGGATTGGTAAAGGGCAGAGAGCTCCAGTCCGACTCAGACGCCAGCAAGGTGGAGGTGGAGTACTGGTTTGGGCTGGTATCATCAAAGATGAGCTTGTGGGGCCTTTTCGGGTTGAGGATGGAGTCAAGCTCAACTCCCAGTCCTACTGCCAGTTTCTGGAAGACACCTTCTTCAAGCAGTGGTACAGGAAGAAGTCTGCATCCTTCAAGAAAAACATGATTTTCATGCAGGACAATGCTCCATCACACGCGTCCAAGTACTCCACAGCGTGGCTGGCAAGAAAGGGTATAAAAGAAGAAAATCTAATGACATGTCCTCCTTGTTCACCTGATCTGAACCCCATTGAGAACCTGTGGTCCATCATCAAATATGAGATTTACAAGGAGGGAAAACAGTACACCTCTCTGAACAGTGTCTGGGAGGCTGTGGTTGCTGCTGCACGCAATGTTGATGGTGAACAGATCAAAACACTGACAGAATCCATGGATGGCAGGCTTTTGAGTGTCCTTGCAAAGAAAGGTGGCTATATTGGTCACTGATTTGTTTTTGTTTTGTTTTTGAATGTCAGAAATGTATATTTGTGAATGTTGAGATGTTATATTGGTTTCACTGGTAAAAATAAATAATTGAAATGGGTATATATTTGTTTTTCGTTAAGTTGCCTAATAATTATGCACAGTAATAGTCACCTGCACACACAGATATCCCCCTAAAATAGCTAAAACTAAAAACAAACTAAAAACTACTTCCAAAAATATTCAGCTTTGATATTAATGAGTTTTTTGGGTTCATTGAGAACATGGTTGTTGTTCAATAATAAAATTAATCCTCAAAAATACAACTTGCCTAATAATTCTGCACTCCCTGTATAGCTTGTGCATTATAGTAAGCTGCTCTCATAATAGCAAACATAAAAGATAAGCAGAGATGCATCATATTTACAGTGCAAATGATCAAATAAAGATATAATAGTAAAAAAAAAAAAGAGTTATTAGATAAAATCTAATAGATTACCAGGAGTAGTATGGTGTGTGGAATACGTCTTTAAGAAATATAAAAGTAGAAAACAGCAGTTAGTATATAACAATATGTTTCAATATATTAGTCCCAATGTTAATAATATTATTGAAGTCCCAGTAGAGTAGTATCACAGCCATTACTGCCTATCTTAATTGAGAATTTCATTTTCACCTTCAATTGTTTTAAAGATATAATAGTGATTGCTGTGAGCAAAAACATGTGGATGCAGGCTGGCATGCCATGGCCCATGGGTAGTAGGGTAAGCCAGCTTGTGAGTCGGACTACTGACTGTCCGAGGGCTTAAGGTGTGAAGTCCTGAATCAGCCGATGCCCTGGCTTGGTGATAGGCTGAGGGGGTTGAGCGGCACACTGAGGCAGAGTCCGAGCACGACCTCCCCGCAGCCCCAGGCCGTAATGAAGGCCTGCACCGAGGGACCACAAACTTGGGTGCTCAAATAGGAGGCAGAGTTCTTCCCTTTCTGTGGATGGCGGTGGATCCTGATGGGATGGATCCTCCGCGTCGGTAGTTGATGCACTGGGAGTATATCCATGTTGGTCTTCAGCCTGGGTAGGCCAAGTGTGGAAGACTGCAACGCTGTTGTGGGTGGGGCGCCCTGGGGGTGACCTGATAGCTTGGCCCAGAAGCTTTTGAAAGTCCCAGCCAGGAGCTGCAGTATTTGCTCACCTGTGCTCTGTCTGATCATGGCAGGTTTCTGTACACGAGGTGGCAGCGTGTCAGCCATCTTGAGTTAATCTGCCCTGTCCAGGACCTGTGTCAATGCGGGTGTTTGAAGGCAACAGTGGTTAGCGGTGTTCACCAGTGGATCTGGGATAACCCTCACCGGTCAAGGTGGGGAAACAGCAATGCGCCAGTCAGAGTCTCACCCTAGCTCAAGCTCAGGTAGGCCACGAGTCTCGGTCAGAGTAATTTAATGCCGAACGGGCTTGTGTAAGGTATCCCCGTATACACCATTGGCAACTTAGCAGGGTGGGTACTGATTAGGGTCGGAATAAGCGTGTGGCCCACAGCTAGCCCCGATTTTCAGTCTCAGATGCAGGAGCTCAGAAAAAACACGTCTGATGCGATCAGCGGGCAATCTCCGCCCCCCATTTTACCCATAGTTTACCAGAGACAGGTCACCCTCATAAGCAGCCAAATTGACCCTTACCATGCTGTGATCAATCATACCACCTCCAGGTCTGAAAATTACCACTCCTCACTAACCATTGGCGAGTGAAAATGTATCTAGTAGATATTCTCCCTGAGTGTGCCATGAAGTCTCTAGGCTTGCAGCAGCTTTTAAATTCTGGCTAGTAGTACAGGACTGCCAGCTCTATTGGGTAATCATGTGTATAATGCATCCTCTACACAAATCACATAATTTTACAATGGACAATGAATATTGACTTTTGCATTTACTATATTAAATAATTTTGGAAATTAATTTTCTAAATAAAATAGCAATGTTTTGTTTTAAAAACAAACAAAAAACAATGACTATTTGCATTCTTTAATAAACTCTTATTTAAAATCTTGGATGACTACTCCACTTTTACATTATCATAGCTCTTTTTAGAACTCTTTGATAAATTGCCCTCAATGTATCATCAATTTTTACAGTAGTTTAGTAAGCCCCTGCTTAAACACAATAGAGATGGTTAGTTGTCTTAATTGCCCCAGAGGTTTACTAACCAAACTCCAAATTGTAGTGAATTGTAAACTAAGTTTAGTTTAAATAAGCTACAATTTCGTTAAAAATAGCTAATTTACAAACAGAATCTCCAGCTTACAGCCTGGCTGCTTTAACCTAAAGTTGGGTCAGCTCACATTTAATTTTTTGGGGGCGTTGGGGTGGTAAACATTTCCTAAGAAGCCTGCATTACAAACATCAGTAGTAAGAAATGTTTTAATACAGCAAATGGCTTCCAGAAAATGCTGCACCCAATGGGCCCTTAAATAGCCCGGGCTCTAAAAATTCTCCAAAACATGTCATTTATAATTATTATCTCGGTATCCTAAGTACAGGGACTCTTCCTGAGCCCGCAGAGAAGAATCTGCCCTGAAGCTTCAATGTACCTCCATTTATTTTGTTCCAGTGACTAAATTGGTTTTGGTATAATGTAATCACTCACACGTGAGTAGAAGACTTTTTTTTCCCAATCGGCCAGTACAATGGCAGGACTATGAGATAAGCTAAAGAAATGTATCCCTGCCCTTGTTGGTGGGTCCAACTGATGGAACTCCTCAACACTGGCAGAGATTCGCCTAGTTTGGACACTCCAGAGGTGTCCTGGGGCTTAACCCCTAAATAGAGAATATTGAAAGAATTTACTTAGACCATCTGGATACCAGAACCGGAGGTCTATAGTAAGTACTGGAGTAGTAAAAATGGGATTACCAAATCAATTAATGATAGGACCGTAAAGAGTCTTTAGCAAAAATAACAAAATAGGTGGTCAGATACCCGAATTGGGTAAAAAATCTCGCCACAATGGCTCACCTCAAACTATCTTGGTCAATGGAGTACTTTATAGATTTGTCTTCAAACTAAGTCTGCTCTCAGCCTTAAGACCAGTGTTTCTAGTCAATACTTTACTTAGCAACTTGGAGCTAAGCTTATCTGCTGTCTGTAGCTATCAGAATTGACCTTCCATGATTAAAGTCTAATATCTGTAGCTATCTGAAGACAAATCTATAAAGTACTCCATTGACCAAGATAGTTTGAGGTGAGCCATTGTGGCGAGATTTTTTACCCAATTCGGGTATCTGACCACCTATTTTGTTATTTTTGCTAAAGACTCTTTACGGTCCTATCATTAATTGATTTGGTAATCCCATTTTTCCTACTCCAGTACTTACTATAGACCTCCGGTTCTGGTATCCAGATGGTCTAAGTAAATTCTTTCACTATGAGATAAGCTGGCTGGAGATAGCTGGTGTGGATATAGAACATCAGCATGATAAACCCACACAACCTTCTCCAGTGTCCGATTGTACAAAACATCCTTAGAATGCAGATAATGTTAATGGCAGCGTTTGCAAGAGGTCAGCAGGTATGAAATAGAGGCGAGATGGAGTAATTGATGGGAGTTACAGTGGGAAAAGGATCAAACAATGTATGAAAGTGCATTTTAGGAATGAGATATAGTAATACATGAGAGAGAATTTTCAGGACTAGTATCAAATAAAGGATGAGGGCACTGTGGGAATGAGAAAAACAGGTTGTGGTCACTAGTTATGTGGATTAAATAAAGAAAGTGGGCATTGTAAGTGTAGGAATTAAATAGCTGGTGGGGGCACTGTGGGAATGGGGTCAAATAAAGGATGTGTGCAGGCATTGTGCTAGTGGTGCTCTATGTGTACCTGTCCTTGTATGTGCCAATCTGTGCCAGTGTTTGCCTGACTGTGCATATGTGTCTGTGCCTGTGATTGTCTGTGTGCAGTGGTGGAACTAATGTAGAGAGGGCCCTGGTGCAAGAATTTTCTTTGGACCCCTCTAGCGCAAGAGTGGTAAAAAGATAGATGCCCATTTGTCATGCAATTGCCACAATGCTTTGCCCTTCCTTGCATGGTTGTATTTGCGAGCAGTGTAGGGGTTTATTTGTATGTACTGTTGCCATTGGAAAGCAGTGGTGTACTTGTGTGTAGTGTTTGCATTTGAATGCATCAATGTGTTTGTATGTAGTGTTGGCTTTTTAATGCAGGTGGGCTTTTGTGTGTAGTGTTTGCATAGAATGTTAGCGGTTTAATATAGGGATGTGTTTGTATGGAATGTTTGCGTTTGAGTGCATTGGTGTATTTGGATGTAGTGTTGTCTTTTAAATGTGGATGTACAAGTATGTGTAGTATTGGTGTTTGGGTGAAGGGGTGTGTTTGTATATAATTTGGGAGTTTGAATGCAGGGGTGTGTTTGTGTGTAATGTTTGTGTTTGATTGTTGTGTTGGTGTTTGCTGGGATGTATGCACATACACTACCACATACATAAGTACTTACACATATATACATACACATTAACACACAGATACACACTTATCAACACATTCATATATGCACTTGCACATACACACATATATAGACACACAGATGCACACATTGACACTCAGATACACACTGACAGATACACACTGACAGACATATATGTCATAATTTCTATATTTACAGCCACCCTACTGTTAGCTTACATTTTGTCTGTTGGAGGGTGGCATGCTTGAGGTGCTGCTGGCTGAGGCTAGTGTGTGGACAGCAGCTCAGTCCTTTCTCTCCACTGTTCCCCTTGCCTCTCTCCCGTGCGGTGAGCTCTCCTTATAGCTTGGAGGAAGAGATAGCAGATCACTTCCTTCCAATCGGCCAATAATGCAGGGGCCTGGTGTCGCTCTTAAAAACCCACAGCTCCCAACAGGGCCACTGTTCAGCGATATCCATCAAGGGGCCACCCGCCCTACCAATGTGCAGGCTCCGCAATTCCGCCTCTGTTTCTATCGCCTCCGGCTCCTTCCCCCTCTAGGGGCCATCGATCAACCTCACGTCTCTCTGCACTTCAGCACAGAGGCCAATTGACTGAACAGAGGGTCCATCACCGTTTGGAGGGTCAATTACCACGCAGCAATAGTTTCCCAGACTCAGTGGCGGAACTCCTGGTACTGGGCCTCCGTCCCTACCTGGGCCCTGGTGTAGCCGCACTGGCGGTAGTTTCACCACTGTGTGCCTTTCTTTGCCAGTCTGTGTGTGTCTGGTAGTAACTGCAAGCCAGGCAAGTGGTGTGTTAATGGGTGGGGTTGAGGATAAGCAGGATATGTGGAGGGGCACGGTTTGGGTTTTGGAAAGAGGTTGCCAAATTATTTTTGGGCTCAATCCTTGGGTGTTTTTTGAGCCAAGCAATGCACTTGGATGCACCCTTTCCTTGAAAAAAACGATTTGATTAATCACACTGAGAGTGATTTTCCATGGAAGAGTTATACTCGATTTCCATTTTTGGATCTGAACACATTTCTAACACCTACAGTAAAATGTAATTTTATAACATGACAGGAGGCTTCGTATTTGCTTACGTCTCTCTTTACTAGAACTCCACAGCAGCTTCTTTCAATACAGAAATTATATCCTACAAAAAATACAGCAACTATAGCTGCCGCTGAGACACAATTGTTGGTACATTACATTGTTACAGTGATTCTAAAAATTTTTTGAAGGGTACCCTTGTGATGTTGTTTATCATTATCTTGTTGTCCTGTTCTCCAGTTGTTATCTAATATACACTTATTGCATGGAGTTAATACAATTTCACTAATGAAAATAGTTTATTGCAATCACATGCCTTTGTCCAGATCCATACCATGTGCTTTTTCCAATCAATAAGGATCCTCTAGTATAGTGCTAGATAACATACAGAAAAATGAAAAGCTATTTTTAAAAAATGAGATGTTACAAATGGGTTATTTAAAGGGTCTGCATTGTGGTTTAATAGAAATAAAATAATTGTAGATTATGCTAGCTTTAGTGTACCTATAATCATAATTTTATTAATGACAGGAGGCGAGTATTTGCTTAAGTCTCTCTTTACTAGAACTCCACAGCAGCACAGAAAAACAACCAATCAGAAAAAAGTTAGGTACTATAAAACTCCCCTCCCCATGCATCATTTCCTCTTTCTTTGCTGCTCCGCAGACAGTACAGGTCAGAGTACCACTGCCTCCTGCTTATAGTGGGTGGCTTTGGGATTTATTGCTTATATTCAGTATTTTAGATTCTATTTTGTAGATTGCACTTGTGGAATTTAGTCATAGTTATATTTATCTTAAGTAATTTATTTATTTCAGACTTGTGAGATTTTATTCTTATGTATTCAGTATTGTTTCTGCCCTTGTTGGATTTTGTTCCAATAATTATGTTATTTATCTTTGTGTGATTTTATTAGTTCCCTGTAACTTCAGGCTCACTGTATTTTCATATATATTTGTGGGGGGTCTTTGGGGTCCTTGCTGTTTTGCCTTGGACTTGTGCCCACCCCCTGTCCGTTTTTTCCTTCTCTTGTTGTACCCGTTTTTTTCCCCCTTTGCCTGGCGGTGTGTGTGCCGCTCATGGGCTTCAGGAGGCTGACTACATCTGCCTCCTTCGACCCCGAGCTCCGGGACCACGGAGTTCATCTCCGGCGGTCCCATGTACTTTGCCGGTCGCGGGGGTACTCGCGTGCGCGCCCAAGTACCCAGCGGCCGTATCTTCTTCCCCACGTGGCCGCTTCACCGCGGCCGCCTCCGCGTGTGTCCGACCGGGCGGGGGAGAGTCCGACCGGGAGAGAGTGCGACCGCTCGCGGCCCCTCCCCCGTCGGTACATTGCATTACTTGTTGGAGGTCTGCCCCCACCCAGTTCAGCTTCTCCCGGCTGCATGTCAGTTTGTTTTTCCTTATGTGATTACACCTTCTGTTAAGGGGACATTATAATGGCAATGTTCCTATGAGATTACTATATCCTGGTATATGTATGTGTGGGTGTATGTATTGGTATATATATATATATATATATATATATGTATGTAGATTTGTGTGCGTGTGTGTCTATAGATGTTGAGATGTGTGTGTGCATATTTAGGTTTACTTTTCTGAGAACAGCCTATTGTCAGTATTCCATGTACTGCTCTGTCTGTTACACAGACCTTTTTTTTTTTTTTTTTGCCACTGTAGGCGTACTTCATACGCTTACTTCCAGTGGGAGCCTGTACCCTGTATGCACCAGGTCTTCTATGTCAGAGGCCTGCGTCTGGCCCATTATCACATGGTACACCAGGACCTATTATGTCACTCAGATTGCTGTGAGTTTTGCTGACAGTGTATATTACAGTTTACTGCGAGTTCTACTCAGTGTATATCGCAGATTGCTTGGAGTTACAGGTATATTGGAAACTCAGTTAACTCTAGGATTCATGTGCTTCTCAGTATATATTTTTCTGGTCCAGCGATGGAATCTCAGATGAGACTGCTCTGGTATGGATTCTCTGTCCATGGCAGATATATAGGCTAACAGACCTGGCTCTGACTCACACTGATATGGGAGACCAGTCTACGCTGATACTATACAATTTTCTCAGGTTCTTGGGGAGAGTCTTTGAGTTGGCTATCATTTCGCCCTACTCCTGGAAGTGTCCATGGTTACTTTACCCTTCAGCCGGTATGATGCTGGTAATCTATAATACGATAAGAAATTTCAAACAGATCTGTGTGAGCATGTGCATGCCAATTCACAGTTTAAGGAGACTATCGCTCAGTGTATGTTACATTCATGGACGTGATTGGCACTGGAACAACTTCCGCTTCTACCCAGTACAGCTGGTATGCAAGTATTTGCCTGCTGGGCATTTAGGGACTGCCAGTCCCGGTGCAGGTTATCCACACGGCATTACACCATCTAAAAGGGTTGATGTCTATCAGTCCTATGTCGCAGGATGCTCTGAAGATCTACAATTGTAGGGACTTCTATCCGAACTCAGAGGTCCCCGTTACTCATTCAATACCCATTGTTAAGCGCTACGGAATCGGAAGGCGCTATATATAAATACATGATATAATAATATAATGGCAATACACAACCCATTGATTGGCCTGCTATGTCTGTGCCCCATTGTTTGGCCTGCTATGTCTGTGCCCATAAGAACGGCCTGCTATGTCTGTGCCTATAAGAACGGCCTGCTATGTCTGTGCCCATAAGATCGGCCTGCTATGTCTGTGCCCATAAGATCGGCCTGCTATGTCTGTGCCCATAAGATCAGCCTGCTATGTCTGTGCCCATAAGATCAGCCTGCTATGTCTGTGCCCATTAGAACGGCCTGCTATGTCTGTGCCCACTAAAACGGCCTGCTATGTCTGTGCCCATTAAATCGGCCTGCTATGTCTGCGCCCATTAACACGGCCTGCCATGTCTGCGCCCATTAAAACGGCCTGCTGTGTCTGTGCCCCATTGATTGGCCTGCTATGTCTGTGCCCCATTGGATGGCCTGCTATGTCTGTGACTATTTGCTTGGCGAACCATTCTGTGTCCATTTGTTTGGCCTGCTGGGCCTGTGCCCTACTGACGGGCCTGCACTATTGGTACCGAACCCCTTTTGGCCGCAGGCCTGGGGGAATATCACTGAGGAAAACCAAGTGCCCTCCAATGACATGGACATGGGCAGGTGTCCAGACAAACACCATTGCCATAGTGTTCAAGAGGACACCAGTATACGGCCATCTGTATATGGTGGGAAGGGTGAAAGCCCTAAACCTCATGCCTGAAGGGCAAAGTTTCTTATGAAGATCCGGACACATCCACGGTTTATTTCAAACCGGCGTGGGCACATCTCCAAGGAGAACTTCACACAGGCAAGGACCGGTACTCAGACACCTACAGGAGAATGCAGTGTTTTTTCCTTGTCTTTACCAGCTACTCCGTATCTGCCTCCCGGACTCCTTATAGGTGTCGGTAGTTTTTTCCCGCGTTAGGTTAGCTCCTGGCCCTGCCCAGTGGGACTTTTTCTACCGTCCGGCCTGCTATTTGCCTTCTAGCCGAGATAGAAATTGTGTTTTTTTCTCTTTTCTATGTTAATTGTTGCCTTTTGTTTTTTTCATGACTTCTTTTTCCTTTTCGCTCGGGTTGTCGTGAGGCCTGACTTGACCTCCTCCGACCTCCCGGGCACTCGTGGATTGCGGAGAACGTCTCCAGCTTTCCTCAGACTACCAACGGTCTACCTGGACCCCGCGCGAACGCACGGGTTTCGGATAGTCGGTTGATAGTTTTCCATCGTTGTTTCCGTAGATTGCCCTCAGCCTTATGCTGACGTTAATAAGTGGTGTGCCCTTCAGTTTGGTCGCCCTGAGTCTCTAGGGACTCTGGTTTGCATCACAGGAGGGTGCGGCCCTCCATCACCTTGATCCGAGTATATTTATTTTCTGGAACAGAGGGCGAACCCTCTCATATACAGATCCGGATGCTGATTTCTTATTAGGGGGCGCAGTCCCTCCCTCGACCTCAACCAGATACTGGGCTGGATACAGAGGACTGGTTTGGAGGCCACATTCTCATGGTGAGAACCGGTCACGGAGGTAGACTCTGCTGTTGGTTATTAACGGGTGCGGCCCGCTCAGGCTAGCAGCCGGATGCTATCGCGGTATGCGATCACATTAGTAGAGAGCACGGCTCTCTCATACGCTCGACACTCTACAGTACCGGCCTTTTGTTCATCACACAGGGTTGTACCTGTCCAAGACATGGATGACTACATAGAGGGGCGTCCCTCCTGCATCCAATTAGAGCTGACATCCACGCTGCTGACTTCGTTCTAGAGGACTGCCTGGTCATGCAAGATATACATATTAGACTGGATCCCTCTATTCTATCTGTAATGGATCTACTGGATCCGGACCACTGTACCACATGCGAGTAATACTCTCAGGGGTATAACGGGGGGAGTCTCCCACTTATTTACACACACTCCTGGAGATGGTACGGTTACGGACGGTCCTCCGGTATTACGAGAGTACAGGTTTTTGGTATATTCTGCACCATATAATACAGAGAATTGCTTTCTGTTTTGGATATCCAGACCATTACGAACAAACTGCGCAGACAGTTTCTCCCATGTCAAGATGTCAGGGGATACGGGGACCTTCATGGAGCAAACGGGCACTACCTTGCTCGGGTAACAAGATTAAGGAAGGCATATTACCCGGTCTGAAGGTAAAACCATACGTATGGATTACATGGTAAGTCCGGAAACCCCGGTTGTCTTGACTTCCCCGGTCATTACGATCTTGGGATAAGATGACAGGACTGCCCCGTCTCCTCGGAGCGCATACCTGGTGAACATGGTTCGGAGATGGAGGACCCTCCGTCTACATTCTATTTATCCCTCACGGGAGCCGTTTTGTTGGATTCACGCTAACCTTCTTTTCAACTACCGTCAAGGAGACCTACAAGACTTTATGGAGGTACCTGGTGTGCCCCGACTCCTACAGCCATCTTTCACTCTTTGACGAGGGCATGGCTGGATGGAAATCTGCATTCCGGTTGGTATTTCCCATTCCTTTGAAGATTTCTGGGATTCACAATTCCCAGAATAGTCGACCACCGTTCCTCCACACAAGTTCAGTTCGGAACCCTGAATGGACGTCCTTTGGAGTCTTTTCTCTACTGCGTCCGAGGATTACACAGTCCATTTGGAATATTGGGATCACTTAGAATACGGCTGGTTTGGCCACGCTCTTGCCTGCATTATGAATTTATTCTCAGATGAGACATCTCACTGGGTAGGACAGGAAGGAACGAAAGACCCTCCTCGGTTTCTTTTGCGATTTTGGTGGTGGACTTAGACGCATTCCTTGAGATTGGAGATCTACCTGCAAGGCCACATCGCCGAATGACCCTGGCACGATCGGTGGAGCCGCCTTATGGATCATGAGTTGAGACATGGTGGCAGTTTCTTCTTGCGACCCTAAGTCCGAAATTGATCTTCGATATTATACAACTACGGGAATATGGCTGATAGGTCAGCTTGCCAGCTCATGGTCCGACTGCTAGGAAACAGGTCGCAACACCACGTACAATGGATTTACCAGCGGATGGTGCTTTTTTCCGTATTTGAGATGCTTCGTCGGCTGGCATCTTCTTTGTTCAGTCTACTGTCAGTTATCGTACTTGGAATGTCCAATTAGGATTACTCTATTTCCTGGAATAGATACCAGCGACACAAACAGCGTTGGATTGGTGAACTGAGCGTTGAAACAGCAAATACGAAGCCTCCTGTCATGTTATAAAATTGTAGATTATGCTAGCTTTAGTGTACCTATAATCTTAATTTTATTAATGACAGGAGGCGAGTATTTCCCACCCATTCTTATCCCTCCCTTGTTTTGTGTTATAGTTTAGTTTATCAGGTACGTATGCAACTCTGTTTGTTGTCTCTGCTACCTGTCGCTTGTTCTTATGTCGTTTTTTTTCATAAGTAGGGTTGGGATATCTACATATTAAGGTTGATTTTGGTCGCTACATTGGGTACCTACATGTTTATTCAGAGTACATTTCATTGGATAATCAACCTGTTCGATTCTGTTTTTCTCTCGTTTAAGCTTACAGTCCATCAACACTATCCTTTGGTTTTTCTTTTTCTTGTCACAGTTGTTTCTTGAGTGTTTATAATGGTTCATTTATAAACCTAGGGTACTGTGTGCTATATAATATTTGTCGGTTAACTCTTTTGTTTTCTCATCAACACTATCTAGTTTGCGGTTACTCTCGGATGGTGGACATCGTTATATTCATCGTATCTAGGACTTTGTTTCTTCCCCATGATGTTCTCTGCCTTTTAGTCTGTTTTGTCGCAGCTTGAAAGAGGAAATGATGCATGGGGAGGGGAGTTTTATAGTACCTAACTTTTTTCTGATTGGTTGTTTTTCTGTGCTGCTGTGGAGTTCTAGTGAAGAGAGACTTAAGCAAATACTCGCCTCCTGTCATTAATAAAATTAAGATTATAGGTACACTAAAGCTAGCATAATCTACAATTATTTTATTTCTATTAAACCATTTAATAGCAGATGTGTGAAATCTTGAATCAATGTCACTTATCTATTACAGTATAATTAGTTATTATAAGTTACTTTGTATTGTGCCCAGTTACCTTCAATCATGTGAACAATCATGCAAAATGTTGCAGTATTTTCACAATGCAGAACCTTTAAATAACCCATTTGTAACATCTCATTTTTTAAAAATAGCTTTTCATTTTTCTGTATGTTATCTAGCACTATACTAGAGGATCCCTATTGATTGGAAAAAGCACACGGTATGGATCTGGACAAAGGCATGTGATTGCAATAAACTATTTTCATTAGTGAAATTGTATTAACTCCAAGATAATGATAAACAACATCAGAAGGGTACCCTTCAAAAAAAAAAAATTATAATCACTGTAACAATGTAATGTACCAACAATTGTGTCTCAGCGGCAGCTATAGTTGCTGTATTTTTGTAGGATATAATTTCTGTATTGAAAGAAGTTCTGTCTGTCAGTATGAGGAAATCATATGCTCCAAGCGGGAAATCGACCGCTGTCACTTTTTAGCTCTTTATAAAGCTGAAATCTTTATTTATTTAAAGGATCACTCACACTCAAGGCACCGATAAAATTAAGTTGTTATGTTGCCAGGAGGTCCCAGGGTTAAGTCGTTCTCAGTTTGACCCCAACTGTTGCCTCCAGCTCTGGATCTCCATTTCACCCAACGGCATCTGGATTCTGCAATTGACTTTTAGGAAGCAGGGTGTGCCGCCGGGTAGGGGCGCTGCTGATTGTCCACAGCGGTCAGCTGATTCATAAAAATATCTCCTGGCGCTATATGAAATGTATTTTGATAAAGTTGTTGGTTTGCCTGTAGAGCTCCTTTAAGTGAAATTCCAATGCAATCAGAATATGAAACAAAGTACTAAGATTATTGTATTGTGTAGGACTTCTTTTTGGCAATACGTGGCAATCTAATGCCATATCCTGTCTGCGTCATGTGGTGTGTTATGGAAAGGTACGTTATTTTACCTGATGCGCTGTGAATGCTTGCACTCTTACGCTTGTGGGACAGTACAATAGCAACAGTCAAAGGAAGGCACCAAAACCGGAGAACACGATCGAAAGAAGAAGATCGTGGCTCCTCTCCTCCTTCAGACTCCATCTTGTGAGCAGACATATCACTTTAAGGAATCTCTGCAAAAAAATAAATAAATGCATAGACCCTGACCATGCCATATATATATACAATACTTTGTATAGGATATGGTGCAAAGGCATCCCCTGTCTATGCCTCCAGGCACACAGATGCTTATAACTGCAGTCATCGGATAACAGTGCTGCAGATGTAAGTCTGAACCTTCTCTTTCTGATGTCAAAGAAGAAATGTATACCATGCATGCTGGGTGGACGCACTGCTTGCCAGTACATATCCCAATCTGCATTTATTATTTAGTGCTGAGCCACTGTGGCACACAAGGCTAATTGCCAGCACGTGTGCACACTGTGTGCAGCCCTTGAATCAGAATCCAGAAGTGCCATGCAAAAACATGGCCATTGGCAATACTTGCTACAGATCTGTGCAACAATGCATTTCACTTGTCCTTGCAATAGAGCCTGGAAATGTGGCTGTGCTGTCACAAAAGCATATTTTGTGCATAGTGAAAGGGGTTAATAAGCTGTATGAGTCACTGACAATAGCTCAATGGTTCACAAGAGGAGCTGACTGCTTCTCTTTCCATGTGCCAGTCAGTGTCCAACCCAAAACAGTACCCTATTGTTCCGTGCCACTGGCCTCCCCCACTTCCAGCAAAAAACAGAATTTGTAACAAACATTTCAGTACAATAACAGGACCTATCCTTGTACACAGAGTGCCTGTGAGAGACAATTAGTATCACGGGTGCTCAGCACTGAGCAATGAGCATATATATGACAATTTTTGTATTTATTTTTTTAATATTCTTTATTTTGTTTGTGCATTCAATAAACAAGCGGGCTTGCACTGCCCTAACAGCTGGTGCAAACTAGGTATCAAGCATAGTATGACATTTATGTGGGCATTCTTGCGATTACATTGCACATTTTATGAATTAGAGTAAGCTAGCTAAGTCTAATATCTTCGATCTAAAAGTTAAGGGGGGGGGATGTCTCTTGCTAGACAGATAAAAAAGTATAGCTGAACACAAGCATTACAGAGGGTTGGGACACCTTACAATCTTAACGGTTGTGCATAGTCTGGAGAGTGATTGAGCATTATGGCCCCGTCTTACACTGTGTTGTAGGAGTTAAGGATATAGTCGTCGGTATGCCCACGCGTGGTAGGCATGTTTGTGCTTTTAAGTAGCCTTATCTTGCCGGCTGAAAGAGTAGGTATCTTTATGCCTTCCAGACGCCCATGAGTATTATAGTTAAAGGTATTCTTTATGCTGTTTAGTGTCTTGTCGGCAGTAGGTGATCGGGACTAGGGTTTATGCCCGAGATTAAAGCCGTGCTTGCGTAATGTTATTGGGGGGGATGTATGCATGGTCCTAGGCCGGGTGAGATGATGGCTTACCTCCTTGGTAGGAGTGGGTTGGCACCCCTGGCTGCCGCTGTTTGCAAGCTGTATGAATAGGCATCGGCTGTAGTGGTAAGTCTAATGGGGCACTAATTGGTGGCTTATGTGGGGTGTATTGTCATTCCCTCATGGTTATGTGAGGAGAGTGGCAAGCTGTTGTGCAGTCTCAGGCCTATTGGTTGCGCTTTTTCTATGTGCAGGAGTGGGGGAGAGTACTGTCTGCAGCTATACTGGGGAATGGGAATCTGTCCTGCGTATAGGCTGAGTTAACTATTGTGAGTAACACATGACTATCTCACTAAATGCAAGGGAAACAAACCAAAACAAGATTAGCAGATAAGAGTGTTAAAATAATAAGTTCAAGTGTCTTATAGTATCTTAGAGTCCGGTGATCCCAGGACCAGATGGCTTTATCTTGCATGTCCCTGTGCTTCAGCAGCGGATCACGGCACAAATGGGACTATGTTGGGGACGTCCCAGGAGCAGTTAGGAGTCGGGTTGGTGGAGTCTGGTGTTGTGATTCCCAGTTTGCCGAGGAAAGAGCCTGAGTCTTCTGGTGATGTCAGTCGGTAGGTTGTCGTTCCCTTTGTGACTATTAACGTGAATGGGCCCCACCTGACTCCAGACGCTCTGAGGGTCGTGGTAACTCGCTGCACAGACCGTCTCCAGTTCAGGGTAGCCCTGCATAGGTCTTGCAGGAAAGTAAGCTGCATGTTCTCGAATCGGTAGGGAATCTAGTTGCCGAGCGCTGCCATTACCGCCATTTTGTCCCGGGTAGATTGTAAGCGGAGAAGGACATCGCGTGAGGCCTCCACTGGGGCTCTTGGTGATTTGGAGAGTCTGTGTACGCCCTCCACTTGCACGGTTTTCGTCTGCTTGGGGTTGAGTATTGCAGCGAGGAGGCGTCGGATAAAATGTGGCAGTTCATTGTCGTCGATGGAGTCGGCGATGCCTGATTTTGATGTTGGGGCGGCGTCTTGCGGCGTCTAGGCCATCCAGCCGGGCCTGTAGTGCATGTTGTGAGGACTGGAGGTGTATTAGCTTCTCCTCTGTTGTTTGGTGGCGTTGTGCCATATCGGCGATGCCCTCCTCGGCAACCCTTACTCTGCCTGTGACGGTTGTTACTTCCTCCTGCAAATTCACCATGTCTGAGCGGAACAGGGTGCGCAGGTTCTGCAATATGCTCAGGATGTCTCCCTTGGTGGCCAGAGCTCTCAGGTCGCCCAGAGACAGGCCCAGGACGGGGTCTGAAGCCTCCGGTATGGGATCCGGTGCATCCATTGTTTCCTCTTTTGAGGATGAGCTTTGTGGCTCCGGGGTCGCAGCCATTTTGGGTTTAGGCCTCGACTGGAAAAGATCTCCTATTTTCCGGGATCCGTCCTCAGGGTGAGTTTTTAATTTTTTGTTTCTTTTCCCCATGAACGTAGGGGCTGAAAATTAGTTGGTTTGTCGTCGTGTGGATCGGTTATTCTGCATGTATTGCCGTTATTACTCGGGAGCACCGCAGGCATGTGACTGCTCTCGGTGAGATCCAGGCCACGCCCCTATATATGACAATTAAAGGGAAAGTAAACTGTGTATTTGTTGAACTTCCCTCTTTAATTAGATCAAAGCTACAATAACCTCTATAACATCCTTCATTCATACACTATATTAGCTCAAGCACAAAAATGGGCTATTTACTATTATGTGAATGTCAAGAATCCAAACTGAATTTCAAATTTTAGACCAAAAGTCCTAAAGCGAAAATATAACTTATCTGGAGAAATATTTAAGTTTAACTATTTTGGTATAAAATGTAAAATTCACATCTTAGCGAATAGCCCGGAGGGGTATTTTTGAGATTATATGGGTGCTGTACTCTTTGCAATCTGTGGATTGGTCGGGGGCAGTGTTGTATGTTGTTTCCCTGTGTCTCATTCCAAATGCAGTGCAAGTGCACTGCACTCGGCCATAGTCTTACTGATATCATATGACGCAGCCACTCTGTTGCGTGATCGGGAAACCTACTTGCTACTTATGCCTCACACATGTGAGGGCCCTGTTAGGCATAAGTTATTTTGTCAGTTGGCAGTGCAGATTAATCACTATACCAGGTGTTAGCACGTGTGCCAAACAGGCTCTGGCCTATCAGTGGGACTTCAGATATCTGTGCAGCCCGAGCGGTGAGTGCAGGTGATGAGGGACAATTCTCTATTTATGTATTGCAGCACTTAGAGGACGTTAATTAAGATCACTTCCTCCCCGCACCTGTGAATAGGAATCCGCACTGGAGTAGCAGCAACTATCACAGCTCCTTCCCTGGACCTGTACCTTGCCAGCCTGGTCATCAGTAGACACCAGAGAAGCCACCCACACTGCTAGATGCACACAGAGCTGCAGAAGAAGCCTTCCCCTCTCAAATAATACAAACAGCCCACAGACAAACATACATACAGTCCCCACAAACACAGCACCACTGACATTCCGCATACACTCAAACAATCCCACAAGCAGCCTCTTACATGCAATACCTTTAGCAGCCCCTCACACACACACACCACAAAACACACTGTGTGACATGTCATCCACACACAATTCCACAAGCAGCCCTCAACACGCATCCCACATGTATAAGTACCATACACAATACCGCAAACCACTCATTAACTTATACAATATAACAGCCCACATACGCACAAAGACAACGTCACACAGTAACTGCAGCATCTATAAATACCACAAGCAGAATACGGCAACATAAACACCTCAATTTAAAGGACCAGCACGCCAAGGGACTTCAATATCTTGTTTTGGCACAGTACTACTAAAAGGTGACCTAACAAAGCACATATACTATGAAATGAAGGGAATTGCAAACTGAATTTTAAAAATTGGAAATTTCAAAAATAGCTGATTTGGGGGAAAAACTCAACTGTCACAGTTTGGCTATTTTATCCTGATTCTGTAGTTTTGTTTACAGTGTTTGTATACATACACAGTTGATTTTTGATTGCTGTACATGGTATGCACCAACTCCATTCTAAGTGATAAGAGGTTCACTACAGTTAGTAGATATAAATATGTCAGCAATGCGGAACAAGTGTTCCATATGGAATTTGGTGCCCAAGTGACAGAAGACAAGCCATGTGGGTAGTGATAAGTGACACAGAATGACAGGTGCCCTGCTGAGTCAGACGGGAGAGATGGAATGTTTTAAAGGGATGACTCTTGTCCCTGATAAACTGTTAAATGAGATTCCAGTAGCAGCCTCCTACACCAAGAAAGCTCAGATATATATATGTCCACAACCAATATCCCCAAGGCACATGAACTACAAAGCCCTTAACTTCTCATGATCTTATGCCTAATGGGCGTATTGATGCATTAAACTGTGAGTTGTACTGATTTGACTACTAAGTTGCAAATACTAGGGTAAAATACTCAACTGGAAAATAAAAATGGTTGGTGTAATTTTCCGAATTGTTCGGAAAAACATTGTTTTCAACTCCCAATTTATGGTTTAAGCCTCTGGGGCAGGGGTAGGCAACCTACGGCACTAGTGCCATGCACGGCACTCGAGGTGCCTTTGCACGGCACTCAAGGCTGCTAGAGCCAAAAAGGCTCTGGCCCATCAGGAGTCCCATTCAGATATCTGCTAATACGAAGAGGTGGTGAAGGACAATCCTCAATTTATGCATTGCAGCATGTAGAGGAAGTGATCTCAGAGCACTTCATTCCAGCACTTGTGAATGGGAATCCACACAGGATTAGAGCAGCTTGCAGTTGTTGTTGCAGCTCTTGTCCTTGACCTGTACCTGGCCAGCCTGGTCCCCACTGGAACCCAGGGAAGCCACCCACACTGCTTGATATACACAGACCTGTAGAATAACCCTCCCCTCAAATAATACGGACAGCCCACACACAAACATACACACAATCCGCACAAACTGAACACCACTGACAATCCACATACACGCACACAACCCCACATGCAGCCTCTCACATGCAATACCCCAAACAGCCCCCACACACTACCAAACACACAATGTGACATATCCATCCACACACACAATTCCACAAGCAGCCCCCATACACAGCCCACATTCATATGTATCCTACACAATACCATAAACTACTCATGAACATATACAATATAATAGCTCATATACACACAAATACAACGATACAAAGAAATTACAGTAAAAATAACACAAGCAGAATACGGCAGCATATACCTCAATTTAAAAAAAATAGGACCGGCACACTACGGGACATCACAATCATGTATCGGAACAGTGCTGCTAAAAGGTTGCCTACCCCTGCTCTAGGGTCAATAATATTGCTGTTGGTTTTTGCTCAAACTTTTTTCAAAGTGATATAACTCTAACACTCTGTTCTGAAGGAAGCCCTACCAAAAGGTGGCGCTAGAGAGTCCTCAAGGTAACGAGAAGGGATGCATCTCTTCTTAACAGCACAGTGGTGATTGGATGGGGTATTCCGAGTGGCTAAACTGTAAGATCCTTTTGTATATGTTGTTAAAGGAATAATATTGTGGGCCTCTCACAACTTTTAATGTGTCCTTTAGGTTAAGCACCTGAGCTGTGACTTCTCTAAAGGGTCAATGAGAGGTTGAGAACTCAACGCACGGTAACTCAGAGATGACTGTACAATGGTGGATTTATGATTGAAACATAAAAACTTTGTGTTTCATTGCTATCTTACTGTATCCTATTTATAGTTAAATCCCCCCTCTCATAATATTGTAAAGCGCTACGCAATCTGTTGGTGCTATGTAAATGGCAATAATTCCCAGATTTTACTAGTAACATGACGTAAAGTCATGATTTTATTAAAGACACGGAGGCGAGTATTATGCATAACTCTTTCTTTATTTCCTCAGCAGCAAAGATAGGGGAATATAAATATTATCAAACTGAAAGAAAAAACTGTATAGGTACACAGGCAACCAATAACATAACAGAGGAAGTGGCTATATAATGCCTGTGTCTCCCACAATCCCCCTCTTTCTTGCGAAAACCGAAGACCAGGTAAGACGAACGATATCCCACTCGGCCAGAACAGGAAACGGAAGCACTCCAATAACTTCCAGCTAAAAGAGAGAGAGACATATGGTAATAACCAAACTCAAAACTGTGTGCTTACCAGTCAAAACTGTCGGTCATTCATAGAACAGAACTGAAATCTGAAAATACAAAATATGATTAGTATCAAGATAACATAAGCAGCATACGCAAGTAACCACAAAAAATGGACCAATATGCAAAATTCCTGAATAGTCCAAAACGCATCTCACCCGCAGACCCCACACCGGGAGGGTGGGAGGGAATAATACTCTGTGTCTTTAATAAAATCATGACTTTACGTCATGTTACTAGTAAAATATGGGAATTTTATTACAGACCTGGAGGCTCTTATTATGCAAGTTCAAAGCTGTGCTACCACCTGAGATGCGATGTGCTCAATTGGTCTGAAATAGAAGTCCCGGAAGGTCGACTCCCGAGACCAGTCCGCTGTGCGCATGATGTCCTCTAGACGGCAACCGACTGTAGATGCTTTCGAGGCTATAGCACCCCATACAGAATGAGGCGTAAAGATAGAGGTGTCTATACCCGCCAGAGATAAAAGCCAACGTGCCAGAGTCGGTGTCGAAACAGGCCGATGAGGTGCTCTAAAGGAAATGAAGAGAGGATGCCGATCAGACAAATGAAACGGCTGTGTAGCATCCAGGTATGCCTTCAGACAATCCACTAGACAGAGTGATGGACACCCCGAGAATCTGGGATACACGAAGGACTTGGATGCCGACTTAGTCCTCCTAGATAAGTTGAAAGCAACACCTTCAGGAGTAAACACAATGGCACCCCAATCAAGGGCCCTGACATCGGAGACCCTCTTACAAGAGATCAAACAAAGTAACATCACTAGCTTGGAGGACAATTGCTTGAGAGTCAGTCCTTGGTTAGGGTACCAGGACGATAGGAACTGCAACATAACGTTGACGTCCCAAAAGGCCGAAAAACGCGACTGAGGTGGACGGGCGAGGCGAATACCCTTGAGAAGGCGACATAAAAAAGGATGTCTGCCTACGGGTGAACCTTCTAAACCGCCGTGCCCGGCTGAAATAGCCGAGCGGAAGAGATTGATCGTACGATACGCCTTGCCCGTTTCGAATAGGAACGTGAGGAACTCCAGGATCAGATGGAGAGGATCCATTGCCCGTTCCATGCACCAACCAGACCACGACTTCCATGCAGCACGCTAAGCTGATCGTGTACCCGGAGCCCAGGCGTTATCGAGGAGCAAGAGAGTTGTTTGTGGAACGTCTGGGAAAACCCAGTGTCCCCTGAAAGGAACCACGCTACCAGAGGCAATTGATGTTGCAACACCAGTTCGTGAGAGTTCCCATCCGGATCCAGAAGGAGGTCCTGGAAGTTCGGTATCAGTCGCGGGACGTCTATCGACAACTCCATCAGTCGAGGGAACCATGGTTGGGATCTCCACAGAGGGGTGAACAGTGCCAGACAACAATCGTGACGAACCAACTTCGAGATTGTGCGAGCAATCATGTTGAAAGGGGGAAAGGCATACAGGCGGGTCCGACCTCCAACTGTAGAACTCCGGTAATTGAGTGTTCAGGCGAGAGGCGAACAGGTCCATCTCGAATCGTCCCCATAAACTGGTCAGGCTTCGGAAGACCGAGACGTGCAAGTGCCAGTCTCCCAAGTCTCTTAAATGTCTGGAATTCCAATCCGCCCCCGAATTGTCCAGACCCGGAATGTGTTCCGCCGTCACCGAGACGTTGTTGCAAAGGCAGAACTGCCAAAAATCTTTTGCCAACAGTGCCAACATCCTGGATTTGGTTCCTCCCAGGTGATTTATGTAGCGGACCGCCGATACGTTGTCCAACTTGAGGAGAACGCAACAGTTCGTCCGCCCAGGGGTAAGGCTGCGAATCGCAAAAGCCCCCGCCAAAAGTTCTAGACAGTTGATGTGCAACGACTTCTCCGTGTCGGACCATCTGCCTCCTGTGGAAACGTCGCCACAACGTGCACCCCAGCCGTGCAAGCTGGCATCAGACTTTATGACCACGTCCTTCCGTTCCAGGCTTCCATGTGCGCCAGCCACCATACCAACTCGTCTCTGGATTCCTCGTCTAAACATATCCGTGATTCGTAGGAGTGACCCGAACGGAGGTGCGACCCCTTGAGCTGCTGGAGGGCCCGGTAATGTAATGGATGCAAAAGGGTAATAAGCGCTCTCTTCTCAAGGGTGAGCAGCAGTTCACCAACAAGGTGTTCCCTCTACCTTGTGATAAATGGACAGATAAAATAGAAAGGTGAACAGCGCTAGAGATCAGAAATTGTACATACGTTTAGTAGAAATACTGGCCAGCGGAGTAACTTAAAAAAAAAAGGAGAAACAAAGATACAAATAATGGTACAGTATGTATGAACGATATAATTCCACAAGAACAAATGGGTTATATTCACACTCACACTTTGAGGAGCTATATCAGCTCGGTGTTAAGAGCTTGGACGGAATAATCCCCGTCTATGGATTTCTTGAGGTTCCAGATCGTTGGTGAGTTTATAGGTGTAAGTATTCGTTATATGAAAAACAAGAGTAAAATACGCCACATGGTCTAGTACGTAAATATAAAATATTGTAGTAAGAGTAGATGATCCTACTTACATATACTAGAGCAACGACCTGCTCTAGTTTGGAGAATTTCAGGTGGAATAATCCCCACCTCGGGATATAGTGGACCCAGGTATAGCAGCAAAGCAGTATTAAATAGGAGGACAAAAAAAAAATGACTGGATAGTTTAAAAATTATATATACTTTAATACAATAAGTAAAAAGTGAATAATACACTATAAAACCAGTCCTGTATAAAAGTCCAAAATTCTTCCTCACTTGACGCGTTTCGCCGAAGCTTTCTCAAAAGTGAATGCTTGCTGCTTGGGGTCCTTGAGATTATATACCTTCTCTGATGATGAAAATCGATTCTGCTGTGCATATTTCCTCATTTCCTGTTTTCAGCAAGATAGCATAGACAGGAAGTTCTCCGGACGCCATCTTGGATGTGGGCAATTTGTGGGAAAGTTCAAAAATAGGAATCAAAGGTATACAATAACATAATAACATATTGGATCAGCTAGAAACTTGAATAATTACAGATATGGGCACACATAGGGTATATGATAGTGGAAATCGATTCTATTATGTGTATTTCCTCATTTCCGGTTTCCAGCAAGATAGCATAGACAGGAAGTTCTCCGGACGCCATCTTGGATGTGGGCAATTTGTGGGAAAATTCAAAAATAGAGATCAGAGGTATACCATAACATAATAACATATCGGATCGGCTAATAACTTAAACAATTACAGAAATGGATACACATAGAGCATATAGGTGATATAAAATATATAATAATAAATTACTTAATAGTGTCATAAACAAAACTATTCCGGCCGCCATTTAGGATGTGGGCTAATGACAGAAATTGAGCTCAAAGGATGCCATATCGGAAAAGGGCATACTTTAAATGGAAAGGGGACATGCATATACAGCTAGGGGTAATATAAATAGTATAAAAACACAGAAGTCTCTGCATGAAAAGGGTGTAAAGGAATTTATAAACACCCATTGAAAGTGGATTATAGAACATAAGTTATAAAAAATGGATTTTACAAAATGAGTTATAAAAAAAAAAAAAAAAAAAGGAGAGTTAGAAAAAATGAACCAAATCGAATTCTATATTAAGTCCATTTGGGTGGAGGGTGTCTAAACGATAGACCCACTCCATTTCTAACTTGCCTATGTTTCTGATGGTATCGCCCCCTCTCCAATGTGGTTTATATTTAGCAATACCCAAGAATTTTAACAGGCTGGGGTCCTTGTTGTGCTGTAAAAAGTGCGCAGATACAGAGTGATTTTTGTAGCCTTTTTCAATATTACGGCAGTGTTCACTAATTCTTACTTTCAATGGCCTTATTGTTCTGCCAACGTATTGTAGTCCACATGGACACTCTAACATGTAGATTACGTTATTACTATTGCATCTTAAAATTTCATTAATGTTAAAGAGCTTTTTGTTTCTGTTAGACTTAAACTCTGATGTGCATTTTTCCATTTTGTGTGCTTTTCTACATGATATGCACGTGTTACATCTAAAAAAACCTTTATTAATAGTTAAAAAATTGTTTTTTTGTATGTTTTGATTTCTAGTGAAATTATTTGTGAGTTGTAGTTTTAGATTAGGTGCACCTCTGTATATTATAGTGGGTTTATCTGGTAGGGCTTTACTTAGTATTGGATCCTCTTTAAGTAGATGCCAATTTTTGTTAATAATCTTTTTGATATGTTTGTTTTTGTTATTATAGTCGAATATCAGAGGAAGGGTGAATCTGTTGGTTTGAGGGTCCTTAGGTGGTTTTTGAAGCAATAGTGATTCCCTCTGTGTCTCATCTATTGATATTATAGTTTTGTCTATTGTTTTGGGGTTGTAGCCTTTTTGTATGAACTTTTGTTTCATGTTAGTTGCTTGAGTGTGGAATACTGATGCTTCTGAACAGTTTCTTTTCAGTCTAAGGAATTGGCTTTTGGGTATTCCATTAAGCCATATGGGGTTGTGGCAGCTGTCATAGCTGATAAAGGTGTTAGTATGTACTTCCTTAAAATGTGTTTTAGTGCAAAGTGTGTTCTCTTTAACATAAAGTTCTAAATCTAAAAAGGTTACTGTATGGTTACTAAAATTGGAAGTTAAAATTATACCTTCATTATTCTGGTTTAAGTAATTTATGAAGGATTCTGCTGAAGACATGGGTCCTTCCCATATAAAGAGGAGATCATCGATATAGCGATGATATGAGACCAGGTTTGCGCACCAGCCATGTCCCTCCCATATCCATCTATTTTCCCATTCCGTCATGAATAGGTTGGCATAGCTGGGCGCAAACCTGGTCCCCATGGCTGTCCCTGTTATCTGAAGGTAAAAAGCGTCTGCAAACCAGAAATAGTTGTGGTGTAAAATAAGATCAATTCCCTTTAAAATAAATTCGATTTGAGCAGAATCCATATCTTTATGTTTTTCTAAAATTGATTTAACCGCTGAGATCCCTTTTTCATGTGGGATGATTGTATATAGTGATTTTACATCGCTAGTAATGAGAATGTAATTTTCTTTCCAGGTAATATTATTTAGTGTGTTAAGGAGATCTATGGTGTCTTTTAAGTAGGATTTGCTTAATTTCACATATGGCTGGAGCATAATGTCAATATATTCTGAAAGATTTGCCAGAATTGAATCTATGCCGGAGACGATAGGCCTTCCGGGTGGGTTGATGGGGTCTTTGTGGATCTTAGGTAGAAAATATATTACAGGGATCTTAGGGTATAGTGTATTAATATAATCAAATTCTTTTGAGGTCAGAATCCCCTTCTCTTTACCCTCTCTTAGAAGATTTGTTAGTAAGATCTTAATATCACTTGTGGGATCTTTTTTTAATTTAGTGTACGTTTGTGGGTCATTGAGTTGTTTATAGGCTTCAGTCTCATACATCTCCTTTGATAGAATAACTAGTCCACCCCCCTTGTCAGCCGGTTTTATTACAATGGATTCATCTTCTTTTAAAAGTTTAATGGCTTCCCTTTCTTTTTTATTTAAATTGGATTTATCATATTTATGGTTAGTTTCTAGTTTACCAAGTTCTCTATTTACCTTCTTTTCAAAAATTTCTAATGCCCCAGATTTGTAATAGGATGGATAAAAAGTTGATCTTTTTTTTAAAAGACTATTTTTATAAATATTTGTATTTGAATCAATT
This sequence comes from Pelobates fuscus, assembly GCF_036172605.1. Taxonomy (NCBI): domain Eukaryota; kingdom Metazoa; phylum Chordata; class Amphibia; order Anura; family Pelobatidae; genus Pelobates; species Pelobates fuscus. Next base: position 131,688,566 of record NC_086325.1, read on the forward strand.
TCAGTTGTAATTTTATTTTCATCTGAGTTTTTAGATGCATAAAATCTTTTCAGAGTCGCATTTCTTATAAATTTATTTACATCAATAAAAGCCTGAAAGCTGTTAAAAGTTTTAGTTGGTGCGTATTTAAGTCCCTTTTTTAAAACATTTATTTGTATGCCGGTTAGTACTTTATTAGACAAGTTGAAGATGCCGTGATTGCTTGTTTTTTCATCTATATTTAAAATCGGTCTGCTCTGACTTTTTTTATTGCGGTCATGTTTTCTTCCTGCTCTTCTTCCTCTAGGGATCTTTTCTGGCCTATGATGGGAGTGAAGGGAAGATGGTTTGTACGTAATTCTTGGTTTATGGGGATCTCCCATTAAACTTTTAAAAGAAGATGAATCCATTGTAATAAAACCGGCTGACAAGGGGGGTGGACTAGTTATTCTATCAAAGGAGATGTATGAGACTGAAGCCTATAAACAACTCAATGACCCACAAACGTACACTAAATTAAAAAAAGATCCCACAAGTGATATTAAGATCTTACTAACAAATCTTCTAAGAGAGGGTAAAGAGAAGGGGATTCTGACCTCAAAAGAATTTGATTATATTAATACACTATACCCTAAGATCCCTGTAATATATTTTCTACCTAAGATCCACAAAGACCCCATCAACCCACCCGGAAGGCCTATCGTCTCCGGCATAGATTCAATTCTGGCAAATCTTTCAGAATATATTGACATTATGCTCCAGCCATATGTGAAATTAAGCAAATCCTACTTAAAAGACACCATAGATCTCCTTAACACACTAAATAATATTACCTGGAAAGAAAATTACATTCTCATTACTAGCGATGTAAAATCACTATATACAATCATCCCACATGAAAAAGGGATCTCAGCGGTTAAATCAATTTTAGAAAAACATAAAGATATGGATTCTGCTCAAATCGAATTTATTTTAAAGGGAATTGATCTTATTTTACACCACAACTATTTCTGGTTTGCAGACGCTTTTTACCTTCAGATAACAGGGACAGCCATGGGGACCAGGTTTGCGCCCAGCTATGCCAACCTATTCATGACGGAATGGGAAAATAGATGGATATGGGAGGGACATGGCTGGTGCGCAAACCTGGTCTCATATCATCGCTATATCGATGATCTCCTCTTTATATGGGAAGGACCCATGTCTTCAGCAGAATCCTTCATAAATTACTTAAACCAGAATAATGAAGGTATAATTTTAACTTCCAATTTTAGTAACCATACAGTAACCTTTTTAGATTTAGAACTTTATGTTAAAGAGAACACACTTTGCACTAAAACACATTTTAAGGAAGTACATACTAACACCTTTATCAGCTATGACAGCTGCCACAACCCCATATGGCTTAATGGAATACCCAAAAGCCAATTCCTTAGACTGAAAAGAAACTGTTCAGAAGCATCAGTATTCCACACTCAAGCAACTAACATGAAACAAAAGTTCATACAAAAAGGCTACAACCCCAAAACAATAGACAAAACTATAATATCAATAGATGAGACACAGAGGGAATCACTATTGCTTCAAAAACCACCTAAGGACCCTCAAACCAACAGATTCACCCTTCCTCTGATATTCGACTATAATAACAAAAACAAACATATCAAAAAGATTATTAACAAAAATTGGCATCTACTTAAAGAGGATCCAATACTAAGTAAAGCCCTACCAGATAAACCCACTATAATATACAGAGGTGCACCTAATCTAAAACTACAACTCACAAATAATTTCACTAGAAATCAAAACATACAAAAAAACAATTTTTTTACTATTAATAAAGGTTTTTTTAGATGTAACACGTGCATATCATGTAGAAAAGCACACAAAATGGAAAAATGCACATCAGAGTTTAAGTCTAACAGAAACAAAAAGCTCTTTAACATTAATGAAATTTTAAGATGCAATAGTAATAACGTAATCTACATGTTAGAGTGTCCATGTGGACTACAATACGTTGGCAGAACAATAAGGCCATTGAAAGTAAGAATTAGTGAACACTGCCGTAATATTGAAAAAGGCTACAAAAATCACTCTGTATCTGCGCACTTTTTACAGCACAACAAGGACCCCAGCCTGTTAAAATTCTTGGGTATTGCTAAATATAAACCACATTGGAGAGGGGGCGATACCATCAGAAACATAGGCAAGTTAGAAATGGAGTGGGTCTATCGTTTAGACACCCTCCACCCAAATGGACTTAATATAGAATTCGATTTGGTTCATTTTTTCTAACTCTCCTTTTTTTTTTTTTTTTTTTATAACTCATTTTGTAAAATCCATTTTTTATAACTTATGTTCTATAATCCACTTTCAATGGGTGTTTATAAATTCCTTTACACCCTTTTCATGCAGAGACTTCTGTGTTTTTATACTATTTATATTACCCCTAGCTGTATATGCATGTCCCCTTTCCATTTAAAGTATGCCCTTTTCCGATATGGCATCCTTTGAGCTCAATTTCTGTCATTAGCCCACATCCTAAATGGCGGCCGGAATAGTTTTGTTTATGACACTATTAAGTAATTTATTATTATATATTTTATATCACCTATATGCTCTATGTGTATCCATTTCTGTAATTGTTTAAGTTATTAGCCGATCCGATATGTTATTATGTTATGGTATACCTCTGATCTCTATTTTTGAATTTTCCCACAAATTGCCCACATCCAAGATGGCGTCCGGAGAACTTCCTGTCTATGCTATCTTGCTGGAAACCGGAAATGAGGAAATACACATAATAGAATCGATTTCCACTATCATATACCCTATGTGTGCCCATATCTGTAATTATTCAAGTTTCTAGCTGATCCAATATGTTATTATGTTATTGTATACCTTTGATTCCTATTTTTGAACTTTCCCACAAATTGCCCACATCCAAGATGGCGTCCGGATAACTTCCTGTCTATGCTATCTTGCTGAAAACAGGAAATGAGGAAATATGCACAGCAGAATCGATTTTCATCATCAGAGAAGGTATATAATCTCAAGGACCCCAAGCAGCAAGCATTCACTTTTGAGAAAGCTTCGGCGAAACGCGTCAAGTGAGGAAGAATTTTGGACTTTTATACAGGACTGGTTTTATAGTGTATTATTCACTTTTTACTTATTGTATTAAAGTATATATAATTTTTAAACTATCCAGTCATTTTTTTTTTTTTTGTCCTCCTTCCTATTTAATACTGCTTTGCTGCTATACCTGGGTCCACTATATCCCGAGGTGGGGATTATTCCACCTGAAATTCTCCAAACTAGAGCAGGTCGTTGCTCTAGTATATGTAAGTAGGATCATCTACTCTTACTACAATATTTTATATTTACGTACTAGACCATGTGGCGTATTTTACTCTTGTTTTTCATATAACGAATACTTACACCTATAAACTCACCAACGATCTGGAACCTCAAGAAATCCATAGACGGGGATTATTCCGTCCAAGCTCTTAACACCGAGCTGATATAGCTCCTCAAAGTGTGAGTGTGAATATAACCCATTTGTTCTTGTGGAATTATATCGTTCATACATACTGTACCATTATTTGTATCTTTGTTTCTCCTTTTTTTTTAAGTTACTCCGCTGGCCAGTATTTCTACTAAACGTATGTACAATTTCTGATCTCTAGCGCTGTTCACCTTTCTATTTTATCGGTAATGTAATGGGCCCGGGAATATCGCCTGAATGGAGGACGCAAGCAGTCCGATGATCCTTGCCAACTGCCGGATTGACAAGTCTGAAGCTCGAAGAGCTCGTCGAAGTTCCTTCTGGATGGCCTTCATCTTGGATTCCGGCAAGTATAGGAACTGCCGGACGGAATCCACCTGGAAGCCCAAAAACTCTATCGACTGGGCGGGGGTCAGGACCGACTTGTCCCAGTTGATCAGAAAACCCAAATTTTGCAAAAGGTTGATTGTTCAGTCCAAATGCAGTCGCAGGCATTCCATCGATTGGGACATGATCAAGATGTCGTCCAGGTAAATAATCAGGTGAACCCCCCGGGTACGGAGGTACGCCACCACTGGCTTCATTATCTTGGTGAAGCACCAAGGGGCCGAGGAGAGACCGAACGGCAGGCAAGTAAAATGCCAACACCGTCCGTGCCAGGTGAAGTGAAGGTAGTCTCTGAACTCCACCGCGATGGGAACCGTGAAGTACGCGTCCTTCAGATCTAACTTGGCCATCCAATCTGACTGTCGCAGAAGATCTCTGAGGCAATGAATGCCTTCCATCTGAAAATGCTGGTAGCGCAAGAATGCGTTGAGAGGATGGAGATTTATCACCGGAGGGACCCCGCCCCCTTTCTTGGGCACCAGGAAGAGATTGCTCGTAAAGCTTGGGGCGGCGAACGGCAATTCTTCGATGGCGCCCTTGGAGAACATCTCCTCGACTTCCGTAGAGATCATCGCGTCCTGCTCCGGTGGGGGAGATAATTCCCTGGGGGTAGAAAACTGGACAGGCAGGGAAACAAACTCTAGTTGATAACCCTTTACGCATTGCAGAACCCAAGCATCGGAGGTTATATCTGCCCACCTTAGGTAGAATAAAGCTAGCCTCCCCGCTACCCGAACCTGAGCGAGAGGGGAAGAAAGGGTACTCACTGTAAGGACGTCTGCCCGAAGCACCCCCACGGGGGTATCTGGAGCCCCATGATCTCCCTCTTGCCGGAAAGAAGGGAGGTGTTCTCGGATCCTGGAATCCTCGGGAGGGAAAGAAGGAACCCCTGGTGGCACGGCACGAGCCTCGGAAACCACGGCCGGGTGGACGGTTCCTGGTACGCCCGGCCCCTCCGAAAACTTTGGGCGCGAACACGCGCTTCATGTTCGCCTGCGCCTTGTCAATTGCCGTAAAGGTCTTGACATAAGATCCCATGTCCTTCACGAAGGAGGTGCCGAACAACATCCCCTCATCAGCTGGATCAGGCTCCGCCACGGTCATAGCAGCCAATTTAGGGTCTATCTTTAGGAGAATCGCTTTACGTCTCTCGGAAGACATAGCCGTATTAGCGTTCCCTATAAGGCAGATAGCCCGCTGGACCCATCCAATAGCCACATTGACATCTAAAACAGAGTCCCCAGTCCTAGCGGCGTCAAGAAGCTCGTACAGCTTCGACAGGGAGCCCAGGGTATCCAGGATCTCAGGGAGTGATCAAGACCCTTCTTAGGTTTCCAGTCCGACTTATTCAGGAATTGGGCAATCTGGGGATCAATGTCCGGGGTCTTACATGCAGCGCCAGGGAGGGAAGGCCTTGGGCACTCGGCGCGTAACTTATTGCGGTCCTCTTTGGAAAGAGGTGTGCGTATACGTTTGGCCACATATTGGGCGATATGGTCCGGAGGGACCCATTCAGCAGGCCGCGGGTGACGGAGGTCGTCCGGGTCGAACAGGGGGCTACCCTGTGGGTCAAAAAGCGCCTTACTATCCCCAGTGGGGCCTAGCACCTTCCCTCGGGGGTTGGTGGAGGACCCAGAAGGGGTGACACCCGTAGGGGGTAGATCCTCGCCTGACTCACCCTCAACAAAGGAGTCGTACTCCATAATATCGGAATCATCTTCCACATTCCGGTCGGTATCCGACCCATTATCCAGGGCTCTAGCCTGTTTCCATAATCTAGCCTTTTTAGCCCGGCCAGGGGCTCTTGTGCGCGTGGGAGGCGCGCTATCTGCGACCGCCAGAGGCGTGTCAGTCATGGCAGGTAAAACCTGCATCGAGGAGTGGGAGCCGATATGTCTAGACTTCGCCTTCCCCTTACGGGCACCCGGCACAGTCTGGGCAGGAGAAGGGGACCCCACACCCAGGGGGGCAGGGGTAGCCATGGAAGGCAAAATCATAGAGTGAAGTGACTGGGAAAAGGAAGATGAAACAGCCCCCATTGCTGAGGCAATAGCCTTTTGTAGGGAGGAAGCCATAGTGGCCTCTATTAAGGCTTGGAATTCCTGAGAGGCCAAGCACTCTCAGGGTTATCAGCTTGAAAATCCCCAGAGGGATCAGTAGGCCCATCCTCCCTATCCTGCATAATGGCAGCAGTCACTAGAGAAAAAAGGGGCACTAAGTGAAACTATAAAAAGGAGCACTAAATAAAAGGGTTGAGTAACGCACAGCAAAGAAAAGCAACAAAAATCTGATCGTTGGTGTAGCAGGGGGACCCAGAGGAAACAGTGATCGACTGCACGGCAGAATATTGAGCAATGCGAGGGACCGCCCAAAATGGCCGCCGCACGTGGCAGAGTGCGCTCGCGGACAGGCTCCCGGTGGGGGAAGGGCAGCCCGCGAGAGGGAAACAAGCACACCCAAGCGCGGTCGCGAGGAGAAAGGACCACCGCGGCAGAGGGTAGCGCTAGGAAGCGCGCGGCACAAACAGGGTCGGTCGGGAGGGGAAAAGAGCCCGCAGTCGCGGGCAAAGCCGCAGGGAAACACCGAAGCACACCAACGACGTAGGGTACAAAGTAAAGTACCAAGTAAAATAATAAGTACAACAAGAACAGTAATAATTAAAATAAGCAAAATAACAATAACTACAATAAAATATCACAATTAAATTGCAATGATTAGGAGAGCTCAAACAAGATACTTAGCTGTCTGAGGAAGCAGCAAAGAAAGAGGGGGATTGTGGGAGACACAGGCCTTATATAGTCACTTCCTCTGTTATGTTATTGGTTACCTGTGTACCTATACAGCTTTTTCTTTCAGTTTGATAATATTTATATTCCTCTATCTTTGCTGCTGAGGAAATAAAGAAAGAGTTATGCATAATATGAGCCTCCATGTCTTTAATAAAATAATAATATACATTTGTGAGTGTGCCGGTTTATAGTGGATACAACAATTTACAATGAATAAGACTATGACTGTGACTACTTACAGTGGATCAATCTATGAGTGTAACTCAGGGATGTATTTACCACAAGGCAAACAAGGCATTTGCCTAGGGCGGCACTTTCAAGGGGGGTGCCAAAAAATTCCACCAAGCTCCCAGACAAATGCCTTGCTTGCCTTGTGTTCTTGGGCTGTCCACCTTACTGTGAGTGAGTGAAAGTGTGTGTGTCTTTCAGTGAGAATGGGTGTGCCTGTGAGTGTGTGTCAGTGTGTGTATGTCATTTTATGTGTATGTGAGAGTGTGTGCCTGTCAGTGAGTGGGTGTGTCAGTGTGTGTCTGTGAGTGAAAATGTGTGTTGGTTAAACATGACTGTATGTATGTGCCAAAGACTGTGTATCTGTCAGTGAGTGTATATCAGTGCATGTATCAATGAGGGCATGTGTCTGTCAGTCAAAAAAATGGTCTTGACACGAATTGGGGGGGCAAATTTAGATTTTGGGGGTACCCGAATTTAGTCGTGCCTAGGACAGCACAAAGCCAAAATACACCACTGGTGTAACTGCTTATAGTGAGTATGTTGTTGTTTTTTGTTTCTTTATAGTGGATAGGTCTGGAAGGTGCGACTGTTTACACTATATAAGTCTTTAAGTGTGACTGTTTTAGTGGTTAAGTCTTTAAGTAGGACTGTTTATAGAAAATATCAGTGTTGTGATTGGAACTAAAAACGCTAAAGCTTACCCGGATATCATTTATGTTAGTGACATTTTAGTATCCTTCATAGAAAATGCTCTGGTATAATGTCATGTATCATGATGTTAACAGTAGCTTAACATTCCAAACGCTGGCTATTAACTAAACAATCATGGCTACCCTATTAAACACCAATTTCCTTTTAATGGTAGACTTCGATACAATTTGTATTTTTCTGTTTTGAGTAATAACTACGTTGGTATGGTTTTGTAGACTTTATGTTTCCTTTCCTGTACATTATGGCGTTTCTAGAAACCCAAATTAAAATATCTGTGTAACGAGAAATACCAGCCTGGTTAAATTTTTTGAGTAAGATAAATGTAAATCCCTTTTCACATACAGTTTATAATTAAAACATTTTTATTTTTTTCATGAGTTTATTTTGTGTTGTATGCAAGTTCAGTGAATTTGGCAGGCTTGTGTGCAGAGTCAGGCCCATTTTAAAGTCAGAGTAAATTCGTGGTAAGGGGCACACAAATCAACATTACCACAACATATCTGTGTAGTGGTTGTGCTGCCAGTAATCTCTGGATGCAGTCCCCGTTTCTTTGTCAAACCATTTGGTAGAAGATTGACAAAAAATGGGAGTCTATAGGGCACCCCAGGGTCCACCCCTCCTCCGCCACATTTTTGATGGATAAATTGAGAGTGTAGACCTAACCCCCCTCAGCACTTTCAGTCATCCGATCTGTCCTGGTTGCACATAACGATGTGGCTGAGGGGGAGGCAGTCTCCGGTTGCTGGGCACAACCACTATTTTTCTCAAACAGCTCCTAAAATCCAAAAGCTTCAAGCAAAATAACCAGTTCACTAAGTTCATAATTATTAATAATCATGTTGTTTAGGGTGTCCCTGTCAGTCAAGTCAGCAGAGCTGTGAGCAAAAAGCGGAACACTAAAATGTAAATCCACCAAGAACGCACTTCTGAGTTCAAAACAAATGCGCACCGCTTGCATTCCCATCTTCCTGATTGTTAGTATAAACTATCAGGGATAGGCAACCTTCAGTTGTGGACTACATCCTCCATAATGCTCTTACAACCATAATGCTGGCAAAGCATCATGGGAGGTGTAGTCCAAAACATCTGGAGTGTTGAAGGTTGCCTATGCCTGACTAGATAATGTGTAAACTGAAACTCAGGAAAAGATGATGACTCCTTTACCAAGCAGGCCACTTCCATAGTTTGTCTATTTTACTACTCATTAGTTTCAATAGGCTCTTTTTTAAAGTGTAGGCGGGGATATAAAAAATAAACTAATTCACTTATTTACTAAAGTAAGAATTCCAAGTAAATGCAAAAGGAATTAAAATTAAGGCCAAACTAGACAAATTGGAAATAGTCAGTTATGCTTTCCATGTGGCTTTTTTGACCTAAAATTTGAAATTGGCCATTTATCGCTTGGAATTCTCAAAATTGATCAACTTGAATATTTACAGACAAAACAGAAGAATTGGAAAACTCCCGTTCCTTGGCATACATTTCTTTTCATGTTTGATGGAAGCTAAATATGACCTTCCTGGCTAGATACTTGTTTATTATTAGTGTATAGTGAATAATCCCCTCCATGAATTTCAAGTTGTTATAAAGAGGAAGATGCTAAATTTTCTACGGAGGAGCCTTGCTATTCGCAGCTTAAAGTATAAGGAAGTTGGTTGAATTGCCAGAATTAATCCAGACGCTGTAGAGCGAGTTTAGAACACTGAGAGTGGGTTAAGTTTCTTTCTCTGTTGCTGCGTGGGTGGAACTGAGCTCAGAAAGCCCTCTGCCTAGCATGAGATCCCCTGTCTCCGACCCTGACAGGCAGCTCATGAAGATTTCAAAGGGTTTCCTGGGATTATACCACTGTGCCCTCAAGATAGAAACCAACATCTACTGGAATTCTTCTCGTTAAACTCAGACATCTCATGAAGGCAAGGCATGTTTCTTTATTTCCCTCCTCCATTCCCTTCTAAAGCACCCATAGCATCAGGGCTGTTTTTTCCAAGAATTATAAAGGGGAGAGGCATTAAAGGGACACTGTTATCACCATTATGTGTTTTTTCTAAGTGAAGCTATAGATGCAGACATGACACCAGACCCTTTAACCTCCCAGGGAAGGTAAAGTCTTTTTATGGAGGGTACACTCCTTACAAGTATATGTAGGGGTAGAAAGTAAATTACCTTTGGCTAATGTCATCTGTTGCTGAGAAGGTGGGCACATAACTGTAGCAAGTTTTGCAAAGCAATGTAGTTAAAGCAGGTTGTATAGCGAGAGAGGGATAAAGACATCATTGATCCATAATCCATACAAGGGCCACGGATTTTATGGTGCTTGTACTGTCTCTCAGAGTGTCACTATGAACCCACTTAGTTTTGTGAAGAGTGGAGCCACAAACTCAGAAAACTTCATAGAAGACGGCTTGAATAGATTTACAAATACAAGTAGAATTTCTGACCTATAATCCTGCTTAAAATTGTAAGAAAATCTAACGTTGCTTAACAATATGGGGTTCATTCAGTAAGCCAGGAATGTGGTGAAATGACAAGTGAATTGCATATTTAGGTCAAAATAGCCAAGCTCTAAATACAGCTTAGTTTTTGAAATGTCCCAGTTTGTCAACTCTTAAGGTACTCTCCAAGAACCATAACCCCTGCAGCACGCTGTAGAAGATATGATGCCAGATCTGCCCTGATGCTCCCCATTGGATGAGCGAGATTATCAGCCAATGAGACAGCCATGCACTGCAGGGCTTAGTTCAGGAGAGCTAAAGGAAATTCCTAAGCAGCTCCAGCTCTCTGACTGATGTTGTGGAGGAGGGGAGCAGTGTCTGGTGGACCCCGGGTAAGAACTGAAACTGTTGTAAAACTGTTTGGTTACTTACATTTGGAAACAGCTTGGCTACTTACGATGGAGGTGCTAAACAAACCCGTTTTCCTGACACTATGTCATCCTTGGGGGACCCTCACCATCAGGGTCCCCCTCCCGTGACGCTGAAGGGGTTAAAACCCCTTCAGCAGCTTAACTTAATCCAGCGCCGGGCTTCCTCAGTGCTGGTGACCTCTCCTCCCCCGCCGACATCAGCTCTCGAGTGGAGAGGAGCGCGGCAATAGCATTTAAACAGTCCATAGGCAAGCATTTCTCAATGTTTTCCTATTGACGTTCTGCCAGTGGCGGATCCAGAGCCTGATCTCGGGAGGGGCACTTGTAGATTATTTAAATAAATAATCCTGGCACAATAACCACTACAGCTCAGTGTAGTAGTTATGGTGCCAGTAGTGCAGGGGTCCCACCCAGAGTAAGTAGTCATACCGTTTAAGAACAGTTTGACAACTTACCTGGGGTCTGCTGGGATATAGGGCATAGGAGAAGTGGTGTGTGTGTGAGCAGTGAAGTGTGTGTGTGAGTGCGTAAGGGCGGCAGTGTATGTCAGGGTTGCAGTGTGTGTGTTAGGGGGCAGTGTATGTGTGGGGCAGTGTGTATGTGTGGGGCACTGTGTGTATGGGGGGTCGTGTGTGTGTGTGGGGCAATGTGTGGATGGGGGGGCAGCAGTGTGTGTAGGGCACTGTATGTGTGTGTATGGGTGTGCAGTATATGTATGGGGGCAGTGTGTGTATGGGTGTGCAGTGTGTGTATGGGGGCAGTGTTTGTATGGGTGTGCAGTGTGTGTATGGGGGGCAGTGTGATCTCCCTCCCCGGTCCGCAGACACATTGCAGGGCTAGCGCTTGGACTTTGCCAGCCCTGCATTAGCCGGCAGGGGGGAATCACGGGGGGGGGGGGGCAATTGCCCCGTTGCCCCCCCCCTGGATCCGCCAATGCGTTCTGCACACTGGATGCGAATTTCGTAGTGCGAAATGCGAAGTGGTCTGGATGACTATATTGTCCCTTTAAAGCGGCACTGTCATGCCGAACTTACCTTTCTCGAATTGCTTCCTCTTCTCTCCCTCTGCCAGGATCTGTTCTTCTTTTCTTCCAGTCTGTTTTAGTTTTCTTTAAAACATAAGACAAAGTAGGGACAATTTTGCCTTATGTATATTTCCTACGCATCACCAACTATGACCAGCGGAGCAATTTCCCACAATTCTCACCCTTCCTACGTGATCTTGTGATGCCTCCTTCCAGTATTCCTGAACATCCTGTAATTTAGCCAGTGGGGGATATTCAACTAAATGGGGGACATATTGTCCTCCCCCCTGCCCCACCCATGAACGGCGGGTGGGGGCCCTAAAGGAAAAAGAAATCCAAAGAACTTTCCCACGCTGTAATAAATTACTCAGAGCACTCTGATTGGTTGGATTCCAAGCCAACCAGTAAGAGTGCTCTGATAGGTCAATGTTGAGCCTTGCCTGATTGGTAACTTGCAATGATCAAATTTACCTATGGGTGAGGGCCAGGGGGCAGGACAATAGGTCACCCCCCATTTTCTTTTAGGGCCCCCACCCGCCGATCATGGGTGGGGGCTGGAATGGAGGATAGTGATCCCCCTCCTATTGTCTTTTATGGCCACCACCCGCTGCTCATGGGTGGGGGTCCGGGGGGAACAATAGGTCCCCCCGTTGTCCTTTAGGGCCCCCACCCGCCGCTCATGGATGGGAGCCGGGGGAGGGACAATAGGCCACCCCCCATTTTCTTTTAAAGACCCCACCCGCCGCTCATGGGTGGGGTCAGAGGGGAGGACAATAGGTCTCCCCCCATTTTCATTTAGGGCCCCCACCCTTCGCTCATGGGTGAGGGCTGGGGGGACCCTGCGTCCCCCGTTTAGTTACATAGCCCCCACTCGCTGGACACGGGTGAGAGCTAGGGGTAGACACCCTGAAAGGCTGCTCACTGTTCGTAGACATGCCCCTACTTGCGGCATAGCGAGTAGGGGCATTTGGGAGATTTCAGTTTCCCTTATGCTAATATGGGGGTCATACTTTGTTTGTTTGAAAAAAAGAGATGGGATGGTTAAAGGGACACTATAGGCATCAAAACAACTTTAGCATTATGAAGCAATTTTGTTATATAGACGATTCCCCTGCAGTCTCAATGCTAAATTCTCTGCCGTTTAGGAGTTAGATCACGTTTGCTTCTGTTTATGCAGCCTAAACTACACTTCCCCTGGCTGGGACTCATACAGCCTGCATGAAAACAAAATGATTTAATTTTCAATCAGACATTAACTTGCTTTAAAAGTTTGTATCTCCTGCTCTGTAAATTAAACTTTAGTCACACACAGGAAGCTCCTGCAATGTCTAGGAGGCATTTAACAGAGCAGGAGTTAAAAAAAAATTCTAGATTAAACAGACTGTGCATATTCAGCAAGTGTTTACTAAGGCTGTGCAAGTCACATGCAGGGAGATGTGACTAGGGCCGTATAAACAAAGTGATTTAACTCTTAAATGGCAGAAAATTGAGCAGTGAAACTGCAGGGACATGGTCTATACACCAAACCTGCATCATTAAGCTAGATTTTGTTGGTCTCTAGTGTCCCTTTAAAGAATCACTTAAGGCACCCAAACCACTTCATCTCAACAAAGTGGTCTTGAAGCAGTGGTCTTTTACGTTTACCTCTGCAAAATTGCCACTTATAAGATATAGCAATGACTACAGGGTTAAATAAACCTCTAGTGGCTGTCTACCTGAAAGACACTAGAGGCACTGGCCACTTAAGACTATGTTATATATAAAGGTTTCCTACAGGTTATTTTCTGTGTAAGGGTTGTCTCCAAGCGATATGTGTGTAACCGTATGCTATATCCTGGTTTGTATGTACTAGATAGCATTCGTATGCTGGCGGCACAAAAATCGCAGTTTCACGAACAGTGTATTTCAACACTGTTCGTGAAACGAACAAAGTACCGAATGGGAGACCACACAAATAGGGGTTGTGTGTCTCCCATTAATTCTGGCAACAATGTATCCACCACTTGTTAATAGGTTTCCAGGTGGTCGCCGTTCGTGTACAGAACACGTGGCGGCGGCCATCTTTGATCACTCCAGCCCAGCAGTGTTTGGTCGTCGAGTCCCTGGAACTAAAATCGGCCACTCGACGGCACGAACACCACTGGACTTCCATACCGTTCGGGACAATAATTATTTCGGTATTTTCATATAACCAGTCCATTTGTGCATTTCCATGTGTGTTCATATTAAACTGTATTTCATATGGCGTTTGGTTAATTGTGCAGGGATCTGAGCGGTATTTCACCAGATGGTGCGCTCAGATCCCAGCTATGTAAAAAGGTGTCTTTCATTTAAATCTAATGAATGGTGTGGAAGTTGTGTATTTTTCTGTAAAAAAAATCATATTCTGCTGTACAGAGAGATAATTCAATAAACAGTGCATTCTGGGGTGATTATCTCTCTAGTACAGCAGTGCATGATGGGAAATGAGCCTGTAAGCTAAGTCCCCCAAGTAGTCCACTACTGGACAACCCCTGCAAGGGCACTTTGAATACCCCTTGCATAGGGAACCGCATAAATACTGTAACCTGTGAATAAAAGCTCAGTTGACTCCCAGACTATGTGTCATCTAGTTCTTGGGTGAATGGGATTATTATCACGCTACCTGGATTTCTGTATGCTGTACCTGTCTACCAGTGGAGATATCATGGATTATACTGCCTCTCCGCTACACACTTCCACTGTGAAAACCGAGTGTGAATCGATCTCGGTTCTTACAGTTAACGTCCAGTAAGAGTGCGGTTTTAGTCTCTATTTCTCCTTTATGAGTTCCCCTAACGTTTCCACGTATCTGACTTCATCAAGTCCGCATTTGTGTCTTTAGGGTCATAGAGAATCATTGAGGAACTGTGTGGCGCAAATGCGACCATCAGAGGAGGGAATAAGTGTTGGCTGGCAAGATGGTCTAGAAGAGGGAGGGGGTGGACAGCAGTGCACAATAATATTGAATAATGAAAGGGTTTTTCACAGATTATATTTGGTAGGGATGTGGGAAGGGAACTTTAACTGAGGCAAATAGAAGGGCTGTGTGCAGGCAAGCTGTGCTCACACAGTCCTATAAGCTTATACTTTCAGAAGGTGATTACATTTGTAAGGCATGCTGATGATGATTTGAAAAAAAGTGCAGATCACTCGGTGTAGGTAGTTTACAGGGCCGTACTGCGAAATAAAATCGGCACAGGCGTTTTCTAATCAGAGAGGCCCAGTGGTAGGTGGTGATGCCAGAGAAGGGGCATGTTGTGTCATCATTTATGACAAGCACGTCTTCCCAAAGTGAGCATGTTAGCACAATGCTCTTCCAGGGCAGTCCGTGCGCAGAGCTCTTACATGGGAAAAGGGCCCTGTGTTATGTGCAATGCTGTCTTTGCGTTTGACTTGCCTCTGGTATCTCCATAAGTGGGATATCAGAGGACAAAAGGGCAAGGATAAAGAATATTGTGCAGGCGTTTGGTGGCTGCTTGTGGTATTGCTTGTATGTAGAGTGAGCAGCTTGCGGTGTGGTGTTTTGTGTGAATAGGTTGGTTTTAGTTGTGTTGTGTTTGTGTTTGTGGTGTGTGGCTAGGAGCTATAGTGTGCATGTGTTGGACCTCTTTCCTAACTTATCATGCTTATCGGGGCTGTGATTACCACAAAGCAAGACCAGAGACGATCCTGCATGTGATCTCCTCCTGTCAGTCCTCGGCCCATGGCCATCACTGCACACCAGGCATTTGCCCAGTTTGCACGATGACCAGTCCGGGCCTAGTAGCGTACTATCAATCTATAGTGCCATACATACAGATTACTTGCTCCATGGCCACTTCTAAAAGCTGGTGGTTAGAGTAACTGTTTACCAACTGAATGTTCTACATAACTCTCACCATAGAATGGTAAATATTGGGGTTTATTTGCTAATTATGGTGAAATGAAAATTGAATTGCAAAAATAGCCTAGGTTTAAAAACAAATGAAGTAGAGAATGTTTCTCATGTAGCTATTATGGTATACATTTGCAGTTTGGTTTCCAGTACGCCACAATTCACAGTTTAGTGAATAAACTCCAATTGGTTCATATTTTATTATAGACATCAACATGACAATGATATAGATAGCAACGGAACAATTATTCGGTACACTGTTATAGATAGCAACATAATTATTCCATACACTGTTAAATTTTAGTTGTCTGTTTCCGCTATTTATAGATTCAGACCTTGTGCCTCCAGTTTCAGAAATGTATCAGTTTCACATTGAGACATTTACTAGAAATTACCCTTTTCAAAAATAGATTGCATAACAATGCTGCTGAACATGTTTATATTTTGCTCTTAAAGGGACAATAGCACAGTTTATGCTTTAAATAAGACATGGATATTTCTCAGAACAGTACAAATGTAAAGACATGCACATCGTAACACAACATTGGATTATATTTTATTAATTCACGGATCCAATACAGAATTTGGTCTCCAGCCTCCTTAAAGCAAAACTGGCACTCTTAGTGTTTCCTATGTTTTTTAAAGATACCTTTCCCCTCCCCCGCCAAAGTGAAGAAGTGGAAGGTGGAAATACTTACCTTAACGTTTTGCTTTTCCGCACTATTTTTTTTTTTTTGTTGGACAGATCTTTAGCTATTGATGATTTTGTCAGCCAGGAGTCATATCACTATTTGTACTTGTGCATGTTTAAGAGCATAAATGAGAGGGAGGGAGGGGGGGGGGGCAGGGGGTATGTGAGATTTTGATGATCGTGGGACTTTCTGTAAAATTATGTTTTTCATGAGCAAAGAAATGCTACAGGCCAGTTCGTATTGGCCATCATGTTTGAATATTCTGCCCACTGACACATTTTCCCATAAGCTGCCATAAATCGTTTTACTCGTAAGTTCCTTAACCCCTTAAGGACCAAACTTCTGGAATAAAAGGGAATCATGACATGTCACACATGTCATGTGTCCTTAAGGGGTTAAAAAGGTCATAAAACTACACGGTGAAGTACATTCCAGTTAATCTTCATAATGGGATACAATGCCTATAAAATGACTTCCTGGAGCAAACATAGACCTGTGTTCCATTAATGCAACACCAAAGCATGAATGAAGCAGTTTGGTTGTATATATATAGTAATGTGCATCGTGAACAATTCTCCAGAGTGTTTAGTGTACTTGCTGGCATAAAAATGGAGATTGCAGTTGGAGCTAGACTCCATAGTTATAAGAGAACTGATGGTCTGCACCACCATAATTCCCCTTTCCCTCTGTGGTGGCATCCTGGACATCTGTTTTCCAGTATGTTTAGTGTATTTATTGGAGTAATGGTTTGGAGGGGTGAAGTTGCAGCTGGATCTCCAAAGTACTAAGAGAACTGGGAACGTTGCACCCCCGGAATCCAAACAGCCCTGGGAGATCTGATCTCCCAAGGATTCATCTTTAACTTTTGTGGCCTAACACGGAACTGGGACAGATTTGCTGAGGCTGGTGAACTGTTCTTTAGCATGTTTTCTGTATTTACAGGGGTATTAATAGAATTTTGCATGGGGTAATAGAAGCATTTTGGAGAGGGTATTGAAAGCTTTTTCCTCCTTGTGGTTTGTTGTGGTTTGGCAGCGATTTGGGAATGGGGGGGATGGGGGGGGGGGGAGGGGGGGGGGGCGTATCAGTGTGTGTATTGAATGCAATTTTCTACATGTTCCCCTGTTGTTTTTTACTTCCTCCAGTTCTTAATAGAATTAGTAGGCAAGCTGTGGAAATAATATAATTTTAGCAAATATTGCAAGAGCATTTTCAAAGAGTTTACTATTTTTAGAAAAACCACAAAGTGTTTTATAGTTAAAATGACAAAACTGCCTCAGATAACCTTGGTATTTCAAGCAACAATAACCACAACGTTTTTAAATAGCATTTGTGTGAAAAAATAACACATTAATACTATATGATACAATATAATATAATTATTATTTATATTATTATAGATACTGTGTATAATTAATAGATCGTAACATTTCTGTTAGGAATCCTCTAGTCAACTAACATGTATTTAGAACTTGTTCTAAATTTTGAAGATGTGACCATATACTTCTATGTACCCTTGGAATTGTGGTTGACAAAAATTTGTCTTTTTTATGCCAATGAAACCACAGCGCTGTCTAATAAATGGCCAATGGTGCTATCGTTTCTATAGTATTTTATGGATTAATTACAGGGTTATTTACTAAATTGGGAATTCATGGTGAATTCATGTAAACAGGCTGTTGATCGAAGGAGAAATATGATTACTCTTATGGAGTCAAGAAGGAACTGATTCCCTTTTTGTGCAATAATTGTAAATGGCTACAAGTGTTTTGAGTAGTTTTTTTTGCCTTTTTTGGATCAACAGAATACAAGAATTGGTTTCAATGTTGAACTTGATAGACTTTTTTTTCAACCTAAACTACCCAGTAACTATGCAACTATGTAATTCTCAAAGTGAATCTCAAATTCCAAAAATTCTAAAAGCCAGAGTAGCCTTTCTTTTGTGTATAACCCTGTTAATATCATAATATATATATATATATATATATATATATATATATTTGTGTTCGGGAACAATAAGCCAAGTTATGTTAGTGTAGCGGTACTTACCTTGTCCGGGGGCCGGCCGAGGTCCTCAGTTCCCGCCATGCGCGGCTCACTCGGGGCTCGTATGACGGCGGGCACTGAACGCAGGATGCGGTCACGTGTCCCGCCTAGCTCCAAGAGCGCGCCGCGTGTCTTGGGCACACTCTTAAAGGGGAAGTGGGAGCCGAAAACTAAAACGGTCTCCCATTGGCCCCTGTCATCCCACATTCCCCACACACTCACATTTTGGGGGCGTGGATATGACAGGGGCCAATCAAATTAAATGTTAGGGTATTTATACTTACCTCTCCCTTAACTCCCTGCCCTATCGTGGTTTCTGTTTCAGTTCCCTTTAGCGCTTGTTGTGTACTGTTGTGATTTTTCGTACTTGACCTTGGCTTTGTATCTGACTCCGTTTATCTCTTTATCCCTGTTTTGTCCTGTTTGCCGGCTTACTGATTACTGTGTACCAGACCGTGGCTAGTTCTTGTTTTCGCTGTCTCTTTGTACCCTTGACCTCGGATCGTTCCTGACTCTGTATTTCTCTCCTCTACGTCGAGTCCGGCCATTCTAAGGTCCGGTAAGACGTATCTCTGCTCTATATTGTCAATTGTTTGACTAAATCTTGCGAGTTGGGGTAAACTACCGTGACAGTTAGTGGTGCACAAATCGATTGTGGTGTGCAAAAATCAACATTTGTTAAATGTCTTGTTAAAGGGAGTGGTGGGTGGGTTAAACCAGACAATCTCAGCCCAGAGGAAGGGGCATCCTGTGTACTTATAGGCCGGAATATCCCCTCCCACAACTACAAGCTCAGCCTTTCCATATATATAAATGTCATTGGAGAAAAATCACAAAATAAACATTAATTCACAATATGATATACTAAAGGAACACTACAGGGTCAGCAACACAAATTTGTATTCCTTTCCCTATAGTGTTAAAACAACCATCTAGCCACACCTGCCCCTCCCCCTTGCCTCCCTAAATATAATAAAATCTTACTTGTATTCAAGTCTGCAGCTACTGCCTCTGCCCCAGATCTGCCTGCATGCCTGACATCATCAGAAGTGATTATGTGAGCCAATCACAATGCTTTCCCATAGGATTGGCTGAGACTGTCAAGGAGGCAGATCAGGGGCAGAGCCAACACCGACTTCTTGTATATATATATATATATATATATATATATATATATATATATATATATATTGATTACTTGTAATCGCCTTTTTATAGGCTGTGTCTCTTTACTTGTAACCACCTCTTCGTAGCCTTGGGTCTTATTAATCCAGATAGAACCGACCTCTTGTGTATACATACATACATACATACATACATACATACATACATACAATAAACATAAATATACATTTGAATTTAGAGGTCTTATTCAGAAAGAATACCTTGTGAACCTCATTTATTTTATATGGGTTCTTTTAAAAGAATTAGAACTTCTTAGAACCAACACGATTTGTATCCAGTGGTTTAACACCCTATCAGAATATTTTACTTTTAAAGGTTAAGGTTTAAAGTTATCACATTTTCTTTATATCTATTCTATCTGATGTTCACTGGTCACTAGTTTGTGATCTCTATTATATTGTACAGTACAACCTCCTATTTTCTGTCAACCTTTTTCAAGCAATTTCATTGGCTTTCCCTGTACCTAAAGCCCAAAACCAAAACCCTCATCTTCCTCTCAGATTAATGAGGAAGTTTCACCCGTCGTCAGTCCAAATCAATCCAGTCTTGGATAAGCAATAATAGGCTGCAAGCACAGTGCTAATCCTCCCACAAGCACTCTTACTATAAAATTTTAGGCCAAAGTAGTCGAACTTGAAAAATACCTGACTTGGAGAATTTCTCCAATTCAGCTACTTTAGCCTTTAATTTGAAATGTGTGTGGTGTTTATCTCTTTATCTGTTTATCTGGTTTTAAGGGCTCTTGTATTCCCCTTCCATTTCACCTTTCCCTTCTCAGTTCTGAATGTTGGTATTTTTCAGATTTTTTTCATCCTTTACATTTGTTATTCATGGTTATAACATTATGTCTAGAAGGTTTATTGTCATTACACACCTTTCTTTTCCTTACCATTATTTTCTATTAAATCAAATCATTCTTTTTTTATTTTTTTTAATTGTAACTCATCTAAAAAAGCTAGTAAAAATGTACCTTTATAAAAAAAAAAATTGTCTGACTCTATAAATCCATTTTTTATAGCATGTCTCTTATAAGATTTTTTTTGTACTGTGGGTCACATTTTTTTAATTCCTTTAAAGTTTGGAGAAATATATGCAAATATTTTTAAAGGTTAGCACTTCAAATGAAGTGTATCTTACAGGTACTCTGAGTGTTTCTTTTTATACTTTTTTTTTTATTACGAAATACATTTTCACTGTACAAATAATGTTACAAAAGTACATTTCCTACTCGTTTTTGGAAATTCCTCCCACACTTCTCCAGAATTATGTAATTAAGAGAAAGTCCCCACCAGATCTTTCTAGTGTGAACTGTCCAGTTTCTGGTTTTGGTCTAAAAGGTCTGTTTTCTTACCTAAACAATGACTGCTCTGCGTGAGACTCCCTGTTCCTTTTGCATGGCACAATGGATGTTCCATGGAGTCCGTAAACTCTATTATATTAAATCCCATATCTAACAGGATAGAGCCCACGTGCATGACTGAAAAGTGAATTATTCACTAATTCTAGTTTTGTAAACATATAAAGGAAGCTGTGTTAAATCTCTCCACAGGTTCTATCTATTTATTGATCTATCTGTCTCTTTGTCTCACCAGTTTGTTGTCAATTGAGATCTGAATGAAAGTTTAGGTAAACTAGCCTCGCTTAAAGGGTTACTCCTAGCACCATTACTTCATCAGTGATTTGCAGTGGTCATGGTGCATGGTATATGCAGTGCAACTCCGCTTCTGGCAGCATCATAAGGGTGTCATCAGCCAACTCAGAACTTGGGTTTCAGGCTAGATAATATCTATGTTTTTAATTTTACAGAATTGCATTCATTACCTGAGAGCGGTCAACTAACGCTCTGAGCCAATTAATCGTGATAACTGTGGCTTTTGCGGCTCTGCAGAAGTGGGAAACACATCAAGGGATCAGTAGGTAGTCACAGAGCCTGGCAGGGTCCCATTACCATGGAAACAGGCTAGGGTACTGCTAGCATAACAACCACTAGGGCTGTAAGAATATCATGTATATTCTTGCTAAGCTTTGTTCTGTGGGTGCTCTCACTTCTAAGTCCTTTAAGGAACACTGGCCAGTACATACATTCCTGACACTATAGTTTTGAAATCACTGTGGCCGGTCGGTCCCTTTTTCCCCCCATTAAACGGGGGTTAAACTCACCTTTTTTCGAACCCCGCATAGGTCCGGTCACGGCTGGTTCTGCTCCGCCTCCTTGGCTGAGATCATCAAAAATGCACTGCAAAACCAAACGCTGCACCAATCAGCATCTCCTCATAGAGTTGCATTGAATCAATGCATCTATATGAGGAACGTTCAGCGTCTCCATGCTGACCCAGGAATCACCTCTAATGGCCACCTGAGGGACTGCCACTAGAGGTGTTACTAGGCAGTAATATAAACAAGGCAGTGTTTACATTAAAAAGTCTGAAGGAGCAGGCAGTAGACACCAGAACAACTACATTATGCTGTAGTTATTCTGGTGACTATAGTGTCCCTTTGATGAAGAGACCTGAATTAAATTTGTATAATTGATGCTATTGTATAGTAAAAAAAAAAAAAAGCTTTGTAGATTGCATAAAATACAATCATATGACTGCAACTGGCCTCTTTAATTATATACATTATTTAAATGAAAGACACTGGAACTCTTCTTGGCTTAAATATGCAGCTAAGTTGTCACGCAACATAATTCACTGTTTAGTAAATACACCCCAAACATTATATTTTGGAAAGGTGAAATAAGCCATTTGATTCTTGTTTAAGTCAGACAATTGCTCTATCGTGGATTAATTGAAGGGTCTGAAAGATACACTTCAGAATGCTCTTCAAAACACTTATTGTTGCAATCCAAAGAAACCTTTATTCTGCGCAAAATGAATCTTTCCTGTAAACCTAATTTTCTTTCACGATGAATCTTTGGCCTTCTGCCATTTTAAAAAGTGAGGGGTTTATGTTCCTGAAGGGATTAACAGTGTTTTCTTCTACTTGCAATCTCCACGGGTGCTTGAAATGTTTAGTGCTGGCCTAATTAAAGATACTCTTTTCCCTAATAAAATACAATTTATATTAAAATGTTTAGCTATACAGTTTTATTGACTAACTAGTAAACTGGCGAAGGAAAAAAATTGGTGAAAAAGCTGAAGTGAAACAATATTTTCTCAATCAAATATTACAGACCCAATAGTTCTCTGTTTAGTGGATAAACCCATTATGGGTAATCCCTGCCAGGAAATAAATTAAGTATAGGTCCGGCAAGGAGTGTGGTAGGAGGAGAGCCAAGGAAATCTGAGAACACACAGTCTGACTCAACTATGGCTCTAACTCACCCTCTCTGCTTAACCAAACAAATAATAATGTACTAGGGTGGTGATAGTGTCTGTTGTTACTAAAGCACAACAGTGTTACTAAAGCACAATAGTGTAGCTTCTCATGTGCATTACTAACATACTAATAAAGTTTTCCAGCTTCAAAAAGACCTAGAATAAACAATTTATATAAGCCAAAATAATAATGGTTAGGGGGAGGGTACTGCTTTTCTTAATTAAATATGCAAGACCCAGGGGGCTCATGCTGTCTGACATTCATTGAATTAAGTAAAATGCCTTTGTACTGTCTGAAAGACATGCACTAAAGCAGTGTAATTAATTTAAACCCACCAGTCTTTTGTTCCCCCTCCCGTCTCACCCATTATTTGAGATTAGGTATAGAACAGCAAAAATGGCCACAGATTCCTGTCGCTCTCTTTTAACTGCTCTACATCAGTAGAACTCACAATAATATGTCAATAAAATACAACAAATGTATTTAGAAATGATTCTGTGTAAATTAGTTTTTTTTTGTTATATTGCTAAACTAGATTTTTAGTTACATAAATGGTTTCTGCTGATAATGAACAAAATATATTCTGGAAAAAAAAGTGGTGAACAGACAATAAAAAGTATTGAGTGCCCTGCGCAGATGAGCTTACATAAAGTTTTACAATAATAAATTAAAAATATATTTTGCTAGTGGCAGAACTACCGAGAGTGCAGCTGATGTAACCACACTGGGGGTATCGGGTGGCCCACATACTTAGCGCCACCCAATGGGCATGTCTGATCAAGGGCCTGGTTGGGCACTGTGGTGACAGACAGACAGTGCTGGGAGGAAGTAAGTTGATGTCACTTCTTCCCAACTTACAGACAGAGAACCGGGTGAGCTAGGGAAAAAAAAAATAGTTATAGTAGTTATAATAATAGTGTTTTACATTTTAAAAATGTGCAGTTCCTCTTGACATCTTGTTTCATAACTCTAAGTCTGTATTCCAACGTTTTGCATTCCACCATATGTCATTGTCACTACGTGTATGTTCACTGCACTTCAAAAATAAAGAATTTAAAAAGTATGTATGTTTTCCTGGCACTATAGTGGTCCTTTAAGGGTGATTTTTAATGTGTTATTCTATCATCGTATACCTTAGCTTATGTCTCCCTGCCTCCCTACACTTTGCTAATGTCACCTGTCTTTGTGTGTATATGTCCCTAGAGAAGTACTGCTATGATAATAACTGAGCTTTATAGTAACTAAAACCTCTCTGGAGCGAAATACCCCAACCACTCATCCAAGGACCCTCCCTCCCGAGGGACCTTTCCTCGCGACTCACCCCCCATCCACGGCACCACCACCCTGCCCCTGCACAGGATTCACAAGCATCAGAACTCCTCTTTATTGAGACACACACACCCTGAAACATACAAAACCATACCACAAAGGAAATCCAAGAGCCAGGCCACCGTCTGGTTCCGAGACAAAGCCATACTGAATACAAACACCATGTAACCGACAAACGACAGCACCTCCACAAAGGTATACTGCAAACGGGGGGGGGGGGAGGGGGATGGGAGGGAGAGAGGGGGGAGGACCTGGACAACAACATCGACACCCCTAGGGCATAACAAACACCCCATAGGGCCCATAACGATGCAGCACTAAGAAGGGGTGCGCAACAGAGAGCAGCGACATAAACCATTGTGAACTGGGCTCCTTCTGTTTTTTTCTGTTTTTTTTTTCTCTCTCCCTCTCTCTCTCTCTCTCGCTCTCCTCTCTATCAATACCATTGAAAAACATGTATAACTCAAGCCCATGAGACCACCTTATATGTGACTGGCAATTGTGTGATTGTACAAACAAGAAAAATGGAATGTAAACTGAAACTGTACACCTGTGAATTACCTTCCCCTACCCTTCTACAATTTATTTTCTGTAACCCCCACCCCACTTACCATACTGCATAAAACAAAATTAACCATAAATAAAGAATTAAAAAAAAAAAAAACCTCTCTGGAATTCCAGCTGCCTTTTTGACTCATTAAATAAACATTTTAATATAATTAATGCAAATTGTGTCAGCAAAGCAGTGTCTGCCACGTGCTGCACACCGGATACTAATCTCTGGAACTCTTAGAATGAAAACTCAATTTGAATACACGGGAACAATTCAAGTTCAGAATGTTCGTGTGTGTGGGTATGTTTGTGTATATACACTGAACAAAATTATAAACGCAACACTTTTGTTTTTGCCCTTTTGTTTTTGAGCCTAAGGCACAACTTTGCAATAATCATGCTGTCTAATCAGCATCTTGATATGCCACACCTGTGAGGTGGATGGATTATCTCGGCAAGGGAGAAGTGCTCACTAACACAGATTTAGACAGATTTGTGAATAATATTTGAGAGAAATAGGCATTTTGTGGGCATAGAAGTCTTAGGTCTTTGAGTTCAGCTCATGAAAAATGGGGGCAAAAGCAAAAGTGTTGCGTTTATAATTTTGTTCAGTGTGTATATATATATATGGGCAAGAATTATAGGGCATTTCAGTAAAAATGTGAGCTGGAGAAATCTGAATATGGGCAACCTTGCCCGGCAGCCTAACATCCTGGTATGTATCTGCCATAGGATGGGTAGCTTGCATAGTGTCTGGGAGGTTTAAAAGTGATGCAAATGTTGTCCCTGGCTTGCCATTACACAAGCACTGTGCCAACACATGCCAAAGTTGTCAAGCATGCAAATGTTGCAGTCAAGTGGGCACATTTTGTCTTTAAATGGCCAGGCATCACAGTATCGTCTAGGAGTCTAGTTTAATCCTTTGAGGATATGTGTGATTGGACTATTAGGTTTTAAGGTGATAAGAAATGCGGCTCTCAATTTTACTGGGATGAATACATTCTAAAACATAAACGCTTAATTTAGCTGTTAAAATATCAAACAAATGTTACCGTAAATATATATATATATGTATGTATATATATACCTTAAGTCATAGCCGTGCTCATAGATTCTGCAGTGTGTGCATGGGTGCTTGCCGAGGTCAACAGGGTAGGTCAAAGGGGCTCCCTCACCAGCCTGGCCACCATAATGGGGCGGAGGGGAAAAATTGGTCTGCACTTCCAGCGTGTACGTATCAAGTTCTCCACTCTTGTTCAAACAATAAGACTACACAGTTAAGTCCAAGACGCGTCAGTTAATTCAGGGACAGATTAAAAGGCATTTGATTAGATCGTACCAGCTTAAATGCATTTGTGCACACGTCTAGAGGGGACGGGCTGCTGGGGACTTTTGGTTAGCATTAAAACATTAAAAACTGTTTAAAACTAAATGCAAGGATGGTGCTGAGGGACTCCAGGCACTGTAACTAAAATATCCCTTCAAAGAGTAACCTGAAAAACAGAGGGTGCAGGTCTGTATGGTAGACACTAGAGACCTAATATTAGGATGTATCCCATTTTAGACAAATGAGGTTCTAAGGAAGTCGGCTTTGTAGTAGCTCATTTGTTAACCTGAGGGAATTAATCAAAACTTAAAATGCAAGCCTCGGAAATAGATTATTCTAAAGTACCAATTTTTACCTTACTCATAAGGATTTTTAGAAATATTCACATTTCAGAAACTAAAGGGTCTGGCTAGTGGAGGGCCAGAATACAACGTGGAAGGGTTGGCGCAGGGGGTGTGACAGTGATACGATTAGTATCACCAGTAATGTTCATGCCAATAATAATAAGAAAAAAATCAATATTTAGGCGAAAATATCCAAAATATCTGCTATTTTTTCATCTTAGTTATTTTGGCCTTAAAAGTGGTACCAACAGAACCTCATTTAGTGAATTACGTCCCATAACTTGGCCAAACAAGTTATGGTTCCTTCCCCAAAGCAGAAAATTAAGATCTTGTCTATACAATTCTCTGACTAATGCCAGGTTTTTATAAAAATATCCAGCAAATACTCAAATCAATTTTTTTATTTTTTTATTATTTATTTTGTCAAGCACCAAGGCAGCAATACAGCACATCATTTTTTTAAAACAACAAAAAGGAAATATTAAATATAAGGCACATTACACTTAAAAATGACTCTGCCGTGAACAGAGCTGTTTGGGATTCATTCAATAGGAAGCGAAGGCCTGCATGCCTTGCTGTAGTTTCAGTCGTTCGCTGCGATGGTGCCAATTGCCGTGCCAAAGTATCTCGAGTGATAACGAGAGAACAAACCAAAAGGAAAAAAAAATGAACATACAGGAACCAATATGGCCCTACTACTGGCAATAATAGGGCATTTTAAATCACAAAACATGATGAGAAAACATGGCATGTTATCTTACTTCTCTATACAGCACCCCTATTCCATGGATATTACAGAATTGTAATTTTCTATACCGTAATCCTCCTAAAACTGAACTCATCTTTCCCACCTCAAATAGTTCACATCCATCTATCTGACTGTAGGTCAATGGAACACCATTATCTCTCAAGTGTCCCTATTTAGTTACACAGTCCCTATTTTGGGTCCAAATCTCTATGTCTCTCTTTTTACCCTAATATCCCTCTTCTCTAGGAGCTCTATATTGTTGGTGTGTTTGAGTGTATAACAAAGCTACAGAAGTAATGCTTACAGAAATGCATCTTTAAACTACAGTAAATATGTTTAGAAATCAGTCTGTGTAGACAAGATACATTGATCTTGCTCTAAACTATATTTTAGTTACATAAATTGTTATTAGTAAGTCACCTTAGATTTCTCAGAATAGCCCTGCTTCTGGACATACCCCAATTCACACCCCTAAAATCAAAGTGTCCTTCTTTGTCCATTTTAAATGTTGGGAGATATGGAAACCTATTACCTCAACTCCTCACGTTTGCTGCCTTTGAGTTACTATTGATTTGGGTCTTACCTTTTACTTCTCACATCCAGTCTTTATCCAAATCTAAACTTCCGCCTTAATGATATTGCCCGTGTTTGCCATTTTCTAACTCAAGATACAATTAAAATACATTGTTCATGTGCTACTCATTGGCCTTCCAAATAACCGCATTGCCTCTCTTTAGTCTATTATGAATGATTCCACCAGGCTCATCTTTGTGGCTGACCTCTACGCCCACAACTCTTCCCTTTGCCATCATTACATTGGCTTCTTGTACCCTTGGTGATCCAATTTAAACTGTTAACACTAACCTACATTTTCCTCAATAATTACACTCGTCACTAAGTTTCTTCTTTATTCAACAAATACACCCCTTGTTGTTGATCAAAGAATGCTACCATAAAGTGGAAACCAATTGGTTGAAGTATATAAACAGCAAGTGATAAAAACCTGGGTATAATAGTCTCTTTTACAATTATAGAAAAATATTGTCCATCCAGATGTTCAGTAAAAATCAAGATGATAAAAAAATGTTGAATAAAATCAATAAAAACAGTCTCACTGATATATGGATAGGGTATGTGTACAATCCTCAGGAGTTAATCCGTCTGGGATGTAGATAATCCGTAAATGTGAAGTTAAAAGAAAGCACAGAAAACTGTCAATAGTGAAATATTGTAGCACCAAGGAAAAAAATAAGTAAAAAGGAGGTTTTTACACTCACATTTGATGGAGCTAGGGCCAGCTCTGGGATGAAGGGCACTTAGTGGTATAATCCCCACTAGAGGATATGCTGGGAAGGATAGGACCGTCCGTCCGTCCGGCTTGGGTTCCGTCGTATTCCACAAGGTATAAGAAACAGCAAATAGTGCTCTCAGTAAGAACAATAAAATAAATAAAATAAAATAAAATATACTCACAACAGTAGAGCAGAAAATACTGCTTTATTGCCACAGCGCTGGTGGAATTATCCCCACCTTTGGATTTCTTGAAACAGGATACAATAAGAATAAAATAATAAAAATAATAAAAAATTCCAGGAATAATAATAGTGTATATGGGACACAATAAAATCAGTAAAAGATTGGTCCTTTAAAAAAGGTAACCAAAAATAACTTTTATTGTTATAAAATACACAATTTAAAACCATGGTTTTTAATTGTGCATTTTATAACAATAAAAGTTATTGTATTGGTTTTAAATTGTGTATTTTATAACAATAAAAGTTATTTTTGGTTACCTTTTTTATTATGATCTCCTGTAGATGCACTTTCTTGACCCAAACCGAGTTAGATTATGTGATATACTGGGGATTGTTGAGAAAGAGCAATTATGGGGCAAAGTTCTAGAGGTGGAGCAATTAACAGGCACATTCAGCTGGCATCCTTGTTGAATGTTCTGTTGATAACCCTGTTTATCTCACATACTACTGCAGTTATGGAACCACAACGATCTTCCTTTAGCTAAGCTATATTTCATAAAGGAAATTTTAAAAATGCACTAAATGGTGCTTACAACTATGTAAATGTACATTCTTCTCTAATTTCCCCAGTATGTAATTTCAGGCAGCATTGGGAGACCCCCTTGCAAAATGAGTATTTGATAAAGATAAAATCTTTATCAAATACTCATATTGACTGTTTTGGAATATCACTGAAATTCCAACCTCATCAACAAATATACTGAGACAGACTAAGTACTACTTTGTCTCAGTATTTATCCTCCACTTGACACTTCTAGACACTGGACAGAGCTACCCCAATCAAGAAATGGCAGCTCCCCAGCCCTCACCAGTGATAGCTACATGAAATTGATTCTGTGTAATTAGGATCTTGCGGTCTCACTGCTGTACTTTTGCACATGCCAGCACCCACTAGGTACAGGTTCAGATAAGTGAAACTCACCTTTGCCTACCCCCCAGCCACAAAGTTTGCAAATACGCCATACAGTGACCGTGCCGCTTTAAATTATGGATCCACTGAGTAAGTAATGTTCTCTGGACTCTATAAACTAGCAAAGGGCGTAGGTCAGAAAAAATGCACCGGTGCAAAGGTTTCATGCCAGCAGTGCAATTTCCATACCTGCTTATTTAATCATCAATCATTAGAAATACAATTTAATAAACAATATATTATGCTGTGCAAATAGAATAATCACATTCCTAAATACTCATTTAGTTCTGTATTGGCTGTTGAAATTCAGACTCGTCATGCTGCTTAATTCCAAAAGGAATGCTTATGCTGACATCCCACTTTGAGCCTTCTTTGACATACCTCTACAGATATGAAGGTCACCTTCCCCCCCACCCAGGGAGGCTCACTTGTATTATATCTCTGCCATCTTGTGTTCCTCCCCAACTGCCATTTTGTTTCACTGTCTTTCATCCTTCTGCTAATAGAGAATCTCACAGTGATCATTTTTTGGCTGCTATTCCAAACCACCTACCCCATGGGTGCAACCAGGTTTTGCCTCTTATTCTAAAAATGATATATACTTTTTAGCTCATTCCTTTCTAATAATTGTTTGCATGGATGTAAATTGATGCAGGCCCTGCAATAAAATGGCAATGAGCTTGCAACATAAATGCAACAAAACTCCAATCTGATCTTCAAAGTTTTCTATTAATACCACAATACCATGGGCGTCTTGCAACACTCTGCAAATTGCTTGCCCTTTGATAAATGATCCGTGTTTTTGTTGTAGAATTGTGTGATAATACGGATTCTACCACAATACATTTATATGACAGTTTAATAATAACATTTTTTTATAGAAGAATGACCTAAAGTTCTTCCAGCCAGAGCCGGCTCATAAGCGAAAATGATATTATGAAAAAAAGGAGGGAGAGCTTAGGATATCTAAAAAGAGCTAGGGGTGGCGGGGGTCTTGACTGCCAACTTCTGAGTTTGTATAAAATGCCCTCTGCGTACATTCATCAGCCCATAATAGGAGTTTAGAATCACAAGGTAAAGCCAAAATAAATAGAATAAAAAGTTTTTGGTTTTAACTCTATTTCCTTAATTTTTCCTAGAAGTGCTGAGCTGTTGCTCTGTGGTGTTCCACTGCGGAATTCAGCAAAAACAGGAAACACTTGGGAATGAAGCCCTGAATTCTAGCCAATCAGACTGCCGTGTTTTCTTCCTCGTTTAATTATTTTCTAAATCTGCTATTTATTAGGCTTGTTTGTAAGCAGAAATATGTGTAACTGAATGAACCCAAAAGAAGACACTTGTTGTCCTTCTGGTTTAGTAAACTTGTTTCCCAGCCGAAGATACTACTTTGCTTGGTGCTAGGCAAAATAGGAAGAGTGCAGGTCTGATCTTTGAGGTCCAGAACCTGAGCAATATTTGCCTTAACTTTTTGGTATAAATGTAAAAGCAGGGGAACTATGCCTAGATCTGCACACACTTTTCTTCCTTAATCATCTACCATCTAAACGGTGTGTTACAGATATCATAGGATGGCCTGTCCTGGCACATCTGAGCAGTATTTATGTTGAAAGTGGCCATAGGCCAAAGGACATCGATTCTTTATATATACACACTCTAAGCAAATGGAGGTTGAGGACAAATAGTAATGGATTAGAGAGGGGGTAGCAGTGACCTCTGATTCCGGCACACACTCAAATGCTCCACAGAGTGCCAAGCCACTGGGCCCCTTGGGAGCTGAGAAATGTCTTGGTCTGGATGGAGTATGAACACATAGATACTGAGCCAAAATGTGTCTATTAACACGTGTCTCTTCTCAGGGATGGAAACTGAAGCACATGAGTAGAGGCTGATTGCGATGGGCTAGGACCTCATTGTCCAGCACTCACTGACACTGTGTAACAAATGAAGAGTAAGAGGGAGTATTTGAGTGGAAGATTTATGGCCTTTGTGTACATTCCAAATCTCTGCATTCCATGAAAGCATACATTTGCTGGTTGGTTATCAGCAGTGGTGTGTGCCTCCTAAATAGTTCTTGTAAGGGAGCCCAACAATGTATCATTCCACTTCTACATTTTTCTTTTGCTTAGCTCGGCAAGATGTGAGTTGTAGTCTCCAATTACTGAACTGCCACTACTTGCCTATTCTTGTTTAACTTGAAATAATTAGCAGTCTCTGTAAATGTGTTTATAGTCACTTAGTGAAAGCAAAGGAGACTATTTTTTGTCTTATTCCTGTCTTAAATCTCTTGCCTTGAGGCATATAATCATTGATGCTTTCAAACCCCCTGTGAAGGATTTGCATGTAATGCATAATGAGTAAGACAGGCACACATACGGGTGGTGTTATGACAATTTCTGTATTGTACTGCAAGTGACTATTTTTTATTTATTTTTTTATTGGTACAGCTTTGTGGCATATGTAGCATGTAGTCACTCTATAATCAATGTCAAAAAGAATAGCTCTCAAAATTCCAAACTTCTAAACTTTATTGATAGAATTTCTACCCAAGACAACAAATGTGCCAGTTCTTTCAAGAATAATATTCCTCTGTTTTAATAAATTACTACTATATCATAACGACTGGTTCAACATGACATAATCTAAGACAATCAGAGATTTCTCTACAGCAGTGGTTCCCTAACCTTTTAGGTTTAAGGCGCCCTTAATATTTTAATATTTTTCCAAGGCGCCCGAAGTTGAAACAATTTTATTAGGTTGTGTATATGTACAGCGCTGCGGCATATACTGGGCCCCTGTTCTGCAAAAATGTTTCCCGGTCAGAGGCGGATACAGAACCTAATCTGGTAGATTATTTAAAGAAACAATCCAGGCACAATGACCACTACAGCACTCTGTAGCGGTTATGGTGCCAGGAGCTTCCCAGGTCAAACAGTTTGAGAACAGTTTCTGCCAGGATAGGGACTGTAGTAAGTGATTGGGACATTGGTGTGTGTGTGTGTTGCGATGTGTGTGGGTCAAAGTGTTTGTTTGAGGGGTACATAGTGTGTTTTACGTGTGAGAGGTGCAGTGTGTGTACAGGCTTTCATTGTGTTTGTGAAGGATGTAGTGTGTGTGAGTGGTGCAGTGTGTGTGTGAAGGATATAGTGTGTGTGTGAGGGGTGCAGTCTGTGTGAGGTTAACAATGTGTGTGTATGGACAATGTATGTGTATGGGGGGCAGCATGTGTGTATGAGGGGCACCGTGTGTGTATAAGAGACAATGTATGTGTATGGGGGGTACCATTTGTGTATGGGGGGCAGCGTGTGTGTATAGGGGGCAGCATATGTGTATGAGGGGCACCATGTGTGTATAAGAGACAATGTATGTGTATGGGGGTACCATTTTTATATGGGGGCAGCGTGTGTGTATGGGGGGCAGTGTGTGTGTGTGGAGAGAAACTGTATGTATATGGGGGAAGTATGTGTGTATGTTATGTGGGGGTGGGAGGGCAGATTAATAAATATATACTTTTTTATTTAGAAAAAAAATATATATATATTTTTTCCCCTCCCTTCATACCTTTGCCCTGGAGGGGGGACTGTACTAAACCCCGGTGGTCTGGTGGGGAAGCCCTAGTGGTCCATGTGGTGAGAGTGAACTCTGGCAGCTCCAGAGGCCAGAGTTCACTTTCGTGAGATTCGGAGCATTGCCGTTGTAACTGCAGCAACATCCCAAGCTCGCGAGAGGAGAACCCAGCAGAGCTGCAGGTTCCTCTTTCCCTCCCCTGTCGGCTGCAGCATTACAGGTCCTGCAGAGCCGGCAGAGAATGAGGAATGGATTTTGGGAACCGCTGCTCTACAGTGAGAATTGTTCAGAATTTAAGTTTCATTTACGATTTAAGGACAAAATATTTGCACTGAAAATATTCTCCAAGTGTGGCATGTTACCAGCTCAGTTAAATTAGAAAATCACTTTAAATTATTAACAATGATCACCATAGTGATAAAATTCTAAATGTATATCACCTGAACCCTTCTGTGTCAAGCAGGAAAAAGTATGTGAACTCAAAATTGGTGTGATTGCCGAATAAAACGTATTTTACGGTTGTTTTTGCGTGGTTTAACAAGCGTAAAATTCATCTTGTTTATGGCTAATTCTAAAGTAGCTACACACTCGTTTGCAGCTTTTGTAAAACTAAACTAACTAAGAGTTATTCTTATGTATAAGTTTGGAGCCGGCATTAACATTTTAAGATGCTGCTACTCTCTAGCCCCGGGATTTATCCTGATCAGATACTAGACGGATAATGATCAGTCAGAAGCATCTTAAAGGGACACTCGAGGCAAAAACGTGCAGAATGCATTTGACTATCATGCAAAACATTATTTTGTTCACGGAACTCAATGCATGCATTTTACAAAGATTTCAAAAACTTTGTGCACCTTGGTTCCACCCCACAGTCTCCTTCTTTGAAGAGGGCCTAAACACGTGCAGAATATTTCTTTAAGGTGTGCGCCCAGAGAATTTTACATAGTGACGGAAATAGAACATTGTTAAGATGTTTCTGTTGAATAATTAATAGTGGTGCGTCTTGCCACCTTTCCTGTCCAAGTGCCATTTTTAGGTCAACATTTCTTTTTCGAGACATTTATAATTCATATGAACTCAACGTGTACGTGAATTAATGTGCGCTCACTGGATTATTCACACGAAGGGTCAATAACTAAAGTTAAAATTGTCAGGGATTTTAAGTGAATTTAAAGTGAATTTCAAATTAGATCAAAATAGCATAAGTGGAAGCATAACTGACTTGGATCGTTTTTCCAGCTTGGCTGTTTTGACCTTAAAGCGTTATTCCAACCAACATGACAACTTCTGCTTTCAGCAGTGGTTATGGTGGTAGAAATCTGTATGTGCAGAATTTGTGCTTGAATCACTGTACATAGCTAGCTAGTTGGATCCATGCCCCAGAAAACATGACTACCGGTAATAATAATTCTGTACAAAAATTACGTGCTGACGAAATACGTAATTAACTTCTCACCAAAACTAAAAGTAACAAAATATTGCGGAGGCCACTCTGTATCAAACACTCCTATCCAACACCCACCCATGGTATTTAGGAGGTGGCATACTTTGGGACTAGGGTACATGGCTTATACTAATTCCCTGCTGTTGCTAGGCCCAGACTGAAAGTGACTGGGATTTTAACAGCAGACAAAGGAACCAAACTTTAAATGATTGGCCTGTAGAATGAGCTGTGACGTTGTGAAAGCGAAGAGATTAAGCAGACATGTATCTGACAAAAGAAGCTTATGCGAAGACAATTCAACTAAGCCAGAAATCCAAATAAATTGTTGCAAGAAAAATGGCAAATTTTAAGCTACAGCAGCTTGAGCTGGAAAAAGTAGGATGAGGAGGAGGAGCGTTGAAAAAAAATAGGGTCGCTTACCCTTAAATTTAACTTGATGTGTAGTTCACACCCAAAAAATAGAAACAAAATATAGTGCAGATGGTAATTACGTTCATAAAACATACATATGGAATAAGTCAGACCACTCACATGTATCAGAGCCTAAATCAATTGGCTCAGTAAACAGCGTGTTTGTGCTTTTAATATAGCATCTCACAGTTTTTCTGGTCTGATTAGATACTATCAGTCAAAAGAAAGTACTACACATTGGTTGCCGTTCTCTCTTTCTTTCTACTGAGAGTATCCAATCAGACCGGGAGAACGGTGAGATGCTACCTTAAAAGCACAAACATACTGTTTACTGAGCCAATAGATTTAGGCTCTGATACATGTGAGTGGTCTAACTTATTCCATATGTATATTTTATGAACGTAATTATCATCTGCACTATATTTTGTTACTATTTTTTGGGTGTGTACAAAACATCAAGTTAAATTTAAGGGTAAGCGACCCTATTTTTTAGGGTTTTCACTGATACCACTTTGTGTTCTGCTCATGTATTTAGTGTGTGAGAGGTAGGGTGTTTTCCCACACAAGTGTTTTTTTTAATTGCTGTTAAGTTATTCTCATTTAAGAGCTTTTGAATTCTGCACACTCCCTCCTTTGGAGGTTGTTTTTCTGTTTGACGTCATAGCAGATTTGGAGAATTTCTCCAATTTATCTCTTTTGATCTAAAAATGTATTTATTTATCTGTTAAATAAAAAAAAATCCCAGTAATGCACACTTAGTAAATAATTCCAAGTGAGTGAAAAATAGAAGGAATTGTGTACTTCGTTAAGAAGGGCTGCCTTCTTTTGAGTATATAATGATAAAATCAAGGGTGTCTGATCAGCTTATTAAAACATAAATAAGCAGATCTTAAAATCAATAGTAGTAGTCGCTTATCCTGTGGAAATTCCAGTTTTTTCTTGTAATCCTATGTATATGCTTGCACTTCATCCAAACAGATTTAGTTTCCAATATTATTCCAGAGCAAACCATCACAATTGAATGGACACTTTAATTAAGCCTGTTTAGTAAATATCTACACTAAATACTGGTGCTGACTGCCAGAAGGACCAAATGTGACTACATGCGCAGGAGCACACACACAAACAAAAGCAAACACCAGCTAATTACAGATCTGCATAGTAAAAACTTATCTCACCCTGCAGGCTAATTGTTCTATTATAGTCTGGGATCCACGGCAAGGGAAGGAGCAACTGGAAAGGAACTCAGGAAAGTGCCACCCTCCTAAACAAGGCTAATGTGTCCACAAATATTTATTCTGAAATTCACTGCTGCAAGGACATATCCACTACCATTGGGTGCTGTATACCAGCCTTCATAGAAAATCTCTAGCAACTACGATCAGATCTTGTATAAAATATTGTATTATACTAAGCATAGCAACCAGAACTCTTGGATCTGCTTGGACAGTCCTGATTTTTTGTTTCTCTGAAGTCCCCAGTCCCTGGTGTTCCCACTTGCACATCATCAACACACTCTCCCCTCTTGGCCAGATCCACCTCTTCCAGCATTCACACCTCCCTGAATTAAGAGAAATGCTTTAATATAATGCTTACAGCGGGCTTTAATGGAAGCCATGTCTGAAAAAAATTATGTTTGTCTGCCACATATAATTGTCGTGCCCACACTTTTGTCCCGCCCTCTCCCAAATCTACTTATCTATATATATATATATAAATGCCAAAATACATAGAAAGATATATATTGAGGTTTACAGGAAAACAATCAAGCTAGAAGTGATCCCTATTTTATTGCATTATAAAGATACAATTAAAAAAGATTCAAAGATAGATTAAAAATGAAGAAAAAAAAACATTTATAAAATAAAAATATTTATAAAATTAAAATGTTTTGGTTTTCCAGGTATTTCAGTGAGCTCTATTCAGATCAAGAAGTGGCTAGTCGACTAGGATACTGCAGTTTACTGGGAAATATCACTGTGGGCTAGTCCAGGCCTGACGAATTAGAGGAACACTCCAAACACCATAACCACCATAGTGTGCTGTAGTTGTTATGGAGCCAAGGGTGTTCTGGCAGTTTCTTGGACCGATACCACGACAATAGGGTGTAATCTTTTAGACATCCCTAGGCGCTGCGCCCAGGGGTTCAGCAGACAGCCACAGAACCCAGTAGAACCATATATTTGCACACATTTGTGCTTTGCACTTGGCCGAGTGGATCATTTCCTCTATCACTCGGATCGCCTCCATTCTAGAAATCCAGTCCCATACCATTGGCACCGCTATCTGCCTCCAAAAGCACAGGGTAAAGCTGCAACTGCATTAATCAAGTAAGGGTAAGCAATGATTTCTTGCATCTTGTGAGTAGGACAGAGGTGAAATGAATAAGGTATACATCTGGGGACAAAACCAATGAGGTATCCGTGAGGGCGGCGAGGACCCAGTGTACCTCACTCCTTTTTGTTCGCAATGGGTTTTGGCCTGAATATGTTAGCTTGGGTGGGATCCTGGTACTCCTGCCCCTTGCGTAAACAGTGTTCTCTCACATCCATTTGATATTCTGAACCAGGCAGGGTTGTCCCCTAACTACCCTACTGTTTGTGCTTAGCCTCAAACCTTTCCTGAACTCAGTGCGCTACAACTTCCTGGTAAAATGCATACTGGGAACGCAGGGAGAGACAAAGATTTCTGCTTATGCGGATGGCCTGTTATGTTTGGTATCTAACCCGAAAACATAATTTGCGGACATCACGCATGAATCCAAACAATATGAAGCACTCTCCAATTTAAAGATTAACTTCACAAAATCAAAAATTCTTAGCATTGACTGTGACCCCGGGCTAGCTGCAGTTTCCTTTCCAGTGGTGTACTAGAACCATACAGTATCTTGGTGTCATGATTCCTGCAGATCTTTCCTGCATATTCAGCCTCAACTTCCCACCCTTGTTCAATAAGGTGAAGCAGAACCTGCAATAGTGGCTTCATCTTCCGTTCAAGTGGCTGGGCAGGGTCAACTTTCTCAAAATGAACTTCTTGCAATGCTTTCTGTACCTTCTCCAGACCTTGTCAGTCTCCATCACAAAGCCCTTTTTCAAACAGCTACGCCGGCTATTAACAAATTATATCTGGCACCACCAGAATGCTTGCTTAAAATATGCTTTTTTGACAAGCTAAACATCAAGGTGGATTGCGACTTGTGGATTAATCCAAATATCCCTAGTAATAAACTTACTTTGTATATTGGAATGAGTTAGCGCTCCTGCAGATAAGTTGTGGATCCTCATAGAAGCAAGCTTCTCAGTTATTCACTTGGAAGTACAACCATGGCAAACACCTGACCATACTGGTTACTTTGTCCGTGTGGAGGAGGATAGCGGGATCCCGACAGGTCTCTCTGGCTGTGTCCTCACTATACCCAATATAGTGCAACCCGCCCTTTCCTCCAACTGTTCCTCCTCAATTTACAGCCTCCTTGGGATTACCTTTCCCCTTTGCCTTAAAAATATCTATGTTAACAGTGCAATACTCCCCTTAGCGTATCTCACTCCACCACACGCCCCGGGTCAATTAGTTCAGTTTAGATACCACCAGTTGGTACAATTCACTAAAAACATGCCTAATCTACTATCGATCCACTGACAGCCGTCCACCTACGAGAACCTATGCACCCTGTCAACTCCTCCGGTGCACACTATCTAAATAGCACACTATCTAAATAGCTGTATTGTTATGCTATGTATTGCTCCTATACAGCATTCTGCTTTCCCCAGAAGAGGAGCAAGCTTTTCCATATTTAACTAAATATTGGGAAGGGGATCTGGGGCATAACCTGACCCAGAACAATGGAATGTGACTTTTCTCCTCACATAAATCCTCCATCATTACCAAATACAAGGAATCCAGCTACAAAATGTTATCTCACTGGTATAGAACCCCGGAGAAGTTGTCTGTCACACAGCCCAGCTGCGATCCATAATGTTTGACATATACAAGGAAATTGGGATCCTTGTTCCACTTATGGTGGTCATGCCCACTCATAGCAGTATATATTCTGACTAGCTAGAATCCTGCTGATATTAACCATGGTAGCAGTTTCCTGTTCAATTACTGGTATTGTGATTAACCTCAACCAGTGACAGCCAGTACTCCTGTAAGGGGCCTAGTTGAGCATTGGGGTCCGCATGGAGCGGACCAAATTGCAGTACTCCAGCAGACTGACCCCTTTTTTCTCTTGTACGGCAGCGCTGATAGGAAGTGATGTCACCTCACTTTCTCCCAGTGCTCGTGGGAGGTTAGCAGAGGAGCCAGGAGTTTGCATCCCTGTATCCTTCACGAGACCTCAGAGAAGCTACCCTCAAACTGTAAAAATATAACTTAAAAGGAGGGTGACTAAAAATATATCATTTATACTGTGTTAATATTGTATGTGTGTGTGCATTACTGCATATGTGTAGAACTTTGTATGTAGTAGGGTATGTGTTTATATAGAATTGTATGTATGGGTAGATGGTTGTATGTTTGGCATGGTGTGAAGTATTATAGTTTGTGTGTAGTAATGTACGTATGTGTATGTAGCTGCGTGTGTGTTAAGCAATGTATATATATGTGTAGTTGGATGTGCTTGTGTATGTAGCACTGTATTTATATTTATCAGGGTGACTGTGTGTATGTTTAGCAAAGTGTGTGTTTATTATTGTGTGTGTCTGTTAGTGTATATATATGAGTGTGTGTATCCGTGAGATTGTCTGGAATGTATATCTGTGTATGTGTGTTTGTTTCTATGAATGTGCATCTTTCTCTGGAAGCATGTGTTTGAGTATCTCTGTCTGTTAGCTTGTGTGTCGTGGGGCCCAGCCAGCGGTTTGATAAGGGACACCAAGAATTTTGATGGTAGTGATACCGGAGAAACTGACGGAAGCCAAGCACAGAGAGATGGACACAGGTTTCTTCAGGAAGGAAGAGATTCTTTATTGGATCACCGATCGGGACTCAGAGGGACTAATGTCACCAAAATACAGCAAGTTCTGAGCCCCGGACAATAGTGCAGGCTCCTTATATAGGCACATAACTCCTCCCATATTAAGCTCCACCCGCACATTCTCTTGACCAATCAATACAAATAAGAATTAACTTCCTGCTTGACCGCATGGCTTGTCCAGCACAATGGAGGAGGGGAATACTATGTGCAACAAACCAGGAAAAAATTCCTTCTTGACCCCAAAATAGCAGTCAGCAGTCAGATGTCTTCTTGGATCAAGCAGCTATTACCCCACTAATTAGAAATTATATCCCTGTATGTTATGTTTTTGCAAGTATTTATCCAATTGCAGTTTAAACATCTGTATAGACTCTGACAAAACCACCTCTTCAGGCAAAGAATTCTATATCTTTATTGCTCTTACTGTAAAAAAACCTTTTCTTTGCCTTAGATGAAATCTCCTTTCTTCAAGCCTAAATGTGTGACCTTGTGTCCTATGTATAGCCCTGTTTATGAATAGATTTCCAGATAATGGTTTGTACTGGCCCCGAATATATTTGTATAAAGGTTAAACACTTACCTTTCTCCAGCGCTGGGGGCTCTCCTCCCTCTTCCAACGTCATCTGCTGAATGCGAATACGCGGCAAGAGCCGCGCGCGCATTCAGTCAGTCCATAGGAAAGCATTACTCAATGCTTTCCTATGGACGCTGGTGTCTTCTCACTGTGAAAATCTCAGTGAGAAGCATGGAAGCTCCTCTAGTGGCTGTCAATGAGACATCCACTAGAGGCTGGATTAACCCTAATGTAAACATAGCAGTTTCTCTGAAACTGCTATGTTTACAGCTACAGGGTTTACCCTAGATGGACCTGGCACCCAGACCACTTCATTGAGATGAAGTGGTCTGGGTGCCTATAGTGGTCCTTTAACCCCTTAATGACCAAACTTCTGGAATAAAAGGGAATTATGACATGTCACACATGTCATGTGTCCTTAAGGGGTTAAGGGTGATGGGACACTGCACCAGTGGTTCTGGTGACTGTAGTGTCCCTTGAAGAATTTTATTTTTGTCACTGAAAATTAAGCTTTTCTTTGTTACATAAGAAAAACTGGCTCCTAACTTTTTCAGCTGGCTCCTAGACTCAAAGCAAATTTGTCAAGCCCTGATATAATGTTCCATACTAGCTCGAGAGCTTTATCACTATGAAGCACTCGGATACATGTATACATCATGCATGTTCATTCTGTGATAGACTGACACACCCCAATTTACACCCAACACTTTACTGGAGACTTTCATTACTTTGAATACCCATACCCATACCCAGTATTGTGTATTATAATGCTCTGGAGCTCTGTGATTAAACTATATGCTGCTTATTTCTGTGAGTTTTATTGCTGTGGAGCTTTATACAAACATTTACAAACTACACAGTACTACCATACATTCATACACACGGCACATAAAGGTGAGGTTTACTGCTTTGGAAGTCTGTTATATGCTAGTTGCCTGTTGTGAGTTTTACTGCTGTAGAGCTTGGCAA
This sequence comes from Pelobates fuscus, assembly GCF_036172605.1. Classification (NCBI taxonomy): domain Eukaryota; kingdom Metazoa; phylum Chordata; class Amphibia; order Anura; family Pelobatidae; genus Pelobates; species Pelobates fuscus. The sequence goes on from NC_086325.1 coordinate 131,729,885, forward strand.
TACACTCATAAACACTGCACTGCATGCACAGTGTTATATTGCTGTGGGGCCCTGTGATATAGTCATACATGCTGCCTGCAACTGCGGGTTTTATTGCTGTAGAATCCTGTAATACAATTTTAAACAGTGTTTTGATATGGATCAAAATTCCTACACATTACTTTGCTGAGGCTGTGAGCCGTATTGTTATGGAGCTCTGTGATGTGTTCCCACACACTGCTCATTAATAAAAATGTAAGCTGTATTTCTATGGAGCTCTGCAATATACTTCCACACCCTGCATATTACTGAGGCTGTGAGCTGTATTGCGATGGAGCTCTGTGATGTATTCCTACAGTTTTGGAGCTCTGAGGCTAAGGAGCTCTGTGATATTTTCTTATAGCAATGGAGCTGTGAATTGGATTCCTGTTTAGCTCTTTGATATATTGATACAGCAATGGAGCTGTGAGCTGTATTGCTGTGGAGCTCTATGATATATTCATACAGTAATGGAGCTATGATGCTGTAAGTTGTATTGCTATGGAGCTCTGTGATATATTGATACAGTAATGGAGCTATGAGGCTGTAAGTTATTATTTTATTATTTATATAGCGCCATCAGATGCCATAGCGCTGTACAATGGGGTGGACTAACAGACATGTAATTGTAACCAGACAACTGGAAGTACAGGAACAGAGAGGTGGAGGGCCCTGCTCAGTGAGCCTACATTCTAGAGGGAGTTTATTTATACAGTAATGGAACTATGAGGCTGTAAGTTGTATTGCTATGGAGCTCTGTGATATATTGATACAGTAATGGAGCTATGAGACGGTAAGTTGTATTGCTATGGAGCTCTGTGATATATTGATACAGTAATGGAGCTATGAGGTTGTAAGTTGTATTGCTATGGAGCTCTGTGATATATTGATACAGTAATGGAGCTATGAGGTTGTAAGTTGTATTGCTATGGAGCTCTGTGATATATTGATACAGTAATGGAGCTATGAGACGGTAAGTTGTATTGTTATGGAGCTCTGTGATATATTGATACAGTAATGGAGCTATGAGGCTGTAAGTTGTATTGCTATGGAGCTCTGCGATATATTGATACAGTAATAAAGCTATGAGGCTGTAAGTTGTATTGCTATGGAGCTCTGCGATATATTGATACACAGTATATCAGTAAATGGCTGTATGTACCAGTAACAGAATGGGAAGTGTGCCCCATAGAGAGACACAAGCGCAAACACTGGGAGAATTCCAAACACACAGATCACGCTCTCCCTCTACTGTAACCTGCTGCACACTCTGAGCTGGGGGAGGGGTTATGCAAATAGACTACGCGTCATTCAGACCCGGTCTGCGCTTCAGAACCGCCCCTCTCTAACTCTCCCTGCTGAGCTGTGACATCACCGCCCTATCACTGTGTGGGCGTGTCCTGCGTGCTGCCTGTGAATGGCAATCCGTATTCCTGCCCCAGCTATACAGAGAGAGCTCAGAGTTAACAGTGATCACAGCTCCATGCCTCTACCCCTTCCTGCCTGCCGGGGAGAGACCCCAACCTGCCTGGCACACAGCTGACCCAATCTACACCCCTGGACATGCTGGGTTAAGGATGCCCTATCTGTACCCATGATTTACCTAATGTTGCTGGAGCCTCAACATGACAAGGCAAGCACCCCTGAAAAGATGTTTGAGGGGTCCAGGAAGATGAGGAGCCTGTGGGATGGGGTGAAGCTGGAAGTGGCTGGGGACAGTAGTCCCGTAGTCCTCAGCAGCTTCACCCAACTGGATCCTGACCTGCCCCCATTGGAGGTAAGATAAAAGCCTTAATATTTGTGTTTATGGGGTAACCAAAACAAACCCACACCTCTAATGGAGATAAATACCCATTACCCCATCAGTCCTTCTACTTATACATACTCCAAAATGTACTGCTATCTCATCCCTATACCCTTATTAGTTTTCATTAGTTTTTTTGTTTGCTTGTTTATTTTATTTCTATTTTTTTTTTGTAAATTATTGTTCTAAGATCAATCATCATTGAATTGTTTTTACTTGATACTTAGTCAATTGTGCTTTTTATATTATTTATTTTAAAATAATCTGAAAGGTATACAATTGCTCCAGCAGTATACAATGTCATTATTTAGATAAATGCCCTTTCTTGCCCATCTATTGTGGTGTAGAAAAAGTCAGTCCTCCAACAATAATTTACTATACAATATTACATAGTCTCTACCAACTTTGGGTTTACTTTTTTTTTTTTTTTTTTACATTATAGCCTTTTATTGCAGCACTAACTTCACCAAGAGTATGTGGCATTCACATCCAGTAGTGAAATGGTTCATTTTTTATTATATATATATATATATTTTTTGTGGCAGAAGGAATTTTAATCATCAGTGGATTAAAGTTAAATGAAAAACCACATCAACATTTAAAGGGATCAGTTTATTGGGCAACTTATATTTCCAAAAGCCTTGGACTGCAAAGGGAATTATATGATCAAAGCAAATGAGAGCAGTCAGGGTCTTGAGCCAAATGTAGAATTACAATGAACTGACTACAGCGAAGCCATTTCCATCATAATACTGTACAATATTCTGGAATAAATGAATACATAAATCGGTTTTACTGAAAGCTTTGTAATGAAAATTAAAGACAGACAGCAATGATTATGATTGTTGTAAGCCTTAAGAAATATCAATAAAGTTATTTTTATTGTACCTTTTAGTGGCTTAAACTATAAGGAGATTGACAGAACAAAGCACAAAAAAATAGATCAAAGGCTCATTTTTATGTTTTGTTTGTGTTTAGCAGCCCTTGGGGTATTTAAATCCATTTTAATTATTTTGTGTTCAAAACAGTTTTTTTTTTTTTTGAGGCTGGAAGGATGCCATTGACATGACAGGATTGTGTCACTGACAATGGAACTCTCATAGTGTGAATAATACAATGTTTCACAGGGTTTCCACGTGATGTGTAGTATGCTGTTTGTGTTGACAAGGTATTAATCCACTCTGATCAAGAATTTATTTTGCGCAATGATTAAGATATTGATCCTTCGGTATCCTATATATGGGATGAGTGAATGTAAAATATGGCATATGTATCACATTAGATTTGGATAACTAGGCAGAGTGTTGGGAGCTAAGGTCCAGCATTAAATAGAACGTTCAACGTACAGCCCTCTAACAGTCCTCTGTTAACCAGATGGTTGTTGTGAGTAGGAGTGGTTGCAGTTTAACTCAAAATACCTTAATCTGCTGTAGAGTTTGCAATGTAATCTTGGCAATATGGATATAGCTAAATTGCAGTGTACTCTGCGCTATGGTATATGTTGGAGCTGTAAATAGATACATTGGGACATAAAGGCAGCTATGTAAGAATAAATAGGACTTAGAGGGGGCTCAAGATTTGATTGGCTCTATGCATTTCATCTGACCGCAAAAGTGCTGACAGTAGATTTAAACAAGACAAGTTCACCAACGTGTGTCCACCTCTGCATTTGAATGCCTGCCCTGGAAGGTTTTTCTTACGTATTTATCATAAGAAAATGCTGTATGGCCTATGGCAGGTCACGTTGGTTCAAATTATTTAACCAAGAGAAGGTTGGAGAATAGTGGTCTATAGTTTGCTAGACACCAAAATTAAAAAAAACTTTCAAAGTCTTCCCAATTGTTTTTTTTATTATTTTTTTGTACATGTGTGTCTAAATTTTATTTTGTGAAAACATATCTAACCCTGTGTGAAGTAAGATTCAATCTTTGTCGTGGCCCACCTAAGGTTAATTTAGCGTTGTACAATTTTTGTTTGGTAGAAGCGACTTTTTCTTTTCATGAGTTGTTGAATTCTGGAGTTCATATATCACTCATTGCACAGTACTATGGCCAGTGTTGGGGTTTTACAAATATAAATTTTTCAATGCCTTGCGAATGTCCTTTCTCGATCTCCTGATATTTATTGTTACTCTTGCGCTATGTTAAAAAGGCTTTCCTCTAGCAATTTATTTTGTTGTTTGTTTATGTTGTTTTTGGCTGATGGTGATGCATTTATTATGAAAGCTTTTCCCATTACACTAAGACAGCAATAATAGTCTGTTTAAGACGTTGAGCTTTTAATGAATAGATGAAGCAGATCATTGGAATTCACAATTGCTGTGTATGTTATGCTACTTAAAAAAAAAAAACAGCTTTTCTCTATTGCTCCCTCAGAATTTTCTTTTTAAAGGATTTTTGCAATTGGCATCCTTTTGAATGTACACTTTAAAATACGACTGGCGCTGTAAGGGTTAAAGCTGCAGAGCAGAAAATGGGGGAAAGTGTATTGTTTATATTCCCCTGAGTTCAAAGGGGAAGGGGGTAGATTTTGTGGTTTACAGTTATCCCATTTCTTCCCCCTCCCCATTTCTTACAAATCACATGGCTCACTTAATGCCTTGCAGATGCTAGCCTGGCTCCTTTTTATCTGGGTTACCAAATTCCTCTGCATCCTCTCCCTGGGATACTGGAATGGAGAGTAGGGCCAATTCTGCTGACTGCAGTGTTTGAGGGGGTGGAAAAATGTTCTAAAAACTATGCGCACTATTTAAACAAACAATTGGCATATAATAAAGCACTCAGCCCCTATGTATGTGCTTGACAGCAGTATACATGCTCGGCTTTGAACCTTACTAAAAACAGATGCATTCTGGGAGAAAATGGCTGTATTTTTATAACAACAATTCAGGATTTATATAAGGCAAAGCTACTAAACCCTAAAGAAGTGACTTTGTTGAGGTGGGTATATACATTCTCATATCTTACAAGACCTTTTTTTATACCACTGTGTGAGAGCCAATATGGGCGAATGTCCTTTTGAGACTCTGGCCAGATTTATTTATTTTTGTTCTGTAAGAATGGATGTGAGTTAAGGTCGCTATGTCACGTTTTTCACGTTTACGTTCATGCTTGAGTGCGTGATATAATTTTCATCATACTTGCTTAGAATGCACCGTGCATATGATACATATATGATGTTGCACACATCGCTGAAGCGCAGGCGTGTTGCATCATACATATAAATCGCACAACTTGGCCTTCAGTGCTTGCCTTAGAAAGTTACCTTGTGTGCCTAAGATGGTCGAATATATTTTGTGGTTTTGTCACATTTTATAGTTCATTAAACACTGCGGATGTATGCAAAGCCTCTCAAACATTTTGGTTTTCAAAGGGGACTATAAACACTGATCGAGGGGGAGGAAATCCTCTGGTTTTAGCAAGTCCATTTGAACATTGTAGTGTTTAACTAATGAGTGAATAACCCTGTTAGGGACACTTCTAGTTTCATATCCACTTTCATCTTTAGAAGTAATTTCAATGTTATGTGTGCTGCTTCATATAGTGATAAATAGATTTCCGTACATTTTATGATATTTCCAGGTCTACGCACAGTCCATTACAGACAGTCTGCCCTGTTTGAGTATGTCATTGACTTTCTAGGCTTCCAGTGGCAAGTAACTTATAAGGCCTGGCTAGAAGCTGAGGAATTGAAATTTTAAGCCATGGTTTACGTCAATATTTAATTATCTTTTTTTTTTTTTTGGCCATTGCATATTATGCCCTTGGCAAAAAGGACCAATTTTGCTGTAATACAAGTTTTGTAGGTGATGGGTGTGATTATTAAAAAAACATTTTGTGTTGTATTCTATAGAGTCAGCATTCAATCTGTACATTTACGTCAGTGCAACTTAAGACAAGAGCAGTCTTTGAGGGCGAACAATATACCACTACACAAAAGATTGTTCAAAATATCTCTTCATTGTAGAGTCACCACAATAAAGCTTTTTTTTTTGACAAATAAATGCCCAGATGTACCAAATGTAGGACCTGTACAGGTTTGACAACTGTTTGCTTACGCACAAATCCACTCTGCATCTATTTTTGTATTTTACATTTTTTTTCCAGTTTGATGAATTTACATATAATCCTTGACATGCTATATAGTGACTTGATACGTACAGTAACCAGTGTTTATCTCCTTTTCTGAATCCATATGGCGAATCGTGCATAAGAAAAAGAAAGTCTATAAACACCCACCAAGGCAGCTCCGATACAATACCTTAGTTGCAACCTGACCTAAAGGTGTTGTTTTCTGATTTGCATAAACATTTAAAAAGAGGTGGTTAACAAAGTGGTCTTTTGCATATCAATATCTCTCTCTCTCTCTCTCTTTTTTTTTTTTTTTTTACTTGTCTGTGACCTGCAACCCCTATCATTCTTGACCATGCTGGCAGAAGCCAGCTGGGAATAAAACACAAACACGGCATTACAAAATATACTTTAGGCTCTGGACACAAGAGCTTGCAATCAAATGAAACCGTTTATTTATTTTATCAGGCTATTAAGTCCTTTAGGAAGTGAAACCAGCTTAAGTTTACATTTTATGATTAATTGACTTCACGGTCTTTGTTGCACAGATTTCATTAAGTTCAAGATACCTTTCACTTTGAAAATCCTACAGTAGAACAAGAACTCACTAATATCCTACTGTGCTTTATACATGAAGCTTTTGGATGGTGTTGTGTATCTGTTACATTAATTACTGATGGTGTAGGTAGAGAAATTACCAAAACACTTTTTAATTTCAATGGACCGGTCTGCACCAGATTAGAGGTGTCATAAACAAACCATAAGAACAATTGATAGTTTCTTTAAGATGCTATAAAAACTATACTCTTTAGCTGAGCACTTGTGTTTTGTTTTTCTACATTGATTAATCTCCTGCTGTGCCCATTGTTTTGTTTGTGATAGGCAGGTGAACTGTAGATATTAGGTTGGGCACCTTGCTGCAGTTGTTTGCATGTCACAAAATCCCCAGTTCCATGAAAATTGGTTTGTAGGTTTCGCTACAAAAACAATAATAATGCACAAGTGCTTAAAAGATTAATCTAAGCACTATAACCACTTCAGTCTGCTGTAGTAGTTGTAGAAACATAGAATGTGACGGCAGATAAGAACCATTCGGCCCATCTAGTCTGCCCAATTTTCTAAATACTTTCATTAGTCCCTGGCCTTATCTTATAGTTAGGATAGCCTTATGCCTATCCCACGCATGCTTAAACTCCTTTACTGTGTTAACCTCTACCACTTCAGCTGGAAGCAAAATGGGGAAAATCACAGGGTGGTAGTTTCTATTTACACATGTTACTAAAGTAGTTTCTGAACACTTAAAGGGATTCTACATAGTGCTGGGAATACAAACCTGTATTCCTAACAGTATAGTGCCCTCTGCCCCACTCCCCTGTAGCACATAAAGGGATAAAAATAAATTTATTCACTTATCAAATTCCAGCACCGGGGACGGACTTAATGTGCATGCATGGTGAGCGCATTAGGCCCTCCCTATAGGAAAGCATTGCCACAATGCTTTCCTATTGAGATTTCACTGACACTGGATGTCCTCATGCAGAGTGAAACTCCATTAGAAACCAGGAAGCGCCTCTCCTGGCTGTTTGATAGACCGTCACTAGAGGCAGTCTTAGTCCTGCAAAGTAATCTAATCTAAGGGAGATATTGCACCCAGACCACTTCAATGAGATGAAGTGGTCTGGTTGCCTATAGTGGCCCTTTAATCGAGGCTCAGTAATTTGAAAGTAGGGCAGATGTCTCAACATGGAAAAAATGTCATGTGAAGCAATAGAATCAATAACATTGCTTTAGTTTCCATGGTGACTGCTTCACTTTCAGAATATTGTTCCACTTTTCTGTTAGGAACGTCTTAGTTTTTTCTTTTTTTTTAAAGGAAAATCTTAATTTCTCTGGAAAATACACTACTGAAAAAACCCACTGAAAATCAGCTTTTACTTGTGTTTCCTTTTTTATGTGATGCTCCGTTTTCTTTTAAATGTAATATTGCATAAGTTATACATTTGAAACACTCCTATAATCTGTAGGCTGTCACAAACTGCAAGCAAATTGGTATTTTCTTTACATCATGTTTTTGATATATATATATATATATATATATATATATATATTATATCATATTTTTATTACTCCAGATTTTTGGCGCTTTATAAAGAAATTCTGAATACTGAAACATCCCAGGATAAGCTAGGTTTATAATTTGTACTTACTGAGTGTAATTTGGCAGAGCATGAGTAAGGGCTGCATAAAACCCTGACATTTGTACCTTTATCTGCTGTAAAGTTTAATATTTACCTTCAGTGACCTTTAACCCCTAAACGCATTGGCTTATCTGCTTTTAAAATAACTACCCTGAGTGACAGTGGAATGTGTGTTTATGAATACAGTTTTTTTTTTTGTTTGTTTGTTTTTTACATGATAAAAAAAAAATCCCTGCGATGTGGTGGGGGATGGAACATACTTGTTGCATGTAAAAAGTTTTTTTTAAAATCTCCGAAAAAATCTTGCCGTTTGGCACCCATACGAGGCATATTAAAGAGAATAGCATTTTTCATTAGTTAAATAATGAGAGAGGTTTTTTTATCATTTGGAGTTTTCTAAGTTACCGTACCCCTAGTTTTTTTTATTTATTATTTATTTATTTATTTATTTTTGTAAGATTTTGTTTGGTTATTTTGATCTTTTTCCCCATATTTTATACTTTATAGCAGTGTTGACTGAAAAGGTAAATCCCAAAATGTTATAGAACTTCAACTCCCATGATGCTTTGCCTCTCAAATAGCAAAGCATCATGGTTGTTGTAGCTCCAAAACATCTACCTTTTTGGTAGTTTTCATTAAAACAGATCCTCTAAAAAGTATTATCTCTTATATTTCAGTGACATCCTCCGCAAGCAAATGGCTAGGCTCTTTCGGCTAATTGTAGTCTCTATATATTCATTACCGGGCATGTATTACATCACACATACAAACTTATTTTACCAATTTTGTTAAGCCAAATGGGGTTATTAAATACATGCAGAATTTTACTCCGTTAAATCCAAATGGCAAAATTTAGGCTAAATTGCTTATATGGAAAAATGTATCTTGCCTCTCTCTATAGTCACGTCTTGGCTATTGTAGCCTAAATTTCGTAATTTGGATTGAATTTTTAACATTTTAACATTTTAACATAGTGTTTGGTGCATAACCCTTAAACAAATTACAGCCACTCGTACGAGTGAGCTACCTGCAACTTCTCATTCACTTGCATGGGCAAGAATCTGAGATGAATTTGACATCCTCTGACATTCCGGCTGATTTAAACTGCAGTTCACATTGACCGGCTGAGAGTACTACTAGTTGCAGTCACAGCAGTTCTTTCCTTGCTTACTAAATCAATCCAAAACCTTCAGAGCTATCACAAAGGGTTTGCAAAACACGGCATTTATTTAAAGCTTCTATCAACAAAGGGGAAAGAACATTTAAAGGGTTAAATTATGTAACACAACTAGCAGGATGAAAGGCAGAATTCTGATGCTTAGGGTGAATTTTTAAAGGATCCAGATGATGTGTAGGAATCCATCCCATTCCTTTATTTGCTGATATTTCTATCCGGAATCCAGTGTATTTCTGTTGGCTGAAGTTAAGTTTCTCCAGCTGTTGAAACATGTGGCTCAGGGGAGGCCAGGCCTTGTTAGAGCAACCATTGCTGTAATAAGTGAAAATGTAAAACATGCAAATTAAAAAACCTAAATGCACTCATGCTTTGGGTACTCTGTCATCTTTGCTCAACATGTTTTCATTCCGCGTGGGCGCCAGGCGTGCACAGTTATAACCACTTAGCAGTTTAAAAGTTCTGTGCTTACGGATCTGTAGAGTATATTAGGACAGAAACAGTTTTGAAATATAGCTATCCTTTGTAGCCAAACAAAATCTTTAGTAATCGATGAGGAAGCCTTTAAGGGACACTATAGTCACCCAGACCACTTCAGCTCAATGAAGTGGTCTGGGTGCTAGGTCCCTCAGGTTTTTACCCTTCAGATGTAAACATAGCATGTTTACATAGCAGGGTTAATCCAGCCTCTAGTTGGCTGTCTTCCTGACAGCCGCTAGAGGCACATCTGCGATGCTGGATGCAAAATTCGCGTCCAGCGTGCAGAGTGTCCATAGGAAAGCATTGAGAAATGCTTTCCTATGGACTGTTTGAATGCATGTGCGGCACTTGCCGCGCATGCTGCTCCACTCTGGAGCTGACGTCGGCGAGGGAGGAGAGGTCACCATTGCCAAAGGAGCCTGGCACTGGATTAAGGTAAGATGCTGAAGGGGTTTTAACCCCTTCAGCACCAATGGAGGGGGACCCTGAGGGTTAGGGCACTATAGTGTCAGGAAAACCGCTTTGTTTTCCTGACACTATAGTGATCCTTTAACTCCTGATAATTTTAGAGAATGTTCACTAAACCTAAAATTTAGATGGATTGTAAAGGGAATGTTAAATTCTACATCAAAATAACAACAAATTGAAATGGTAGGCCGAAATAGCTGAACCGGAGCAATTCAACAGTTTTTCCAGATCGTCTGCTCTGCTCTGACGTGTGCTGTGGAATAGCCAATTTCAGGCAATTCCTATTTGTGTTTGATGTACGGTTCTTCTACAGAGGCTTCCAGTAACTCATCTTAAAAGAAAGACCTTTTTTGTTTCTCTCTTTCTTTTTTTAAAACACTTTTTTGGGGTTATTTATAAAAAGGCAACCCTGGGGCAGTGTTCTAAAAGTGGAGTAATGGAAGTTTCCTTTGTTTTCATGGAGATTGATCCACTTTTAGAACACTGCCCCAGGAGCTCTATGTATAAATAAACCACCTTTGTCTTTTTAATATATTATTCCGCCATAGACACCCACACAAAACTTACCTTCATGCTGCAATATTAATCACATCACATATGGAAGCTCTGCTCCCTGGGTTAGAAAATGTATTTTCCTAAATGACATTCGCCCCTGGGAACTGAAATGTAGTAAAAATAATTTTAACTGAATTTATGTTTATCTGACACCGGAGCACAATAGCAAATCGCCTGCAAACCAAGCATAAGATGGATACATTTTCATTGTTTTGAGAAGAAGGTTTCGGTTTGGCTACTTTCATTAAAGGACAGCGTGTGCTCAAACGGTGAAGTATGTTGCAAAGGATTGCTGCTTGCCTAGAAGGGGGTATATATTAATTATGCAATGCGTGGGGTGGAGATGATTTATGTCTTTGAGTTTGCCAAGAAAGCATCAAATAAGATGATGATGTATTCCATGCATTTTGTTACAGCCTGCAATACCAGGACTGTACCATGGGAGCGAAATAAATCTTGGCGCAGGGTAAACGTTACCTGGCTGGAGCAGTGATAAGCTACCTCTATAAGCCCAGACGCTGCAGATGTCAGGAGAGTGACTATATATCCTGGCTGCTTTAGCTCTTAAAGGGATAGGTACTCTAATCTGGTTTTGTGATGCCTTGCACACAGGCATTGAGCTTCCATTGCTAAATCTGAAACCATTGGAAGTAGGTATTTTCCGTGGGTATTTGGTAGGGCCACTGCGTTTTGCATACTTAATGTCTATAACAATAAAAAGTAGACCACATGTATTTTTATCATACTGTTTACTTGTAAAATCAGCATTTTAATCCTCTGAGAGTCCAGGGGACATCGCTGACAATTGGAAGTTGAACAAGGTTGTTATTGTTGAGGTTTGTAGGCAACGGCTGAAGAAATGAAAATGGTCCATACGCATAAAAATGACTTCCACTCTTGATGAAACCACTTCCCCCATGGTCAAAGAGTGCAATGAGCATGTTTTTAAGTGTTAAAAGATTACACTGGTTATTCATATGGCGTCTGTCATCGCTAATTTCTTTTAAAGTGTAATTTTTGTTTGAGATTTTCATAGATTTTATCTTTTTTTTTTTGTTCTTGGCAGTGGCTCAACAAAAACACTGTGGAACAATAATATTTAAAGTATTTATTTAAGCAAGGGTACCATTTAATGTGATTATTTTTCCTTCATTTTGAAATCTATTACCTCATTTTGCTTGTAGAATAATATATAAAGCTGGAGAGAGACTTTTATCTTATATGGTATTTACATTATTCTGATATTTCTAATTAGCTGATGATAGTGTTGATGATGCATGAACATGTGTTTGGGTTTGTTTAAATGGCCCATATTACTCTCTATTGAGGAAATATGTCATCATGGAACCTTTAAATCCCTTGCATCTCCTGCAAGGTGGTCCTTGGTATGAGACAAAGTATTGGAATGGGGCTTATAGAATCTGGGACAAAACTGAAAAGTGGATCAGTCAACTGGGACATTCCATTAGTTTCCATGGTAACTGCTCCACTTTTAGATTCCTATTTGTAGATAATCCCCAGAGAATTGCATGCTTGTAACAGTGCGGTTTGTTTACTAAGCTAGGGGTTTTAGAAATGACTCGGTAAATTACATTTTTATGCCAAAATAGCTTAGCAGGATTCCCACTTACCCCACTCCTACTCCCGCCAGCCCCTTTGCAGTATCATTTCATTACCTTATCTCTATCAGGCTCTTATCCCACTTAAACCTTCCATCTTACCAGACATAGACATCCCTATCTTATATTAACAAGGACAATGCATGTAGAGGTTAATGGGACTTTACATGGGAATTATGGGAAGTTGACTTATCTTAACCTTAGAGTCACTAACTCTGCTAGTAGATAGGTCATTATTTCTGCCTTGCTGCTCATGTGCACCAGATGTTGAGGCTTTAGGCTTGCCTGCAAAACGTATTTTTATTCTGACTTATACCGAGGTGCAATTATCAAGGCAGAGCTATGGGGTTTAAGTGATCCCATAAGGATCTAGCTATGTTTTATTTAGCATCGTAGCTCTTCCTGTTTATGTCTTATTTTATTGGCTGTATAGCCTGTATACTTGTCAGTTTTTCTTTTAGGAATCGTAAGGATTTCAAGTTTAATTTTAAATCTTAGACCAAAATAGCCAAATTGGAAAATTAACAATACTATCAGTGGTTCTTCTTTGGTCTAAAATGTAAAATGTATTTCCCACTGATTCAAACTTAAATAAAAAAACTGTGCGCATGTGTGTCTATAGCATACTGTATTTAGGCTGGTTGAGTATCATGGGAAATGTAGTTCACAAGCAAATATAGAGACAGGTTTAGGTTTTCAGTAGATTATCGCATTTGCTTCTTTTGTTCACCCCGGAGATTTTATTTATGTTCTTTAACTTACCGTAGATTGAAATGATTTATTCTGAAAATGTGATCAAACTTTTCTGTTTTCTCCTCCCTGAGTTTCTGATAAATCTGAGAAGTCCTTGGGGCATTATTTTTATTTATATATATATATATATATATATATATATATATATATATATATATATATATATATATATATTCTGTTAAAAAAAAAAGTAAGTAATATTTGATGACCACAGTCCCCCAGCCACCCTCCAAGAATTCATCATCATTAGCAACCATAGCTTTAACCTAAATATCCATCTTAATCGCGTGTGATTAGGAAAATTCTAAAGAGCAGTGTACTGATCAATGAACACCAACGTGCATACAGGCACTTCAACAAATAAGTAATAATACCACTGTAAAATATAACTTTTTTTTATTTGGCAAATCTCAATCACTGTTCTGTACAAAAATAACCCTTCAGCAGGACAGCTGTACTGTATATGCAAATCCAGACAATCTATTTAGGGCATCGGAAACTGAAAAGCAGAAGTAAGAAGACTTAAGACTTTTTTGGAAGTTTCCAAAGTGAGTTCAGGGCAACTTTACAGATGTGATATTAAGTAATAAGTTCCCCCTTCATTCTCTTTCTCTTTCTCTCTCTCTCTCTCTCTCTCTCTCTCTCTCTCTCTCTCTCTCTCTCTCTCTCTCTCTCTCTCTCTCTCTCTCTCTCTCTCTCTCTCTCTCTCTCTCTCTCTCTCTCTCTCTCTCTCTCTCTCTCTCTCTCTCTCTCTCAGAACAGTAAACAGAACATCACATTGTAAACTTTAGACAAAAAAATAAACTGTAAACTTAACTGAACTGTTTTGCTATATTGGACTAAATTTTAGTCGACCACACTTCAGTTTAATTAATAAACCCCTGGGAATCTGTTAATCGCCAGCTGCAATCCATTGTTTTTCATTTCCTATCCTACGTTCATTTCCTCCGTTCCATGGTAAACCACCACTTTTTTTTCCCAGGAGAACAGAATGGAACGAAGCAGGCCATACATATTCTACAAGCTTTGTCGAAGTCACTGGATTAATATGGCTGCTTTTTGTACAACTATACTTATTTAATGTATTTGATCAGTACATAACATATTTATCAATATGATGCATGTAGGCAGTTAAAAGGAACACTCCAATCACCATAACCACTACAGCCCGCTGTAGGTGTTATGGGCCTGGAGTATTTTGTCATCTTCCCAGTATGTAATTTGTCAGATCGTTTTCTGACTGTTCAATCTGTTTTAATACGGATTGAATACTGTACACTGTAGTGGTTATGGTATATGTAGTGGCACATAGTGCTGAGTGTTACACTTAAAAAAAACACACCTGTATTTAAAGGGACGTTTTCTGATATACAAATACCAGGAGCCACATAGCCATGACTTTTAAACCTTTTTTTTATTTTATTTTTTTATATTGATCTTTATTGATGTAAACCGTTGGAGCTCATTAGAAATTCTGACTCTTGTGCAATCCTTCTTCTCTACAATGATAAAAAAATGTGTCCAGGTCATTTTATCCTACTGCAGCTTTTGAGATAAAATAATTAAACAATACCTTATTAAAAATATATATATATTTATTGAAATCAGGGGCTCCAGAATTGCCTTACAGTTCCATCTGATAACCTTCACCTACAGAGTTTCTGTCATCTAAAAACTGATATGACTGTATCTCGCCCTTGAGTTGATAGTTGATGCATGAAAATTCAACAATTTTCTAGTCTAGTAATCACGAACAAGACCATTTCCATCAGGAGATGGTACCCTGCAGGGATCTCTGTATGGTTATGGAAAGCTGTTGTATTAGAATGGAGCCCGGCAGGATCTTGCTTTATAGCTGTTTTATCGAACAAACTGAATTGTTTGAAAGGCTTGGATTTCAGGGATACTATCTTTATCAAGTTTGATATATTTTATTTCATAAAAGGAGGATCTCCAAAAATAAATACTGTTCCCAAATATTTTTTTAATCCAATACATTTTTTTTATTTTTTTTTTTTACAATTACTGCAATACTCTTATCTTGCCTCTGTTTGTTTCATTAATAAGGATACTGAAAAATCTCATGGGTCCGAACTGTCTCTCCATAATATTTGGTGGGGGCACATATAGGTTGAATTCAGCTGAAACTCTGAAATTTGAAATTGCATCTTATAATTTTCTAGCACCTTAACTATGGCTTGTGGTACAGGGACTATAAATATAGGTGATTTGTTTATAATAGTCATGTTTTAAAATATTTATCAATACTTAACAGTGATGGTTCGTCTTGGCACTCCATATTTCTCCATGACGTACAGTAAGCCATTATTAGGGTATGTGGGGGTTCCCTTATGCCCAGAATCTGTCCTGACATTTTCTTTGAAACCGAGCAAACTTAGATCTGCTATAAATCATCAATACATTAAAATGAAGACCAGAAACGTTATAAATTCATTACATCTCTTAACTACAATGTACAGTACACATCAAATGTATTTTTCAATGTATACAGATTGGTTTGAAGGGATACAAAGCTGTATTCGGTACTATAGCTCCCTCTGCCGGCGCCCCCCCCCCCCCCCCCCCCCCCAACGTGAATAAAGGGATAAAAAAAACTTTATTTACTTACCTTACCCTAGCGCCGATGTCCCTGATCGTTGGGTCGCAGCTCCGTCTCCTCTGACGAGCAGGCGCTAATGCTCATGTGCGGCAAGTGCCGTGCACGCATTAGACCTCCCCATAGGAAAGCCTTGAATCAATGGGGAAGAATGTTACACTTAATGTCCTCATGCAAAGCGTGAGGTCGTCCAGCTTCAATTACCGGACCAAAGGTCCGCTAGGATCCAGGAAGCGCCTTCTTAGGCAGACTTAGTGCTGCAATTTAAACACTGCAGTTTCTCTGGAACTGTAATGTTTTTAAATTGCAGCACTAAGTGCAATAGGGACACTGTACCCAGACCACTTCAATGAGCAGAAGTGATCTGGGTGCCTATAGTTTCACTTTACCTTACTAAACAGTTGTGATAAAAAAAGGCTAAATTCAGGACAAGATAGCTGAAGTGAAACACATCAACACATAACTCGCTGTTTAGTGAATAAACTGCATGATATATTTGTTGTTTTTGTTTTTTCTCTTTCTACAACCTCCCACTTGAATGAAAACCAGATGGGTGAGTGGGTTGTTCAGTTGCGTAATGAACAAGAACAACATTTTATATATATATTCGTGAATAAGAGTGCGACCCTAATATAGAGTTGAGGGAGTCACATACTGCACCCCTAGATGTTTGGGTAACACTGTACATGGCTGGTGCATATTTGGGATGGCAGGTGATGGGAATTGTAGTTCATTAATGGCTGGTGAGAAGTAGCAGGGTAAGAAGGTAATCCAAGAAAACAATATTGTCATTATCCCGCTTTCACAGTTGTGATTAGATTGCAAGGAAGGATATTCTTTTCCTTCCTTTTTTTTTTTTTTCTTGTTCAGCTTAAAGGAAATTAACATTACATTTTTAGATCCAGACTTCCCTTCCTCTATTTACCCTCCCTGTTGCACAAAATGAATTTCCACTTTTCCTTTATTGTGTGTTCATCTTTTTGCTGTTCCTCACTGTTAGAATCTGATTTCTCTTTTTTCCTGGCAGAAAAAAAAAATCCATCTTTTGGTTCCCCCAGGGTGCAGCAAAAGAGTGTGTTGCTGTGGAAACGGGATTTGGAATAATTGTCAGCTGACCTAAATGGGACAGACATGAAATAGTGGGCTGGAGCCCAGGAGGGGGGTGGGAGGAAGACAGAAAGGGGTGCATTCCAGAGCACTCTGACTTGCTATAGAATTTTCTGCACTGTTACCATGTCACACTGTGATGATTCTGTTACACACTGCAAAAACCCCATCCATCTTTTACTATTAACTCCTTCCTGTACGCAGACCAAGCTTTACATCAGTTTACCAGGGACAGTCAAAATATACATCTGTTGATGTTTTAAAACTACAACTACCATGGTGCTTTGCCAGCTTTGTGCTAGGACTTTGGCTGTATCTGCTACAGAATAAAGAAATATATAAAGCAGCCATTAAAAGAGGAAAACCGTGTTCTGCTCCTCTGTCATTTAATTGTATAACACTCTTGATTTCGGAATTTATTTTCTAAACACTAAAGAATAGTGAACTTAATCCAAATGCCTAAGAATAGGCGAAAAATTTGCTGAAATTGAGAAATTCTCCTCCTAGATTTAAAAAACTTGGTTTTCATTTCACTACAATTCAATGTTTAGTGAATAATTCCCATAGATTAGAACATTGGCGTGCATGTCACAATCATATATACATGTATATCAGGGGTGCCCAAAAGGTAGATCTCCAGCTGTTGTAGAACTAGAACTCCCATGATACTTTGCATGCCTTTAGAATGACAAAGCATCATGGAAGTTGGAGTTTTAAAACATCTGGGGAATCTGCCTTTTGGGCACCCCTGGTGTATATGAATGTTACAGTGTAAAAGTGGATTCAGTCAACTACTAGGTATACTAACGAGTATAATGTTAAAGCATCCAAGATGTTGTTATACATCACAGGTACTGCAACTAGTTTATTACATTATTTAATGATGTGATTAATCTACCATTATACATCTTACAGATATTTGGGTGATTTATTTTTTTGACTCACCCTGCTCTGTACGTATGTTTATTTCTAAACTGTAATGTTGGGAATTGTTAGACACCTAATTCTGTACAAATTTTTTTGATCAGGAGTCCTGACTGTTTTCCTTTCTACGTGTGAAATCCATTTTTGGTTGGCCCAACAACCTCATGTATTGTTACAGAAGATATCTGCTCTAAAGCTCACCCTTTGTCACTCGCTGACCTTTCCACTTGTTCCAGGATCCACTGCCTCTCAAAGCATTGTGGGTTACCTGGAAGTGCCCTGGGCCTATCCTACCGCACGTGCATGTTACTATTCAAAGAAAGGGTGTTTACCTGTTTCATAATGTCCTACTGCACATTATGTGACACCTGTACAATAATGTGTGGCATCTTGGCCTTGTAAATCCGACAGCACTTTGCGTTCATTTTCTAAGCTATACAAGATGTTTAAAATGTATTATCGGTATCAACACAGCTTTTTTTTTGGTTTGTTTAATTAGTACTTTAGCATTGCTAGCTCTAATGACACCAAGGAATTAAAGGGATCGTGCTATTTTATGATTTTATTGCGGTTTTATTTTTCGTTTTGCGGGCTCTTCTGTTGTTGTGTTTTTGTTGTTGTTGTTGTTTTAAAAGGGACACTACTGTCCCAGTCCTGTTAACTTTGTAATTGAAAACATTGCGGTTTCAGAGAAACTGCAATGTTTGATATTGCAGTGAAAAAGGAACACTACAGTGTTAGGAAAACAAAGTTGTATTCCTAAGACTATTGTGTCCCACTGCCCCCATGGGCATCATTTGTTTTATAAACTCCAAATAGTGACAAACAAATAATTGAAGCCAGTTAGATTGTATTAATAATAGTTTTATTTTATTTTTTAGAATTGAATACATTTGTAGTAAATTCTCAGATCAGACAAGTTTTTTTTAATTGAATTACTTCTGTAAGCCTTTTTTTTTCTTATTTTTTAAAAAAAATTTTAAAGTAATTAATTTTCACTGAGTTATTTTTTATGTAATATAAACGCGTGGAAGAATGTCCAGAATATTTGAGTTATCAGTCTGGAACATGGTTTGCTTGCCCCATCAAAAACCTATTCTCCCATGAACCCTCAATAAGTCTTTGTTTACACAGAACAGGTTATTTGTACCAGGATGATGGTCACCAATAAAGGATTTAAATCAGAGAAGTCATTGTTGATGCTAGAGGGGTTCGGAAATCTTTCGTTCCAGCTATTCAGCTGTGTAATAAAGACAACTAAGGAAAACAAATTCTCCTGCTACAAACCTAAAATTATCTCTGACCCAGCTGTTTCCTGATCCTATTTCAAGGTATCTGTGCCCGATTGTGTAGACAATGAGTGTATTTTTGTCTCAACAACCCATATTATTGTCGGAACACTACACTGTTAGGAATACAAAACTACAGCGCCCCTCGCCAGCCATGAAAGGGTTAAAAATACCTTTAAATCACTTATCTGATCCAAGCGCTGGGGGACCTGCATTGGGCTTCTCTGCGATCCGGGAGCCTAATGCACATGAGCGACTAGCGACACACGCTCTTTAGGCCTTCCTCATTGAAAAACATTGACTCAATGCTCTTCTATGGGTTTATTTCAAGACACTGGACGTCCTCATGCAAAGCTAGAGGCAGTCCTAACCCTGCAGTTCATTGCAGCTTCTCTAAAACTGCATTGTTTTACATTTCGGGGTTAAGGGGACACGGTCACTGCACCCAGACCACTTCAATGAGATTAAGTGGTCTGTGTGCCCATAGTGCCCCTTTAATATTGTTTTTCTCATTGTTTAGTTTTGTTTTCCTGCCCTAGAGTAATTTGAAATATGACACTGTCCATTGTCGTGTTATAAAATTGAAAAATAAAATTTAGTGCTACCAGGCATTTCTAAATTTCTGTAGGATATTTTTTTTCAGCTAGTTTAGTAATTTCCAACATCTTAACCCTTCACCTGCCAAAGACCAATGAATCCCTACTTTCATGCATATATTATTTAACCTTGTCAGTCTCTGTAGCATTCTATCAATGTTGCAAATATATATATATATGTAATAGTGGGCATATTTTAACTGATAATGCTCTTTGTTCCACATAGTATCCCATACATTTATAGATTAAGATGTTCTATATTAATTACATTGATTTTTTTAAATTTATTTTTTAGGTTGAGATTTAATGTTTTCGTGCCTGACAGAATCTTGCTGTTTTGTCTAAGGTCTAATATCTTAAGATATAGCTGAATTAGATGGAAATTGTAGCCCGCTGGCAGCGTAGCCTCTGTTTCTGAAGGATAATCAATAGTAATAAAATGTAGTCTCCTGATTGGTGTTTCCCAGGCCGCTCTTTCTAGTGGCCGAGGATTCCATTGATCATTTGGTCACCAATATTGAATTATTAACCATTGCCCAGCCAGAGAGGAGGAATATAAAAAAATAAGTTATCCAGTTCCACAATGGTCTTTTTCTTAAGGTAACAGGCCTACCTATATTGGCCTGATTTTCAGGTCCTGTCCTGCCTCTGACTTTGTTCCCCGGTGTCCCTCTTTTGGGGACATCAGAGAACTGTCCCCAACAAGCATTGCGTTTTTTTTTTTTTTTAACATTGCCTATGCAGCTCGCTAATTGTAAGTGGCTATAGTATGGAAACGCCTTATGCAAAACCTAAATTGTGTCTTGGGAGGAATGCAAAGGCTGCTTTGGTAACTGTTTATTTGTTTCCTGGGTAACTAACCACCTGTTAGCAACCACTGTCAAGTTTGTAAATGGCCTATTGTCAATGAAGATAGAAGTGACTGTTTGCTTCTGCTACCAAAGCAGACCGTAGTCTGCAAAACCAGTATGGGGTTGTACACCTTCAGCATAGGAACTCGACAAACAGCCATGGAGTGAAGGACAAATAGGTTGTAGGGAAACAGAAATCAAATAAAAGGCCTTTTTTTGTTAATATTTTTATTTTTCTAATTTTCTCCTTGGATGTTTTACAAAAAAGACTACATTGCTTCTTGATAACTAAATTTCGTCTTCTGTGACCATGCTGTTTTTTTGTTTTTATTTTATTAACTAATTCTCTATAGACCATAAGACCTGCAGGCAGTTAATCAGATACAGAATTGAATTAAACTATGCACACCCTACCCTGAGTTAACCCCACTTGGTGTACAGTATTTTAGTGTTCTAAATCTACAGTTTGTAAGTGGGTGTCAGAGACTGAGCACTACCTTCTAAACATCAAAGACTCTGAATCCACTTGGCACTCATGCCAAACATTTACATCTCGTTTGCTTTAGTCCACAAAGCCCCCCTCTCTTCTAATTTGCTTTGGACAATAGACAGTAACTTAGTCTTAGATTGTGTTGGCGCTGCTGGTCACATGACACTGCACTCCAATCCCAATGTTCTACAAAAAAAGCACAAAGGACTGTGAGTGGAGAAGCACAAATACCAAAATGGAAATGTGGGATGTAATGAGCTCTGCAAGGATAATTTCTGTAAACCTACATTAAACGTCATGCAGTGTGCAAATGTGTGTCCCTATTATCATGTCTTCTACCTGTGATATCCACTAGAGAACCTATCAACATCATAAAAATAATGGCATCTGAAAAGAAAAGAGATTTTTCCAGGGGATTGATTATTGTTGTTGCCTCTGGCCTAGTGCCAAATATTACTACAATAAGGCTGGCAAAGCATCATGGGAGTTGTAGTTTTTCAAATGCTAAAGGGAACCTAACCTTTTGGCCACAACTGATTTAATGTACTACTTGGTCATTTTGACCCCCACCCCACATAACATTTTTTTCAAATACCAAACGTAAATGTAAAGAGGACACAAAATGAACTTGTGTGTCCACATTTGGTTGTTGCCCAAAATGACTTGGCTCTGTGCTGGTATGTTTTGTCTCTTATTTTTAATACTACAATATGTTCATTTGGCATTTTGGAAACCTACACTGGGTTTGTTGTGGCACAGCAGATTAGTTAGCTGTCTGTGTAAAGGTGAGTTATTCAATCTGTGGTTTGGATGAGATTCAATAACTGTAAAACAAAAGACTGTTTTAACATAGGGGTGTGTCAATCAGTGATCCCACAGGATAAGTACAAAGTGTGCTGGAAAGGTTTATTACTGAAAACAGCAGTACTGGGTACGAGGATTTGGGTATTTTTATTTGATTTTTTTCTTTAGTTGGTCACTGATCTACCCTGAGTGGTAAAATAAATGGTATCCCTTTTTATCCTTTAATGACCCTGGAACCTTTCGCAAATTGCAATACTTAAACTCTAAATTTTTCCAGAGGACCGTACAGTGGGTGTATTGACAATAGTAGGTGTATTGACAAACATACACATTTATGTATAAAAGGAAAAGTGTGCCCATGAGCTTAAAATCTAAAGGAGGCAATGGGAGTGAAGGAAACAAGCAGGGTTTAATAAGCCTATGTAGTTTAATATTGTGTGTGTGTGTGTGTGTGTGTGATAACTCACATTTCGTAAAATGTGGGCAATTTAATATGGCCACTCTAAGACAAAAAATTGCAAAAGGTAACTCCCTCCCCCCTACCACCACAATCTCCCATAATGCTTTGGAGCCTAAATACCCCTTTGAACTACTCCCATAATGTTTTGCAGCCTTAAGGTAACACAGCTGAGCAACTTCCATTACTTTGCACTCCTAAAAGCTTGTGCCTGTCTCCATGACTAGCGTTTATACTAACAGGCTAACTATAAACATGCCTGGCATAACAAGTTTTATTAAAGGCTAACATGGAAGTAAATGGGTAAAAGTAGGCAGAAATGTTTCACAAATCAATCTGATTTTCAACATTGAGTCTCTTGTATTAAAACTAAGAGGTTTATAGAGGAAATCTCCCCTTGAGCTCCTGGATCGGTTTGTGACTGTGGTCACAAGACCTATGAATGAAAATCTGTACTGATCTTTTCTTCTGCTCAAAACTTGAGACCTGGAGGAATTTCCTGTCACCCCCTCTGTGCCATTAAGCGTACTTTAGGGGCACAGTAAGTGTAGCCGGTATGTTACCCCTCATGACAAGGGCTTAGGCTAATTCCATTATATCATAATATACATTATACTATGTTCATTAATATTACTGTACAAAGGCGAAGCTTATCCTTGAGACTTGGAAAAAATAGATTTTATGTATAGCAGAGGAAAGAGCCCTTAAGAGTAAACAAAAAACATGTATAATTATCTGTATAGAGATTTAAAAAAATAATAAAAACTGATGTATTCATGTGTTCATGTGGCATTTGGTATATACATTAGCGTTTTTTTATTTTATTTTTTAAATCTCAACGAGGTCATTAATTAACGTCTGTCCCAGATTGCTGATATCTGATATATTACCATGTGTTGTCATTATTGTCTGAAAACTACCCATCGCTGTTATGTGAGTTGTGATCTGCTGATGAATATATATTCTCTTTTTTTATTTTTATTTTGCCTTAAGGTATAATTTTGTACAAAGCTGTCACTCTGTAGCTAAAACTTTTTCATGTTGGTTTAAGCATATGTATTGTCATTATTGGTTGCTGGTTACTATCCAAAGATCTTATCTTCCTGGAATAATGACATGTAGGAGGACCTGCAATGTCTCAAATATTTAACAGAATAACAAGCAGTGTTTCTCTTGCAGCCTGTTTTGTTTCGTGCTGTCACTAAGTATCATTGTATTGTTACAGCCTGACTAACTCCTATCATAATAGATTGTTCAGGCTGTATGTGCTCTGAGTCACATGACCTTTGTGATGTTACATTTTTTTTTTTTTTATTCTTTTGTAATTCTTTCAGTTTTGGTCCCTTGTGGGTTTTTTTCTTTTTCAGAAGTTTTTTTTTTTTTCTTCTTCTGAAGCTGAACAGCGGAAGGGATTGATTTTGCGGATGGTTGAAGTTTCACTGTTTAAATAACCCTTTCAGTGCTAACCAGGCGTAAAGCTCACACATGTTTTATGTGTTCTCGGTTTAGAAATGTAGATATGAAGTGTGTATATGTGTGTGTGCATGTGTATTCACAAATTTAACTGATAAATGTCCGCTTTCAGTAACCTAACTTCTAAACCGTATTTAACCCCTTAAGGACCAGACTTCTGGAATAAAAGGTAATCATGACATGTCACACATGTCATGTGTCCTTAAGGAGTTAACTTTGTCATTAAAACAATCATTGTTATTCACAGTGTGCCACCATTTTTAAGAGTGTCACAAGTGTACCTTCAGCTCTTAACTACAAGTCCCATAAGTCGTATTCCTGTGAGGACTGTCGAGGGTCATGGGAGATGTAGTTTGCTAGCAGCAGTAGTACCTGTAGGCCTATACTGCTCTGTGTTTGCTTGTGCATTCGATTAGTTTTAGGTCTCTTACCACATAAGTACTAACATTTCAATTAGGCAAAGAGGGGCACTTTGAATTTTAGGGTTGTGAGTGGGGGTTTGGCACAGAGCATTTCTGAGTAATTATTTTACGGTGAGAATTGTTGCCATGGAGCTCTGTTATACATTGTCGCACACCAACAAAATGAAGCTCCTTAAAAAGAGGGACAAATGGATTTGGGCCCAAAAAAGGAACTTTCCCTCCTAAATAGTCCAGTATTTAGATTAATATACTGTACAATGCTTCTAATCAGTCATTAATATGTTAATTTGAGGTTAAAAAAAACAAAGCAAATTTAAATAAAATGTTCACACAATTCCAAAATCAATCTGCTTGTATTGTATCTTCTATTTTGTAATCGGTAATGTAGTTGCTTTCACTGGGTTAAACATATGGTTCTGGTTTAGCAGGTATCATAACCCACATCTCACAGACACAGCACAGCAACGCAGATTAGCTCCCAGCTGGGAACTGCCCGTTACCTTATGTTTGGCGGTGTATCAACAGGTTTTGTTTTTGTAGAGATGCCCATTATCCAGTTCCTGTGTTTTTGTAGTTATGCAATGTTAGATTGATGGGCAGAATTTGTGAATGTACCATTTTCAGACTGTATTAGCACACGCAATATGTTTAAATGTGTGAAAATGTAATTTCACTTCTGTGGTCTGTCACTGACTGATCTTAGCTGCAACTTCCCCTCAAACGGTAATAATTTGACATTTAAAAGGTCTGTACTGTATAAACAGGTAAAGCCCCAAAGCAGGTTGTTTTCTTATTTGGAATTTACAATATTTTTCTTAACTACCTGCGGTGCCAATATATTTAGCAGAACCAAATAATTTATTGAGCTACAGAGCATCCCGTGAGAGAGCGCATTCCTCTATAGACTGTATTTTTCCCATGACTGAGGGGAAAAGGCTGTAAGAGAAAGTAGTCATTACTGTGTCTTAGTAAATGTTTTAAATTATAGTCCATACTCAATGGAGAGGGGTGGGAGAGTGCCCATTTAAGGCGTCTCAGAGGCCCACAAACCAAGTTGCAATTTCATCCATTCCTTCTAAGCTATCTGGTCACACAGTATCTCTTAATGGCGGTGGGAGGTTAATGAATTTGCACCTTGGCTTTGTATTGTTCACCTGTAAATGAGTGTTTTTCCATTTAGAAGTGGGTGTGAATATTCTATAGGAAACTCAACTGTGAAAATCATTGCTCACTTTTCAAGAATATATTTAATCACAGAATGAGCCGTAAAACTATAGGATTCCGAAGCAAAATCTTTAAATTATAGATAGCTTTTTTAAAATTTTTGATTCAGGCGTGTAAGGTAATTTATGTCGGTTAACTTTTGTTAATCTATATATTTACGTTTACGTCCAGTGCATGCAATGAGTCCAGGTCCTTTAATCCTCTTCGTTAGCAGGCTTTCTAGAACCAAGGAGCCAGTGGAAGCAATTTATTTTTGGTGTTTAGCTCTTATAAATATACTGTGTTTTATATGTATTGGGATTTGTTTATTATTTTTGTTTATTTTATCACTTTTTTTCCCCTCATCCTTTTTAGTTTTTAATTAGTTTATCTTTTTCCATCTGTTTCCTTCACCGTTAAGGACAAGCTGATAGGGTTTGTGGTCTCAGTATTACCCAGCAGTCGGCCCTCCAATTGTGGTCACGCTGCATAGATACAGAAAATACACTCTGAAAACAGAATAAATTGCAACTTTTGAAAGTTCTGCTACTCTTGGTTTTGCCTGCAAGCAATTTCGTTTTATAACTGACACACAATGTTTGCAGTAAAGAGGAACCGTCATATTTCTCTTTTTTTTTTTTTAGGTTTATTAACCCCAATTTAAGCTTCTTTACAGTTCACAACCTCAGAAGGTTGGAATACAACGCTTAAAGGAACACTCCACTGCCCAAATAAAAAAAAGAAATTAAATATATTATTTAGGAGATATTCCCCCAATGAAAACATGTTTGCATTTAATTATGCATTTTGTTTTCATTGAAAGGTATATTTAATAACAGCTTGCAAAAGCTGCAGATGTCTTGTCTGCAGCCTTTGCAAGCTCTTCCCTAGATCAGAAGTGACTTCAGTTGGTCATGAAGTCACCTCAAAATTCCCAGAACACGTATGCCCGGAAACACGCTAGCAGCCACATACCTTAATGCTAAATTTTTGAAGTACGTGGAGGTATGCGGATATATTGTGTATTTTGACAAGGAAATGTATGGTTTATTTTAGGAGCTATGAGTTACTTGTGTGTTTTAGTTCCTTGTTTATCATATATATTTCAGTACAAATCTCTAAACAAACCCATGTTACAAAAAGGGAAGTCTGAGGGATTTTCTTGAATGTGCAAAACGTGCTCCTCATGTGACTGAAAAAATGGAGAAGGAAATAGAGATTGTGGTGGGACATAGAACTGAAGCAATATAAAAAAAAATATATTCTTATTTAAAATGCCCCGATTCCCAAAACACATTCGGATTTCTTGTAATATTAACTTAATGTTATGTAGACCTCTTTCTATCAGTATGGTTGTCTCCAGAGAGAGATTATTTTTAGTGGTGGTCACCCCGATCTGGTGGTTTATTTAAGCAGTAATGTATTTTATATGTCTGTGATTAGAGAGAGAACCCCTACACATTAGGTGTATTAACATGCACACTGAGAAGTCAGCTTCCATACACCCTATTTATGATATCTCCAGGCTTGGAGTACTGGTTGTTGAGGTTTGACAAGCTTCAGTACGGATTCCTGCTGCATTGAGAAGATGCTTTCTCTATGCGTGTTTTCTATTGGAAGAGCGTTGCTCAGTCAAACCTTACTTGGGTCAGAGTGCACGGAACATTTCTCATTTGTCCAGTTTTGAGACAGGACTGGATACACACCCTCATTCCTCTTTAGAAAAGAAAAAAAAAGCCACTTCTGAAGTCTGGTAAAACATTCGTATGTATAGTGAAGGGTCACTATAATCAAGATAATAATCAGATATTTTAAGTTCAGTTTTAAACTCCTAAAACAATTTGCTATTGTTTCATCGGCCCCACATTCTTCATAGTAAGCTAAAATAACCAAATCAAGAAGATTAATCATTAACCAAAGCCCTTACAGTGCAAGTGTTTATGCAATCCACTGCTTTTTCACAGCGCACCTACCTTCATATGCTTAAGGCAGTGATGGCAAAGCGTTTGGGTGGTTGCGTATCATGGCAAACATAGTTCTCAAAAAATCAGGGTGGCCATGTTCGCCATCAATGAGCCATGGTATGTTTCTAGTCAAGTAGATGCTTTAAGACTCTCATTTATTTGATGGTCTTCATCTTGCGTTCTCCCAAAAAGTTCCATCCACATTTTAGGGTTGTAGTATGCAAAATGATTTCACTATTTGCAGAACTGGAAGGGGTTAAGAACACAAGCAAGGTACCTGCTAGAGAGCTACCATGGCTGCAAAAATGCTTTTAATCCTTTTATGGACTTACAGGATAATCTTATTCTGTTTATTATTTGATGCGTCTTCAAGGCCATCTGGCGACGGACATCTGGTGGGGACACGTCGCACTGGGTGTCGGTATCAGGGAGGCTGTGTATCCAATTACACTATGTTGAGAGGATTATGCGGCCGCTTGGCCAAAACATCTCTGGCGATGGGAGCTTTCAGACAGGGCAGGCTGTGACTGGCAAGGAAATTTCATCAGCTGAAAGGTGTTATGATATAACAAACAGGCGGTAGCATAAAATATAACACAAATTAGGTATCAGGCTATAAACAATTCCTTTATTCCCATGATTAGTAATTCTAATTTGGCATTGAAGAGAATATAAAATCCATACATTGCATAGACGGAAAAGGTATATGGTCAAAAATAAATAAATACAATATACCTTTCTCCGAACCTCTTAGAGATGTAAATGTGTGTATGTACTTTAAGTGAATATTTGGTTGTTTAGTGGGCATGGAAGAAAAATACATTTTCTTTTAAAGTAAAATTTGTAACTCATATTTAAAAAGAAGGGTGAGAAGTTTTTACTTTAGTTTACATACGCAGTTGTTCCTACATCAAGTCATTTAATTTCATCATTGTATTGTAGCTACATGTGCCGCATAAATCTTCGCTGTTTACTCTAAATTGTTATTTTGTATTTTTTATTCACGCAGAGCTCCACACAGGAGATCGGAGAAGAGGTGGAAGATGGTGTTATCTATAGCATCTCCCTCCGTAAGGTGCAGCTCCACCACATCGCCAACAAGGGGCAGCGATGGCTGGGGGTAAGCAGAGTTCCATCTCCCATGGGCACTGCAGAAGGTGGGCTCGCTGGACCTCGGGATGCCACGGTGAGGAAGACAGTGATAGTGGAATCAGGGGGTTGGGAGGGTGGTAGGAGATAAGGGAATCTATGGGTGCTGTGGCTATTGTAAACTGAAAAAAAAATAAGTGACATTTCTTTTGTGACTAGAACAGATAGTGTAGGACCCTTATGAACCATCTGCATCCTGGTTGGTGTTCCTTTTTGATCTTTAATATTGTGCTGTCACTTCTGATTTAAGCCTTTTCTGAAGTTGTTCCCATTGCTCTACACTTCCTGTGCTCTGATAATGCTTACACACATAATTCAGAAATCCATGTCTATCATCCACCATTGTCTGCAACATCTCCTGATTTATTCGCTGTAGTGCGTCCTAGCCACTCTAGACGTGTGCAGACTATTGCATTGTGTCCTCACCGGTTAAGAGTCCATCTACCCATTTTAAGAAATCAAAACACTTACCTAGAACACCCAAAACACTTCTAGGCTTTGGCGTTCTTTTGGGGGTCAGAGGTTTTTGGGGTTTTTTTTGTGTGTACTGTGCTCAGTACTTGTAAACTCAGAACATAATCTGGAAATTTACATAAATGGGATATAATTCTCCTGCTTTCCTGTGACCAGAAATATATTAATCTTTCTCTGTCTGAGATTTGGAAGGAAACAAAAAAAACAACAGTCTTTTGCGTTCAGATAAATTGTGCTGGGCTATCTGTGTGTTATTTTTACAGAGTAGATATTATCAATGGCAGGGACAGGGTGTGGTACGGAGGTGAGGAGGCCACAGTGCTAATCTGAGGTCAGCCAACTTCTTACAGAAACAACCAGCATATTGAGACAGGGGCCACAGCAGATCTACCCTCCCATACTTGTCCTTTTAGAGGCTGTCTAGTTTATTAACTAAAGAAACGGAAGGGCAAGTATAACCCCCAAAAAAACTGTACACAGGAGGATCTACTCACTGCAAGGAAGAAAAAAAAAAAAAAAATATATATATATATATATATATATATATATATATATACAACTTGGAAAATCATTTCCTACCAGAAGGAACAGGATAAAAAAACAATGTATTATAAAATCACAATGTATTGTTTAGAAAAAAAATATAAATAAAGGTTATTTTTTTTTTTTTATTTTTTCTTACTAGGACAGATAGCGTAGGACCTTAGAAAACTATCTGCCTTCTGGTTTTAAGCTTTAACGAAGTGGAATTCTCCTGCGGTTGGCCTATTACTCTTGGCCAACTGCAAGTACTGGGGATGCAGGCCGTTAACTTTAGTTTATCTCTCACATTTTAACATTGGGATGTCCGATCCTTCATTTCACATAATCCATAGAGGTAGTGAATTGGAATTAAACATTTTACCCTTGTAATATCCCAGAACACAGATTCCTGGCCCTCTGAGACCAGATTTGGACAGCCCTTTACTACTTTGGTAATTTATCTAACCTACCTAATACATAACTTGATATATTTGGAGCGCACATGCATGCTTAAATATGTTTGTACCATGAGAGATCACGTCAAATAACAAATAAGAAATCATTAATTTACAGAAACTAATATCATTGTCGTTGGTCTTTGCTACTGGCTGCTGCTTTGCTGAAAAATGAATGCCAAACCAGGCCTAGATGCATTTGGTTTTTAAAGCATATTGCATCTGCAGCTCACTCAAAGTATTTCATTACAGTTCGAGAACGAATCAGCCTTGAGTTTGTATGAGACATGCAAGGTGAGGACCATCAAGGCTGGAACACTGGAGAAGCTGGTGGAATATCTGGTTTCTGCATTCAAAGGAAATGATTCCACCTATGTTACCATCTTCCTGTGCACTTATCGAGCTTTCGCAACCACCAAGCAAGTTCTGGACCTTCTCTTGAACAAGTGAGTTGTCTCTGGTGTCTGTCAGACAGAGATTGGACAGTTAGGCTCCTTCACAACATCTGATGTCCATTATTAGAGAGCCGATGAAAAAATATTCTTTGATACAAAAAAAAAAACCAAAATATTATAAGGGATGGTGGTTCTTGGACTGAAATTCTTGTTATCTCAAAGCGTTCATTTCTTTTACCGTGATTATTTTATTATTCAATGCAGATTTGGGAGACTGCAACCCCAGCTAAACGGAGAACATTCTCACAACACCATTGATGATCGTCTCGAGTTAAAAAAGTAAGTTGTCCAAAACAGTTCAACTTTAAATGAATAAAATGCTTGAAATCTGATAATTGGAGTTAGCACTGCAACTGTTTTTGACTTTTATAACAGTCAGATTAAAAGCAAGCCAATGACTGCCAACTCTAGACAGTTTATTTACAGATCAGTGAATTGCCCTGAGTTAACAACCAACCTCAATAATTAATGTTGTAGAAGAGTTGTGAGAGAAATTACCAAGACTGCAGAGTACAAAAATAAATAGGATTATTTCATTTGCTAAAATTCCGAATCTAGTAAATAACTCTCACTCTGACAGTCTTCTCCCCTTTTAGAAGAACAAACTCCTATTTTTTTTTTCTCCCAACAACCACCCACAACAAGACATTCTATTCCAAAATAGAACAATGCTTTTTGGGGAAAAATAATTGACACTAAACAGCAAAATTAGTTAACTTATGAAATCCTCCGTAAACACTGTGGTTTTTCTCTAGAAAACACCCACATTGCATCATAGAGACACGCCATAAACATATGCACCATTATTGAAGGTAATTGTGGATTGATAATTATGAGTAATTTTGAAACAAAAAGAGGAATTTGATCTAAAATTTGGCATGATTCTATTTTCACAGCTTCCATTAAACATCTAGCTGTATCTTGTGTTATAAATTAGCTAACACATCCTGCTAGGTTTTTAGTTACCTACGACCCCAGCCATTTAAAATTCTGGCCAGCTGTAATTCTTTAGTTACATGCCCCAGACAGCACGTTTTGACTTATCAAGGAGTAGAGTAACTTAGTGAGCTAGAGTTTGACCTTACTGGCCTCATCCTAGGCATATTTACAGACTAATCTTGTCTAGCTACCCAAGAAGGCCCACAGCAGACTGGGGACAAATACATTTTTAATGCAAGTCTTGAAGTGTCAATTGAATGCAGCGTAGACAAGAAGCTTGTCTTTCAGTATTTCTGTACTGTGCTTGGATGTCCTGATTAACATTACGGTATATGTTTTTTTTTGTTTTTTTTAATGTCTGAATATTGTTGTGAAATAATTTGAATTTGGTGGGCCAGCGTGTGCAAAAATGGACTGGCACAAAATAAACACTGTTTCTAAACTGTATTGGCTCATTTTTCCATTTTGCCTGGTAGCACAATCTCCTCCATCCTAGGAGCATGGCTAGATCAATACTCGGAGGATTTCCGTCATGCGCCAGATTACATTTGTCTAAAGCAGCTCATCACTTACGTTCGACATAATATCCCCGGCTCAGACCTGGAACGAAGAGCTCGCAATCTGCTGACGCAATTCCAGCGGCAACAAATCAGCGAACTGGCTCAAGAGGGTGAGTCAGATAATTTAAATGAGAAATTATAATTGCGATTAGGCTGCTTTTATAATAAATTAGGAAATATTATTTCTTAACAATATCCGGTCCTTAAAACTTTTTTTTTTTTTTTTTTATGGGCAGTTTAGGCTTTTAAAACCATTATCAGTAGATGTAGATTCAAATGTTTGGTTTTCTTCTGCATACGTTTTGGAATTAAAGGAAATAGTTTTAGTACACTTTTGAAAATGGAATTATTCTATTCGCAATCTATATTTATTATCTTTAAAAGTTTCTGATGTTTAAAATTAAAAAAAACTACAAGTTCCAACTCACAATTTAAAACATAAGGAACATGATAAAAAAAAAATGCATACTAGCTATCCGATGAAGAAAGAATTGAAAAGTAACTCAATCTGATGCTTGAAATTATGGACCATATAATTTGAATGGTATAAGGTGTTAGAAACTATTTGCAATGTTGTTCACACATTTGAGGTGCTTTTTAGGTCAGAATCTTGCTAAAGAAAGAATGACTGCCCGATTTGCTGAAATCCCAATGGAATAACCAGCCCTTTCCATGTCTGTGATTCCTTTGGACTTTGTGAAATATCAGTTGTCGTCTTCCATGCAAGCCCTGGCAAACAAATCTATTCCAAGTTTTAGCTGATACTTTATGTATATGCAGAATAGTTTTTTCACAGATGTTATATCTTTTATTTTGTACTTTGTTGTTTCTGTATTCAGTAATATTTCTCCACAAGCTTTTGCTTTTTCCATTTGTAAATAAAGACTGAACATATGGATTTTGTTTGGTTTTGCAGCCGTGGATCACTCCAGTTATTCCTTTCGCTTGGTAGAAGAAATTTCTGTCTTGGGGGAGAAGGCAGATTTTCTCTCCTTTCGGCAAGAGATGGTAGCGGAACAGTTTACAGTTATGGATGCTGTAAGTATGAAGTGCCTCCTATCTATCTCTTAATGCTGTGTCCCACACCCAGATTTTCTATCCCTCATCGTGTATTTTCTTTAACTTGTCCATCCCTTTTCAATGCTTTCTATGCATCTTCTTTTTTTACACCTTAAAAATCTTTGCTCGTTTCTCTTCCTTTTTTTTCTCGTTTCAATGGATAATTTCTCTGTTTCATAACCTGGAGGAAAGAGTCTTGGTGGCATCTTGTGTCTTATTGTATCACTTCCCTACTATAGGATCTCTTCAAGAAGGTAGTACCCTATCATTGCCTTGGGTGTATCTGGTCCCAAAGGGATAAAAAGGGGAAGGAACATCTGGCTCCAACTATCCGTGCAACTGTCTCCCAGTTCAACAGTGTCACTAACTGTGTCATATCCACGTGCCTGAGTGATAGGTCACTGAAGCCACAGCAGAGAGCCAAGGTGGTGGAGCGCTGGATAGACGTGGCTAGAGTACGTTTACTGATATTACTATATTTCTGTCTCATAGTAACACGTAGGCTTCTGTCTAATCCTCATTATTAATAGTCTGTAAAACATGTTTTTTATTTTTGTTTTAATTCTGGTTCACCTACAGGAATGTCGTATTTTGAAGAATTTTTCCTCTCTGCGTGCTATTTTGTCAGCCCTGCAGTGTAATGCAATTCACCGACTCAAGAAGACATGGGATGAGGTGTCCAGGTAAGGAATGTTGATACACTGAACATATAACATCTGACATATTGGAATTTTTACCACCTTCAGACAAGTGGCCACACCATTTATCATATTGTATCGTTTTGCAACTATAGTCTTGCTTCTAAAAACCTTAAAATTCAGGTCTAATTCCAAAAATAACTATATATTTTTTTATTCCTTCCAGGGAGAGCTTCAGAATATTCATGGAACTTTCTGAAATCTTTTCAGATGAAAATAACCATTCGTTAAGTCGAGAGCTGTTGATTAAGGTGTGTGTTTAACAAAATTGGTGCAATGCATGTTTAGATTCTAAAGTTATAATGGCGCTATAAGCCTCAACCACTGTATGTCAGGATTCACTGATCGCGGAGCGGTAAGCAACTACCTCAGATTCACACTGAGGCGGATTAACATAGGGGCTAATGGAGCTGAAGCAGTGATTGGTATCTTCGACCCACCTCCTTGTACCCTGATGACTGACATCCCGCTTAACAGAATGCCAATTTGAGGGGGGGTGGAGGGGATATATAGTTTGAGAGATTAGCATAGGGTATGTTTATTCTTTGAAATGCTTCCTGTGGGTGGGCTCCATCTCCACTAGATTCTCTTTGGAGGTATGACTGGTTTACTGTCCATAAGATTCTGTAATTAGGCCCATCATAATTTTCAGCACAAGGCTCAATGGGCTCTTAATCCGGCCCTGGAAGCACAGAAAGACATTATGCGTTCAGAACTTTAGATCTGTTAAACTTGTTTGAAGAGTTTTTACCTGCTGAGACTCTTTCTTTAATGGCCCCTTACTGCTTTTAAACCGCATTTTTTGACTGTATTTTTTGGTTCTGATTATATTATTTTATTAGCTGCCTTTAACTACTCAGCACCTCCCTTTTTTAAAGAAAGTTTTAAAGACCCAAACGCTTGTTTTCTTTTACCTTTAAAGAGCTGTGTATCTCATTTTATCCTTATCTGTACTTTCCTCGTCAACTTCCCCTACTCTATCCCACCACCCCAAATTAAGTCCTGTGTGCTAAATGTGTGTTGGCCTGATATCTTTCTCTGCGTACGTGAAGAGAGGCTTTACTGTTTCACTGTTTTGTTTGTTTTTTTCACTCCTGTTTGTGGCTATCGTCTTATCAGTCTAGGGATTCCCTGGTATACGCCTTTCAGTCGACACCCGGCCAAGTGCATGTTCAATGTGTTAGACAGGGTGTGGGCTGCACCTTTGATCTATTTTGTGTTAGGAGGGTAGGAAGGGATTCCCTTCTCTTATCGTAACTTTCCAGTTACTGGCCAGCAGAAGCCACCTCCTGCCCCAACCCTGCTGCTTGTGTCTTATCAAAGTTGGCACTTTTTTTTTTCTCGCAAGCGTAACTCAATTTCCAAAATCAGGCCATCTGGAAACTATCAACTAATATTTCATCTTGCAGGCACTCGTAAAAATGTTGCAGAAATAGCCAGATAAAAATGAGTAAATGAATATTCTCCATTCAGTGGGGAAATGCCCGTGACATCATCGTTTGATCTAATGTATTATTTCTGAACATTCTTAGAATGTTAACCTGACATTTGTTCAACTAGAGGCAACTGCTGACTGTACTAGCAGTCGGTATTTGTGAGATACATTCCTTTACATTGATCTAATGAACATGAATAATTCCTTTATTTTTTTGCAACATCCATCTGCCAGGTGCTTATAAATAGGTCTTCTCAGTGCTTTATTATGGGCTGGGCACCGGCTGGAGTACATTCGGGGTTTTACGCTGGTTGTCAAGTGCTGTGAACCACAGAATAATTGCTCACACATAGTTGGAATTTCAGAGTTAGGATTCTCTCTGAGATAAGTTTGTCGTGGGAGGGTGTGACTCTTCACGCACCTTTTCATACTGGTACATTCCCGGACTGCTCTCTGACTCATTTTGCTTCGAAATGAAAAGGTAGATATAAGTTGAATAATTTAGCCTACGTCATGGGATCTTGTATTTAGAAGTGTATTCTTTAACAACACTTATTTCCCCGCCTGACACGTTTTAAACTAAAATTGTATACTACCATTTTGAACGTATCCTGGTGTTATCTCGAAGAAGTGCTAGTGGACTTTGTGGGTCTAATAACATCAGAAAAGTACACTTCTTTTGTGTGTTTTAATAAAGCACCAACATAACTCAAAATTGGATTGATTTTCTTTTTTTTTTTTCTTTTTTTCTTCATTTAGGAAGGGACTTCCAAATTTGCAACTCTTGATATTAACCCTAAAAGGGCACAGAAACGACAACAGCAGCAGAGAGAGCTGGTATGTGATATTAATAAAATAATATATTGGTGATTGGGAAAAATGATATGGCCCCGTGAGCAAACATTTGTCTTTTAGCTATTGTGCACCCTCTGGTGTTGGCTTGAGGAATTTTTAATTTTGTGTGTATATTGCAGGGTGTAATGCAAGGCACCATCCCTTATCTGGGTACCTTCTTAACAGACCTCGTTATGCTGGATACCGCGATGAAGGATTATTTAGAGGTATGTACCTTAGTTGCGTCTTTGATCTTGACAGTCTACGGTTTGACTGCTCTGTTCTTATAACTGTGGTTTGTGTTACAGGGAGGACTCATCAATTTTGAGAAGAGGCGGAAGGTGAGTAATACAATTATTGCAGATATCTTTATATCTGTTGTCATTTTGTCTTTCTGTGATGTCTTAGATCTGGCGGTAAATTTTACTTTAAAGGACATACAACATGCTAATGGATAAAGTAACAGCTTGTGGTTCTGATTCTATGAAGGCATTAGAATGCATAGACCCATTAGTTGGAATATGGATTAATGAAGCTATGGGAGACATGCCTTTTTTTTTTCTACTATTACTACTTATTTATTGAGGTTTGGAAAAAAAATGGCATTTTTTCATGATGTCACAAAATGTTACAATTGTAATGTTCAATGGCACATCTGTAGGTGAAAATTCTAATTTTATTTATGCAGGAAGTGTTTCCCCTGCCCCTATTAACGCTGTTTAGTCCATGTGAATAAAGGTCATTGCTCTAAATCGTGGAGCAATCGCTAAAAAGTGTCTATTGGTTTCCATGGCAACTGCTCACTTTGAAAATTTTTACTCCAGAA
Organism: Pelobates fuscus; assembly: GCF_036172605.1. NCBI lineage: Eukaryota > Metazoa > Chordata > Amphibia > Anura > Pelobatidae > Pelobates > Pelobates fuscus. The sequence goes on from NC_086325.1 coordinate 131,766,627, forward strand.
TAGATATTCATGCACATCACTAAATGTTACAAGCTTTCCCATTGGCTTGCCTTGGTCATCAATAACATCATATTGAGCAGGACGTTTAGTATATCCTGTACAGGGATTTCTTGTGCTACTGCTTATTGATTCTGTTTCCCTGAAAAGTCTTTATTTTCACTCTCTCTACATAGGAATTTGAAGTCATCGCCCAAATAAAACTGCTGCAGTCAGCATGCAACAACTACAGCTTCCTCCCTGAGGAATCCTTTGTTGAATGGTTTCATAGCGTGGACCGGCTAAGCGAGGCAGAGAGGTGAGTCCTGTGACTCCATGTATGTGCACTAAATGCAGCACAATTAATATTTTAGTTCTGTTTACTGTGTAACCTGATCAGGCAAATACTCATACAATGTAAAATAGCTAGAATATTCTTAGAAACCATGATTCCAATATCACCCTTTAAAAAATATATAATATAAATAAATTATATATTAAATGATTGAGTATGCTGATGGTTTGTACTGTGTTGGGGGGGATTGGAGTCATTTTTCCACTTCCTCCTGTGCCGGACAGCCACTCTCTCAGGAAGTGCTCTTAAGAGAAAGTGCAGAGGAAATGGCTTCCCTGGACTCAGCTGAAAAACATCACTGTTATCAAATAGCTCAGATTCCTTCAGACTATTTAAAGTTGCACCTCTACCTTGAGTGCCCAATAAAATATAGTATGGTAAGTGCTGTCCTCCATAAAGTAAACTTGTTCTTAAAATGCCATGTCCCATAAAGAGTGCATTAAAGATGTCAATGAGATGCAGTGAGTGTTGTAACAACTCTTGACAATCTTCCAAGCATTACTGGATATAAGTGTCCGAAACCCCTCTGAACTGCAAGAAACTGTCAGAACTCAACATTCCTCGGGGAAACAAAACTATCCCTTAGGAACCAATAGCACGTCTTGAAAGTCTTGTTGAGCCCTTATGATAACATGGCATATCCTACTTAAATCAGACACTCTACACCTGCATGCTTTTTCTGAATTAGTACGTCATCCCATGTCAGCATCGCGTCTTTAGGTATTAATTATTGTGATAACATTGATTATCTTTAAAGAGGGAAATCAAAGGCCCCAGTGACACTACAAGTCTATTAAAAGGGGTTAGGTTTCCTTAAATGAAAACTACTTATGCACATAATGCCTAAGTAACTGGAGAGGAAAGAAAGATACTGGAGCTGTCCACTTAACCCCTTTTTTCACAGAAAACTATTCCAAATATTGCATGACGTTATAATATGTGATGTAAATTCTCTTTCATTTTCTGCCTGAGGGATACCCTTTGGAGAACATTCCTAACAAACATTCAATCAAATGTTCAAATGTAGACCACACAACCTATTGCTGTATGCTGGCTAAGTGCAGCTTGGTAAAATTAGCAATCTCATCTGCCGATTTGTGTTACAGTTATAGCTTGTCCTGCGAGATTGAACCTTTGTCCGAATCTGCAAGCAACACTTTAAAAGCTAAGAAGAACACAGGAATCATCAAACGATGGAGCGAGTAAGTCTACCAAGCCAGACATCTTCAACGCGTTGACTTAGAGTTGTTGTTGTACCACTCCAATAATGTAACCGGATGTGAGGTGGAATCGTTGTTTTTGGCACACCTGTTCTAAGCCAGTTACTTCTCCAACAGTTCCTCAAGTGCCACAGATGATCTTATTTTATCAGTATTATCTTTTGAACTAAAACAAGTCATTCCTACGTTTTGTACCATACCTGTTTTTTCTTTAAAGGACCATTAGTCTACAAAAGCAGAATTTTGTAAGGAAGCACTGGAGCTGAATGTCCATCAACATTTTAATAGCTACAGATGGCCTACAACTGCTGTGCTGAATTAAATAGGTTAAGGATACCAAGAATGTAATCATGATTACCTCAAAAACTTATTCCCTAGAATAGACTTCGAATATGTCATAATAGGCGCTCAAGAGATGAAAAAGTTTTACAAGTTTTTGTGTTGCTGGTTATTGACATTTGTGGTCAAAGCTCATTTTAACCCCACTGGTGTTTTGTTTTTTTTGTCTTTGTAGTAGACAGCCAGCAAGCTCAGAACCCTGTCCTAGTGTTAGCTCTCACTCAAAGTCCTTTGACCAGCTTAAGTGCAGTACTCACCTGTGCGACACCACTGATTCTCTCAGCGTCACATCGGCCGGATCCAGCAGTTCTGACGTGGAGGAAATTAACATCAGCTTTGTCCCCGAGTCCCCGGACTGTCAAGAGAAGAAGGTACGGGAGGGAAAAGTCCAGGCATCGCCGGCACAGCCTGCAGGACGCTACGTTCCTGAGGGGGTCAGTGCCTGCTCTCTGTGCTTTGATGTGTGGGAGAGAGGGGGGAAAGTTCTTCTCTGTATATAAAAAATATTTTAAAAATCCAAGGATTGCATGAAAAAAAAGTATGCAATATATTGAATGTTAAAACATCACTTTACAGTATCTATCAGGTTTAAAGGGGACACTCAGAAAAATAAATCTGTGATATATCCTATAGTTTTTTTAGTAATGTTATAGCCATAGTCGTTTAGTTTAAAATATATTGAGGTTTTTGTTTTAAAGGGGACCGTCACATCCCAATTTATTTTTTATATTTAATGTTTATCCCTTTAATTAACATAAAATGGATTAATGATCCATACATCTTTATCCTTAAAGTGGCCGCTTCCCTCTTAGCTCCCTATCAATCATTATTATAATCTCTGTCCTTCTGCACCTGGCAGTCAGTAAAGAGAAAACATACAAAGAAGAGTAGAAATTAAACTATTTTTAATATATGTTTGGCCTGGCTTTGCCTTGTTGGAACTGGATCAGGATGACATTTACTAAATATTGGATATAGCTTTAAAAGAAAATGGAGCATCTCATGATAACAAAGTTAACACAACTTGTGTTTTAGTGGTGTCAATTCCAGAGAAGTGACAGTTCTCCTTTAGTTAACCCCCTCCAGTGTGAGCTGCTGTGTTCCCCAAGTATTCTACAGACAGCAGTCAATGCGTCTGTTTGAATCACCCTGATATACACTGCTTAATGGAGGGACAATGACCTGTGCTTACTGACAATGCAGACATCGGAGGAGAGGATTCAAAAGGCTGATCTATATTATACTAAATAAAAATAGCTATTAATATACGCTACACAGTTCTGAAAATACATTTTACATGATAATTCCCCTTTAAAATTAATCTGCTAAAATTGATTTTCATACAAGACTGGATACGATTTGAACCTTTCAAATACCAGGTCTGGGTTTCTTACGGAATGTTGCCACAATAAGATATTTGTAATTAGACAATAGATTGTTATATGTAATAGATTGTATTCACTTTTACATGTATACACAGCTATAGTTCGTTGTATATCGTCTTTTTAGTACGGTTGTTGCATATCTTTTAAATAATCCACAATACCCCTCCGTCTAAAGGTTGCAAGGTGAATGTTAGTGTAGGACTCCCCTTCACGTGGCAGTTGGGTTTACACCTAATGGCGATTGGAGTGATGCTAAACACCTCTAGTTATTTAAATTTGCATAGGGATTTTGGATAGGGCGCAAGTAACTCTTTTTTTTCTTTATTTTTCACAATATCCAGTCTGTGTTTGTAGCTTAATGTCCACAACCGTAACCATCTTCACTTCCATCTTCCTTTCTTCAGTTCTGGGAATCAACGTCACTATCCTCGCTGGACACTTCTGGAATTGGATCGGCCTCAAGCAGCGCGTCTTCATCCTCTGTGTCTTCGACCCCTGTCTCTGCCTCTCGGAGCCATAAACGTTCTGTATCTGGAATATCCAGCTATTCTTCCCTATCGCTTCCTCTCTACAACCAGCAGATAGACGATTGTTGCATTATCCGGGTCAGCCTAGATGTGGACAATGGCAACATGTATAAAAGCATTCTGGTAAGAGACATTGTTTGCTCTGTCATAACCTTTTATAATGAGTAAATGTGCTAGCATGACACCTGTTACTATTAACTTCCAAAGTCTATGATGCAAGCGTAATAAAAAAAAAGGCCATGTTAGTGATTGTGTTTGTATTGAGAAAACACAAGCTATTAGCAGGTAATGACATGCTTTAATTTAAACTACACTGTTTCATTTAAAACCTTTTAAAAGTATGTTTTTTTGCCCATGTCTACATCGGTTATTCAATAAACTGAATGGTTTAGACATTTAGGCAAATAGTTTAACCCAAAAAATAGCTATACTGGATTGTCTTGTGTTTTGGGTTAAATTGTGAAATTCCCTGGTAAATTGCCAATGTTCCTGGTTTAGTGGATAACCCTGTTAGTTGTAAATCTAAGTATAGATTATGACTGTTTATTTCAAAGGTGTTATGAATGTTGCTAAGCATCCACTTAAAAAAAATGCAATACTGTTCATAAAATGACTGACTCACTAGTAAAAAAACAAAAACATTAACCTTTGAATAGATATTACTCTTTGCATTATGGATAGAGAACCTAAGTCTGTACCCATTAATATGTTAAAGCGGCACTGTCATGCCGAACTTACCTTTATTTATTCGCTTCCTCTTCTCTCCCTCTTTCAGGATCTGTTTCTTCCTATCTTATCTAGTTTTCTTTAAAACATAAGACAAAGTAGGGACAACTTTGTCTTATGTATTTTTCCTACGCTTGACCAGCGGAGGAACAAAGTGTGCTCAATTTCCTGTGGTCAGAGCAATTTCCCACAATTCTCACCTTTCCTCCTTGATCTTGCAATGCTTCCTGTCAGTATTCCCGAACGTCCTGTCATTTAGACAGAACGCTGGCGAAACTACTGAATTTCTTCCTAACACAATGAAAACAATTTGTTCATTCATGTTAGGATGACATTCGGTACTTTTAGGTCAGTTTGAAATTTTATTTGAATGAATGAAATTCCGATCCGATCCATACTGCATCCCACGGTATTAGGGAGCTACCTACCTAAATTGGTCTTTCAGCCAACTTCACTAAGACTAAGATTACTTAGTATTAGTGATTAATCTGCCCCTACTCGCTATATCGTGAGTAGGGGCATGTCTAGTAAACAGTGAGCAGCCTGTGCTGTGTAATTTGACTCCTAACACTGATTAACCAATCAGAGAGTTATGAGTCAAATTACACAGCATGGGAAAATTCCAAAGAACTTTCCCACGCTGTGTAAAATGACTCAGAGCACTATGATTAGAGTGCTTTTATAGGTAAATGTTGAGACTTACCTGTCAGTCTCTTCATTTACCTGTCAGAGCACTCTGATCGGTTGGCTTAAACCAACAATCAGAGTGCTCTAAGTCAAATAACAGGGCGTGGGCAGGCTTTATAAGCCCTTCCCCGCCCTGCAGAGCTCAGTCTGCGCCATGCCCTCGCTGGGTGAAGATGGAATATTTTTATTTTACAAGTTTGACGGGTATTATGGCTTTTTTATTTGACCTTTTTGGGGGCTGAAAAAAGGTTTTAGAAAAAAAGAAAACATCAGATGGTAAGTACTTTTTTATTTACAGGTATTTAGTTTTATTATCTCCCCCTCACTATTTTTAGGGTGAGGGGAGTAGGTAGGGCTTTATTTAATTTTATTTGGGTGGGGTGGTGACTAGGGCCTTGGGGACGAATGAATTAATAGACAAAATTCCCGTAGTGAATGCCAAACTGTTTAACTGGGCATGCGTGGGAATTTCACAGCGGTATCTAGTGTGGGCAGATGACGTGTCCCACAGGGACTTCATCTACCCACACAAAGATGGCACCACCCAGGACATAGATCCGGGCACAAAATAAAGATGAAATAGGAAATTTGGGGGGCTTAGAGGCATCTGGAATGTGACTAGGTGGAAAATTAGATGTAGTGGAGTCGGGAGGGGTTTTAAAAAATAAAATAAAAAATGGATTCGGCCATGACAGTGTCGCTTTAATTATAATGCTTTTAGACAAACTAAATAATGGAGGTGTAGACTACAAATAGTAAAATGGCAATCTTTCATTGTCAAATTCATTATCTTAAAATCTGTGCGTGTTTTGTTTGGTTAGAGGCAGCATTGACAAAACATAAGGCTCTCTGGTGATTTGTGGATCCGGCTGTAACGTGTGGTTTTCTATTGGATCAGCATGATCTCACCGTCACCAAATGTAGTTCTTATATTATAAAAATAAACATATAGAGCAACCTTTATAGATACGTGTTTGTATAATCATATTTTAGATCTCCTGCACTGAACAAAAAAATATTTTTTATATATTCAATTTAACTGGCAGACTTCATTTTACAGGTCGTTCTTTAAGTGTTAGTCCAAGCATCATGACCACTTAAGTGAGCTTTACCCCATTGCTGCCGGATTAGTGTAGTAACGGCAGCATAATTAGGGTATCCTTAGCCAGCCCAAATCAATTCTGTAAGGAAGAGTTCTGGCCTGGCTAATGTCAATTCTGTGCACATTTTCATGCACAGTGTGCTATTTATTAGCTGGTAGCCCTTCACCGATGAATAGTGACTGTATCGGCTTCTGCAGCAATGTTCTGAGGCTCATAGCACGTCACCATGGATGCTAGGAGCCTCAGAGCAAATCGGAAGGCAGATGAGGGGCAAACCGTCACTAAACCGTTTGTCCTGTTACTGGGGATCCGGGCTAAGATTCTCCTCACTTTATGGTTATGATGCTTGGAGTAAACCTTTAATTTCGTTTTTGTTGTCTTCTTGTACTTCTTTGACATTTTTGTATAGAAACTTGTTCTCATGTTCTCCATGATTTGATTTTTTTTTTTCCTTCCCCCTCTTAAGGTAACGAGTCAGGACAAGACCCCTGTAGTAATCAGGAAAGCGATGGCCAAACACAATCTAGATGGAGAACGCTCAGAGGATTACGAACTTGTTCAAATCATATCTGAGGAAAGAGGTATGTGCCAAGCAGCGGAATTTGTACCCCAAGTATTAATGTCGTCACTAAGAACATAATAGGGCAAAGTCTGAAAGTATGTGAAAATAGATCATAGCTAAACTTTACGAAGATACACCTGTTCTTCAATAATCTAACTAGTTTCTGATTCTAAATCAGAAATGTTTTGTGTTTTCAATGCATCTGTTTTAATAAGAGCCAGTGAAATAAAATATGTTGATATATTATTGATGTATTTCTTTTGTCCTCATCAGAACTGAAGATCCCTGACAATGCCAATGTATTTTATGCCATGAACTCAGGAGCCAACTATGACTTTGTACTGAAAAAACGCGGCTTCTCTAAAGGAGTCAAGATTAAGCATGGCTCGAGCTCCACTTTGCCACGTATGAAGCAGAAGGGACTCAAAATTGCTAAGGGCATTTTCTGACATGTGAAGCATCTCGTATCCCCAACAGGATTTTGGAGGGACTCAAGTATAGCACTTACAGCTGCACTCCAAGGCAAAATGCGTTGGTTGTGTAAATGTCAAACGCCACATGGCCCATAGCAACTATTCTATACACTCCAGCTGTCTCTCGCCTTTAACTGTGAAGAAAGAGGAAACTACAAGAATTACCAGAAGTGGATTTATAATCTTCTTCCCATAACTGGAGTTACGGTGTGTGTTGCCAATATGAGACACAACATGTTCCCTCTTCCCGGTCTTCAAGCATGCCAACAGGACCCAGAATTCGCCTCCATGCCTTAGGTGCCTTCCAGAGAAGGGGTTGAGAAGATGAGCTTTCCACAAAAAGACAGTGAAGAATGAAGATGAACAGCTTGTTCTATCCCCAGGGATCCAGTATTAACATAGGATGTGAACTGAACAAAACTTTGAAGACTTGTGATTACACATTCGAACAAAAGTATAATCTGTAGCTCTCTCTCAATGATGATGAAGGGTACAGATACTTAAGGCTTTAGGGGCAATGTCTTGGAGTTGTGCCTCTTTGTAAGCCACTTTCCCTCCTATAGGGACATCACTGTAAATGTTAACTTCTCTTACCTTTGGATACCGTAACAGATCTTGGTGGGTTTTATACATTGGACTTTCAAAGCACTTTTTCTTTTCTTTTTTTTTTTTTTCCCTTTTTTTAAAGAAAAAATGAGCCTTTTTAAACCTGATGGAGCTGGAAGTAACTGTAATTCTTTTGCGTTAAATATCTTTTTATCGCTGCAGGGTTGATGATATACGCCAGGCTAACATGGCCAGACATGAGGACAGAGGTGGCGGAGATGGAATTTTGGCTTTGGCTCTTTCCAATCTCCCTTCCGCTCACCTATACCAATCCAGCATTTCAAACCACACCAAAGATGATACTCCGAAAAAAACAAACAAAAAAAAAAAACAGGAAAACTGTTCATTTTTAAAGTTTTTTGCAAGAAAACCACAAAAATATCAAATATCCTTACACCTTCCTTGGTCAGAGAGGAAAACAACACTTTTTGTCTCTCCAATGTCTTATTTTATGGGACAGCAAAAGTGTTAAATGAGTTATCGTCAAATGTACATTTATATATATATAATATATATAATTTTTTTGTAAATATTCCCCACCACCGATTATCTATTGTGCCGTCAGAAAAATAAGTATTTGGGGGCCATATTGACATTTTAAACCGTTCCTCAGCAGTGACTATGATCACTCTCTGTGAGTCACATCCGTGGGAAGGTTTTTTTTTTTTTTGTTGTTGTTATTTTATGTACAAAATGAATATTTTTTCTAACTTTTTTTTTTCTCTTTATAAATATTTATTGCTTGTAAATAGATGCTAGACAAATTACACATTTATTAATCTGTGATCAATTTTCCTTTTTCTTGATGCCTTTTGTTTACTGTAAATAGTGTGAAAACTGCGCAAAATCCCTGTTAGCCTATATACATATATATATTTTTTTACGATTTAACCTACTCAGTGCTAGGACAGCATGTAGTTTATCTCAATACATTTCAAGCAGTTATAGCAATGAAAGGGTTAAATTTCTTTTTCCTATTATCAAAAAAATAAAATTTATACAGGCTCGCAAGTAGCCGGCGGCAGATCCTCATTGGTCTGCGTCTCTGGAGGGTTTCAAATCGTCGCCATGATGTATGCAGTTGAAGAGATTGTTTATGATTTGGATTATCTTTATATTATATACAGAAAAAAAAAACAAATAGCTTTTTTTTTTTTTTTTTTTTTAGTAGAACCAAGAATAGGTATTATCAGTTTTTCTGGTGACAAGTGAACCTGCAAAACCAGTTCACGGGTATTTCCAAGAAAATTGTCACTATGACCTAACTGCTTTTACCAATACATTTGTAAGCTGATGCCTTCATTTACATAGTCAAACATTGCTCTGCCCTGTTGGAATAAGCAGCACAGTTGCAAATAGGGATCCTTTAAATGTGTGCACATTGTCACGAAATACATTGTTTTGTAGAAACATTGGATTCCATGAGTTTATTGAATCTTAGCAGCCATGACTGAAGTTATTTGAATTGTGTTTGTTTGCTGCTGTGAAATCCTGCTTCCAGGGCCACACACCTTCTTGAGAATCCATATCTGTTCCTCTAGTCCTGTGGTTTCCAACTCGGTCCTGAAGACACACCAACGTTACAAGTTTTCTTAGCATCCCTACTGGAACAAAACTGGGAACTCAATAAATTCTGGACTGTGAGTTGGGAACCATTGCTCTAGACTTCCACCATATGTATCAGTAATTTTATTTCACATCTGTAAGGTCTATCCTAGCAGATCATCGTACAGTTCTTGTTTATACAAGTGAATTTCCAACAAGAGATTGCCCTGGGATTATCTCCTGCTTATTTTGATTGCTGGAAAACATTTTGGCGTGTTTACAAAGCAAACCATTGTTTCTTGCCAAGAAGAACATTCATTACATGCAACCAGGTACAATGTTTCCCTGAGACTAGACTTCAGGTTCCAGAATGTATAATGTTCCACCTCTAACTTGTTGCGCCTTAAATTCTCCTTTCCTCCAGTCCTTGAGACATTTTTTTTTTCATGGAAACGTGGCCAAAAATATCAATTTTGTTTTTCCAGTTTGCATAGGAGGAGGATAGGATCTATAGTTTACACATAATTCAATTCTCAACATGTTTACCTGCCATAGCTTGAATCTTAAGCTCCCTTCTCACAAGTGCCAATCAGTTCAGCAGGGAATTATGTTAGAAGGGTAATGCTTAGCTATACCCTGAACATTGCATTATGGAACTTGTAGTTCTTGGCTTAGCTTTGTAGATTCAGACCTATTTCCAGTAGGCTATACCAAACACGTCTGTCTGCTATAGCAGTGATAGTGATAGAGAGTGGAGAAAATGCCGGGACCCTGTGCTTCAACTTTTATAACATGTACTTGAGTTGACACTTTGCGTAATATATCATAGGATCATGTTTGGAGAATTGGTCTAGCAGTGATGATGTAATGAGTTAGGCAACACTATCTGGTCTTGTATAACAATTGTTGCAATATAATTTTCTTATGCACAAATGTTTGCTCCCCTGCAAATATTTGTACTAACCCCTAGAATGTGCCACATATAGTCTTGTAGAGTATTTTGGGAGCTACATACCCAGAATACCCAAGAGACTGCCATTTCCCTATCCCTGCTATCCCCTAAACTCTATTGTAATACATGCCAATACTTAAAACATGTGCAACCATGTCACTAATTCTGACCGTCCCATGAGGATTTCAGCATTTTCTAAACTGAACACATTTAAGGCAAAACATCGAATTGCGACAACTAGTTGATTTGGGGTGAATTTTTTTTTCTCTGTCAGTTTCTCCCCAATTCCCTAGTTACGGAGTAAGTCTAGTTGTTAGTTATACCCAAAAGAGGACGAATATATTCGTTACTGATTTTGTATTGTATTTACAGGGTGTGTACCCCTTTGAGGCACAGAGCATCATGTGATACATGTGGATATTTTGGCCAAACGCAAACACTGTTTGATCACTTAGCTGGCAATTTGCTACAATGAATGTGTGGGTTCCAATACCGTTTCAAAGGTTGTACACTACATGCATTTCAATCTGATTTAAATCCGAAGGACAGGAGGCAAGGTCATATGACATTCATGTGTGAAATTTGTTATTCAGTTTACAAAAATTGAGGCGATCACAAAAATAACGTGTGTACAAAATTTATAATTAAATTACGAATAATGGTCTCTAATCACTGCACTACTAGTGACAGAGGAGAGCAAGTATATAAACTTCTAAAGCAAAGGCCAAAAGGCAGGCAAACCATTATTGGAGTTGTAGTTAACATGGAGAGAGCTGTAATGTCTAAATTGGGGTAATGAACGGATAACTTTTCAGGAACCGCTAAACTACAGCAACTACCGTAAGACAGTCCATATTTGGTCCATCTGGAACTTGTAGTTCACCAATAACTGAAGAGCCACCTGTTGCACAAGGTAGCCTTACCTGTAAATCAAAACACTATAAATGTGGAACGCGAAGAAAATTACCTGCCTTGTCTCTTTTTTTCAGTTTTTTTTCTTTATAATTTTAAGTGCAATCCTTTGGTGTAGAATGCGTTTTGTTAGTATGTCCGTACGCGCGTGTGTGGATCTGTGGGACTACACCGTAAGGTGTTAACGTTTACACTTATTCCTGTCTCTGATTGTATGTTGTGTATTTTGTAACTGGACTAAAATGAAGGAGACTGTTCTAACAGGTCATTGTACACAAGCAATGTGAAATAGTATTTGCAATAAATGACAACACTCCAAAAAAAATCTAAATCTGTGTCCTGTTGTTTCCTGATTGAATCTTAGTAGTTACATAGACTGAAAAGAGACTTGCCTTAATCAAGTTCAGCCTTTCTTACGTCTGTTTTTGCTGTTAATCTAAAAAATCCAGTTTGATGCACTTTCCAATTTTGCTACAAACTAGGCGGAAAATCCTTCTCAGCTCCAGAATGGCAGTCTGATCTCTCCTTGGTCGAAGAAGCTGTTACCCACATAATAAAAATATCCCAGAATCTTATGTTTTTGCAAGCATTCATCTAGATGCTGTTTAACCCCTTAAGGACCAAACTTCTGGAATAAAAGGGAATCATGACATGTCACACATGTCATGTGTCCTTAAGGGGTTAAACATCTGTACAGACTCTGCTAAAACCACCCTTTTCAGGCAGAGAATTCAACATCCTTATTGTTCCTGCTGTAAAAAAATATATATTTTGCCCTAGACTAAATCTCCTATCTTCCAAATTCCAAAGTGGGTGACCTCGTGTCCTATAGTCCGGATTATGTAAAGATTTCCAGACAATGGTTTGTATTCGCCCAGAAGATATTTTGTATGATGATATCATATCCCCTCTGGGGTGCTGTTTTTCTAAAATAGAGCGGTTTGAATTTGTTAATGTTTCCTTATAAATAAAATCTTACATTTCATTTATGTATTTTGTTGCCTGCCTCTGCTCTTTTTCTTGTGCTACGATATCCTTTTTTAGAACAGGTGTCCAAAATTGCACAACATATTACAAGGTGTGGTCTTGATTTCTAAGGAGACAAAATATATATATTTATGGAGAATTAATGCCCCTTTTGTTTTAAATGTTTTTATTGTTTTCACAATATAAATGCATGTATCAAACTGACTTTTAAAATAGAAAAGCAAGTGATTGCCCACGCAGGGGCTTAAGCATTGGTTTAAAACAGTGTAGACATTTGGTTGCCTGCGCAGAGGACAGTTTAGCTTAACATTTTCGTTCACGGTACGTGGCTTTGTTTTAAATCGGTTTTATTGTCATCACATTCTGTTTGTGGAATTCAAACGCAGTATTGTAAAAGCATACGGTCGCCTACGCAGAGGCGGTAACTTTGAAACAAGAATATTGAACATGCGTATTTAGTTTAATTAAGTAGGTGCGTACTTCAAGATACATTATCTAGGTGGGTATAGCCCAAAGTAATATTTGTCTGTGTGGTTGTCCTGTTTTAATTGGTTTGCGTAGTTGTTTTGTGTTAGTTGGTTTGCGCAGTTGTCTTGTGTTAACTGGTTTGTGTATATGGTTTTTTTTTTTTTGTCCTCTGGTTTGGATAGTCGCCTCATGTTAGCTGGTTTGGGTGGGTGCCTTGTGGTAGCTAGCTAGCGGAGCGGCTTAGTGCTAGACGATACTTGTAGTAATCTTGGGTTGGTTAGTTTGTTGTGATTATGTGTGCTTGTCCCCTACGTGGTCCCGGCCTATATGTCGCCTTCAGTGGTTTTGGCGCCTGCCAGAGGTAGCGCACGTTGTGTATCTGGTTTGAAATTGTACCCGGCTAGTCAGCAGGTGCGGCCAGTATGTTAGTATATCGTTTCTTGTGTCTAGGCGGTCTATGCTGACTGTTGTTCCGGTGTTAGCGGTTTCAACCGTTCTATATAGCTTGGGATAGTGGGAGCGTGTTTGTGGCTCAGTCCGTAGCGTCTGTTCTGAGTCTTGGTATGCTCGTAGGCAGTGCATGGGGTTGTGCTTTGGTTAAAATTGTAGGTTATGTTGTTAGTTGGGATCTGGTTTATGTTTGTATGTCTGTGTGCCTCCCTCTAGGGGTTGTGGTCGTGTTTGGTGTGAGTCTGGTATGTGTGTGGGGAGGACGGGAGGGTGGGGAAGAGGACGAGGGGAAGAGGAGGAGAGAGAAGAAGAAGAAGAAGAAGAAGAGGAGAGAGAGAAAAAAAAGGGGGGGGGGAGGGGCGGCTTGGCGGCAAGCGGGTATCTTAGTCAGCCGGTCTCTGTGTGTCTCCCATCTCTGTTCTGGGGATCTCCACTCCGCCGGTGCCCCAGATGGCTACCCCCCACCTGTTGCCCATGTGTTCCTCTCAGTGTTCAGATGTATTCAAGAGCGTCACAAAGTCATCCGAGGCGATGTGTCTTAGCCAGTAGAACCATCTTGTACGGTATTTTTCTTTGGCGTTTGTAGTCGTTGCCTTCAGGTCCTCGAATCTCCGGGTGTCTTCCACCTCCTCCACCCAGCGCTTGAGTGAGGGGGTGCATGGTTGTCTCCAAAAGATTGGGACTGTTGCTTTCGCTGCATTGAGGAGCCTCGGTATCACTGATCGTTTGTATGCCGGTGTGGGTGTTGTGGTATGGTGTAGTAGAAATGGTGCTGGTGCCACTGGGATGTTTTCGTCTGTGGTTTCGTGAAGTACTCGGCCCACCGCTTCCCAGAACGGACGGATGAGGGAGCAGTCCCACCATAGGTGGAGGAACGATCCCGGCTCCTTTCCGCATCGCCAGCATGTGTTTGGTTTCGTGCTGTCTCTAGCATGTAGATTCGTTGGGGTGATGTACCATCTCGTAAAGACTTTATACGAATTTTCTTGGAGCCTCGCTGACCCTGGGGTCTTCTGGGTGAGTGTTATGATCTTATCCCAGTCTGCGTCCGTGAGCGTTACGTCTAGGTCTTCCCAACGCCTAATGCACGGTGGCGCCAGTAGGTATCGTCCAGTCGTCAGTGTGGTGTAGGTCTGGGAGATCGCTCTCAGGGGGGGTGCCTCCAACAGGCACATGGACTCAAACTCTGTACAATCCCGCGTGAGGCTCGGTCGTTGGGGGATCGAGCGTGCATATCTCTGCAGTTGTTTCCTTGCTATAGTGTGGAGGAAGGTATGCCTTTGGTCCGGAAACAGGTCCGCAAGTGGTTTTATAGAGCAAGGGGGCGTGAGTACGTCCATCATTCGGGGTATTGTGGTGTCGGTCCGCGGTCTCAGGGTGGGCCCCATGTCTCCCGCCGGGAACTCTGGGTTTCTCCTGAGTGGGAGTAGAGGGCTCGGGTGTGTTGTGAGGTAGTATTTGGGGCAGTTTTGGTGCCAAATGCGGAGGGTGGCTTTCACAAATGGGTTCGCGTGCGTGGTGCGTCGGCTCGCTTCTGGGGTGATCCACGGTAGGGCTCGGAGGTCGCAGTCGGAGCTATCTGCTTCAAGTCGAACCCATAGCTTATCTCTTGGTGCTGTCGACCAGCCGATGATTCGGGTGAGGTGGGTCGCAGTGTAATACTTCCTGAAGTCGGGAAGAGCCAGTCCCCCTTTGATTTTAGGGAGTGTTAACTGGGAGTGGGCTATTCGGGGGGCCCTGCCCTTCCAGATGAAGTGACGGACTGCCGCTTGGATGGACGTGAAAAAGCTCTTCGGCGCTGCGATTGGTATCGTCTGGAAGATGAAGAGGAATTTAGGGAGTAGGGTCATCTTCACCGCGTTGATGCGGCCTAGCCACGACATGTAGTAGGTATTCCAGGCCTGAAGTTCGGCCTGCGCGGTTTTGAGAAGTGGTAGGTAATTGTGTTGGTAGAGATCCGCTGGGTCTGGTGTGAGCCAGACCCCTAGGTATCTCATCTTGGTGGTGCACCAGCGGAAGGGAAAGCGGTGTCTGAGCGTCTGCGTTTGGGTGTGTCTAACATTAAGGTTTAAGATTTCTGATTTGCTGTAGTTGATGCGTAAGTTGGAGACCTTGCCGTATTTTTCGAATTCAGTTATGATCGTGTGGATTGTCGTGGCCGGTTGTTGTACAATGAAGAGCAGGTCATCCGCGTATGCCAGGACTTTGTGGTGTGATCGGCCTATACGGAGTCCACGGATCGCCTCGTTGCCTCTAATGTTGTTAAGGAATGGCTCCAGGGTTAGTGCAAAGAGCAGGGGGGATAAGGGGCACCCTTGGCGTGTTCCGTTGCGGATGTAGAACGGGTCTGTGAGGGCCCCGTTGATGCGGAGTCTAGCTGTCGGTGAACTGTAGAGCGCCTCTACCCATTGTATGTATTTGGGGCCGATGCCCAGGCTCCGGAGGCTTTCGAAGAGGAATTCCCAGTCCACCCTATCAAAAGCCTTTTCGGCATCCGTGGAGAGGATCAGGGTCTGTTGGTCAGATTGCGCTGCTACGGAGATCAGGTTCAGTGCCCGTATGGTGTTGTCTCGGACCTCTCTTCCGGGGATGAACCCAGTCTGGTCTGGGTGGACCAGGTCCGGGAGTAGTGGTGCCAATC
The DNA here is from genome assembly GCF_036172605.1 of Pelobates fuscus. Taxonomy (NCBI): domain Eukaryota; kingdom Metazoa; phylum Chordata; class Amphibia; order Anura; family Pelobatidae; genus Pelobates; species Pelobates fuscus. Next base: position 131,782,541 of record NC_086325.1, read on the forward strand.
GGTTGGCCAGCACGCTCGCCAAGAGTTTGACATCCACATCCAGGACCGATATCGGGCGGTAGCTTGCGCAGGATGTCAGGTCTTTACCCTCTTTCGGGAGGAGGGTGATGTTTGCTGCCGTGAATGGGGCTGAGGGGGTAGCGCCGTCTAGAATTGAGTTCAGAGCTGAATGTAGTTTCGGCAGGAGGTCTGGTAGGAAGGTTTTATAGTATTGTAGCGGCAGTCCGTCTGGCCCTGGTGCTTTCCCCGTCTTTGCTTTTTTGATCGCGTACGCCAGTTCTTCTACTGTTATAGGGGCCTCCAAGTCATCCCGGTTTGGGGTAGATAACTGTTTCAGTCCGGCTGCTTCAAGATATGCATGAATGGCCTCTGTCTTGCGGGGTTCCCTGTTAGCCTGTGCGTCACCTTGTAGATTGTAGAGGTCTTCGTAGTATTGGGTGAACGCCGCTGCGATCTGGTCCGGGAGATGGCACATTTGTTGGTCAGTGTTTTTAATCTTGGGATATATAGGTGATTTCTGCGCTGTTTCAGCAGGTTTGCTAGGAGTCTGCTGCATTTGTTTCCGTGTTCATATACCAGATGTTGGAATTGTTGGAAGGAGCGTTGAATTGCTCGGTTCAGGTGTTCGGTGAGCTGGGTTCGCTTGAGAATCAGATCGCGGTATGTGGACGGGTCCATTGTCCGTTTGTGGTGGTATTCCAGGTCCGCTATGTCCTTGTTGAGGTCTTGTATTTGTTTGTTGTGTGCCTTTTTCCGTGTCGAGCAGTGCGCAATAAAATGTCCACGGAGTACTGCTTTGTGTGCCTCCCAGCACATCAGGGGCGTCGTGTCTTCGGTTTCGTTGTTGCGAAAGTAGTCTTGGATAGTTTGTTTTGTCGTTGTGACCAGGATTGGGTCTGCAAGGATCGATTCATTGAGGCGCCAAGAGACCTGGCGAGGTCGAAACAGGGGTGACTTGAGTCCTATCCGAATGGGGTTGTGGTCTGACCATGTCATGGGCAGAATTTCTGCTTCTATGAGGAGGGGTAGATGGTGGTATGGCAGGAGGAAGTAGTCCAGCCTGGTGTAGGTGGCGTGAGTCGTGGAATAAAATGTGTAGTCCCTTGCAGTGGGGTTCAGTGCTCTCCAGCAATCCGTGAGTTGGTGGTGGTGTAGGAGCTGTATCGTTCGCGCGTGCCTGTTGGGTGCCTGTTGAGCGGAGTTTGCCGAAGTGTCTTGGTGATGGAGCGGTAGGTTGAAATCTCCGCCTATAATCATTGTGCCCTCCGTGAATCCCATCAGGGTGGTCAGCGTCGTTCGGAGAAATCTGTATTGGTTAGCATTTGGCGCATAAATATTCGCAAAGGTGTATGTCTGGCCGTGTATGGTCCCCTTCGCAAAGATGTATCTGCCATGAGGGCAGCGAAGTGTGTCTGATTCAACGAATGGGGTCCCCCTGGAGAACAGGATACCGACGCCCAGTGTGCGGCGCAGTGGGTTGTTGCTGAAGAGTCCTTGTGGGTAGTTGCGGTCTCTTAGGGATGGTGTACGGTTCTCCTGGAAGTGCGTCTCTTGGATAAACGCTACGGATGTGTGGTATCGTTTCAGATCTTGTAAGAGTCGGGAGCGTTTTTCCCGTATGTTGAGGCCTCGGACGTTGTACGAAATGACGTTCAGATTTTCCTTGATGTAGCGGGCAGTCCCCGGGGCTTGCGTCCCTTGGGCGGCCATCTGTGACACCCACAGCGGTGGGTGGGGAGGGATCGGGGCGTGAGGGGGTAGGCAGGGGGAGGAAGTGAAAGAAGAGGGTGAGGGAGAAGAAGAAATAAAAGGGGGGTGTATGTGTGTGTGCACTGTGGCGTGTCGGTGTTGGTCCTAATGTGACCTAGTATTAGATCTGGTAAGTGGACTAATGTCCTGGTAGTGAGGACCAAAGGCTCAGTGGAGCTGAGGCCCGGGCCCACTCCTGGACAGGGGGCACTCTGCCTAAGTGGGAGTGCTTCTAGTCCTTACCCTGTGGGGGGTTTGGGTATCCCGTACCGGTTTCTGGTCGACGGGGGGGGGATGGCCTCCGTCGGCCTTGAATAGCGTCGGGTATAGGGTACAACCGTCTGTCTAGCCGTCCGAGGCAATGACCAGTGTTTGACTGATAGTGTGGTGGTGTGGCTCGTGTAGGCCCTTTTATCTGTCTGGGTAAGCTACCCCTATGTGTGTGGGTCGTGGGGCATGTTATGCGCCATGTCATCTGTGTCCAGCCTGTTTTGTGTGTTCCATGTCTCCGATCTTCCCTTGGTCGTATTCCATTGTGTGGGTTGCGGGGTGTGGGTGTGAGTGCGAGTATTCCGTGGGTCGCTGCGGGATTGGGTTCATGTCTCCGTGGGGGGTGGCCTGTGGGCGTGGGTCTGGTGGTCCTATAGGTGGAGCGGTGCGTGTGTCGCGTTGGTGAGCTTCACCGTGCAGTGCTGTTAGTTACATTCGGGTCATACGCCTGTGCATTAAACCCTAAGGGTGGAGGTGTCTGCGCCTGTTCCAGTCATGTGTTTTCCACCTCACGTCTGCTCCGGGGTGCCTGGTCGCGTTGTGGTGTCTGTGGTTGTGTATTCCCTTTGATCCTATCCCCTGTCTTCATATTCGTCCTATTTTCCCCCCGCCCGATGTGTCAGAGCTGTCTATACGTTCCCACCCTCTCGCCTTAGCGACCTGTGCGTCCCTCCCCCCTCCCCTCCCTTTACCTTCCCCCCTTTCGTGCGTGGGGAACGCCTTATGTGTTCTCCTTCCCTCTCTCCCTTGTCCCCTTCCCCCCCCTTTTTTTTCCCCCATTTCTCTCTTTTTTCCCCGTGTTGTCCTGTTTTCTCCCCCCCCCCTTTTTTTTCTTTTTTCTTTATTGTTTTTTTGTTTTCTTTTTCTCCTTTATTATTATTTCCCCCCCCTTTTTTTTACCCCTCTTTCTCCTCCCCCCTCTCCCCCCCTTTACGTGTCGTTATCTTCATTGCCTTGTCATTTTGCCCCTCTTTTTTTTTTTTTTTCTTCCCCCCATTTTTTTTCCCCCTGTTTTTTCCCCCCTCCCCCCCCCCCCGTCCCTCCCTTAGGGTCGTATGTCTGTTGGGGTCGCGTGTCTGTGCAGTGAATAACATCCCCTTCACCCCCCTCTTCCCGCCAAATTATAGCAGTTATGTCTCATATTTGTGAAGCGTCCTGGATGGCCCTTGGTGCCTTTGAGGTCAGTTTTTCTAGGCCTCTTGCAATGTTCACTGTTTCTGAAGGCCTGAAGTCTTTTTTCCGCCCGTAGTGGCGTTTGTGTCCCTGTGTAGGTTTAGCTTCCATGTGCGACTGTGTCCCGGTCCCCCACGTGCCCCCATCCCAAGGTGCATGCCATTTCCCCCCCTGTGGTGTAGCGTGTGTCTGGACAATGTCCCCAGTCAATGGAAAGTACTCACAAGTTCATGGAGTGATGGATGGTCGCGTTGGTGCTTCGTCACCTCTTGTCGTGATAGGGCTGCTGCGGTGTTTATTCCTCGGGCCCTGTTGGGTCCGGGAGCCATGGGCGGTCACGTTGGGGCCTGTTCCTGCCTTGATCTCTGCTCGGTGGTGGTGGTGGAGGGCCTGTAGCTTGGCGTATGAATTGGTGGGTCAGCCAGTTCGGAACCTGCACCTGCGGGAGCCCAAGGGAGCGCTGGAATCCCGGGACATCTGTCGGGGACCTTATGACGTGGAGGTCTGATCCTCTGCGTGCGGATAGCGAGAAGGGATATCCCAACCTGTAGGGAACACCTGCTGCTTGAAGCGCCATGGTGATTGGTCTGAGAGCCTTTCTTGCCTGCAGGGTGTAGCGGGAGAGATCCTGGTATATGGAAATATGCTGGTTATCTATGCGGATTGTGTTCATGCGGCGTGCGCCGCGCAGTATATCTTCCTTCATGGCAAAGTTGTCAAGGCAGCAGACAATGTCCCGTGGCTGTTCACCGGGCGCATTAATGCCTCTTTTGTATGCATGACAATCCCTTGTTGCTGGTTTACACTGTACATTGTTGTGTAGTTTGTTGTCTATAACAATTCCTAAATCCTTCTCATGTGTTGTTCTCCCTAATTCACTACCATTTAGGCTTTAAGTTGCTTGTGTATTCTTCACCCAAATGAAGTGCATAATTTTGCATTTTTCTACATCAAATTTCATCTGCCATTTGAGTGCCAGATCCCCTGTTCTATCTAAGTCCATTTTTAGATGACACAAAACTAGGTAAGTTAATACGATGTAAGCAGGCTATTTTGCCTATTTCAAGGCCATTTATAAATATGCTGATTAGAAGTGACACCACTTTCCACTTTGGTCCAGCATGAAAATGTATCATTAATGACAACTTTCTGTACTCTATCTTTAACCAATGTTATAATCAAGAACAAGAATTTCCATCTAGACCAATTTATTTTAGTTTAAACACTAGCCTAATGTGTGGAACTATCGAACACCTTGAAAAAAATGCATGTAGCTCACATCCTCTGCAACACCTTGATCTATATATCTTCATAAAGTGCATTTAGGTTACTTTGACATGACCTATATTTCAAAAACTATGATGATTTTTGCTACTAGCTTGCTATGTTCTTGCCAATGATTTCTTGAAAATCATCTCTTAATAACACTTCCAATACTTTACTAGCCACAAAAGCTCATAGGTCTGTCATTTTTAGGCAAAGGTTTTGAACTCCTTTTGAATATATGAATCATATCTGCCTTTCTCCAATCCGCCTGTAGTATTAAAGAGAAGCATCATAGCTGTCTGGTGCGCATGTGCGGCTTCGCACTGCACCAATCGCGTTCTTCATAGAGCGGCATTGAAGCGGCACTATCTATTGCTATCTATCTCTATTTCTAGCTATCTCTATTGACTTCTATCTTTCTATTTATCTCATCATCTATACAGTTGTCCGGTAAACGGGAGACTTTTACAACACATTTTACAGGGTCCATAGTCTGTGGGCAGGAGGCTGGCAAGCAGGCTCGTCCAGGAACTAGTGGCAAACTCACTTGGAAAGGGGAGTTTGTCACATTATCTGTTTCTATCTATATATCTACTTCTATCTACAGTTGCAAGAAAAAGTATGTGAACCCTTTGGAATGATATGGATTTCTGCACAAATTGGTCATAAAATGTGATCTGATCATCATCTAAGTCACAACAATAGACAATCACAGTCTGCTTAAACTTATAAAACACAAAGAATGAAATGTTGCCATGTTTTTATTGAACACACCATGTAAACATTCACAGTGCAGGTGGAAAAAGTATGTGAACCCCTAGACTAATGACATCTCCAAGTGAGATGTCAGCCAACTGGAGTCCAATCAATGAGATGAGATTGGAGGTGTTGGTTACAGCTGCCCTGCCCTATAAAAAACACACACCAGTTTTGGGTTTGCTTTTCACAAGAAGCATTGCCTGATGTGAATGATGCCTCGCACAAAAGAGCTCTCAGAAGACCTACGATTAAGAATGGTTGACTTGCATAAAGCTGGAAAGGGTTATAAAAGTATCTCCAAAAGCCTTGCTGTTCATCAGTCCACAGTAAGACAAATTGTCTATAAATGGAGAAAGTTCAGCACTGTTGCTACTCACCCTAGGAGTGGCCGTCCTGTAAAGATGACTGCAAGAGCACAGCGCAGACTGCTCAATGAGGTGAAGAAGAATCCTAGAGTGTCAGCTAAAGACTTACAAAAGTCACTGGCAAATGCTAACATCCCTGTTAGCGAATCTACAATACGTAAAACACTAAACAAGAATGGATTTCATGGGACGATACCACAGAGGAAGCCACTGCTGTCCAAACAAAACCTTGCTGCACGTTTACAGTTTGCACAAGAGCACCTGGATGTTCCACAGCAGTACTGGCAAAATATTCTGTGGACAGATGAAACCAAAGTTGAGTTGTTTGGAAAAAACACACAACACTATGTGTGGCGAAAAAGAGGTACAGCACACCAACATCAAAACCTCATCCCAACTGTGAAGTATGGTGGTGGGGGCATCATGGTTTGGGGCTGCTTTGCTGCGTCAGGGCCTGGACAGATTGCTATCATCGAGTTTATCAAGACATTTTGCAGGAGAACTTAAGGCCATCTGTCTACCAGCTGAAGCTCAACAGAAGATGGGTGTTGCAACAGGACAATGACCCAAAGCATAGAAGTAAATCAACAACAGAATGGCTTAAACAGAAGAAAATACGCCTTTTGAAGTGGCCCAGTCAGAGTCCTGACCTCAACCAGATTGAGATGCTGTGGCATGACCTCTAGAAAGCGATTCACACTAGACATCTCAAGAATATTGCTGAACTGAAACAGTTCTGTAAAGAGGAATGGTCACAAATTACTCCTGACCATTGTGCACGTGTGATCTGCAACTACAGGAAATGTTTGGTTGAAGTTTTTGCTGCCATAGGAGGTTCAACCAGTTATTAAATCCAAGGGTTCACATACTTTTTCAACCTGCACTGTGAATGTTTACATGGTGTGTTCAATAAAAACATGGCAACATTTCATTCTTTGTGTGTTATTAGTTTAAGCAGACTGTGATTGTCTATTGTTGTGACTTAGATGATGATCAGATCACATTTTATGACCAATTTGTGCAGAAATCCATATCATTCCAAAGGGTTCACATACTTTTTCTTGCAACTGTATCTATTTCTATCTACTTCTTTCTATCTATCTCTTTCTATCTATCTATCTATCTACTTCTATCTCACTATTTCTATCTGACCCACAGTCACTCACTCACTTTTACTCACTCGCTCACGCTTTTACTCACTCTCACATTCTCTCACTTTTACTCTCACTCACTATCTCACTTTCAGTCACTCACACATACTCTCTCACTCACACACACTCTCACTCATTTTTGAAATAAGTGTACTTATGGTTTGGATCCTCATGCTGTGTTTCCGATCTCCTGCCTCCAGCCTGTCAGCCCAAGCCGAGGCTGTGTGCAGGAGGTCTTTATCTCCCACACTGTCGGCTCTGACTGCTGACAGCCTCTGGGGTTACTACAGGACACAGGAGGTGCATTCACTGTGACTCCTGTGTCCTGATAGCACATTTGATGTCTTCAGCTAAGCGTGAAGATGTCAAACGTGAGTCCTGCGCATCAGGCCGAACTTGACTCGGAAGTCTGAGTGACTGCAACTGGAGGTGTTCCTATATTCTAAGGCAAACACTGTATTTTATTAGAAAATACAGTATTTACTTGAAAAAGCCTGCAGGGAACTATTGTACTGACCTGAACAACCCCATTAAGCTGAAGCTATTCGGGTGACTATAGTGTCCCTTTAAATACTCATGGGTGAATACCATCAGGACCCAGGGCTTTGTTTACATTAACTATATTCAGTTGCTGTAACAACTTGTTTTGTGTAATCCAATCAAAATTGTCTGCAGGTTTTTTGCAGCAATCATTTGCATATTTCTTACCATGGGTTCCTCCTTAATATATACTGAGAAAAAATAATTTTGTAAAATTTTTGCCTTTCCCTGATCTTCATTTACTTACACACCCATTCAAAATACTGAAAACAACCCTGCAAGGATGGGCAGATTATTTATTCCCAGCTAACAAAGCATCATGGTGGTTGTACAACAAATGGGGATCGACATTTTGGCCAGCCTTGCAATAAAGTGGGCACCATTTTTGCACCAGGGACCACGCTACATTACATTCACTACCGCAGGTAATATCTCTGAAAATATTACCTTGAGAGGGCCTTTTCTTCAGTCTACTCCCTAATTATTTGAACTCATTCTTTAGGACCCTCAGTTTTCTTCTTACTTTGCCATTGGTAGAAATATGGACCATAAGAGCCAGTCATATCCAGTCCCTCCAAATAATCCATCCACTCTGCCAGCAACTCTTTACAGGATCTGAGCACCCAGAAGGCTGCAAATGACCAGTTGAGATGATCAGCGATTACCATGACTACTCTCTTAATAATAAAGTCCCATACCACCACAAATCGTCAAATAAACTGGCAGCACACCTGGAGATTACTTTTCCATTTAGGAATTCTGTTTTAACAAATTAATGGGCTTAATAAATTAATGGGATAAGCCACATGGCAAATTATTTAGGTAAACTAGAAACATGGTCAGAGCTGTGAGAACTAACATTTACTGGGCGTGAATACTCTAAATACTTGGGCGTGAATACCCTAAAGGGCAGAGGATAAAATATTTGATTGAGTCTTAACCTCAACATCTAAGGAAAGGGATTTAGGAGTAATTATTTCTGATGATTAAAAGGTAGGCAGACAATGTAATAGAGCAACAGGAATTGCTAGAAGAATTCTTGGCTGTATAGGGAGAGGTATCAGTAGTAGAAAGAGAAAAGTGCTCATGACATTGTGCAGAACACTGGTGAGACCTCACTTGGAGCATTGCAGTCAGTACGGGAGACCGTATCTCCAGAAGGATATTGATACTTTAGAGAGAGTTCAGAGAAGGGCTACTAAACTGGTTAATGATAAACACAAAAAGAATTCAGCGCTAGTAATCACAATATTAGTCAAGGTAGACAGCAACCCAAATGAAGGAAAACCACTCGGGGCCTTCGGTGGATAGATATAAAAAGATATGGAAGGGCTGCGCCAAATAAGGGTAGATAGGGGGCGGAGCCTGACAGCTAAGGCAGCCAGACGTGCTCTGCAAGAGCTCCTGCAACTGGGCCTAAAAAACGAGACTAATACCCGGGTTGCCCATCAACCAGACTGCAGGGGGCACTCTCCTTATTGACGGGCCGACGGTGCACCGGTGGATACCCGCTGGGTGCCTGTCCGACCCCGGAACGTCCTGCTAGCGACTTGCGGCCTGCACAAGCCTGAGCTTGGGGAGACGGCCGCTCCCCAGGCACCTTGGACAACTCGAGCAGACCCGGGAATAACACTATCCCTCCCCCCCCCCTCTGGACCGGTGGGGGTCATCCCGGTATCCACTGGCTGACGCCTACACCAACCCTAAGCGATTACCGCCTCACAAAGCCTGCACGAGGCCGGATCACCTAAAATGGCGGCCATGCATAAGCCCCAACAAACATGCCTGCATCAGCCCATGGAGGCTAGAGGAGGGGCCGCCGAATATGTGCTGGAGCGCTTGGACGCGATCTTTGCCAGCTTCTGGGCCAAGTTGGAAGCTCGTCTTGCGGAGCCACCACATCGATCTCCTGAGGGAGAATAACCCAGAAAGCTACACTATAAGCCGGCGGGAAGCCCAGCAGCTACCGGGGGTCAGCCTGTAAAACAAAGCGGTAAGAAAAAACACCCCCCCCGCACGACCATCAACAGGAGAAAGTACAAGAAGCCACAACAGTGGGCAACGCATTACCGAACAGACCACCAGCGAGGACATCCCTACCCACCTCGACCGCAGAGCTCCAGACTTCCCCAGCAAGTACGGCACAAATCAGAGACAGTCCCCTTAAACAGCAGGGTGTGTAAGCCCAACAGCACTCGGAGATCACATCTCATTCTGCCCAGACACCGCACATGGAAAGAACAGGAGGGGGACGCAGAGACTGGTACCGGGCGACAACGTTTTACATGGCCTCTATGCGGCATAGGCTGAACACCACAAGCGGACTCATAAATTACCTAATGCAACCAGGGTATCAGCCAGATATATCCCTCACCAGCGTGATCGTAGATTGCATTTATTTTCTTTATTATTTCTTTAGTATTATTATGTTTATTGCCTCTGCTAGTTGCTATGACTTGTTCTATTAATACCCAGTGTCAGGTCTTTACAAAAGCCCTATTAACTCTTGGATACCACTCTACTATGACACAGCTAGCCTTAACTTGTTACAACTTTTCAAGCTATTTACTTCACTATGATTTAAACCTGTTCGTTATTTCAGCCCAAGCAACCTCTATGTAATGTTGACCTACTACAACTGTACTCTCACAGCTTGCATCTTACCACATAGTTTAAAGCATAGCTGGCGGAGTCCAGGGTTGCACATAACCAATGTATTTTCGCTATTTGATATTATTGAGTTAAGCATGCTTACTGACAGTCCATTCTGGGCGTCATAGATGGTCTAACCGCTTAAACGAACACACTAGTAACGCTAAGCGAAGCTTAAGAGTTAACCTCAAACGTGCCGCACAATCTAGTTCAAAACTCCAGCAGGTTTACTGCTAGCAGTGACTGCCTAGCCTCTCTGATCGATGCTAACACATAACTATCCTAGCTAAGAGGCGTATTAACCATGAACACTAGCATGACTATTAACACGTTTAACTTGTTAAGGCTTATTAAACATGAACACAAGCACGATTATTATTACGTTAAACTTGTTCAGGCATATTAAACTTGAACACAAGCATGACTATTATCACATTTAACTTGTTAAGGCATATTGAACAGGAACACAAGTATGATCATTATTACATTAAACTTGTTATTAATCTTCTGTACCGCTTGATTTAAAAATATAAAAAACCGAGGCTGTTATGCGAAGGAGATGTTGTATCACTATGCTCCCAACCTGTATGAGAACGTACATCCCTTTTTCTTCATTATGTACCCCCCATAATTCATGCCTCAATAAAAGAAAGATTGACAAATAAGGGTAGATAGTCCAGTAAAGTATTGCGAAGGTGCCAATCGATGGTCTAGGATACTTGATAGAGTTCCTCTATGGATGCGTCTGGTGTAGACCGTTCCGTATATGTAAATACAAGAGTGGTAGAGGCGACTAATGGTATAGTAGGAAAGTTCAGGGTGTGATAGGTAACAAAATGTAGAGAACTCACATTCAAGAGAGCTATGGCCAGCTCTGGTGTGGTTTGCGTACAGCGGTATAATCCCCGCTTATGGGATATGTAGGGAGGGGGTCTCCGTCAACACCGTCTGGTAGTCCAGAACTCGGAAAAGAAAGACAGAAAGCGATTTTGATGTGGTTCAGTGTGCAGATAAGTAGAGGTAAAAAACTCACATTTGAGGGAGCTATGGACCGCTCTGGTGTGGATAGCGTACAGCGGTATAATCCCCACTTATAGGATATGTAGCGGCGATACGTCCGTCAGCACCGTCTGGTGATCCAAGGCTCCAATATAGAAGAATAAAAAGCAGCAATAGTGCTCTCAATTGTGATAGGTTAAGAGAGTAGTAAAGGAAATAAAATAATACTCACAAAGATAGAGCAGAGGTACTGCTCTATGGATAGGCGCTGGTGGTATGATCCCCACCTAGAATTTCTTGGAGTACTGGAACTTTAAAATTGCCAGTGGAAGTAAAAGTAACCAGGAGAGGTTAAAATGCCGGGAATGGGTAAAAAAAAAAGTTTAAAGTGCATAGAGAGTGCAATAAAAAGAGGATTGGTACACTAAAGTAGCCAAAAAACTTTTATTGATCTAAAATACACAATAAAATACAGAATTAATAACCATTAACGCGTTTCACCATAAGTGGCTTCTTCAGAATGGGATAAAAAGAAAAAATAGAAAAGAAGTACATTTCAAAAGAAGTTTATTATAGAATAAGGATCTTTCCTTAGATCTTCTACTATGCTCATTTAAGTATAAATAATTACTATATTACAGCTAAGATCGATATTATCGATGTAGAAAATTATTAAGGCAGTCTAGAAGTTCTAATCTTAATACTTATACTTCCACTACTAGGTATAAATTTATTTAAGATTATGGACCCCAAAATGTATTGGCTATACAGAGCATAATATAGATATACATATATTCTTCTTAGAGGACCCTTCCTAAACTGCTCAAAAAAATAGACCACAATGCAAGTTAAAAGATCACTAGTGAACTTCTAGACTGCCTTAATAATTTTCTACATCGATAATATCGATCTTAGCTGTAATATAGTAATTATTTATACTTAAATGAGCATAGTAGAAGATCTAAGGAAAGATCCTTATTCTATAATAAACTTCTTTTGAAATTTACTTCTTTTCTATTTTTCGTTCTAGATAAAACCGGCAGTTATATTTAAACCTGTCTAGGCGGGTGTTACTATGGTAACGGCAGTAAATAAAGAATAGCAATATATTGTGCCGATTAAAATAAGTAGTAAAATTTTCGAGCTTGTAAGTTTGATACAATTTGATCTACTGGTTATATAGAAGATAGTTTTTTCTTGCAACACTCATTTCTGTTTATGAATTTGCCGCGATTGAAAGAATGCCGGCAAAAACTATATAAGTGGACACAACGACACAGACCTCATCCATTGAGAAAGCCGCTGAAGCGGAGAGACGCGTCTGGAGAGGTCTGACTCCCATCGATACCAGCCAACATTTGCACTTCAAAGAGGACTACTATTTGATATTTTTTTCAGCATTACACATTTTTGCTGACTCGGGACGCCGAGCATTTCGAATAAGGTCTGGACTTTTGCATGGCTATTATAAGTAACTCTTAATAGACATAATATTTGCTATAGATGTTATTTTCTTTTTATATTTGTCTGTATTTTATTAATAATTTTTTAATAATAGATTTTTAATTAATTTTGAGTGTGCCAGTAAGGTCAGTAATTATAATCTATTAGAAGAGAAGGGTTTATTTATCTAATTAAATTTAATAACATGCTTGCGCTGTGTTTGCTTTTAAATTGTCTCTGGTGTCTCCACAAGTGGGATACCAGAGGACAAAAGGGCCAGGAAAGTGTATGGTGCATGTGTTTGGAGCCTGCTTGAGGGATTGCGTGTGTGTAGAGTGTGGTGTGGTATTGTGTAAAAAGGTCAATTTCATTTGTGTTTGTGGCGGAATATGTGTGGCTAGGGGCTGTAGAGAGTGTGTGTATAGGGGGCATAGTGTTATAGGGGATGTAGCGAGTGTGTGTATACGGGCTGTAGTTTGTGTATAGGTGATGTAGTGTGTGTAGGAGTTGTAGAGAGGGTGTGTTTAGAGAATGTTGTATGTGTTTGCTGACAAGGAATGCAGTGTGTGTGTGTGTGTGTGTGTGTGTAGGAGTTCTAGTGTGTAAAGGACCCAGAGTGTGTATAGGAGATTGTGTGTGTGTGTGTGTGTGTGTGTATATATAGAGAGGATTAAGAGTGCATATAGGGTAAGGGATCTAGCGTGTATCTGGAGCGTAATGTGTGTAGTGGTGCAGTGCGAGGGGTCCTGTAGTGTGTGTATATATATATATATATATATATATATATATTTGGACGTATTGTATGTGTGAGGGGCGCAGTGTGTGTGTATGTAAGAGGGGTGCTGTGAGTGAGGGTGTTTTTATCTGCCGTCACATTCTAGGTTTCTAATTTTCTTTGTTAACTCACTGAGGGTTATTTTATATATATATATATATATATATATAATATGTGTATATATATATATATATATATATGTGTGTGGGAGTGTGCTGTGTGTGTGAGCGAGGGTGCTGTGTGTCTGAGGGTGCTCTGTGTGTGTCTGAGGGTGTGCTGTGTGTGTCTGAGGGTGCTGTGTGTGTCTAGGGCTGCTGTATGTGTCTGGGGGTGCTGTGTGCGTCTGGGGGTGCTGTGTGCGTCTGGGGGTGCTGTGTGTGTGTCTAGGTGCTGTGTGTGTGTCTAGGTGCTGTGTGTGTGTCTGGGTGCTGTGTGCGTCTGGGTGCTGCTGTGTTTGTCTGGGTGCTGTGTGTGTGTCTGGGGGTTGTGTGTGTGTCTGGGTGCTGTGTGTGTCTGTGGGTGCTGTGCGCGTCTGGGTGCTGTGTGCGTCTGGGTGCTGTGTGCGTCTGGGGCTGCTGTGTGTGTCTGGGTGCTGTGTGCGTCTGGGGCTGCTGTGTGTGTCTGGGTGCTCCTGTGTTTGTCTGGGTGCTGTGTGTGTGTCTGGGGGTTGTGTGTGTGTCTGGGTGCTGTGTGCGTCTAGGTGCTGTGTGTGTCTGAGGGTGCTGTGTGTGTCTGAGGGTGCTGTGTGCGTCTGGGGCTGCTGTGTGTGTCTGGGTGCTGCTGTGTTTGTCTGGGTGCTGTGTGTGTGTGTCACGTTCCGTTCCTGGCTGCGGATCATTCTGGTAATGGCTTCTGGTATCCAGTACTCCTTTTGCTATTCTTGTTTAATATTAATTGGTTTTTGGTTTTCTATTCTGTGTCTGGTTTTCTTTATGCTGGGATTTCTGGGTTCATTCCTATAGTTCGTCCCTGGATTTCCCAGTCTCCAGGTTTCCTGTTTCCCAGAAGTCTCCTTGTTCCTGTGTTTCCTGTTTGATCCTGGTTCCTGACTCCGGCCTTGTTCCTGACTCCGCTGCTCTCCGTGCTCCTGATCCTGGCTTGTCTGACTACCCGCTCTGGTGACTGACCCCTGCTTGATTCCTGGACTTTGCTTTTGTTTATTATTTGTTATTTATTAATAAAGGTGTGTTTGCATCTACTTCTGTCTCTGTCTGGTTCCTGGTCCCTGACATTACGCAAGGGCCATGAATACAGATGGTACAGGCAAGACACCTATACCTAACCTGCTTAACCAGCAGAACCACCATTTGGACCAGTATGCCCATCTGGATCCAGTACCCGGCCAGCCTGCGATTGCGGCCGCCTCTGCCTCACTTCCTGTTCTAGCACCGGTTGTAACCTCCAAACCTGTAGCGGCTAGAGAAATGACTGGGCCTGTCCCGCTCCCTCAGCATTTTGGGGGCGACCCAGCACAGTGCAGAGAATTTATAAATCAGGTTCAAGGATACCTTGAAACCCTGCCCCAGGCATTTCCTACAGACAGTGACAAAGTTCACTTCATGATTTCTTTGCTGTCTGAAAAGGCCCTAGATTGGGCAAAACCTCTCTGGGAGGCGGAGAAGCCTATTATTTACAATTACCCTGAATTTGTTGCATCCTTCAATAGGGTTTTTGATATTCCAGCTCGCTCCACCCCTACTGCCGAACTACTCATGTCTAATTCTCAGGGCACAAAAACTATTGTCGAGTATGCCAGTGAATTCCGTACCATGGCAGCAGAGGGTGGCTGGAACAACGAGACTCTTGTGGCTGCCTTTGCACAAGGTCTCTCCGATGTGTTTAAAAATGAGATTGCAGCCAGAGAACTACCTAAAGATCTCGAGGAACTGATATCATTTGTCACCCTCATTGACATCAGACTCCGAGAGAGATCCTCATCCAAGGAGCGCCTGCGGAGGCCTCTTGTAAATTTGACACCGAGCTTTTCTTGCCCACCCGAACCTCCCTCACCTCCCTTGCCTCCTGGTCCTGAGTCCTCTGTCTGTGTGGAGCCAAGGCGGTTAGGCTTCTCACGCCTCTCGGCCGAGGAGAGAGCCTTTAGGAGGAGGGAGGGCCTGTGCCTATACTGCGGACACCACGGTCACATGTTAAAGTTTTGCCCGATCCGTCCGGCAAAGGGTCCGTACCCAAGATACTGTCAGGGGCAGATCTTGGGTGGTCTTTCTGCAGACCCAGAGATATGTGTGCACAAACCCTTGGTGCCTGTTATCCTCTCCTGGTCTGATTCATCCATTGAAACCCGGGCGTTACTTGATTCTGGGGCCGCAGGCTTGTTTATAGATTGTGCATTTGCAGCAAAGCACTCTATTCCCTTACAGTCTCTTGGTTTCATTTAAATGTTTGTTTTTTTCCACACCCGTTGTTTTTCATTTTCCCTTTGGTTCCAGAGTTCCTGCTGGCAGCTGCTCAAGACTTCTGCTCTTTCTTGCAGGTAAGTACTATTGGTCTAGTATGGTTCTTTTAGTGAACATTAGGCAGTGTAAGACCTGCCGAATATGGGGTACATTGGCGTTGTGGCAGGCTTATGCAATGTATGATCATATAGTGTAACTAAATCCCCATACTTTTCTCATTAGTGCTTAGTTATGCCTCCTCTTGTTTTGCCTAATATATCTTGGCTTGTTTTAGTTTGTATACCCAGTCCATGTACAGTCCTGTCTAGTCTTGCCCATGTTATGTTCTTGTTTTCCTCATGTCTTGTGTATATGTTCTGGGTTTAGCTTACTATCCTTCTCTGGTTCTGGGTTCTACTAGTTTTGTCTTGTTTTCTTGTTTGGTGTCTATCCTAGCTTTATCTTGTTTCTAATACTGGATACACCCTTGCTGCAGAGCCTCCCTATTCAGCTCCTGGGAGGTCTGCATATTTCCTAGCTCCTAGTTCCTTGGATCCGCAGAAGCTGAATCAGGGTTCTGGTTGTGGCTGCACAAACGCTGGTGCTCAACACCAGGGGGCGTGCGGTTACCCTGCACCAGACCCTGCTAATCCACCTCCACGCTGAAGACTCTCACTTCATCAGGCATTATGGGTCCTGGTCCATGCGCCGCCTCCTGGACACTGTGTCTGGGTTCCGGGCACCGGACTACCGCCACCCTGACATATGGCCATAGGCACAATGGAGTTCGTGGAGTGGACCCTGCAGCTTTCCTGATCTGTTCTGTCTGTGTCATGTCATGCCTGGATTTCGCAGCATCAAGAGTACCTGTATCCGCAGTGGTTGTCTTGCCCTGCTTTCCTGGTCTGGCCTGACTGTATTCGGTTCTGTCTGATTATGCAGCATTCAAGAGTACCTGTATCTGCAGGTGTCATCTTGCTCTGCTTTTGTTCCTGTTTTGCCGGCATGCAAGAGTTCCTGTATCTGGACCAATTGGCTGGAGATGACTTCCTCATTCCTGTTCTGTTATGGAGGAGGCCGATCTGCTAAGCTGTACGGTGGTCGCTTTTGGAGTTCTCTTGTGATGCTTAGTTCCGGTTTTGTGGCAGTGCTCCTGTTCTGGCAGTGATCTTCATTCATTGCTGGTGGCTCTTTTGCAGGAGGCCTTTCCGGTGGGGGATGCTTGCCTCCGTGGAAGTCAAGAGGACGTCGTTGCAGTATCCGCTCACCATTCCTGGTCTCTGCCTGGGAGTTGTTGGGAGCATCCGGACATTCCTTTCTGGTGGTTCCTATGCAGGATACCTTTCGGTTGGGGGATCCTTGCCTTCGTGGAAGTCAAGAGGACTTCGTTGCAGGATCCACTTTTGTTCTTGGTCTCTGCCTGGGTGCTGTTTGGAGCGTCCGAAGTTCGCTCCTTAAGAGGGGAGTTATGTCACGTTCCGTTCCTGGCTGCGGATCATTCTGGTAATGGCTTCTGGTATCCAGTACTCCTTTTGCTATTCTTGTTTAATATTAATTGGTTTTTGGTTTTCTATTCTGTGTCTGGTTTTCTTTATGCTGGGATTTCTGGGTTCATTCCTATAGTTCGTCCCTGGATTTCCCAGTCTCCAGGTTTCCTGTTTCCCAGAAGTCTCCTTGTTCCTGTGTTTCCTGTTTGATCCTGGTTCCTGACTCCGGCCTTGTTCCTGACTCCGCTGCTCTCCGTGCTCCTGATCCTGGCTTGTCTGACTACCCACTCTGGTGACTGACCCCTGCTTGATTCCTGGACTTTGCTTTTGTTTATTATTTGTTATTTATTAATAAAGGTGTGTTTGCATCTACTTCTGTCTCTGTCTGGTTCCTGGTCCCTGACAGTGTGTCTGGGGGTTGTGTGTGTGTCTGGGTGCTGTGTGTGTCTGGGTGCTGTGTGTGTCTGGGTGCTGTGTGTGTCTGTGGGTGATGTGCACGTCTGGGTGCTGTGTGCATCTGGGTGCTGTGTGTGTCTGAGGTTGCTGTGTGTGTGTCTGGGTGCTGTGTGTGTGTCTGGGTGCTGCTGTGTGTGTCTGGGTGCTGCTGTGTGTGTCTGGGTGCTGCTGTGTGTGTCTGGGTGCTGTGCGCGTCTAGGTGCTGTGCGCGTCTGGGTGCTGTGTGTGTCTGATGGTGCTGTGTGCGTCTGAGGGTGCTGTGTGCGTCTGGGTGCTGTGTGCGTCTGGGTGCTGTGTGCGTCTGGGTGCTGTGTGTGTGTCTGGGTGCTGCTGTGTCTGGGTGCTGTGTGTGTCTGGGTGTGCTGTGCGCGTCTGGGTGTGCTGTGCTCGTCTGGGAGTGCTGTGTGTTTCTGTGGGTGCTGTGCGCGTCTGGGTGCTGTGTGCATCTGGGTGCTGTGTGCGTCTGAGGGTGCTGTGTGCGTCTGAGGGTGCTGTGTGCGTCTGAGGGTGCTGTGTGCGTCTGGGGCTGATGTGTGCGTCTGGGGCTGCTGTGTGCGTCTGAGGGTTGTGTGTGTGTCTGGGTGCTGTGTGCGTCTAGGTGCTGTGTGTGTCTGAGGGTGCTGTGTGCGTCTGGGTGCTGTGTGCGTCTGGGGCTGCTGTGTGTGTCTGGGTGGTGTGTGTGTCTGGGGGTTGTGTGTGCGTCTGAGGGTGCTGTGTGCGTCTGAGGGTGCTGTGTGCGTCTGAGGGTGCTGTGTGTGTCTGAGGGTGCTGTGTGTGTCTGAAGGTGCTGTGTGTCTCTGAGGGTGCTGTGTGTGTGTCTGGGTTCTGCTGTGTGTGTCTGGGTGCTGCTGTGTGTGTCTGGGTGCTGTGTGTGTGTCTGGGTGCTGCTGTGTGTGTCTGGGTGCTGCTGTGTGTGTCTGGGTGCTGATGTGTGTGTCTGGGTGCTGTGTGTGTGTCTGGGTGCTGTGTGTGTGTATGAGGGTGCTGTGTGCGTCTGATGGTGCTGTGTGCGTCTGAGGGTGCTGTGTGCGTCTGGGTGCTGTGTGTGTGTCTGGGTGCTGTGTGTGTGTCTGAGGGTGCTGGGTGCGTCTGGGTGCTGTCTGTGTGGGGAGGGTTGTGTGTGTGTCTGGGTGTGCTGTGCACATCTGGGTGCTGTGCGCGTCTGGGGGTGCTGTGTGCGTCTGGGTGCTCTGTGTGTTTCTAGGTGATGTGTGTGTTTCTGGGTGATGTGTGTGTATCTGGGTGCTGTGTGTGTCTGAGGGTGCTGTGTGTGTCTGAGGGTGCTGTGTGTGTGTCTGAGTGCTGTGCGTGTGAATGTATTTTTTATTTAAATATATTTTTTTAGGGGGCGGGGCCTGACCGCCATGCTGACCGGTCGCATGGCCCTGAGGCTCCAACTAATTTTACCTCCAACCGATAAAAAGCATGGGCATGCCGCCGAAAACTGGAAGGAATAGCCCACATAAGCATGCAGGAGAGGGCTGGCACCACCGCAGACCCCGAGATCGGGAGTTTCGGGGCCCCAGAGGTACGAGACTTCGGAGCCTGCGGCCTACCTGGGGAAGACGCGGGGCAGACGGCCGCTGCCCTACTCAAAAGCCTGGTCGCCATGCCACAACCCTGCAGCGCGACTCACAGGCCCCGGTCCCCCCCCCCTTGGGCCGGGGGGGTCATCCTGGCCCCCACTGGAGGGAGCTCAGGCGGCACAGCAGGATGCCTGAGCGCGTGTACAAGGCCTGCAACACCGGGCGCAAGTACACACATCGCCGGCGTGCAAGAAGAGTACCCGAGTCCTGTCTCCTCACTACAAGGGAACACAGCAGCAGAGCCTTGCCACACACCACGGCAAACTCCCAGCCTACCTGACTCGCATACCCAGGATCTGGACCTGGTCTCCTGGTCTTGAGCCCTCTGAGGACGCTCCTCGAACCGCAGCCCCAGGCACACACCATCAGCCAGGCATCCCGTTACCGGCCAGAACTGGTACCGGAACTGGAGGCACGAGCGGTCGCTCAAGCAGAGACTGGGGCTGTCGGAGTGGAGCATACCAGACCAGCCCTCGAATCAAGCCTCCGTTCACAGCAACATCAGGCTGGAGAAGGGTGAGCCACGAGACACAGCAAGCCTACTGCATAAGCAGCTCAGCAACACCATGCAGAAGACAGCATGATCCCTCCGGTGAGAACTCAGTGGAGCCTAACACTTGGCATTTCTGATTACAGCCTATTACTCAGTCTGACTCATGAACGATTCCACACAGAATCAACAGCGACACCCCACCTGCATTTGCCGACACATACCTACACAAGCAAGCATTCATCACTCCAGCTAAGGACTGTCCTCCCCCTGCTCTCTCTTGGTCAGCTACATGGTCAGCCAGCATATAATATACCTTTTGCACGGAGAAGTGAGGGGACTATCACTTACAAGCAGTGTAATGGTACGGAGCGGTAACTCGGCGGACAATTGATCCTGTCTGTTTAGCATAAATAATACTATCTATGCAGCATACGCCTCCTGTCTTTACCTTCTATGACCTGCTATCACTCCTCTCATAAATAACACTGTCTTTCTTCAGT
Source organism: Pelobates fuscus (assembly GCF_036172605.1). Classification (NCBI taxonomy): domain Eukaryota; kingdom Metazoa; phylum Chordata; class Amphibia; order Anura; family Pelobatidae; genus Pelobates; species Pelobates fuscus. Next base: position 131,802,598 of record NC_086325.1, read on the forward strand.
CTAGGTCTAGATTTTCGGCAGCGCTATACATTGCTTATCAGATCAATGCTAAGTAGGAATTCCATGTGTTATCTTTATTTTTATTTTATTTTTTCACACTATGTTTATGCTTATCTGTCAGACCTCAGCGGCAATATCTCTGAATGCCATCTGCATAGTGTACCTAATGTTAACTAACTCTAGCTTCACTTAGCTTGTAATCTAATCTACCATGCTTAACAAAACTAAATGTGCAGAATACTCGAATGCCTTGTAACTTGGAAATGTCTAATTAACTGCCTGATTAGTGCTGTTGGGGCATTGAAAGATGCTATGTAAAACATGTGCACACAAAAATAAAGAATTATAAAAAAAAAAAAAAAAAAAAAAAAATATATATTTTTTTAGTAATAAAAAAAAAAAGTTAAATCCCCCCTTCTTACCTTTAGCCTGGGAGGGGGGGAGCCGTTCTGCCTGGGAGGGGTGGTGCCGTGGTGCCATTAAAGCAGCCATGCTGCCTTCCCTGGTGGTCCAGTGGTGAGAGTGAACTCTAACCTGCAGGCTAGAGTTCACTCTCGCGAGATCTGAGCGTTGCCGTGGTAACCGCAGCAACGCTCAGAATCCCGCGAGAGGACCCGGCAGAGCTGCTGGCTAGAGCTCCGCCGGTTTTCTCTCCTGCCTCCCTCCCTCTCCTGCCGGCGGCCGCCTAGAAGTGTCTCTGGGCCGGTGAGGGAGATCTTTGATCTCTCCACCGGCCCATGCAGGCACACAGCGGGGCCAGCGCTCGGGTAGCGCTGGCCCTGCAGGGGCTGGCAGGGGAGATCCTGAGATCTCCCCTGCCGGCCTTGGCCCCACGGCCATCGCGGCCCACCGGGCATTTGCCTAAGATAATACATTCTTTGAAGTGCTCAACAGGAGTGCATAGGAATTTTAAGAAGTAGGCATGGGTACTCGGATCAGCCGATGCCCTACAGGGGCCGCGTATAGTCCCACCATGTAGACCTTTGTATTATTCTTTTTAGCGATAGGGGAGCTCGCCCCTAAAGTAAGAACTGAATTCGTTTTCAGAGAACTTACCAACTGTTCTGTTGTCTTCTGTGTCCCAAACAGCTTGGCATGCACTGCAGACCAACAACAACGCTGGAACGACCGCAGGTGCCACTGTACCAGGGCCTGTACGATGGGGGGATGCCCTAAGTGCATTGGCCACCTGATGGGTACTGCTAATTAAGGGCCCAGTCAGGCCCCTTACACATCGGCCGGCTGGGAAGAAGTGACAGGCTGTCATTTCCTCCCAGACATAGAGAGTGCTGTGCGGGAGGGAAAGAAGGCACAGCCAGCTTGGGGGAGGGAACTGTTGCAGACTGTCCACACACATCATCCTCAGCCAGTAGAAACCCAAGCAAGTCACCCTTCTGCAGTGTGTGTATGTGTCAGTGTGTGTATCTGAGTGTGTTTGTATGTGTCTGTCTGTGTATATGTGTCAAAGTGTGTAATTGTCCAAGTGTGTGCATGTGTCGAGATTTGTATATCCTTGTGTCGATGTGTGTATGTGTTAGTGTGTTTATATATACGTGTCTTAATGTAAAAAAAAACAACAACAATAAATACACATTTGATTCACACAACTCCTGCTCTCTGTGTATGCAAACAACACCCAGACATTACTCACACTCACGATGATGCACTTTACAGATACACCTCATACAAATAACACCCACACAACATCAACCCACATTAATGCTCTTCACACGCATACAAACACACACACTGACACAATAAGAAAAAAAACTAAAATGGCTAAAAAAAAACAAAAAAAACACTTGTGCATTTGCACACACTGACCTGCCATGGAAATATATCCCTACATTTAAACAAACTGATAATGTTTTTTAAATATACCCGAGCACTCTCTTGCATACTCCACATTACACACCCCTTGGTCCACACACCAAGACACTCTGCATTTACACACATTACACACGAATAGACAATTCTGCAAAACACATAAAAGCATTCTTGCATTCACCACTCAAATGTGTTATTGAATTCATGCATGCAGATATTACAAAGAAATGCACACATATATTTACAGTAACACTTTATGCATATACATAAATACAGCCGCAGTGGTACTACTAGATACATAATCAAGTACCTACACTCAAAATACACACAGCCAAACATGCTTTCATACACATTTACTTTACACTATATGCACACATACAAATACACACAGAAGGTTTATTCACCAAACTTTGACTATTTTGTGCAATTTTTGTCAGTTTTGTAAAGACATATTTTACAACGTAAATTTTTTTTAGCATGGGTTTTTTGGCCTAAAATGTAAATGCAGTAAATGCCATTTAGTGAAAAAGCAACTATTTATATTTGTAAGTGTGTATGTTTGGACAAAGGGGCCCAGGAACTAAGTTTATTCTGGGGGACCTGATTGCTATCAGTCCGTCCCTGAATATAGATTTGTTCCTTTAAGAGATGCTCCACACACAAAAAACAGATCAATGTTTAGTAAATATACCCCCAATAAAAACATGCATGCATTTAACCCAATGAGGACCAATGATGGCATTACTCTGTCATGGTTGACCGTAACTTGAGGACCCATCATGGGATATTTTACCAGCAGGGACCATTTGATTCCTGGGGCTTTCCTCTGCCAGCTGTGCCCAAAATGAGTGACCCCAGACTGACCAATATTCTGTTTGCAGCTCTCAACGTGAGTTCTGCAAACAGATATTTAAATGGGGAGTTAAATCACCAATGTTACAATGCGGTGTAAACAGGGTTAAATCCAGGGGCGGATCCAGAACCTAATCTCGGGAGGGGCACTGGTAGATTATTTAATAAAACAATTCAGGCACAATAACCACTACAGCTCTCTGTAGTGATTATGGTGCCAGGAGTGCCATGGTGCCCTCACAGGGAATAGGGACAGTAGTAGCGAATAGGGGCAGTAGTGTGTGTGTGTGTGAGGGGTGCAGTGTGTGTGGAATGCAGTGTGTGTGTGTATTGGGGGCAGTGTGTGTGTTTATTGGGGCAATGTGTATGAGGCAGGGACGTTTTAGCCGCGAGGCAAACAAGGCCCAGGGCAAATGCCTTGTTAGCCTTGCGGCTAACCGACATGCTGGGCGGGCGGGCGGCGCTGGCGGGGGCGGCTGACGAGGGAGCATTTCCTCTGAGCTGTCTGCTCAGCTCCCTCTGTGGCGCGCAAAGGAGCTGAGCAGACCACCAGTGCCGCCCGCCCAGCAGCCAGCGCCGCCCAACAGCCCAGCAGCCACTGGACCACCAGGGAGAAAGAGAACCCCCCCAGCATTCCCAAAGGTAAGGAGGCTGGGGGGGAGGTTAAATTAAAAAAAAATGTGTTAGTGTGTGTCTGACTGTGTGTGTGTTTGCCTGTTAGTGTGAGTGTGTGTGTCTGTTAGTGTGTGTGCGTGTCTCTGACTGTGTGTGTCTGTTAGTGTGTGTGTCTGACTGTGTGTGTCTCTGACTCTGTGTGTCTGTTAGTGTGTGTGTGTGACTGTGTGTGTCTCTGACTGTGTGTGTGTTTGCCTGTTAGTGTGAGTGTGTGTGTCTGTTAGTAAGTGTGTGTGTCTGACTGTGTGTGTCTCTGACTGTGTGTGTGTGTCTGACTGTGTGTGTATCTGACTGTGTGTGTGTGTGTGTGTGTGTCTGCTAGTGAGTGAGTGAGTGTGTGTGTCTGTTAGTGTGTGTGTCTGTTAGTGAGTGTGTGTCTGTTAATGTGTGTGTGTGTGTGTGTCTCTGACTGTGTGTGTTTTTGCCTGTTAGTGTGAGTGTGTGTGTCTGTTAGTGAGTGTGTGTGTCTGTTAGTGAGTGTGTGTCTGTTAGTGTGTGTGTGTGTGTGTGACAGTGTATGTGTGTCTGACTGTGTGTGTGTGTGTGCTTGTTAGTGTGAGTGTGTGTGTATGTTAGTGAGTGTGTGTCTGCTAGTGAGTGAGTGTGTGTCTGTAAGTGTGAGTGTGTTTGCCTGTGAGTGTGTGTGTCTGTTAGTGAGTGTGTTTTTGTTAGCTAGTGTATGCGTATCTGTCAGTGAATGTGTGTGTGTGTGTGTATTTAGAAGGTGGGGCGGGGGAAGGGTTGGGTGAGGGTGGCGCGGGGGGGGGGGGAGCACCAGAGTTTTGTCCTGCCTAGGGCAGCACAAAACCAGGATACACCACTTATGTGAGGGGTGCAGTGTGTGTATTGGGAGCAGTGTGTGTGTATGTATTGGGGCAGTGCTGTGTGTGTATTGGGGCACTGTGTATGTTTATTGGGGCAGTGTGTGTATTGGGAGTAGTGTGTGTGTGTGTGAGTATTGCGGGCCGTGTTGTGTGTGTATTGGGGAACAGTGTGTGTGTGTGTGTTGGGGCAGTATGCATATATGTGTATTGGGGGCAGTGTGTGTGTATTGGGGTGCAGTGTGTGTGTGTATTGGGGTGCAGTGTGTGTGTATGTATTGGGGAAGTGCCGTGTGTGTATTAGGGCAGTGTGTGTGTTTATTGGGGCAGTGTGTGTGCATTGGGAGCAGTGTGTGAGTATTGGGGGGCAGTGCTGTGTGTATTGGGGATCAGTGTGTGTATTGGGGAGCAGTGTGTATTGGGGAGCAGTGTGTGTGTGTTGGGGCAGTATATGTGTGTGTGTATTGGGGCAGTGTATGTGTGTATATTGGGGAGTATGTGTGTGTATTGGGAGCTGTGTGTGTGTATTGGGAAGCATTGTGTGTTTATTGGGGCAGTGTGTGTGAGGGGTGCAGTGTGTGTGTATTGGGAGCAGTGTGAGTATTGGGAGGCAGTGCTGTGTGTGTATTGGGGAGCAGTGTGTGTGTGTGTTGGGGCAGTATATGTGTGTGTGTATTGGGGCAGTGTGTGTGTTTATTGCGGACAGTGTGTGTGTGTGTATTGGGGGCAGTGTATGTGTGTGTATATTGGGGGTAGTATGTGTGTGTATTGGGGAGCAGTGTGTGTGTGTATTGGGGGCAGTGTGTGTGTGTATTGGGGGCAGTGTGTGTGTATTAGTTACATAGCTGAAAAGAGACTTGCATCCATCAAGTTCAGCCTTCCTCATATAGACTTTGCTGCAGGAGGAAGAGGCCCAAGATGGCTACCTGACCTCCCAGCAACAGCCTCCAGTGCCAGGTACGCTTGATATACTCAGCCTTATGTGTGTGTTTATGTGCCTGCTAGTGAGAAAGCTTGTGTGTGTGTCAGTGAGCTTATCTGTAGTGAGCTTGTGTGTGTCAGTGAGCTTGTATTTAGTGAGCTTGTGTGCAGAGTCGTCTTTCCACATGGGCACACTGGGCAGTTGCCCGGGGGCTCCACAAGCATGGGGGCCCCACCGTGATGCCCATGTGCCCAGACCGACAGAGAAGACCTGCTGTTTTCCTGTGGGCCCTTTTGGGCCGGTGAGGAGATTAAAGATCTCCCTCACCTGCCCAAAGGACCTTCTTGGTGATAGAGAGGGTGGGAGGGTCTAAGAGGCAGAGCGATCCTCCTGCGAGCATTTTGTGCAGAGCGTGCAGCGTGTTGCGGCAGCATGTTACCATGGCAATGCTCCGACACAGCATTTTGCTTGTGGGAGGAGTGAAGACAGCCTGCAGCCAGAGGAGCTGCAGGCTATAGACAACTCACCACCACTGAACCACCAGGGCACAGCACCCCTCACACACACACAGCACCCCTTACACACACTCAGCACCCCTCACACAAAGCACCCCCCCACACACACACAGTACCTCTAACACACATACACAGCACCCATCACACACACACAGCACCACACACACTGCACCCCTTACACACACACAGCACACCTCAAACACATGCACACTTCACCTCTCACACACACATGCACACTGCACCTCTCACGCACTCAGCCCCTACACACAAACACATACCCTGCACCACACACTGCAGTGTGTGTGTGTATTCAGCTGTCTGTGTGTATTCAGCAGTCTGTGTATGTGTGTGTAAAGCAGTCTGTGTGTATTCAGCAGTCTCTGTGTGTTCAGCAGTGTGTGTGTATTCAACAATCTGTGTGTGTGTATTCAGCAGTCTGTATTTATGCAGCAGTCTTTCTGTGTGTGTGTGTGTGTGTATTGAGCAGCCTGTGGGTATTCAGCAGTCTGTGTGTGTATTCAGCAGTCTCTGTGCGTGTGTTTGTGTGTGTGCATTCAGTGTAGTGTGTGTATGTACTCAGCAGTCTCTGTGTGTGTTCAGCAGTCGGTGTGTGCGTGTATTCAGCAGTCTGTGTGTAAATGTGTTCAGCAGTCTGTGTGTATGTATTGCATTTTTTGGAGGTACCAATAAATATAAGCTTAATTTTATCAATATTTATTTTCCCTTGTAAGTTGTGTGTAGGAAGGGCCCCAGCGCACTGCTTTGCTTGGGGGCCCATAACGCTGCTTGTGTGTGTCAGTAAGCTTGTATTTAGTGAGCTTGTGTGTGTTAGTGAGCTTTTATTTAGTGAGCGTGTGTGTGTCAGTTAGCTTGTATTTAGTGAGCTTGTGTTTGTCAGTGAACTTGTATTTAGTGAGCATGTGTGTGTCAGTGAGCTTGTGTGTGTCAGTGAGCTTGTCTGAAATAAGCTTGTGTGTGTCACTGAGCTTGTCTGTTTGTGAACTAATGTATGTTCTATTGTATAGACATTACTCTCTGACTGAAGCACATCTGCACAAGGTCTTTCTATATTTGTACATGTACTGACAGTGTCACCACTGGTACCCAACTCATCTAAAAGTGATACCACACAGAGGTGTGTATGGTAGGCAGAGTCACAGTCCCTTTTCAGCCTATGCCCCTCTGCGGTAGCTCTTGGCTCTGCCGTGGTGAAAGGGTCTGCAGGCAGAGGATCCTAGATGGAAGACAAGATGTCATGCTGCTGCGGAGTAGTAACTTGTAAAGTCCCTTCACCTTTCCCTCTGTTCCGTTTCCAGTGTGTGACCTTGAGGAGTGTGGGTGGTCAGGACAGAAGGGGTCATGGGTTGCAGCCTAACCGCAAGCTTCACACTGAGGGAGTTAAAGGTATGCTTCAGCCACTTCTGCCACAGCTCTGGGAAGATTTTATCTTGCGAGGAGGGAAATTCAGCGACCTCCCTGGAGCAGGTTGCTTGATGCACTGCTTCAGCCATTTTATAGAAAACTCCAGGTTGATGCCACAGGATGATGGTACTGCCGGGCTGCATAGTCGCAGTAGTGGTAGGGGTCTCGGGGTGTGGATCAGTATCACCCACACCGGTTCAGAGGGGGGGGGGGACAGGGCCAGGTTCACATAGTGTCAGAAGTCTAGCTTGGTACAGTCGTGCAGGATAGCAGGGTAGCGGCCTTCCACTCCACTCACCGCCCGTGTAGGCCTCAGACGACGAAAGGCCCTCCAAGGGACTAAAACACTGCGTGCAAGCCTCTCCTCAAAGCCAGTACTCCCTTGTGCACAGGACACCAGCTTCTAGTTGCCAGGTGGGTGCAAGTTCAGCTTTAATAGGTTGGAAAATCATAAGCTTGCTGGAGCTGCTCTTTCATGCGACTGTTTAGCATGGCAGTCAGGTTCTGTCCCCAGATTTCTTCTACATTTTAATGTAGCCTATATCCTTCTTTTATATCTGTGTAACAAAAACTAGGTATTTTATCTTGTAAATTACTGTTTGAAGTATGCTACCTGATAACTTTGTTACTCACCCACATAAATAATCATTTTCTAAATTGTTTTATTTTATTTTTTACCTTTAACAGAAGCTTTGACATAAACTGGTGAAAGCTGGTGCCTACTTTCACAATATGGCAAGCCTTTGTGGAGTAATTAGAAGAGTCAGATTGCTATAAAGCCCATCAAATCCACCTGAATAAAAATTCGAGCTGTAAAAAACGTAACGGTCAGTTCTCTTACATAGCCCTATAGCTTCACAGGATAGCACAGGATTGGGCAGACTAGATGGGGGCTGAATGGTTCTTATCTGCCGTCATATTCTTTGTTTCTATATAGTGACAAATCAGGTTTACAAAATACCGTATATACGCGAGTATAAGCCAACCCGAATATAAGCCGAGGCCCCTAATTTTACCCAAAAAAACTGGGAAAACGTATTATCTCGAGTATAAGACTAGGGTGGGAAAAGCAGCAGCTACTGGTAAATTTCTAAATAAAATTAGATCCTAAAAAAATTATATTAATTTAATATTTATTTACAGTGTGTGTGTATATAATGAGTGCAGTGTGTGTGTGTGTGTGAGTGCAGTGTGTATGAGTGCAGTGTGTATATGAATGCAGTGTGTGTGTATATGAATGCAGTGTGTGTGTGAGTGCAGTGTGTATGAGTGCAGTGTGTGTATGAGTGCAGTGTGTGTGTATGAATGCAGTGTGTGTGTGTATGAGTGCAGTGTGTGTGTATGAGTGCAGTGTGTGTGTGTATGAGTGCAGTGTGTGTATGAGTGCAGTGTGTGTGTGTGTGTGTGTGTTGCAGAGCCTTGGTGGGGGGTGGGCATTTTTATTATTATTATTTTTTAATTATTTTAATATATTTTTTTATTATTATTTTTAAAATATTATTTTATTTTTATTTATATTTTTTTCGGCCCTCCTCCCTGCTTGATACATGGCAGGGAGGGGGGCTCCCAGTGGCATTGGCAGTTCAGTGGAGGAGGCTGGCAGAGCGTTTACTTACCTCTCCTGCAGCTCCTGTCAGCTCCCTCCTCCTCCGCGCCGGTCCGGTCAGCTCCCTCTGCAAGTCCCAGTGTAAGTCTCGCGAGAGCCGCGGGGTCATAGCGCGGCTCTCGCGAGACTTACACTGTGAGCTGACAGAGGTGCTGACCGGACCGGAGCGGAGGAGGAGGGAGCTTGACAGGAGCTGCAGGAGAGGTAAGTGCTCTCTGCCAGCCCCCAGTCTGTATTATGGCAATGTAAATTGCCATAATACAGACATCGACTCGAGTATAAGTCAAGTTGGGGTTTTTCAGCACAAAAAATGTGCCGAAAAACTCGACTTATACTCGAGTATATATGGTCCTCATTAAAAAAAAAAAAATCTTGTTATATGTGTGTATGTTAACAATCAGGAAAAAAAATACAACACTATTTAGCAGAGATGAGCAATTAACGTAATAAGGTGGCTGGGTCAAGCATCCAAACGGTTCAGATGTAATTTTGCCTGAAGCACCCAATCCAGTGAAAACCACCAGTTCCCAGGCTCATCGATCCCTAGAAGTGTCCTATCTGACTAGGGAAATGATAGGGGAGCAAATTAATGCCCTTCTTTTATGGCTTGCATGCCAAATCACCCCGCAAGACTCAACAGAGTTCCAGGCCGTGCAGTCTGTGGATCACAGCACAAACGCCGGAGCATTTACTGACTGGACACTGTACTCACCACCCCCCAACACAGAACCTCTCTTCCTAGTGCACAAGGCCAAAGACACTGACAACAGCGCCCCAAGAGTCGAGAGATATTTTCAAGCTGCTTAAATATACATAACAAACAAGGGCAGCAGAGCAGTGGTGTATCCTGGTTTTGTGCTGCCTTAGGCAGGACAAAACTCAGGTGCCCCCCTCCCCCGCGCCACCCCCACCCAACCCTCCCCCCCTTCCACGCCTTCTAAATACACACACACATCCACTGACAGATACGCATACACTAGCTAACAGAAACACACACTCGCTAACAGAAACATACACTCACTAACAAACACACACTCACAGACACTCGCTAACAGACAAACACACACTCACTCACAAACAGACACACACTCACACACACTAACAGGCAAACACACTCACACACTCACACACTCACTCACTAACAGACACCCACACACACACACACACTCACTCACACTCACTCACTCACACACACACACACACACACACTCACTAACAGACACACACTCACTAACAGACACACACACACACTCACTAACAGACACACACTCACTCACTCACTAACAGACACACACTCACTAACAGACATACACACACATACTCAGACACACTCACACATTAACACACTCACTTATTTTATTTTTTATTTAACCCCCCAGCCTCCTTACCTTTGGGAATGCTGGGGGTTCTCCCTCTCCCTGGGGTTTAGTGGGGCTGCTGGGCTGCTGTTCGGTCGGGCGGGTGGCGCTGGCGAGGGAGCACTTTCCCCTGAGCTGTCTGCTCAGCTCCCTCGCACACCACCCTCAGAGTGAGGCCGGGAGCCGGAATATGACGTCATATTCCGACTCCCGGTATCACTCTGCGGCGCGCGAGGGAGCTGAGCAGACAGCTCAGGGGAAAGTGCTCCCTCGCCAGCGCTGCCCACCTGTCCAGAATGTCAGTTAGCCGTAAGGCTAACAAGACATTTTCCCTGGGCATTTGGGGGCGGCTTTTTTTGCCGCCCCCTGGAAAATGCCGCCCTAGGCAAATGCCTTGTTTGCCTCGTGGCTAAAACGTCCATGCAGCAGAACCAGCAGAGAGGGAGGCCTCCACGGACCTGTTGGAGAATGAGGTCAGTCTACCATACACTGGGTGGAGTGAACCCACTCCCTCCACCTCAGACATACCTCTGTCGTCCCTAGCCACCAAGGAAGACATCACTAATCTATATGAACGCACCAGGAAGCTCGGTTACGCAGATATTGCTCTACTGAAGGTAGAGGTTCAGGCCTTCACAGAGAGGGTTCAAGCAACAGAAGATGTGTCAGATCTCAAAAGAGACTTATTGGCCCTGGAAGAAACCATGCATACCTTGCAAACCTCCCACACTGGATTCCGTTGACAATAGTGGTTGGAGGAGGAATCTAAAAATCAGAGGGGCTTCGGACTCAGTGTACTCTGAAGAACTTAAACACCTACTCAGAAGGTTATTAGCATCAGTGCTACCTGCAAAACTGGCAAAATCTCAGTTTGCACCGGTCGACTCCGCAAGGGATATTATAGTACGATTTCAATCCCACGCCGACAAGCAGAAGCTGATGAAAGTCCTCAGATATAAAGCACCCCTTGAATTTTAAACTCACCATCAAACCTTCTACCAAGACCTCACTCTACTTTAGAATGGCGACAATCTATGAGATCCATCAATCGAAAGCTGGCAAAGGGGGGATCCTGTAGAGATGGTCAAACCCCAGGGCCCTCATGGCCTACGCAAAGGAGAAGATGTACAGAGTTGCTTCACCCCAAGAAGAATTAACCTTCCTGGAAACAATTGGCTCAGCAGTGGTGTCCAAAGAGACCTCAGCACTTCAGCCTTGCCACACCTGGGGTGTACCAAACATGACACCTTTTCTCCCCTCCAGAAGCCGAGACTTTTTCACGCTCAGTTACAGGCAGTCAGACATGCTCAGTTACAGGCAGACAGACAGACAAACATAAGCGAAAATAGGCTTCTCACCCCATCAGGGGTTAATACAAATATTAGGGCAAGTAGATATCAGCAACACGGATCGTCATAAATTCCTCTGATAAATGCAGAAAGAGAGCCACATATGGTGAAGTAGAGTTAAATCACAGGAAATTTATAAAAGTTGCACTTACAAACAGGCAGCGTATTATATTATTTATTTTATACGTGTACTGTTTTCCCCCCCAATTTTCTCTTTATCTTGGTGTAGCGGAGAGCTGGTCTTTCACAGGTTATCTCCACTAAAGATCCCAGTGAGGCTCAGGAACAAGTAATAAAATTCCATATAACAATAGTCACAGCAAGCAAGGTAATCCATGAATATCCCAATACGGATCCCAATGACTGGACGACACACAGGATCAGGAGCAGAACTGAACTTTTATTCCCAACCTTCTTTTAAAGCTTTCTCCCATGCAAGGGAGGGATTCACATTAATTAGTATAATATCTAATAGTGTAACTGTTACCTCCCACACATCTCCTCCCCTCAGTGTGACACATAATCCACTTATACATACTGCAGTTTTACCTGATTTCTGGATGTACCCCAAAACAGTCAGATAGAATTATATAATGGGTACCCCCTGGTAGCCCTGATCTGGGTGACTAGCATATTCAAAATTCCCCCAGATCGGACCAGGGGTTCGGGAGTTAGGTGGCAATTTGACCGACCGCACACGAGGTGGTATCCGAAAAAGGCTCCATGTGTTTTGGCCTTGCGGTCGGTCTCGGTTCGGGAGATAAAATGCATAGAAATACTTGCCATCCAAAGTTACATTTGTATTCATATTAATTCCCTTGTTCGGGACATTTATTTTACCGAACGAGGGGCTGGTTGGACCCTCCGTTCGGGAGTTACGGAGCTCTGGAGATTTTCTTTTGTAAGTTGGCCGCCGCCACACGGTTCGTATGCCGAACAGCGACCACCCAGATATATACAAAGTAACGATTGCATGGTCAATTAGTTTGCGGTTACAGAGTGTGAAAAGCTTAACGAGGTACACACTTCTCTCTGGGGTGGTCTGATGGTTCGGTATTTTCATTCGTATGGAACACGGAATGAAAACTACCAAACAATAAGACGAAGGCTACATACAATACAGCTATACATGGGAATAATTACACAAAATGCATTTTTAAAACAAAATTTTGAGGACAGCCCAATGCCATCCGCTACACTTGGTTTATTGGTTGTCTGTGAGGTACACCTGGGGAATACCTAGGTTTCACGTATTTGTATCACTTTAGTGTGTATTTTTTACATATTTCAGACAGACACACACACACACATAGTTACAGGCAGACAGTCACACATGCTCAGTTACAGGCAGACAGTCACAGAGCGAAACATACAGTTAAAGGCAGACCGTCACACACAGTTACGGGCACACAGTCACAAACAGTTACAGTCACACAGTTACAGGCACACAGTTACAGGCAGACAGGCACACACACAGTCACACATACTCCATTACAAGCAGACAGTCATACACACTCGGTTACAGGCATGCAGACACTGACGCACGCTGATAGGCACACACACACTCAGTTAAAGGCAGATGGTCACACATACAGGCACAGCCAATGGCACAGCTACAGCGACACACACAATCACACACACAGACTGTCACACACAGGCAGAAAGTCACACACACAAACTGTCACACACAGGCAGAAAGTCACACACACAGGCATGCAGTCACACACACAGACACACAAGCAGACAGTCACACACACAGACAGTCACACAGACAGTCACACACACACACACACACAGGTAGGCAGTCAGACAGAGTCACAGGGAGGCAATCACACAGACAGACAGTCACACAGGCGGGCAGATACACACACAGGCAGTCACACACACAGGCAGGCAGACACACACACAGGCAGGCAGTCACACAAACAGGCAAACTGTCAAAGTCACACACACACACACAGGCAGACAGACAGTCAATCACACACACACACACAGGCAAGCAGACACACAGGCAGGCAGTCACACAGGCAGAAAGTCACACACACAAACTGTCACACACAGGCAGAAAGTCACACACACAGGCATGCAGTCACACACACAGACACACAAGCAGACAGTCACACACACAGACAGTCACACACACACACACACACACACACACACACACACACACACACAGGCAGTCAGACAGAGTCACAGGGAGGCAATCACACAGACAGACAGTCACACAGGCAGGCAGATACACACACAGGCAGTCACACACACAGGCAGGCAGACACACACACAGGCAGGCAGACACACACACAGGCAGGCAGTCACACAAACAGGCAAACTGTCAAAGTCACACACACACACACACAGGCAGACAGACAGTCAATCACACACACACACACACACACACACACAGGCAAGCAGACACACAGGCAGGCAGTCACACAGACAGACAGTCACACACACACACACACACACACACACACACACAGGCAGACAGTCAATCACACACACACACACACACACACACACACAGGCAAGCAGACACACAGACAGGCAGTCACACAGACAGACAGTCACACACACACACACACACACACACAGACAGTCACACACACACAGACAGGCAGTCACACACACTCACACACGCAGGCAGTCACACACACACACACACACACACAGGCAGGCAGTCACACAGACAGACAATCACACAGACAATCACACACACACAGGCAAGCAGACACACAGGTGGGCAGTCACACAGACAGACAGTCACACACACACACACACACACAGGCAAGCAGACACACAGGCAGGCAGTCACACAGACAGACAGTCACACACAAACACACACACAGACAGTCACACACTTACAGACACACAGACAGGCAGTCACACACACTCACACACACAGGCAGTCTCACACACACACACACACACACACACACACACACACACGCAGGCAGGCAGGCAGTCACACAGACAGACAATCACACAGACAATCACACACACACACAGGCAAGCAGACACACAGGTGGGCAGTCACACAGACAAACAGTCACATATACACACACACAGGCAGGCAGTCACACAAACAGGCAAACAGTCACACACACACACACACACACACATTTACCTTCAGGCAGAGAATTCCACATCCTGATTGTTCTTACAGTAAAAAAACCTTTCCTTTGCCTTAGACGAAATCTTCTTTCTTCCAGTCTAAACGCATGGCCTCGTGTCCTATGTAAAGTCCGGTTTGTGAATAGATTTCCACACAATGGTTTGTATTGGCCCCGAATATATTTGTATAATGTTATCATATCCCCTCTCAGGCGACGTTTTTCTAAACTAAATAGGTTTAAATTTGTTAACCTTTCTTCATAGCTGATATGTTCCATTCCTTTTATTAATTTTGTAGCCCGCCTCTGCACTTTTTCTAGTGCCATGATATCCTTCTTTAGAACAGGTGCCCAAAATTGCACAGCATATTCAATATGTGGTCTTACCAGTGATTTATAGAGAGGCAAAATGATATTCTCGTCCCGAGAATGAATGCCCTTTTTCATGCATGACAATACCTTACTGGCCTTGGCCACTGCTGATTGACATTGCACATTGTTGCATAGTTTGTTGTCTATAACAATTCCCAAGTCCTTTTCGTGTGTTGTTATCCCTAATTCGCTTCCATTAAGGGTATACGTTGCTTGTGTATTCTTTACGCCGAAGTGCATAACTTTGCATTTTTCAACATTAAATTTCATCTGCCATTTGAGTGCCCAGTCCTCCAGTCTATCTAAATCCTTCTGCAGCAAAGTAATATCTTGCTCACATTGTATTATTTTACAAAGTTTTGTGTCATCTGCAAACACTGAAACATGACTTTCAATGCTGTCTTCAAGATCATTTATAAAAATGTTAAATAGAAGGGGTCCCAGAACAGACCCCTGAGGGACACCACTTGCCACCTCTGTCCAGCTTGAAAATTTACCATTAACGACAACTCTTTGTATTCTGTTTTTAAGCCAATGTTCTACCCAAGAACAAGCATTTTCATCGAGACCGATTTCCTTGAGTTTGAACACTAATCTTTTGTGTGGAACTGTATCAAATGCCTTGGCAAAATCCAAATAGATCACATCCACTGCAACACCCTGATCTATACTTCTACTTACTTCTTCGTAGAAGAAGGAGAGTGGCTGGAAAGGAGAGTGGAAGCAGTTGGTTGTTGGGAAGATCTATTCCTTCCTTTTCCCCTCTTCCTTTGCAGCAGTTACCAGGGGCTTCGGTAAAGTATAAGCCCCGCCTCTGCCGCTCGTGAAGCCCTGACCCCGCAGCTCGTTAGGCCCCGCCCTGGTGCCTCGATTTTTTTTTCCCACAGTCCCGGGTGTAGAATAATGAAATCCTCCACCCAGGTATCTGCAAGGCCGCACAGCTTGCACACCCCTAAGGCCGGCCCTGCTTGTTGGAATAGCTGAAATAATAACATATAGTTGCATCAACAGAGTATCCTAAAAAATGAATAGCAGTTTGAGATACATATTATATAAATATAACCACTAAGTATAAGCAAAATTAAACTTAAAGATAGACAATTGCGCTATACAATGCAATCATTGCAGTCTTTAATATTGATTAGACCCTGGGCAACCATTTGCTTGGGCCCCCAAGATCCTGCCGCCTCCCTGGCATGCAATCACGCCATCCACCCCAAAGCAGTAGCAGAATTAAAGCAGAATGGGCCTATCGTGCAACTACAACAATGCTCTTACAATGCTCTGACAGGACACAATTTTCCCATGCTTGCAGGGTTGTGTTTAGTACTAAGCATTAATTGTGTGTATGAACGTAAGGGTGTGTTTGTATGTGGTGTTAGCGTTTGAATGCAGGGGTGTATTTGTGTGTAGTGTTGGCGTTATTGAGATATTGAGATATAAGCACATATCGACATACACTGCCACACAGACACTGTAATACACATACACACACTGAAACACATGCAGATACACAGATATGGAGATTATACAGACACACCAACACACATACAGACAAGCAGATATATAACCTGAACACACGCAGATACACATACATACAGATACAAACACTGACACACAAGTAGATACACACACAGATACACATACTGACAACATAACGATGCACTGACAGACATAGTGACACACAGACACATACACTGACAGACATACTGACAAACACACAGATATATACACTGACAGACATACTGACACACACACAGAGATACATACACTAATATATTGACAGATATACTGACCTACACAGACACATACACTGACACACATACTGACAGACATACTGACACACACAGACACATGCACTGACAGACATAGTGACACACAGATACATACACTGACAGACATACTGACACACACAACATACACACTGACAGACATACTGACACACACAACATACACACTGACAGACATACTGACACACACACACACACACACACACAGATACATACACTGATATATTCACAGATATACTGACCTACACAGACACATACACTGACACACACACTCTTACATACATACTGACATATGCAATATTTACATTTGTAAACCAACCCTCCAGTTTCCTAACTCTTGCTGGAGGGTGGCTTCCTGGGGTCCAGTGTGGTGCCTAAGGATGTAGAAAGTTGGGTCTGGCTTTCCAGCCCCCTCTTCACTCCCTGATCCTCCATCCTGCGTGGCTCTGGTTTTCTCTGACTCACGGCTGTCACTTCCTCCTATTCTGCCAAAAAGCAAGGGGCCTGGTTGCAATGCTAAAGGACCACAGCGCACGACCGGTCCCCTGCAAATAAATGCCCACTTGGGCCACCCGGTAGGCCTCCTTAGCGTGATAGCCCCCAGCTGCAACATCGGCACCATATAAAAAAAAAAGCAACTGCTTTGGGACCCCAAGGAGTAACTGGGCCCAGGTCAGCTGCCTGTGTGCCCCACATTAAAGATGGCCCTGAATGCAATCTTGGGATGAGTAACTCAAAAGGCTAAAAAAGTTGGAATTAACTGTAAAAAATAATAATAGCTTTCATCCAACACCAAAACATGTAAAACCGCAGTTATTTAAACATCTGCTTAGTGCCTGTAAACTCCACTCCTCCAAGCCCAGGCCTTGGTAAGAACCAACTCCAAGTCCACTGACCCTTTCAACACAAATGGTTGGATCAAAATTCTGAGTGTCCCAAGACAAAGAGATTCTCCTGAGGTTGTGGACGGTGTGTAGGGTTAGCAACCGTCTAGGTTTTCGGCCTAGAGGGAGAATAATGGGCTGAGAAACCACCAGGAGCTGGTATAGCTGAGGTTAAGGTGAGTTGGAGGCCATGATTGTAGATGTGTAGCCAAAATTGCTCACAAATGGCATCAAAGGTCAATAGGAGTGCAGTTTCCCACATTTGAAGCTGATAATGAAGAGGCCATCTTGGAATCGACCACAATGATTCAGAGTTCCCAGGTCAAAGAATTGTATAGTGTAGACAAGTGCTGAATAAAGCCTCCCTGGTGGTGACCAGGATAATCCCCACTGATCCTTATGTGGAGGGCGGGGAATAGGGAACAAGTAGTATATCACAAGCCTTATTCCTCTCCAGGCAGGGAAATGGGGCACCTTTCCCGTCCCCAGAGGTAATTAGCCAGACAAAGCCACAGTAATGCGAGTCACGATCACGTCACAAATGAGCAATCTCGGACAAACTTGCTCATCTGAAAGCACCAGTCGCTTTAACGGTGTGACCACCCCAGCCAGAGGACCAAACGTGAGGTAATAAATTGCTGAATATGAAAAACAGCAGATGAGCTACAGTGAAGTGTATATTTCTACCTAAGCAATCAGTCCCTCCCCCACACCTCTCATAATAGTGGAAATGTAATTACCCAAGCTGAATAATGTCAGATTTAGGTCCAGAAAATCATTTTTGTCAAATGTCCACGTTTGAAATGAGCATGTTATATATGTGGACCTATGACATCCCCTCAAAAAAACTGAAATACCATAATGGTACTGTTATATTTGTGAGATAATATTAAATACAAATAGCAAGGCGTTATTGCCCTGGCACATATTAGGATTATGAAATGTGCTGTAAAAATGTAATTCATGTGTGTCGAGAAAAAAAAAAAAAAAAAATCAAATAAAAGTATAACCACTAAAGGTGTCCATGATTTGTAAAGTGGCTAGTGGCTAGACCAACAATTCAAGTTACCCCATTTCGAATATTCTTGGTTCTCTACGTTTGAAAATGGTATGCCATAATGGTGCCATACTGTTTCAGAGGCAACATAGGTGCAGCAAATCAATACATCAAAGTTCAATGTGTAAAAACTTAAATGACCATATAACTTTCCCAAACCCCATAAAATCTGTACATTTATGGTACTGTTATACTTGTGAGACATCACTGAACACAAATTGGAGTGTTACAGTAAACCATTGAAGGACGATATCATCAGTGAAATTGTAGTTTTTGTGTGAAAAATGATAAACAAAAATAAGAACACTACAGTTTTATCAGGAGAAATGCGTTTTGGACATTTGTATGGAATACTAAAGCTATCCGGAATATTATCTGGTACATTTTAATTATTTTATATTTTGTGAAAGTTTTTTTTTGATGAAATAAAGCACCTTTTTTGAAGATACCACTTTGACTTGGCGTGTATACACCTCCAAGCCTGTGAAGTGTGGGGAAATACCGAACACCCTGGAATTAGGAAGTGTAAACCACACTAGAAGAAGGAATTGGTCATCCTATAAAGGTCCATAGGCGCTAACCTTTCGAGGCATATGAGATTATGACTCGAGGCTTGTGAGTGATACCACTCTTGTTTATATAATATATTTTACTCATTTAAACTGTATTGCACTATTCAGAAAAGGAGACCCATGAAACAAGGGGATCCTGAGAAGCAGCTCTGGACACGGAAAAGGCACTTGAATGCCTGGTAACAGAGAGAGTAATAGGAGAGAGAGCAGGTAAAGTGTATCCCTGTACAGTCCCCCCAACCTCCTTAATACACCACTCCTTGCAGAGTAGTAGTAATCAATAGCCCATCATAGGTAATATAAGGAAGGAAAATCCCATCTCTCAAAATACCGCCTGAATAGTACTGCCCGTGGATAACTTCCACCAGGACTAAGGCCAGGTAACCTAAAAACCTGATAACCCTGGTAAATTCAAAAATCACCTCCTACTAACTACCTAAGTGCTACCTAAATAAAGTGCAAAATAAACATGAAAAGAAAAGTAGAGTAAGCGCTCGACGCGCGTTTCAGCGTGGATACACGCCGTCGTCAGGAGGCAGTCAAACACTGTGTGCACTCAAGCCTCTTAAATACCTGACATATCAGGGCGAAAAGTCCTGCAGCTGATCGGAGCGTTTAGGGGGCGTGTATGTGAGCTCCGTTCCGTCCCGCCTCCTTTACCGCGTCATAACCTCCCGCGGCTAAGCATTGGTGGTTATGTGGGTCAATCAAACTCGATCCCACGAAGTCCGCCTCTCCTCACTGCATCACACACTCGACGTCGGTCATAGGCTGACCGACACGTCCGTCAAGTGCGAGCAGGGGGGAGGAGGAATGAGGTTGATGACTAGGTGCCCACAACGTCTCCTTTGTCACTGGGCGGTCCGATCGAGTGGGAGTGTGGAGTCCCGTCTAGGGGGCGGGGCTTTGTCCCACATACTGCGGACCAGTTAGTGAAAAGGGTGCTCACTAAAATGACATATCTCTCATACATCTTATAGGGTGTTTGAAGATGGCTAATGTATGATTACAAGTGCCTGGGAGTGAAGGGTCGGATGATTTCGACCTCCTCACTACTCCAAAACTGTAAGCTAATTAAACAAAACACCTTTGCAGACCTAATTCAAGAGCTCCACTGTCCAAATAAATATTATTATGCTGTTACATGCTGAGGAGTATCCATAACTTAACCCCATTTGCAACAATAATGGGACTAGAGAGAGGGAGAATGTAGATTAGACTGCAAGCCATCCCGATTTAGAGGGATAGTCAATAGAAGTGCTGTATAGTCAGGAGGGGCCGGTGATAATACACAGTGTGTTCAAAGGAACAAAAACAAAAAAACTTTATTATTTACATATATACACCGTTGTACGGTCAGCAATTTAAAATAACGTAGTCAAAAATAGGTGACAAGCCTATTGACCGTGGATGTTAAGTACCCTTAATTCTATAAAAAAGGCGTAAACGAAAACCCTTCGTTGAGTCCTTTGGGAGAGAGTGTTTTTAATTTGTAGATCCAATAGGACTCCCTTTGTTTCAATTTACGATCCCAATCACCTTTGCGTTGGGTCTGAGGTATTAGTTCTATACCCATGAAACGTAGCCTACTTGATGAGTTGGCATGATGTATCTTCAAATGTCTGGAAATGGGGGTTTCCAATCTCCTTCTGACAGAATTCACGTGTTCCCTAATGCGGAATTTAAAAGGACGGAAGGTCTTCCCGACGTACTTAATTCCACATGAGCATGTCAGAAGGTAGATAACCCCCTCCGTACGGCAGTTAAAGAAGGATTGTACATAGTGGGAATCTTGATTAGAACTATCTGAAAAGGTCAGCTCAAAAACTCAAAAACAAGTCATCAAATCCGCTGTATCGGAACTTTTAAAGCAGGCTGGCATACTATGTTGTCGATTCTTGGCAGGTATTGGCCAATCCTGACATCAGACGATCAGTTAAAATCAGTGATCTTTCCCTTCCCGTCAGTTACAGCTCGGAGAGGAAAAACCTTAGGGACCTACTGGTACCTAGCCATTTTGGACCAATTGGTAACCCAACTAAATCATACCTCCCCAAAGGCACATACAGGTGCGGACACTGTAGTGCCTGCCAATTTATATCTAAAGAGACTAGGACCTTTTCAGATAGTTCTAATCAAGATTCCCACTATGTACAATCCTTCTTTAACTGCCGTACGGAGGGGGTTATCTACCTTCTGACATGCTCATGTGGAATTAAGTACGTCGGGAAGACCTTCCGTCCTTTTAAATTCCGCATTAGGGAACACGTGAATTCTGTCAGAAGGAGATTGGAAACCCCCATTTCCAGACATTTGAAGATACATCATGCCAACTCATCAAGTAGGCTACGTTTCATGGGTATAGAACTAATACCTCAGACCCAACGCAAAGGTGATTGGGATCGTAAATTGAAACAAAGGGAGTCCTATTGGATCTACAAATTAAAAACACTCTCTCCCAAAGGACTCAACGAAGGGTTTTCGTTTACGCCTTTTTTATAGAATTAAGGGTACTTAACATCCACGGTCATTAGGCTTGTCACCTATTTTTGACTACGTTATTTTAAATTGCTGACCGTACAACGGTGTATATATGTAAATAATAAAGTTTTTTTGTTTTTGTTCCTTTGAACACACTGTGTATTATCACTGGCCCCTCCTGACTATACAGCACTTCTATTGACTATCCCTCTAAATCGGGATGGCTTGCAGTCTAATCTACATTCTCCCTCTCTCTAGTCCCATTATTGTTGCAAATGGGGTTAAGTTATGGATACTCCTCAGCATGTAACAGCATAATAATATTTATTTGGACAGTGGAGCTCTTGAATTAGGTCTGCAAAGGTGTTTTGTTTAATTAGCTTACAGTTTTGGAGTAGTGAGGAGGTCGAAATCATCCGACCCTTCACTCCCAGGCACTTGTAATCATACATTAGCCATCTTCAAACACCCTATAAGATGTATGAGAGATATGTCATTTTAGTGAGCACCCTTTTCACTAACTGGTCCGCAGTATGTGGGACAAAGCCCCGCCCCCTAGACGGGACTCCACACTCCCACTCGATCGGACCGCCCAGTGACAAAGGAGACGTTGTGGGCACCTAGTCATCAACCTCATTCCTCCTCCCCCCTGCTCGCACTTGACGGACGTGTCGGTCAGCCTATGACCGACGTCGAGTGTGTGATGCAGTGAGGAGAGGCGGACTTCGTGGGATCGAGTTTGATTGACCCACATAACCACCAATGCTTAGCCGCGGGAGGTTATGACGCGGTAAAGGAGGCGGGACGGAACGGAGCTCACATACACGCCCCCTAAACGCTCCGATCAGCTGCAGGACTTTTCGCCCTGATATGTCAGGTATTTAAGAGGCTTGAGTGCACACAGTGTTTGACTGCCTCCTGACGACGGCGTGTATCCATGCTGAAACGCGCGTCGAGCGCTTACTCTACTTTTCTTTTCATGTTTATTTTGCACTTTATTTAGGTAGCACTTAGGTAGTTAGTAGGAGGTGATTTTTGAATTTACCAGGGTTATCAGGTTTTTAGGTTACCTGGCCTTAGTCCTGGTGGAAGTTATCCACGGGCAGTACTATTCAGGCGGTATTTTGAGAGATGGGATTTTCCTTCCTTATATTACCTATGATGGGCTATTGATTACTACTACTCTGCAAGGAGTGGTGTATTAAGGAGGTTGGGGGGACTGTACAGGGATACACTTTACCTGCTCTCTCTCCTATTACTCTCTCTACCTTTCCTGTTACCAGGCATTCAAGTGCCTTTTCCGTGTCCAGAGCTGCTTCTCAGGATCCCCTTGTTTCAAGGGTCTCCTTTTCTGTGTATTTTTTCTGGGTTACCCCCTACTTTGCGGCTCTGAGGTAGGCCATGTATAGGGCTATTTTCAACACTTTACATTTGTTTTTGTGAAGTGCTGCATCTACCCTATCCACTTTTTTCTCTTGTGTATTGCACTATTGTTTTGTATTTCTATTTACAGAATATACATTGAACTTCTATTTAGGAGCTCCACCTTATGTATGTACGTATAATGTTTATTTTTTAAAGTGGTTTAGGGGATACCACTTTAAGGTGTTATTGGGCTTCTCACTATCATTCATTCTCCTCCATATTGTGCACTTATTTGTTAAATAGGTTTTGTGACTTAACTAAACAGCTTTAATTTGTTAAAGGGACACTATAGTCACCTGAACAACTTTAGCTTAATGAAGCAGTTTTGGTGTATAGAACATGCCTCTGCAGCCTCACTGCTCAATCCTCTGCCATTTAGGAGTTAAATCCCTTTGTTTATGAACCCTAGTCACACCTCCCTGCAAGTGACTTGCACAGCCTTCCATAAACACTTCCTGTAAAGAGAGCCCTATTTAGGCTTTCTTTATTGCAAGTTCTGTTTAATTAAGATTTTCTTATCCCCTGCTATGTTAATAGCGTGCTAGACCCTGCAAGAGCCTCCTGTATGTGATTCAAATTCAATTTAGAGATTGAGATACAATTATTTAAGGTAACTTACATCTGTTTGAAAGTGAAACCAGTTTTTTTTTCATGCAGGCTCTGTCAATCATAGCCAGGGGAGGTGTGGCTAGGGCTGCATAAACCGAAACAAAGTGATTTAACTCCTAAATGACAGTGAATTGAGCAGTGAAATTGCAGGGGAATGATCTATACACTAAACCGCTTTATTAAGCTAAAGTAATTTAGGTGACTATAGTGTTCCTTTAACCTTTCTTCAGAACTAAAAACTTCCATTCCCTTTATTAATTTTGTACTTTTTCTAGTGCCAAAACACCCTTATTTAGAGCAGTTGCTCAAAATTGCACAGCATATTCAAGGTGTGGTCTTACCAGTGATTTATAAAGAATCTAAATTATATTTTCATCTTGGGAATTAATGCCCACTTTATACATGACAATACCTTACTGGTCTTAGCAACTGCTGTTTGACATTGCACATTGTTGCCTAGTCTGTTGTCAATATCAATTCCCAAATCCTTCTGTTGTTATCCCCAATTCACTTCCATTTAGGGTGTAAGTTGCTCGTACATTCTTTAACCCAAAGTGCATAACTTCGCATTTATCGACATAAAATTTCATCTGCCGAGTGCCCAGTCACCAATCTATCTAAATCTCTATGCAGCTAAATAATATCCTGTTTTACAGAGGTCTGTCATCTGCAAATACTGAAACATGACTTTTAATGCCCATTTCAAGATAATTTATAAATATGTTGAATAGGAGCAGTCCCAGAAAAATGTATATTTCAAAATAAAATCTTTATGAAATACTCATTTTGACTGTGTTGGAATTTCACTCAGCCAAGAGACATACTGAGACAAAGTAGGGACTACTTAGTTTCTATATCTTTCCTATGCCTGGCACTTCTAGACACTGGGTGATGCTACTGCCATCTAGAATTGTCAATCCCCCCAATCATCACCAGGGACGGATGCAGGAAACTAGCTCTGTCTATATAGGATCCCGCTATCTCGCTTGTGCAAGAATACGACAGTGATGTCAGCTCCTAGCCCTGAACAGGACTCACCTTTACCTGTCCCTTGGACCTCCAGCAGTGAGATCATCGTCATCACAAAAAGAGCTCAAAGAGGGTTAAGTGACCTTTTCCTTATTGTTCATTTGTTGGTTCATCTTCCCTCTAAGCCACATGTGGTTTATTTTCCATTGGTATACACTGAGAAGTGTACATTTTAAATATTTGTTTGAAGACATTTAATTTATCCTCAGTGTTTTTTCACTAAAAAATACACTGACTGCAAAGTCAGTGAGTTGAAAAAAATGCCTTTATCTTATTAAAATTTTTGTGCATTTTGCTTTTTTGGGTGTATTTCGAAAGCAAATCAAATTGTCAGATTTCTATGAATGAAGACTGTGGGTAGTATTTAGCAACATAGGCCCAGCAAATCAATCTAGGAAAATTCAGTTTGTTAAAGCTGAAATGGGTAAGCCCTATATTTGACCCTATAACTTCCAAACATTCCAGCAAACCAGTACATGGGGGCATCACATCTCTTTTGGGACATTACATAATATATGTTTCCTGGCAGCATCGCTTATGGGTTAGCTCTGCCCCCAACAGGAACAGGACAGGAAACAATTAATTAATTATAACCAGACTGTTGGCATAAAAAAGGTCCCTCCTCCTAACCCACAATCTTTGTTTCTGTCCTTAACCCGACAAACAGGAATTAACTATTATGATCAGGGCCAGTGCAAGGATTTTTGGGTACATAGGCGAAGATGCATTTTTCCGCCCCCCTCCTCCTCTAAAATTAACATCGTCACCTATGTTCCTCCTAACCAGCCCCTCCCTCTTCCCTGTCCCTAAGTGTTCCTCTCCCCCCCCTCTTTTCCCTGTCCCTTGGTGTTTCTCTCCCCTCCCCTCTCTGTCCCTTGGTGTACCCCCCACCCTCTTAGCGGTCACACTTCCCTTCCTGGTGTGCATCCTACCTGTCTTGTAGCGTTGCGGAGCAGATCCTCTACAGGAGCTTCAGTTTTCTGTACCTGGCTGGACTGACAGGAAGTGCTCTCTCAGTGAGCACTTCCTGTCAGTCTGGCCGGGTACAGGAAACAGAAGCTCCTGTACTGCGCTCCGCTCCGCCACGCTACACTCAGTGGTGTATACACACTAACAGCCACACACACACGTCACTGACAGACACAGACTCACTGATCTGACAATCACAAACATACTCTCACTGATTTGACACACAGACACAGACACTCACACAGACAAACACAGACACACACTCGCAGACAAACACATACACTCACACTCACACAGACACTCACAAACACAGACAAACACTCACACATACACTTTCAGACACACACAAATTATTAATAATATCCACCCAGCCTCCCTACCTGGAGAGCTAGCGTGGATCTGTCCCTGGGGTCCAGTGGGGCTTCAGTGCGGCGGGCGGCAGTGTTCTAATGAGAGGCGGCGAGGGAGCTCTAACCTGTCTGCTCTGCTCCCTCGTGGGCTGTCTACTGATGCCGGGAGCCGGAATATGATGTCATATTCCGGCTCCCGCAGAATCAGCAGACAGCTCGCGAGGGAGCAGAGCAGACAGGTTAGAGCTCCCTCGCCGCCTCTCTATAGAACGCTGCCGCCCGCCGGGGGTCCAGAAGGTGACCTGGCAGGAGTGAGCGCTTCCCTCCTGCCGGGCACTGAAATCTGGCGCCCCCAGAGCCGGTGCGCCCTGGACGCCTGTGCCGCCTTATGGACGCGCCGGCCCTGATTATGATGTGGGGTCGGTATATCCTTAAAAAATCCCCTTACAGGCATAAAAAAAAAAACCTCAGAGATTGTGGCAGAAGAGAAGTCTGGGTAAGTTACTTAAAATTATCTTACCCTAATGTCTGAGAAGAACTTGTCTTGCCTTCCTTTTTAGAGCTGTAAGGTTTCAGGGGCTTCCCAGAAGCTAGTGTGCGGTCATTTTCGCCGGTATCATGTTACTTCCGGGTTCGGCAGGCGGAGCATGCGCAGAACGGCGGCGGCTAGTTCCCTTTGCGCATGCGCGACCACCGGGTTTCTTAAAGAGAAAGCGCATCAAGATTTAAAAAAAAAAAAAAATGGGAATTATATTAAATAATCCCTCTGGTGCTGTTTGCAGTGTCCTGACTGAAGATTGAAACTGTTTTTGTTGTTGAAAGGCTGTCAGACTGAAAAAATATCTATAAGGTAAATAATAAGTATTTTTTTTAAATAGAGGTCTTCTCACTCTGCCTCAAGATCTGTAATACGTTTAACCTATAAAGGGAGGGGGGGTAAAAGAGTGCCACTAAACTATTGTTAAAATAGCCTTTTTCAGCCCGAGCAATCCACAAGAGGATTCACCAAGAAAACACAAAGAAAAATGTAATAGATGTGTTAACTGCAATCAAATTGCACCCAGTGGAAGAAACCTTTGTAGAAAATGTCTGACAGACTCCGCTGAGGTAATGGATAGAAGACAATCACCTCAAACGGATTTGAAAGAATGGATTAGAAAGGCGATTGCAGAAGGATTTAAGTCCACAACAAGCAAGATGTCCTCATCCAAACGCCTTAAAAAAGAAGAAATTTCCCCTGAATCTAGTGATAGTTTGGAAATGGAAGATATGTCAGACGAAGGTGAAGTTAACTATGCTTCCAGAACACTGGATTCTAAGACGGTTGATAAACTGATCAACATTATAAGGAAGACTCTGAGATTCCCAGAAGAAAAATCTGAATTGAAGGAATCGGACAGGTATTTTGAAGATTTAAAATCCAATAGACCTATTCTGGTACACACTACCATCAAAGATATAATTTCCCAAGAATGGCAGAAACCAGAAAGAAAAGCTGAAGAATAAAGCATTCAGATTATATCCGTATTCAAAGGAAGATTGCAAAACCTGGAACTCTGTCCCCAAGATTGATGCTGCAATTAATAACATATGGCAAAAAGACCACCCTTCCTATTGACTCCATGGCTTATCTGAGAGAGCCTATGGAAAAAAGGCTAGATGCCAGTCTTATAGAGTCATATCTGGTGTTAGGATCTGCGCTACAACCAGTGGTGTATCCTGGTTTTGTGCTGCCCTAGGCATGACAAAACTCAGGCGTCACCCCCCCCCCCCCCACCCCTCTAAATACACACACACTCTAACAGACACACTCAAATTTTTTTTTATTCAATCCCCCCAGCCTCCTTACCTTTGGGAATGCTAGGGTGGATTTTTGTTTCCCTAGGGTCCAGTGGGGCTGCAGGCCGCGAGGGAGCACTGACCCTCCTGTTCAGCTCCCTTGCGCGCCATAGAGTGATGCCGGGAGCCAGAATATGACGTCATATTCCGGCTCCCAGCATCACTCTGCAGCGCCAGCACCGCCCGCCTGGACTGTCAGTTAGCCGCCAGGCTAACAAGACATTTGCCCTGGGCATTTGGGGGCGGCCTTTTTTTTTGCAGTCCCCTGGAAATTGCCTTGTTTGCCTCGTGGCTAATACGTCCCTGGCTACATCCAGCAGTAGCCTTAACTACGTGTCAAGAGCCTTTAAAGTATGGCTAGACAACTTGGAGGAAGATATTGCCAAAGGAGTTCGGAGATATCATCTTTTGGAAGAACTGAAGTTGGCGACTGAGTTTTACTCTGAAGCATCTCTGGATGTTACCAGAATGGTGGCAAAAAGCATGGGCCTGTCAATTGCAGCAAGAAGAGCATTATGGCTGCACTCTAAGGAGATCTTCTGTTCAGGAAAGTCCTGGATGAAGCTATCCATAAGGCAGCTGATGGGAAAAAGCCTTTCTTCCACAAGGCAGAAAATATGGTTCTACCACATGGAAAGATAAGAGGTACAGGGACAGTTCCTTTCGTGAAAGCAGAGCATATAAGCCAGGAAAGGATTATTCCAGAACCAATTGGAAAAAACTATCAGACACAGTCAAATTCTTCTAGAGGAAGAGGATCAAGAATTCCAGGAAAAAACTTCTGAACTTTTCCCGGCCCAGCCAGGAATTACAGGAGGAAGATTGCATCTCTTTTATCCTGTCTGGGTCAGAAGCATGACAGACTCCTGGGTCCTATCAATCTTGGCCGAAGGATACAGGATAGAATTCGAGGCCTTTCCGACAAAAGCTGTGTTTACCAAATCTCGAGTAGCAAAAGGAGAAAAAGAGAGAGCTATGAGGGACTGCATTTAGAAACTCCTGAAAGACCAGGTGATAGAACATGTTCCAATAAAAGAACAAAGGAAAGGTCACTATTCCACTGTTTTCCTTGCACCAAAACCACAAAAGAAGTGGAGACTTATCCTGGATCTAAAAAAATTGAATTCCAGAATAAAAAGAAAGACATTCAAGATGGAATCCCTTTCAACTATCATACCAAACATAAGAATGCGGGATTGGATGACTTCAATCGATTTGAAAGATGTATATCACCAGATCCCAATCAACAAATTTTACCACAAGTTCCTCAGATTGTGTGTATTTGGAAGACACTACCAGTTCAAGGGACTTCTGTTTGGGTTAAGCCTGGCACCGAGAACATTCTCAAAGATCCTAATCACTTTGGTGGCAGTTATCCGAAAGAAAGGGCTAGAGATCCATCATTCTTTGAACGACTTTCGGATTGTAGGTACATCCAGCAAGACTGTAGCCCTCCATACTCATGAACATCTCGTAAACCATGGATGGAAGTTGAACATGGAAAAGAGTATGATGATTCCCACTCAGAATATCATATTCCTGGGGGCAGCCAGACACTGTCAAAGGTCGAGTGAAATTGTCAACAGAAAGAATGGAGAGGATTCGGATGAAGATCAGGAATCTTCGCTACAAAAAAATGCATTACGGCAAGGGAGTTTGTGAGCCTTATTGGATCTCTTACATCAACCATAGGATTGGTAAAATGGGCCCAGTGGAACATGCGTCCCATCCAAATTAAGTTCCTAAAGGAATTCAAGAAACAAGAGTGCAACTGGGATCAGAAAATTCCTCTCACTCGAAAAACATTGGACGACCTGTGTTGGTGGATGGACATCAAGAACCTATCTTTGGGTTTTCCTCTGGAAGATCCACCATGGGAAACCGTTACAACGGATGCAAGTCTCCAAGGATGGGGTGCACATTTGGAAGAAAAGTGGATACAAGATACATGGGAGTCGAAAGAGAGAAGGTTGCACTCAAACCTGAGAGAACGGAGAACCATATTCTACGCCCTACTGGGATTTCAGCAATGTGTAAAGAATTCTTGGGTGAAAATTCAGACGGACAACAGAGCAGTAGCATCATATATAAGCCGACAAGGAGGAACCAGAAGCAAAGCTCTATTGCTAGAAATATTTCCACTGATGGAATTCGCTCAAAACAAGCTACAGGGTCTGAAAGCGGTCCACCTTCTGGGAACAGAAAATGTTCTGGCAGACTATCTGAGCAGAACTACGATTCAATCAGGAGAATGGCAATTGCATCCAGAGGTATTTCAACTGATATCGTTAAGGTAGGGCACACCTCAGATCGATTTAATGGCTTCATACCGGAATGCTCAAGTCCCGAAGTATTTCTCCCTAAAGGCGGATTATCAATCAGCAGGACAAGATGCCTTTTCCCATCCCTGGGACATCAATCTGGAGTATGCATTCCCTCCCCTACCTATGATTCACAGATTTTGAGGAAAATTCGGAAGGAAGGGAAGATGGTTATTGCTATAATTCCATTTTGACCGAGGAGGCCTTGGTTCCCACTCCTGAACAGAATGTGCCTAGGTCCTCCATGGCCTCTTCCTCAGAGAGCAGATTTGTTAATCCAAGGTTCAGTGATTCATCCCAATCCAAACCAATTGAATCTGGGGGTTTTGGCTCTTGAAAAGCAGAAACTTTTAGAGCAAGGATTACTCCTAGAAGCTGTGGTGGATACACTTTTGAAATCCAGGAAAAGTTCCACTTCCGCATGTTATCACAGAATATGGGATATCTTTCACTTATGGTTAGAACATAATTCCAAGAATTTCCTCCATCCTTCAAATATAGATGTTTAAGAATGTCTACATGAAGGGCTGGAGAAAGGCTTAAGCTTAAGCACTTTAAAAGTGCAATCAGCCTTGTCTGCTCTGTGAAACACCTCCTGGGCATCGGATCCAATAATAGCGAGGTTCTTTAAGGCAGCGATACGCATAAGACCTCCTTCCAGAAATTATGCTCCTCCTTGGGATCTACCCTTGGTTCTGGATGTTCTGTCAAGACACCCCCTTTGCTTCGTTGGGTGAGTTGGGTATTGTTAATCTGACGTACAAGACCTTGTTCTTGATGGAAATCACTACGGCTAAAAGAATGTCTGAAATTCAAGCCTTCTCCTGTGATTTGAATCACGTACAGGTTTTCCACGATAGAATTATCTTAAGACCTAGAATGGAATTCCTACCAAAGGTGGTTTCCACTTGGCACAGGAAGTTGTTCTGCCTTCCTTTAACCCAAACCCATCATCCACGGAAGTTAAACTCCATCAATTGGATGTGAAGGAATGTGTAAATAAATATCTAGAGGTCACTAATCAATTTCGAAAATCGCATCATCTATTTCTTATCCCTTCCGGCTACAGAAAGGGAGAGGCGGCTTCTACCGCTACTTTGAGGCGTTGGGTTTCAAACACCATAAAAATGGCCTACAAAGTCAAGAATCTCTCTCCTCCGGATAAGATAAAGACCCATTCTACTAGAGCATTGGCTACCGCCTGGGCTAATTGGGCAGAGGTTTCTCCTGAGGACATATGCAGGGCAGCCACCTGATCGTCTCCTATGACATTCATCAGACATTACAAGCTGGATGTGGCTTCTTCATCCTCATCCTTTGGGAGAGGTGTTTTGTCCTCAGTTAACACTCATGAATACATTTATTTTGCAGCAGACTGATGGTATATGTTTTTTTTCACCTTCCCTTTGTTCTGAGCTTGGATATTACCCATAAGTGATGCTGCCATGAATGGCCAGGAATATAGAACATTTTCTCCATACTTATTGTAATTTTATTTTCCTGGCTATAATTCATGGCAGCATCAGACACCCTCCCATGTTTTTTGTTTTAAAGCTTTTTACTGGACTGTGGGTTAGAGGGAGGAGGGACCTTTTATGCCTACAGTCTGGTTATAATTAATGGTTTAATGTCCTGTCCCTTTTGGGGGCGGAGCTAACCCATAAGTGATGCTGCCATGAATTATAGCCAGGAAAAGAAAATTACGGTAAGTATGGAGAAAATGTTCTATAGTGTTTCATTGCAGAAAAACAAATCAATATTATGACATTCACAGTAAACAAAATGCCATGCAGAGCTTGGAAAATAACATTCCTCACACTTTAGATGTTATACACATTACTTTATGTTCCACATTTCCATTATTTGATGTGCAAGGAACGCCCCATTTCTCCTGATCAAAATGATATGTAACAAGCGTGGGTGCACTTATGAAAGAGGTAAATTATGGTTGAACAATAATATAGCTCAAATTCTAGGTTTTGTTTTGGTCAGAACTTGTACAATTGCCTTTGTCCTTGAGGGGTAAAACTATACTGTACTCTCTGCAGCATCTGCTTGGACCCCGGTCAGAGACTCTCCAGATAAGCCACTAGTAGGCAACAATCCCCCCCACTGCTGTATTTTAGTAAATTGAATCCCCATTAATACATGTAAATGGGCTTACAGAGTCCTACATTGCCTTGTCTATGTGTGTATGTATGCACAATGTATATTTATATATATATATATATATATATATATATTCACACACATACGCATGTGATGGTTTTACAAATGGCTGCAATGGCCTTTTATGGAGCAACTTCTCTTAGAGATATCACAGAGCCATTGCTCATCTAACCTGAGACCACATTCAGAGGCAAAGTGTTAAATATACTATGGACAGCAGAGGGCAGTAATCAGTACTCGGTACAGATATGTAAATCAATAAAGGCAGTCTACATGGTGTGGGTAGGCACTAAATCAGATTACACTATTCTACCCATGCTGGTCATTATGTGGATCATTATAAATGGCTATAATGGTATTGCACTCTAGTGAGAATTGTTGAAAATTCCAAGTGAATTTCAAACCTAAGGCCAAAAAAGCCAAACTGGAACCATAACATAAGAATTTTTACAGTTAGGCTGCTTTAGCCAAGCAGGCTACTTGAACTTAAATTTGAAAATCACAATTTGCTTGGAATTCTTGACAATGCTAACTTTTCTAAATAACCCTGACAATGTCAACGTCATGATTTTTAAATGTGCCTTTTTAAAGTCAATTTATACGCATATACAATTTTCTTCACTAAACCTAGATTTATGAAGAACTGACAAATTAACTTCTGGACAAAAGTGCTGGGCTAGACAATAAGAGTTAGAGAATCTTTCACAATTAGACACCTAGCGCAAAAATCTGGAACTTCCTTGCAATTCTCAAGCAACTCCATCCAGTCACTAAAAAACAGATATTTACCGTAGGACAACACTGGAAGCCACGATTGCGACCGCCCCTCCCCCAAAGTGGGGCATACTGTGGGCTTGAATTTCCTGACACACTGACCTTTTCTTGTTTTTATCTTGCTGATAGACTTTGATAGATTTTTTCTCATACAAGCCCATTTGTGTAAATGTGAAGACAGACATTTCATGGGAACGCATCTATAGGGAAATATATAAGGATGTGACAAATAACTAATGCTTTCCCATCTGGGACATTATCAAGCAACATATTTAAAATTGCTTGAGTTAACAAGCTTATAAAGGCTTGTAATTAAATCTAGACATTTAATTCACTTTAAACCATATAAGGTGCGCTCTGCCTTTACATACAGACGTGACTTTACATACAGACGTGACTTATTTAAAACAATATAAATAATTTTCTTTTAAGAAACACTCGTGTCAATACAGTGCAGTGTTGATGTGATCACGGCAACGCTTTGTGATTGAGTACTTACATAAGTATTGGCCTCCATAATATTGCACATGAAAAAACAAAAAACACATATATAGTGTAAAACCACAATATACAAAAAAAAGGAATTACTCAATGCACTCACTGCTCTATACGTGTGAGTGCAATTAGTAATTCTTCCCCCACCCCCTACATTTGTGTATTGTGGTTTTGCATATATACGTTTCTTTTCATGTGCAATATTACAGAGACCATTACTTATGTAACTACTTAATCACAAAGAGTTGTGGTGATCACATCAACACAGAGCACTTATGCAAGTGTTTGTTTACAACTTTTTATTGTTTTAATTAAGTCACGTCTATATTTAAAGGCACAGCGCACGGTTGCTGCTAGGTTTGATATATTTACAGTGACATTTTTCACACTTGCTATTTGTCATATATTCAATGCTTGACAATGTTTTACATTCGGTTTGTACTGTTCTTTATTTTTAACTTTTAATACCAAACTAATTTGCCCATTGCAAGTGTGTGCATCAGTCAGCAAAGGCTAATATTTCATCCTAAGTGCTCATCGGGATCTGCAAGATGGCGTTTGTGAAATGCTTCAGTGACCAGTGTGGACTGATGCACTTACATTTTTTGCAGTGGTCATACTGGAGAAATCAGAAGTCATATTTTCATTCATGCTGCGAAACAAGATATAGACTAGACTTATATACATATCTTAAGCTGACCTTGTCATCTACGTTTTGAGGATGACAGTGAACCTTTAAATTGATTAAGCATTTCACCCAACAATTAAAATTGGAAAAATGGTTTAAATTATTTTGCATAATTTCTCCTACAGATTTAATCATTAAAAAAAACAAAACATTTTTTAAAATTGAATATTCAAATCCCCCGATGACTTTGGAACCTTGGAGCAGTAAACATTTCATTTTCAATAATTTACTAGTAATGTGTGCTTCTTTATAAACTATCATTAAGTGACTGAGACAGATTTATAAAAATCTTGCTCCCAAATAGCTACGATTTAGTAACCATGTAAAACTGAATTTTTGGCAGTGTTGGAATCACTTGGCGTCAGGTTTTCCCATAATTGAATGAGGATGAACTATAGACCAAGACAGTGGGTCAAGAAGATTCCTCTTAAAATAATACAAAACAAACAATGAAAAATAGAAATGTTGACTCCAGGTGGCCTTACTGGAGTCTTTCGGTCATTTGGAAAGTGGGTGGGGGCTGGACAAAAAAAACGCTCAAAGTCAGTTAAGTGACACCGCCCAACGAGAAATTGTCATAAGGGTCCACCACTTCATTTGCAAATTATCAGGACAGAACAAGGCACAGTTTAAGAAAATTCTGATGCATCCATGAGGATTCTTAGTATAAAAGTAACAGCCACTTGATGTAAATAGAAAAATCAGTCAAAAGTGATCATTTCCAAGAGTCAATATAAAATGTTTAAATCGGTGCAAGTCAAGGAATGTTAAAAAAAAAAAAAAAAAAAAAAAATCCGAAATCACGTGGCAGTTGCTACATGTCCACATGAAAGGCATCAAAAAGGAGTAGGCTTGTGGCACTGCCACTGGGTAGATGTTAGATATAGAGGTCTAGTTTATATTGCACGGTTTTGCAACCTTTGTCTGAGAACAGTTTTTCCACTTTTGGGTAATATGTTAATTCCTTGGCCACTTCCCCTGCAAGACCCTCGTCAGGTTCAAAGCCTCGTTCCTTCAGCTCTGCCATCACGCACATTTTCACGTGTCTAAATTCCAGTGGCAGAAAGGGAACATAAAAATCTATCAGATTCTTCTCAATCAGAGTGCTGTGCCAAAATCCACCTGTAGAAAATAGCAAAGGACAATGGTATTTGATTATTTTATTGTTATAATATTCACACACTCCTAGATATTGTACCTAGTAACGTCCCTTCCCCTAATAATTATGGCATGTAAAACAGTCGGTGGATCTTTGCAGTGAGTATTAATTATCTAGATTCACAAAACACGTGGACATCATTGGAATAGTCTGTTTTAGTACAGTCATTTAAGTACTAAGTTCTAAGTAAGCAAGAACAGTCTTCGCAGATGTGCATTTACCATCAACATATTTCATGTTTAGGGGTTTATGGTGATGATTTACTACATAAATAGACTACCCAAAATGCAAAATAAAAACAATCAGAAAAAAAAAAAAAAAAAAAAACACTGATCCCCACATTTATTTAGCTTATACAGATGTTGCTGAAAGTATTGGTAACCTTTCCCATTTTTAACAAAATGCACGTTTTCTCTGCATGTAAAACTGACAAAAAATATATGGCATCCACTATTCTTTATTCACAGATGTTCGATGCAATACTGATCTCGACACAAAGAAGGCTATTTCGGAATGGTCCAATATTTTATTTCATTACATTATTGGGGGCTTTTTAAAGTATGTTTCAGGTCTTAACCCACAGAAGGACGCATGACCTGCAAATACGACACCGCTTTCGCTCCAGAATGCCTTGAAATTATTGGGATTTCATCATGCCTTGCACAGATTGTGTGCACCCATCACTGAGCCCTCCATGTTTTACAATAGGGATGGAGTTTTCTTTTCTTTGAAACCCTTTTCCCTTCTGTAAAAATGAGTTGGAACTTGCCAAAAAGCTCTCTGTTTAATCTGTCCAGAGAACATTCTCCCAGAAGGACTGTGGCTCATCAACATGCATTTTGGTAACTTTCAGCTGGAGGTCAGGGCGAATGGTACATTACAGCATTTGATGAAAGGGACACTATAGTCACCAGAACAACTACAGCATATTATATTTGTTCTGGTGAGTATAGTCATTCCCTTCAGGCTTTTTGCCGTAAACACTGTTTTTTTTCAAAGAAATGGCAGTGTTTACATTACAGCATAGGGATGCTAAATTGGGCAGTGCTGTACAATGGAGCTGACATTTAGTGTCTCCACTCTCTGCATGCAAACACTAAGCTTTCCTCATAGAGATCCATTGATGCAATGCATCTCTATGAGGAGATGTTGATTGGCCAGGGCTGTTTGGCTTGTGCTGGCTCTGCCCCTGATCTGCCTACTTGACAAGCTCAGCCAACCCAGTGCTTTCCTATGTGAAAGCATTGTGAGTGGCTTAGAACACCACTTCTGATGTCAGCCAAGCAGGCAGATCAGGGGCAGAGCCAGCAGCAGCAGCCTGGAATAAATGTAAGAGTTTGCTGTATTTAGAAGGGCAAGTGGGAGCTAAATGGTTGGTTTTAACGTTATAGGGTCAGGAATCCTATAGTGTTACTTTAAAATGCAAGGGAACCAGTACTTTTGTCCATGTCTTTATATAATATATAACTAGTGTGGAACCAAACACCTAGCATTGCACTTACTATTTTTATTGTTGAACAGACCAACAGAAAGCACAGATTCCAGATCCTTAAGCTGCAAATCTTCCCTGCTCTTCCCATCTTTCCAAAACTCCAGCACCTTACGAGTAATCAGGTCTCCTCCTGCATTGCTGAACAAATGTTGATATGATTTAGTGTAGTTGTACTACGCACACACACACACACACCTTCCAGATTAATATATATATATATATATATCAATCATTACAACTGAAGAGAACTTAAAATCTTGTTATACGAGGTAAGTGGAAAACAGTACTACACAGGCTCTTCTCTAAATATATGCACAGTTGTATTTTGTCTTGTTCTGGCTATTTGAGCATTTGTGAGGGCTCAATATGTTCAGAAGATTTCAGAATATAATTGATTTTCACAAGCTAGTTTGCCTGAATTTCCCTGCTAGCTCATTTACTATAGTTGTGAATAGGAGCTTGTTCTCATTGTTTTTTTTTGAGGGGGTCAATATTTACACAACTACATTTTCAAAGAAAGCCAGAAATGGCCAACGCCAGTTTTACCATGAAGCGCATGAACGTGGAGATGCTAAGAAGGTGTCTGTGTAATATGTTATTGGGACACACTACAGTTGAATTAGGACAGGTGGTACACACTCAGCCTCTTATCTAAATAGTTTTTCTGACTATGCCTTGGAAAATTCTCTTGAAGGCAGTTGTCACAGCTGCTAGATCAGGGGTAGGCAACCTTTTAGCAGCACTGTGCCGATATAGGATTATGATGTCCCGTAGCGTGCCGGTCCTATTTTTTTAAATTGAGGTGTGTATGCTGCCGTATTCTGCTTGTGTTATTTATACTGTAATTGCCTTGTATCGTTGTATTTGTAGTAGTTTGTGGTATCGTGTATGATACATATGAATGTGGGCTGTGTATGGGGGCTGCTTGTGGAATTGTGTGTGGGTGGAAATGTCACATAGTGTGTTTGATGGTGTGTGTATGTGTGGGGGCTGTTTAGGGTATTGCATGTGAGAGGCTGCATGCAGTGGTGTATCCTGGTTTTGTGCTGCCCTAGGCAGGACAAAACTCAGGCGCCCCCCACACCCAACCCTTCCCCCCGCCTTCTAAATACACACACACACACACACACTAACAGACACGCACACACACACACACACACTAACAGACACGCACACACACACACACACTAACAGACACGCACACACACACACACACACTAACAGACACGCACACACACACACACTACCAGACACACTCACTACCAGACACACTCACTACCAGACACACTCACTACCAGACACACTCACTACCAGACACACTCACTACCAGACACACTCACTACCAGACACACTCACTACCAGACACACTCACTACCAGACACACTCACACACACTAACAGACACACTCACACACACTAACAGACACACTCACACACACTAACAGACACACTCACACACACACTAACAGACACACTCACACACACACTAACAGACACACTCACACACACACTAACAGACACACACACACTAACAGACACACACACACTAACAGACACACACACACACTAACAGACACACACACACACACACACACTAACAGACACACACACACACACACTAACAGACACACACACACACACTAACAGACACACACACACACACTAACAGACACACACACACACACTAACAGACACACACACACACACTAACAGACACACACACACACACTAACAGACACACACACACTAACAGACACACACACACTAACAGACACACACACACACTAACAGACACACACACACTAACAGACACACACACACACACTAACAGACACACACACACTAACAGACACACTCACACTCACACACACTCAAACAGACACACTCACACACACTCAAACAGACACACTCACACACACTCAAACAGACACACTCACACACACTCAAACAGACACACTCACACACACTCTCACACAAACAGACACTCTCACACACACAAACAGACACACTCACACACTAACAGACACACTCACACACACTAACAGACACTCACACACACACAAACAGACACTCACACACACACAAACAGACACACTCACACACACACAAACAGACACACTCACACACACACAAACAGACACACTCACACACACACAAACAGACACACTCACACACACACAAACAGACACACTCACACACACACAAACAGACACACTCACACACACACAAACAGACACACTCACACACACACAAACAGACACACTCACACACACACTGACACACTCACACACACACTGACACACTCACACACACACTGACACACTCACACACACACTGACACACTCACACACACACTGACACACTCACACACACACTGACACACTCACACACACACTGACACACTCACACACACACTGACACACTCACACACACACTGACACACACACACACTGACACACACACACACTGACATACACACACACTGACATACACACACACTGACATACACACACACTGACATACACACACACTGACATACACACACACTGACATACACACACACTGACATACACACACACTGACATACACACACACTGACATACACACACACTGACATACACACACACTGACATACACACACACTGACATACACACACACTGACATACACACTAGGGATCGACCGATATTGATTTTTTAGAACCGATACCGATATTCTGTAAACTTTCAGGCCGATAGCCGATATAATTTGCCGATATTCTGTACATTTACCATTTTGGAAAATAAAAACAATTTCTAAAGGTAAATGCACAAAATATAAATGCCACGTGTAGTGGATGCAGTGTGTTTAGACAGGGGAGCTGTGTGTGTTTGTGTAGTGTGTGTGTGTAGTGGATGCAGTATGTATTTGTGTAGTGTGTGTATATAATGAATGCAGAGTGTATTTGTGTAATGTGTAAAGTGAATGCAGAGTGTGTTTGTGTAGTGTGTATAGTGAATGCAGAGTGTGTGTGTGTAGTGGATGCAGTGTGTGTTTGTGTAGTGTGTGTGTGTAGTGGATGCAGTGTGTGTTTGTGTAGTGTGTGTGTAGTGGATGCAGTGTGTGTAGTGTAGTGTGTGTGTAGTGGATGCAGTGTGTGTTTTTGTAGTGTGTGTTGTGGATGCAGTGTGTTTGTGTAGTGGATGCAGTGTGTATTTGTCTAGTGTGTGTAGTGGATGCAGTGTGTATTTGTCTAGTATGTATATAATGAAAGCAGAGTGTTTGTGTAGTGTGCGTAAAGTGAATGCTGTATTTACTAAATGCAAAGTGTGTGTGTGTGTTTGTGTAGTGTGTGCATATAACGAATGCAGAGTGTGTGTGTATTTGTGTAATGTGTCTATAGTGAATGTAGTGTGTTTATATAATGCAGAGTGTGTGTGTTTGTATAGTGTGTGTATATAATGCAGTGCGGATTGTGTGTATGTTTGTTTGTGGGCTGTTCGTATTATTTGTATGAGGGGAGGGTTATTGTGCATTTCTGTGTATATCTAGCAGTCTGGGTGGCTTCCCTGGGTTCCAGTGGAGACCAGGCTGGCCAGGTACAGGTCAAGGACAGGAGTTGCAACAGCAGCTGCAGGCTGCTCTACTTCAGTGTTGATTCCCATTCACAAGTGCTGGGAGGAAGAGATCTGAGATCACTCACTATATGCTGCAATGCATAAATAGAGGATTGTCCTTCACCACCTTTTCGTATTAGCAGATATCTGAAGTTTCACTAGGACAGAGCCTGTTTGGCTCTAGCAGCCTTGAGTGCCGTGCATGGCACTAGTGCCGTAGGTTGCCTACCCCTGTGCTAGATTATGTATTTCTTTCTCTCTATCTACCTAGAATACTCTGCAAGTTCCATAGTTATTATTTGTTATAGAAGGACACAGATGAGATTTAACAGAACGGATAGTGACTTATTTTATAGTGTATATATCGCTCTCTAGCCATATTCATGTGGAATGGGAAAACACTGACATCTAGTGGTCAAGTCCTGTATATGCAAGTAAGCTATATTGCATTCCCTATCTTACAGGGACTCTCCAGTGCCAGGAAAACAAGCTGTTTTCCTGGCACAGCAGATCCTATCTCCCATCCCAAGTTGCTGAAGGGGTTAAAACCCCTTTAGTGACTTACCTGTATCCAGCGCCGATGTCCCTCAGCACTGGATCAGGCTCTGCCTACGCTCCTCCCCCGTCGACGTCAGCCGGCGGGGAGACCTATTGCGCATGCGCGGCCGGCGGTGGGAGGACTTCATGATACATTACATTTTATTCACGAAAATATTATATATATACATACATACATACACACACATACATATACATATACACAGTATCTCACAAAAGTGAGTACACCCCTCACATTTTTGTAAATATATTATATATTTTCATGTGACAACACTGAAGAAATTACACTCTGCTACAATGTAAAGTAGTAAGTGCACTGCCTGTATAACATGTAAATCTGCTGTCCCCTCAAAATTACTCAACACACAACCATTAATGTCTAAACTGTTGGCAACAAAAGTGAGTACACCCCTAAGTGGAAATGTCCAAATTGGGCCCAATTAGCCATTTTCCCTCCCTGGTGTCACGTGACTCTTAAGTGTTACAAGGTCTCAGGAGTGAATGAGGAGAAGGTGTGTTAAATTTGGTGTTATCCCTCCCACACTCGCTCATACTGGTCACAAGTTCAACATGGCACCTCATGGCAAAGAACTCTCTGAGGATCTTGAAAAAATGAATAGTTGCTCTACATAAAGATGGCCTGGGCTATAAGAAGATTGCCAAGACCCAGAAACTCAGCTGCAGCACGAGGGGTAAGACCATACAGTGGTTTTACAGGACAGGTACCACTCAGAACAGGCCTCGCCATGATCGACCAAAGAAGTTGAGTGCACATGCTCAGCGTCATATCCAGAAGTTGTCTTTGGGAAACGGGGTGGGGGGTCAGCCTGGCTGTTGTCCCAGAATGAAGCCTCTTCTAAAGATGTTGTACAAGAAAGCCCGCAAACAGGATATGGATTACTGGAACCATGTCCTATGGTCCGATGAGACTAGGATAAACTTATTGGGTTCAGATGGTGTCAAGCGTGTGTGGCGGCAACCAGGTGAGGAGTACAAAGACAAGTGTGTCTTGCCTACAGTCAAGCATAGTAGTGGGAGTGTCATAGTTTGGGCCTGCATGAGTGCTGCCAGCACTGGGGAGCTACAGTTCATTGAGAACCATGAATGCCAACATGTACTGTGACATACTAAAGCAGAGCATGATCCCCTCCCTTCGTAGACTGGGCACACAGGGCAGTATTCCAACATGATAACGATAACGATACACCTCCAAGACGACCACTAACTTGCTAAAGAAGCTGAAGGTAAAGGTGATGGATTGGCCAAGCATGTCTCCAGACTGAAACCCTATTGAGCATCTGTGGGGCATCCTCAAACGGAAGGTGGGGGAGTGCAACATCCACCAGCTCCGTGATGTCGTCATGGAGGAGTGGAAGAGGACTCCAGTGGCAACCTGTGAAGCTCTGGTGAACTCCATGCCCATGAGGGTTAAGGCAGTGCTTGAAAATAATGGTGGCCACACAAAATATTGACACTTTGGGACCCTTTTGGACATTTCCACTTAGGGGTGTACTCACTTTTGTTACCAACGGTTTAGACATTAAATGGCTGTGTGTGGACTTATTTTGAGAGGACGGCAAATTTTCACTGTTATACAGGCTGTGCACTTACTACTTTACATTGTAGCAGAGTGTCATTTCTTCAGTCTTGTCACATGAAAATATCTAATAAAATATTTACACAAATGTGAGGGGTGTACTCACTTTTGTGAGATACTGTATATAAAATGTATTGAAGTATGCATTGAACATTTTTTTTTATTGGACTTACATAATATTTCAAAGACAAGCTTTGAAGAGTTTCCTCTCTTCCTTAGGTCTAAAGCAATACTAATCAATCTGATAGAGTTTAACACTTAAAACAACTGATGATAGAGAAAGGGGGGGGGGGGTGGAGGGTGAGTGGCGTGTCATGAATAGCAGAAGATGTGCCTGAAAGTGAAAGGTGCAGGCTGGCTGAGAATAACCAGAAAAGGTAAATAAACAGAGGAGAGTCGATAAGATAGTTTACATATATATTTATATATTAGTTGTTGAGATTTACCTTTATAATTTCATTATTTTTTTATAAAAGAAAATAAAGGTTTTTCCATTTACTGGTCTGGAACTCTGAATAATTTGGGTCATGATATTTTACTCTGGATACCGAGCCGTGACTTGTCATAAGTTTCACACATGGTATAAAAAGTCAGAAATATAAAAACCAAACACAACCAATACAAGAACTTTAGTTAGCTATTGAGTTGTGAAGTCAACATTTCCCCTTTAAACATTAAATCTAAATCTATTTGACATTTCCCCTTTAAACATTAGATCTAAATCTACATCTAAAAGGCGCCAGTATCAAAACAATTACAGATGTACATGATGAAGCCAACAACTGGTAGTGTGAATCGCAAGATGCTCTATTCTCCCAGGGACCATGACACTTGTATTTTGGTTGCTAGAGAACAAAAGATTAGAGACATCAGCTTTACAGAGGTAACAGCATTGCCACATCCAATTTAGCCCTTACCTAAGGAAAATGAAGACTGCTTTGCGATAGGATACACCATCTATGTGATCATAATAGTCCAAATATGGTTTGATTGCATCAACTAGTCCTGGGTGAAGTTTGTCCATCTCATCGAATATAAATAATGAACGCTCACACTTGGAGACATTTCCACGAATCCACGATTGCAACTGGTCCTGAGACAAAGACAGGGAATTATATGTCTTGTTTGTTTAGAAATTTTCTTCATTATATACAATGAAATAAAACCGACCCCATACGCTATAACATCTGATAGAGTTCTA
Organism: Pelobates fuscus; assembly: GCF_036172605.1. Classification (NCBI taxonomy): domain Eukaryota; kingdom Metazoa; phylum Chordata; class Amphibia; order Anura; family Pelobatidae; genus Pelobates; species Pelobates fuscus. Next base: position 131,846,483 of record NC_086325.1, read on the forward strand.
GGAACACTCCAAGCACCATAACAACTACAACATATTGACTACTTGCATTTGGTGAGCCAAGGCACTTCTGGTACCATAGCAACAGCATGCTCTGTCTGTATGTTTTAACTATGTTTGTGTGAAGGAATAAATTACATATAGGACATAAGTAGCAAAAATAACAATTACTTTTAATATTTTCATATTTATATGACTATTGCAAAAGTAGAATTTAAAGTGTTCTCATTGAAGATATCCCACTGTATTTTGCATTGCAGCAATGCTTTCCTATGACGCGGGCCTAATGCGATTGCGTTGTTCGCCACGCATAAGCATTAACGTACCCCTACTGCGTGACATGAGGAAACATTGGAAGAGCGCCAAGGGACATTGGGTCAGGAAAGTACAGTAAAGGTTTGCGGTGTTGGGTGCTCTAGCAAGCATCATTGACAATATTCTGGCATTCTGTGATTGCATACTGGACTTCCAGTGATGAGCACACAGCACAAAAACAGGCACTGCCAATTTGGCTAAAAGAGCATTTCTTGTTACCTACATAAAACCTTACAGCATTATGGTTGTTTTGTAAACAAATACATCTGTGAAAAAGTAAACTAGCAAAAACAGTATATGAAGGTTATATACAGCAGTAAGTTCTCTGGGCACTTGTGACGCTGGAATGCAACCAAGTGAAATGTATTTGTTATAGTAAAGGAACACTCATGTTTTCCTGACCCTACAGTGATAAAAACCACAATTTAGGTGGCTTGACCAATTAGAAGGGGTTAAAACATACTTTATTTTCAGGTCTGCGCGGGTCCACCGGCGATGTCACCAAGGAGGCAGATCGGGGACAGGGCCATCATTAGAATGTACGATTTATAGCCATTCAATGCTTTTCCACAGGGAAAGCATTGGATTGGCTGAAATCAGCAAAGAGGTGGGATGGGGGAAGGGCCAAATGCAATTTTGGCCAATCAGCACCTCCTCGTAGAGATGCCTTGAATCAATGCATCTCTATGAGGAAAATTCAGTGTCTCCATGCACAGCGTGGAGACACTTAACGGCACTGCTGTACACTGAGCAGCACTGCCCCAGGAAGCACCTCCAGTGGCCATCTGATGAGTAGTAGTACGAGAAGATGGAAGTCAGTGCTGCACATGTGCAGCACAGGTCCAGGAAGCACCTCTAGTGGCAGTCTGAGTGCCAGACTCTTGAGTCTAGGGGCAATGTAAACACGGCCATTTCTCTGAAATGGTAGTGTTTGCATAAAAATGCCTGAAGGGAATGATTATGCTCTCCAGAACATCTACATTAAGCTGTAGTTGTTCTGGTAACTATAGTATCCCGTGAAATCCACCCCTACTTTAAATCAGACCTACAAATATAAGTGAATACAGGGGGTGTCTTAATGTACCTTGTATAATTGGATCTTGCTGTCGTGAGGAAAATGTAGGGTGGAGATGAACAGATGGATAAATTTGCTTTCCATGCCTAATGGATACATGTTGTCTGCAATGATTTTACTGATGAAGTTCTTCCCCGTCCCGGTCCAGCCATGTAAAGATAATGCAAGTGGTTTCTTAGGGTTTGGATTACTGAAAAATCCATTTAATGCCCGCAGGATGATCTTGTTAGCCAGATGCTGGCCAAAAATCTTCTTATTGAGATCAGCTTCGAGAGCTAGGAGAAAAGAAAAACAGGACACCTGATATAATAATGAGCTATTCTCAACAGAGAATACATTCCAAGTCAACACAAAGCACAGCTGTCATCCATTTTTCACTTCTTGCTTTTCTTTTTTTATTAAATTGTGCATAGTAGATAGTAGTAGTACATTTGCAAGTAAGGACACAGTATTATCAATCAAACACGGGTAAAACATTTGGTGAAGCAGAAAGGTGTCGGAAACAAAACTGCACATTTTTATCTTTTATATTTAGAACAATACGAAACACTAGCTTGGTTTTATTTTTAAAATAATATGAATGAAATAAATACTATGCGGGGGTTTGGTCTAAAAAGGGCTGCAATAATGGGGTATAATAAAGTGATGATCAGGTGGAGATTTTGTAAAATCCCTGCACGTGTGGTAAGCCCTGCAGCAGGAGAATGCCGAAGTTTGCACAGAGATCACTAGTGTGATTAATATTAAAGCTCCATGGGTCTCACATAAGCGACCAAGTGGAGGTCGTAAGCGAGGTAGAGCCTACAGAACAGCTGTTTTGTCCCGGAACAGAGGAAAGCGGTCCAGGACATCTTGTGTGGCATTGGCTGGAGCCATAGCCGGTTTAGGCAGCTGGAAGCAGTGGTCGATTTGTATGCATTTGGCTTGGCGTTGGGATAGGAGTGTGGCCACTAGGCGCCGAACAGTGTGACAAGTTCTTGCCCATTGATTGTGTCGGCTATGCCCCGGGTTTTCGTGTTGTTGCGCCTCCGCACATTATCGAGGGCATCCATTCTGGCCTGCATGTCCTGGTGGGAGGCCTGTAGTTGGTTCATCTATGTGCCTGTGAGTCATAGAAGAGATGTCATCCTCCGTCACCTGGACTTCGGCAGTCATCGCCATGATTTCTTCTCTTTTGACTGACAGGTCTGCATTCAAAAGTTCTCTGATGTTTTGCAATAGGGCCTTAAAGTCACCCTTGTTAAAGGGAATCTCCAGTGCCAGGAAAACGATCCTCTCCCTCCCACCCCCCAATCCCCGGTTACTGAAGGGGTAAAAACCCCTTCAGTGACTTACCTGAGGCAGCGGCGATATCCCTCGCCGCTGTCTCCGCGACGCTCCTCCTATCCATTGCGTCCGCCGGTGGGCGAGACTGATCTCGCCCACCGGCCGAGGGGACCTAATGCGCATGCGCGGCAATGCCGCGCATGCGCATTACGTCTCCCCATAGGAAAGCATTGACAAATCATTTCAATGCTTTCCTATGGGGTTTTGAGCGACGCTGGAGGTCCTCACACAGCGTGAGGACGTCCAGCGACGCTCTAGCACAGGTTTCCTGTGCTAGAAACCAGGAAGTGACCTCTAGTGGCTGTCTAACAGACAGCCACTAGAGGTGGAGTTAACCCTGCAAGGTAATTATTGCAGTTTATAAAAAACTGCAATAATTACACTTGCAGGGTTAAGAGTAGTGGGAGTTGGCACCCAGACCACTCCAATGAGCAGAAGTGGTCTGGTTGCCTAGAGTGTCCCTTTAACTGGTGCTGTGAGGTCTTCCTCTGGTAATAGAGTGCCAAGGCTTTTCATGTCGGGTATGTGATCAGGAGCATCCAGAAGTTCATCCTCAGAGGAGAAAAGGTTGGGTTCCGGCCAAGCTGCGATTATAGGAGGTTAACGATATTGTTCTTCCGCCAGGACTTTAAGCTTCTTAGCCTTTTTCTCCATTCACTCCCAAGCTCCTGTATCAAATTCCAGGGGAATGCAGCATGCGAGAAAGTGTAAGATGCGGTTTATTACAGTAGAGCCACAGGAGCTCTGCCGACATGCATCTGCTCTCCATGAGTGACAGGCTCCGCCACCCACTTCTTGCTTTTTAAAGATCTATTACATTTGATGAAAGTGATTTTTTTTTTTAAATGATGTATATAAATTTGAGAAAATGTCACTTTGCTTTCATCTGGCTGAGCAGCCATGTTCGGTCTGCTTCTACTGTTATCTGACCAACTGATGCTCAATCTAACTTGCCTTTGCACACAGCTGGCACTGGTTGCGCAGCATTTGTTCAGATAAACAGAATATGACCTAAAATAGTTCCTCCGTGAGATAACTAAGGGAAATAGTATCTGTCTCAAAAAAAATATATATATTTTTTTAATTAATACAGATTGTAAAAAAAAAAAAAAAAAAAATCATTAAGTTTGATTAATTGTAATAGTTTCTCTTTGGTTTTGTTTTTTATAGCTGGTGAAAATGAAATGTGATGACAGTTGCTCATTATACAGCTGATACTCAAAAAATTAGAATATCATGCAAAAGTAATTTATTTCAGTAATGCAACGTAAAAGGGGAAACTAATATATGAGACAACGCATTACATGCAAAGCAAGATAGTTCAAGCCATGATTTATCATAAGTGCGATGATTATGGCTTAAAGGGACACTCTAGGCACCCAGACCACTTCTGCTCATTGGAGTGGTCTGGGTGCCAACTCCCACTACTCTTAACCATGCAAGTGTAATTATTGCAGTTTTTTTATAAACTGCAATAATTACATTGCAGGGTTAACTCCACCTCTAGTGGCTGTCTATTAGACAGCCACTAGAGGTCACTTCCTGGGTTCTAGCACAGGAAACCTGTGCTAGAGCGTCGCTGGACGTCCTCACGCTGTGTGAGGACCTCCAGCGTCGCTCAAAACCCCATAGGAAAGCATTGAAATGATTTCCTATGGGGAGACGTAATGCGCGGCATTGCCGCGCATGCGCATTAGGTCCCCTCAGCCGGTGGGCGAGATCAGTGTCGCCCACCGGCCGACGCAATGAAGAGGAGGAGCGTCGCGGAGGCGGAGACAGCGACGAGGTACATCGCCGCTGCCTCAGGTAAATCACTGAAGGGGTTTTCACCCCTTCAGTAACCGGGGATTGGGGGGTGGGAGGGAGAGGGACCCTCCAGTGCCAGGAAAACGGATCGTTTTCCTGGCACTGGAGTTTCCCTTTAAAGCTCATGAAAACCCCAGATCCACAATCTCCGTAAATTAGAATATTGTGAAAAGGTGCAATATTCTAGGCTCACAGTGTCCCACTCTAATCAGCTAAGTAAGCCATAACACTTGCAAAGGGTTTCTGAGAATTTAAATGGTCTCTCAGTTTGGTTCAGTAACAATCACGGGGAAGACTGCTGACCTGACAGTTGTGCAGAAAACCACCATTGACACCCTCCATAAGAAGGGAAAGGCTCAAAAGGTAATTGCGAAGGAAGTTGGATGTTCCCAAAGTGCTGTATCAAAGCACATTAATAGAAAAAGTTATGTGGAAGGGAAAAGTGTGGAAGAAAAAGGTGCACAAGCAGCAGGGATGACCGCATCCTGGAGAGGATTGTCAGGAAAAGGCCATTCAAAAGTGTTGGGAACTTTCACAAGGAGTGGACTGAGGCTGGAGTCAGTGCATCTAGAGCCACCGCACACAGACGGATCCTGGACATGGGCTTCAGATGTTGTATTCCTCTTACCTGGGATAAAGAAAAACAGACCTGGTTTGTTGCTCAGTGGTCCAAAGTCCTCTTTTCTGATGAGAGCAACTTTTTCATCTCATTTGGAAACCAAGGACCCAGAGTCTGGAGGAAGAATGGAGAGGCACACACTGCAAGATGCTTAAAGTCCAGTGTGAAGTTTCACAGTCTGTGTTGATTTGGGGAGCCATGTCATTTGCTGGTGTTGGTCCACTGTGCTGCATTAAGTCCAGGGTCAATGCAGCCGTCTACCAGGAGATTTTGGAGCACTTCATGCTTCCTTCCGCAGACCAGCTTTATGGGGATGCGGACTTCATTTTACAGCAGGACTTGGCACCTGCCCACACTGCCAAAAGCACCAAAGCCTGGTTCAATGACCGTGGGATTACTGTGCTTGATTGGCCAGCAAACTCGCCTGACCTGTACCTAAATAGAGAATCTATGGGGCATTGCCAATAGAAAGATGAGAGACATGAGACCGAACAATGCAGAAGAGCTGAAGGCGGCTATAGAAGCATCCTGGTCTTCCATAACACCTCAGCAATGCCACAGGCTGATCGCTTCCATGCCACACCGCATTGAGGCAGTAATTGCTGCAAAAGGTGATCAACCAAGTACGGAGTCCATATGCATGCTTATACTTTTCAGAGGTCCGATATTGTTCTATGTACACTCCTTGTTTTATTGATTGCCTGTAATATTCTAATTTACTGAGATTGTGGATTTGGGGTTTTCATGAGCTGTAAGCCATAATCATCGCACTTATGACAAATCACGGCTTGAACTATCTCGCTTTGCATGTAATCCGTCTATCTCATATATTAGTTTCCACTTTTACATTGCATTACTGAAATAAATAAACTTTTGCACGATATTCTAATTTTTCAAATATCACCTATATGTTCTATAGTAAGCAAGGAAGCGACCCCAAGCAGAGCAAATCACAGCAGGAAGAGCTGAAGACAGACTGAATGTGGGCGTTACACGATGAGCAACACCCACAAAGCTCAGGAGATGGAACTGAGGGGAGTACAGCTGGAGTGCCAGTAGTTTTCACTTTTTGCTCATAGAGCTCCCAACAATGACATGGATAAGAGGGAAGCGATTTTTTAAATTATTATTACTTAATGCAGTGATTATATATTCTGTTGTGCAAACCTGATTATATATTCTGTTGTGACAAACCTGTGCACAAATACTCTTCAGCTGGTATGAACGAATTCAATTATTTTCAATATATGCCAGAGTGAGACGACTTCTCCAGGATTTACCTGTGGAGTCTTATTGACTGAATACGACTCCACAGGTTAGTCTTGGACAGATCGATTTGTTCAGGTGCAGATCAAAATAAATTTGGCTTGTTTGTACCAGCTGGAGAACATCTGTACGCAAGTCTAGTAAATAACATGTACAAATATATATATAGGGTGCACCGAAATTCCGGCGGCCGAAAGTATCGGCCGAAAATGTACCTAATCCATTTCGGCCGATATTGGCACATATCTGCAGAAAATAGGGCGTTGGGATTTGTCACCCGGCGGGCAGTCAGGCTGGCTGGCGCGCGAGGGAGCACTCTCCCCTGAGTGCTTCCTCTTCAGCTCCCTCGCGCACCGCACTGATACCGGAGCCGGAAGATGACATCATCTTCCGGTGCCCCTCAGTACGCGGCGCGCGAGGGAGCTGAAGAGGAAGCACTCAGGGGAGAGTGCTCCCTCGCACGCCCGCCAGCCTGACTGCCCGTCGGGTGACCGGCCCCCCAGGAGCCCAGCAGCACCGCTGGACCCCAGGGAATCCCCTCAGCACTCCAAAAGGTAAGGAGGCTGGGGGGATTAAATTAAAAAAAAAAAAAAGTTAGTGTTACTGTGAGTGTTACTGTGAGTGTGAGCGTTAGTGTGAGCGTTAGTGTGAGCGTTAGTGTGAGCGTTAGTGTTACTGTGAGCGTTAGTGTGAGTGTGTCTGAGTGTGTGTCTGCTAGTGAGTGTGTTACAATGTGTCTGTTACTGAGTGTGTTTGTGTTAGTTAGTCTGTTTGATGTCTGTTAGTGAGTGTGTGTTTGTCAGTGAGAGTATGTTTTGTAAGTGAGTGTGTATGTATGTCTGTCGCTGAGTGTGTCTGTCAGTAAATGTGTGTGTCTGTTAGCTAGTGTGTATGCATCTGTTCGTGAGAGTGTGTGTGTGTCTTCAGCACTTACCTTTCTCCAGCGCCGGACTCACTTGGCGCTGGGGATCCCTCCGCCGCTCAGCTCCGAATGCGCGTGCGCGCATTCAAACCGCCCATAGGAAAGCATTACTCAATGCTTTCCTATGGACGTTCAGTGTCTTAGGATCGCGGAAGCTCCTCTAGCGGCTGTCAGTGAGACAGCCACTAGAGGCTGGATTAACCCTCAGTGAAACATAGCAGTTTCTCTGAAACTGCTATGCTTTCAGCTGCAGGGTTAAAACTAGAGGGACCTGACACCCAGACCACTTCATTGAGCTGATGTGATCTGGGTGTCTGTAGTGGTCCTTTAAGTGTGTGTGCATCTGCATGCACTGGTGTACATACCGCGGTCGCAGCCCTGCGACCGGGTGCCCGCCATGTGTTGTGGCCCCGGCCTGCGCAGAGTAAGCATGCAGGGGGGGGGGGGGGGGGGCACGGGTCAATTTTCGCACCGGGGCCCCATTGGTCATGTGTACGCCACTGCTCACCATCCACCCTGGTACCGCTGTGAGAAGACCGCACACTGCCGCCGCGCAACCTTCTAACCGGAAGTGCCAGACGTGCCGTGAGAGCAGTGGGGCAGCCTGCTGTAAAACTACCCACATCGCCTGCGGTAAGTAATTATATTCTGCACGTGCCAATCTGCCCAAAGTGCTTTCTTCAAGTCCCTAGTCCACATTTCTAAATCTTTATTATTAATAAATATTATTGGTATGGTATTCAATTAAATATAAATATATATATATTATTCAGTCATATATAGCAAACAGGGTTAACAGATTTTTATTTATATTGGGTTTTTTTAAAGCTATTTTCTGTCCAATTTTGGTGTGTTGCTCTCAATAAGTGTGGTTATTTATTTTATTGGCTTGTAGTTTTTCATATTTGATTTATTAAATTCATGAAAAGGAATTATATTAATAAAATCATAGAAAAAAAAAAAGTATTTTAAAAGTATTTGGGCAAAACGGCAGTTTCAGTTTCGGTCAAGGGCATCCTGAATTTTCGGTTTCGGCCCTGAATTTTCATTTCGGTGCACCCCTAATATATATATATATATATATATCGCACTAGCATAATATTTCAAAGACAAGCATTCGAGAGTTTTCCTGTCCTTCTCAGGTCTGAAGCAACACTGATCAATCTGATGGAATTTAACACTTAAAACAACTGATGATAACGAAGGGGACGGGGAGTGGGGTGTCATAAATAGCAAAATATGTGCCTGAAACTGAAAGCTGCAGGCTGGCTGAGAATAGCCAGAAATAGTATATATAGTGCACCTTGTCTAACAATCTGTTTGTACATTCCTTTCTCGTTTCACACGTTTTATGACCTATGAGCTATATATATATATATATATATATATATATATATATATATATATATATATATATATATATAAATAAATAAACGTGTCCATGGTTATGCACTCTAGGTATAGGTTATATATTAGCACTGCATAAAATAAAATAAAAATACCCCTCCCTCCCCCTTCCCAAGAGCAATAAGTGAAAAGAGCTGGCACTCCAACTGCCTCTGACCTATCATGCTCAGGCAGCAAGCTTCAGACGCTGAAAAGGGGGTTGTAATCCACAGCTGCTCCATTAAGTTGATTAATTTATTTTACTTTTTTAAAGCATGGCCACTAAATCCACAGACCCCGGCTCTTTCTGTAAAGTAAAGGTGCCCAAGAGGTAAACATTGCTGCTAAACTACAACTCCCATGAGCCACTGCCCGCCGTATGGCCGCTCATGCACCTGTAGCCCTGGACCAGCTGTGGCTGTGGATCTACCTTGATCCCCCCCTGACCCCACCCGGCCCCCGGGCTCTCACCGGTAGCATTGAATGGCCGGTCCTCCTCGCAGCACTCCGCAAACCGGCAGTAAAAGCGCGGGGAGCTGAGGTAGCCGGTGAGAGCCGAGGCGGTGGCTATGGCGATCCCCGTGGTGATGGGCTCCAGACACCTCACAGAGCCGAACAGCAGAGCCAGGAGCACCAAGCAGCGCCCCGAGGGCAGCCTCGATCCCCGCTCCGCAGCCATAGACCATCTGACAGCTCGCAGCAAAAACCGCGACTTCTCTTTACGGCACTGCCGCACGGCGAGCCCGTCACTGTGCTGGCATGACGTGGAGAAAATAAAAACATTGCAGGAAATCGAAACCGAATTGCTAATCATAGACAATAACAATGTCATTCACTAAAGTGAGATTTTAAAGGGACACTATAGTCACCCAGACCACTTCAGCTCAATGAAGTGGTCTGGGTGCCAGGTCCCTCAGGTTTTAACCCTTCAGATGCAAACATAGCAGTTTCAGAGAAACTGCTATGTTTACATTTGGGGTTAATCCAACCTAGAGGTGCGAGGCATTTAATGCCTCCATCACTCAGAGCGTCCATAGGAAAGCATTGAGAAATGCTTTCCTATGGACACTTTGAATGCGCGCACGGCACTTGCCGCGCATGCGCATTCCGCTCCAGTCGGGAGCTGACGTCGGACGGGGGAGGAGAGGTCACCAGCACTGAGGGAGCCCGGCGTTGGATTAAGGTAAGCTGCTGAAGGGGTTTTAACCCCTTCAGCGCCACAGGGGGGGGGGGCACCCTCAGGGCACTATAGTGTCCGGAAAACCGCTTTGTTTTCCTGACACTATAGTGATCCTTTAACGAGAATTCCAGATTTAAGGACAAAATAGCAGAACTGGAAAAGTCCTCTAAGTCAGCTCTGATTTCAGTTTTGCTTTAAGTTTGAAATTTATTTAGATTTTTCACTTTAGTGAAAAACCCTTTAAAGGACCACTATAGTGCCAGGAAAACATACTCGTTTTCCTGGCACTATAGTGCCCTGAGGGTGCCCCCACCCTCAGGGACCCCCTCCCGCCGTGCTCTGGGTTAAAACTTACCTTTATTCCAGCGCTGGGCAGGGAGCTCTCCGCCTCTGATCCTCCCTTTCGGCTGAATGCGCATGCGCGGCAAGAGCTGCGCGCGCATTCAGCCGGTCTCATAGGAAAGCATTTTCAATGCTCTCCCATGGACGCTTGCATGCTCTCACTGTGATTTTCACAGTGAGAATCACGCAAGCGCCTCTAGTGGCTGTCAGTGAGACAGCCACTAGAGGATTTGGGGGCTGGATTAACCCATTTATAAACATAGCAGTTTCTCTGAAACTGCTATGTTTGTAAAAAAAAAAAGGGTTAATCCTAGAGGGACCTGGCACCCAGACCACTTCATTAAGCTGAAGTGGTGTGGGTGCCTAGAGTGGCCCTTTAAGAGTCACGTATAAACAATATTTTGTGGATTTTCTGTTTAAGCCCTTCACATTTGTTCAGCCTCCTGTCCTTTTAAATGTTTCGACGCTGAAGAGGTGTATGAGTAATCCTTTTCTTTCTGACATTTCTTCCCGCAAGATTATGAATACGCCTCTATCTTTTTTTATTTATTTATTTATTTTACTATAGTTTCTAGTGTCTGAATTTTTTTTTTAGCAGGAACACTTTGGGGGAAATTTATCTAAAGGTCACTGGCACTTTTACATCAAATTTTATGTGAATATTTGGCACAAATTATTAACGGGGCTAATGAGAATTCAAAGTGAGTTTCAAATGTAAAGGTACAAACGTATTCCTGACCTTAGTGTTAAAAACACTATGTAGGTGGCCGGCCTCCCCTTAGAAAGGTAATAAATCTACCTTTATTCTAGCACCACACGTCTGCCGCCACTGGCTTCATCCCTGATGCGCCTCCTTGGCTGAAATCATCAGAATTGACAATCTCCGCCAATCCAATGCTTTCCCTAATGAATTTCCCTAATTTAAAGGACCACTATAGTGCCATGAAAACATACTCGTTTTCCTGGCACTATAGTGCCCTGAGGGTGCCCCCACCCTCAGGGTCCCCCTCCCACCCGGCTCTGGAAAGGGGAAAAGGGGTAAAACTTACCTTTTTCCAGCGCTGGGCGGGGAGCTCTCTGTCTCCGATCCTCCTCTGTTCCGCCCCGTCGGCTGAATGCGAACACGCGGCAAGAGCTGCGCGCGCATTCAGCCGGTCGCATAGGAAAGCATTATCAATGCTTTCCTATGGACGCTTGCGTGATTTTCACAGTGAGAATCACGCAAGCGCCTCTAGCGGCTGTCAATGAGACAGCCACTAGAGGATTTGGGGGAAGGCTTAACCCATTGATAAACATAGCAGTTCCTCTGAAACTGCTATGTTTATAAAAAAAAAAATGGGTTAACCCTAGCTGGACCTGGCACCCAGACCACTTCATTAAGCTGAAGTGGTCTGGGTGCCTAGAGTGGTCCTTTAACATTTTTATAAATGATCTTGAAGACAGCATTGAAAGTCATGTTTCAGTGTTTGCAGATGACACAAAACTTTGTAAAATAATACAATGTGAGCAAGATATTACTTTGCTGCAGAAGGATTTAGATAGACTGGAGGACTGGGCACTCAAATGGCAGATGAAATTTAATGTTGAAAAATGCAAAGATATGCACTTCGGCGTAAAGAATACACAAGCAACATATACCCTTAATGGAAGTGAATTAGGGATAACAACACATGAAAAGGACTTGGGAATTGTTATAGACAACAAAATGTGCAATGTCAATCAGCAGTGGCCAAGGCCAGTAAGGTATTGTCATGCATGAAAAAGGGCATTCATTCTCGGGACGAGAATATAATTTTGCCTCTTTATAAATCACTGGTAAGACCACATATTGAATATGCTGTGCAATTTTGGGCACCTGTTCTAAAGAAGGATATCATGGCACTAGAAAAAGTGCAGAGGCGGACTACAAAATTAATAAAAGGAATGGAACATATCAGCTATGGAGAAAGGTTAACAAATTTAAACCTATTTAGTTTAGAAAAACGTCGCCTGAGAGGGGATATGATAACATTATACAAATATATTCGGGACCAATACAAACCATTGTGTGGAAATCTATTCACAAACCGGACTTTACATAGGACACGAGGCCATGCGTTTAGACTGGAAGAAAGAAGATTTCGTCTAAGGCAAGGAAAGGTTTTTTTACTGTAAGAACAATCAGGATGTGGAATTCTCTGCCTGAAGAAGTGGTTTTATCAGAGTCCATACAGATGTTCAAACAGCTACTAGATGCATACTTGCAAAGACAGAATATTCAAGGATATAATCTTTCAATGTAGGGTAATAACTGCTTGATCCAAGGATACATCTGACTGCCATTCTGGGGTCAAGAAGGATTTTTTTTTCCTAGCTTGTTGCAAAATTGTGCTTCAAACTGGTTTTTTTTTTTTTGCCTTCTTTTGGATCAACAGCAAAAACCAAATGTGAGGAAGGCTGAACTTGATGGACGCAAGTCTCTTTTCAGCTATGTAATTATGTAACTATGTAACTATGTAATCAATAAGACTCCACGGGTAAATCCTGGACAGATCGTCTCTGGCATATGTGGAAAATAATTTGATTTGTTCGTACCAGCTAAAGAGCACTTGTGCACAGGTTTGTCCATGTACTCCAGAATATATTATCACTGCATAAAATAATAATAATAATAATACAAAAAATATGTGTGCCGGAACTTCAGTGGCTTACTATACCTAAATACTTTGCGGCAGGGCTGCTCCTGTCCTCTCTGTGTCTGGCTGCTTGCTGGCCACCCATAGGGCAACACAAGGGTCGGAGAAGGGCAGGAGTCGGCTGCGGCTGTGGTACACACACAGATACACACTCCACCCAAACACACACACAGACAAACTATAACCCCTGTGTAGCGCAGCTCCTATATTCCAGCCTAATATCTCTGCTTGGATTCCCTCTTAGCTGGAAGAAGAGCCCTTTATTAATTATAGTCTATTTCCCCAGACATCAGAACAAGAACAGCTTTTTTTTTAAATAATGCAGACTTTTATACACTGACTCCCTTATGGGGGTCTTAATTCACAGTATTGCTGATCCCTCTCTGGCGAATCTATGTTTGGGAGAGGGCTGTTAAACTAATTATTTCCCAGGCACAGAGAAGCCCAACATACAATATGCTCCAAAATCACCGCATACCAGGCATGAACTCCTACACATGATACTTCTCCAGATAGTCAGAGCTGAATTTTTGAAACGCCACACCAAGGAAATCCTGGCTGAAAATAGTTCTATACCGGTTGCACCTCAGACTCGGTCATTTAACAGGGGCTAAAGAATGGGGGCTCACCTGGCTCTCAGGGAATGATTGTTTCTAGGGTTACCTTGTACCTCCCCTCAAAATAGCTTTATCCTAGCTCTCTGAAAAGGGGGTCAAAACAGTGGAGCAACTTGACCGGGCAGAGGTGATAATTATGGCCGAGCCGGAGTTCCAGCAGAAACATGGCCAGGTCTTGCTGAGGGCATTGCGGTTACTCCGGCTCCCAGGGCTGCTAGCAGGCGAAGGGGGAAACGTGAGCTCTGCTGAGCTATATGGAGGAGAAGGTAGGGAGAGTCACAGGAAGTGACAGTCTTTTAGAACGTTTTTGACGAATTAGGTGTTATATGCCACACCCAGCACACACAGACACACTTCATCCACAGCACACGCACAGACACACTGCATTCCCAGCAAACGCGCAGACACACACTGCATTCCTAGCACACACAAAAACACACTCCATTCCGAGCACACACAGACACACTCCGTCCCCTGCACAGACGCACACTGAGAGACTGCATCCCAGCAAACATATAGACACAACACACTTCATCCTCAGCAAACACAAAGACACACTGCATCCTCATCACACACACAGACAAACACTTCATCACCAGCACATACATACACATTTCATCCCGCTAGCCTTGCAATGTGCCTGCGGACTAGGGAGGGAAATCAGAGATCTCCCTCCCCGCTCCGCAGGCACTATGCTGGCAGCCGGCGGGGGGAGGGAGAGGGAGGAGAAAGGACCCGGGAGCTCAGCCTGCAGCTCCTCCGGGTCCTCCTCTCGCGAGCTTGGAGCGTTGCCGCGGTTACCACGGCAAAGCTCCAAATTTCGCGAGAGTTCACTCTCCCCACTGGGCCACCAGGGATTCCCCCCTCCTCCCAGTAAAGGTAAGAAGGGAGGGGGGACATAATTAATATTTATTTGAATTAAGTTTTTTTTTTTTTTTTTTTTTTAAAGCCCCCCACCATGCCTTATAACACACTCACACCCTACACACGCATTGCCCTCCCCCATTCACACACACACTGCCCCCCATACACACACACTCCCCCAGACACACATTGCCCAACACATACACACATACACTGCAACTGTCACACACACATACTGACCCACACATACACTGCCCCCTAACATACACTGCAACCTTCACACACTGTCCCCCTCACACATTGCACCACTCACACACACCACTGCTCCTATGCCCTATGACAGCCCCATTTCCCAGCAGACCTCAGGTAAGTTGTCAAACTGTTCTTAAACGGTTTGACTACTTTCTCTGGGAGGGGGTCCCGGCACTATTGGCACCATAACCACTACACTGAGCTGTAGTGGTTATTGTGTCTGGATTATTCATTTAAATAATCTACAAGTGCCCCTCCCAAGATCAGGCTCTGGATCCGCCACTGCGTTGGAGAACCTTTTCCGGTCAACTATTTTAGTCTGCGTTTTGGATTAACTATTTCAGAGTTTAGTGACTAACCCTACTTGAATTCACAGCATTTCACATTTTATTGAATATTCGTGTCAGTAAATAACCCCAAAGGTTAATATTTTTTTAACTCAAATATGCTCAAAATTATTTGTGACAAATAGAGTAAGTTTTTGAAGCGGAGTTTAATAAAACAGAAATGAAAAGAATATTTATGACAAATGTGAAATATAATCAGCATTTGTATGAAAAGACAAAAAATAAATTAATAAATGTAAAATCTCAAAATATATTAATAATGTTTGAAAATAAATATAGTATCTCAAATTTCAAAGTTTCAAATATAAGTTTAAAGGGACACAATAGCAGGTGATGGATTTTCTTTAAATTATTTTCTGTTGACACTTGGCCAAAACACTGGCATTGATTCACAAAGATAGGAATTATGGGAAATTGCAAGGGGACTGCCAAAATAGAGAAATTCTCCAACTCTGCTAATCCCTCCCTCTTCCTTTTTTGACTCTAAGTTTACATTCTGCAATTCCACCGGCACTCTAATATTCAAACATAGGCACAAAGATGTATCTTCTGCAGGAACAAATTTAAAGCATTTCCATGAACAACTCTTGAATTTCTTCACGTACTTAGGCTTCCTTAATGGCAAACTATGTAAACAAAATAATATTTTTTTATGCATATAAAAAGATACCAAAAATGTATGCATTTACTTATATTTGCAGTGTTAACCAATTCTTTAAAACTACTTTTATTAGCCGTGGAACTGGTGATCTGTAGTGGTTATGGTGCTTTGTGCTGTGTGCACATGTTAAGTCATCTGCGTTTTATTCTTCAATATTATAAGAAATGGAAAAGTTCTAGCACTGGAAATACTGATGAAGTGGAGACAGGCAGTCCAATAACCTAATCTAGAGTTTCTCTTACCGGCAGAAAAGAATGTGTACAAAGTATAGGAGGTAGGAGGTAGTAGCGCCTTGGGTGTCGGTAATATGAAACAAAGGAGTAGAGAGTGTAGTATGTTTTACATACCAGAAGATAGAATAAGAAATAAACATACTTTTTACAGATCAGTATGTCAGCTCTATCACCTGCTCAGGAACCAGTTCTCCAGTGTTTCCTGGCGCACTCTAAGTAAGAAGTCAACTCATTTAAAAATGGCACTATAACCACTACAGGAAACTCGGTGTTCCACAGCATCTTAGTTAAGGGAATTTCTATTGTTCACATTAGCACATCCACCCCTATAAGTTGTTGTAGAGTCAGTCATCAACCAAGTGATGGAAATGAAATCTTCTAGAGATGTATGAGCCACAAAGAAATATATTCACGATAAATTACAAATATTTTACTTTGATCAATGTATAGTAAGTTCAGCTGGTATTACAGTTTTTTTCAATGCAGCATTGGTCAAGAATCTTCATGCTGGTTTGGCCCTGTCTAACCACATGGCACTAGGCAGCCTATTTAGGTCATTTTATGGGTAATTTGGCTATGTCCTTGTTGAGCAGGCTCTAGTGTTCATGCAGCCACTTTTACCAAGCTCAGAATCGGACAGGGTTATTTACTCTGAATTCTCACTTTAGTGAATAACCATTAGAGTGGTAAATTCTTATCAGAATGCCCGGATTTGTAAATAACACTTGTGTAGCAAAATAAATTTGACAAATATACTGACTGTAATTATGGACTGTCTGGACAGGTAGTAGAGGCATCATTAATCCCTTCACCTCGGCACTCGTGTATACATGATTGCCATGACATGCATTCATACCTGGCAATTGTGTATACACTATTTGCATATCTGGAAATGAAATTAGTTTATTGCAAACAGATTTCATTTGCATATTATGCCTTTAACCCCTTAAGGACCAAACTTCTGGAATAAAAGGGAATCATGACGTGTCACACACGTCATGTGTCCTTAAGGGGTTAAACAGTCTTGAAACTACAGCACAGTGGCACCAAAAGCCATTATGCTACAAGCTTCACAGAGCTGAAAACAGAGAGTCTGTCTGTGTTCAGCTCTCTATAGCAGTTCCCCTCTGCTCTAAGGTCAATGAGACAGCCACCCTCCCTCCAGGAGGAAGAGGTACTAGGAGGGTGGCTGAGGCTGATAGGGCACTGCAGGGCTGTCTGAGGACTGTGTGATAGCATGCTGTAGAGCCTGGCAGCAGGCAGTACACTCTTCCTTGCTCCATTACTATGTGAAGTGACACTACACATCTTAATGGAGCAGGGAAGTCTCTCATGCTTGACAGTCTGTATGATGTCTGCGGTCAAATATTACAACAGACTATCACCACTACAAAACCAGAGTAAATGTGTATGTCTGTCAGTGTGTGTTACTGGCAGTGTATGTCTCTGTGTGAGTGTGTATGCGTGTCTCTGTATCTGTGTACCTGTGTGAGTCTGAAAAACATGCATCTATGTGTGGCAGCAGTGAATATGTGTGTGTTTGTCTTTTCTGGCAGTTGTATCAGTGTGTATATGTGTGTATCAGAGTGTGTGTATATACATGCATCAATCAGTGTATTTGTGTGTGTGTGTGTGTGTGTGTGTGTGTGGGTGTATCCCCGTGTCCAAAGAAGCAACATGGTTGCAATGAGGGGGATATGGTAAGGGCAACATCATGCCACTGTGACATATATTATACGTATATATTGATTTACAACACTCTTCCATTGCCTGTTACTTCATTATTTGTTAAATAATTTCTAAAAGTTTTTCGGTCAAACCAAACTATTTGTTTCCATTTAATAATATGCTATCTACGCATACTGAAATTAAAAATACATTTAAACATTACTTTCCAGGACACCTAGATTCCCGAGGGTTTTTTCTTTTTTCTCTGAAACTTAGTTACTGAGCATGTCCCCATTGAGACTGAGCTGATAGGCATTATGCTCACATACTATATTATATGCTTTGAAACATTTGTCATCATTCCACCCTGTGCCAGGAGACAGAGTAACGCAATCTTCGTTCCCGGCATTGTTTGGCTGCTTCAAACTCCAGAATCTACAAAGACATAGATTAAACTATTAGCACAGGAACTATGTAAGCTGTAAAGACTATAGACAAAGACAATATCTGAGAAATGTTTACTACAGATAGGACACTTAGCTCACAGGTGTACCCGTGAGCTATCTCAAATGACTGGAAAACTAAATTAAGTGTGTCTTCGTCATAATGACTGCTAATGGTTTAATCAGAACCGTTACTTTTGTCCGAGTGTTTCTCCCTAAATGAATGGTCAAAGTCTTATTTCCAGCTGAGAGTTTTATGACCCTCTTCTCATAAAGTCTACCCCTCCCATGTCCCTTACGTGGTAGTTTTATCATAAGGGGTTCCATCCACCCAGCGCCAATCTCCTTCCAAATCACGATCTGATAGTCCAATCCAGGAGGTCTTCTTCACTAACCCCAGCATGAAATACTAGAATAGAAAAGATATGAAGAATGGTGATTATTATTGGGCAACCAGACTTATTTGAAGAAAGATTATAAATGAAACACACACATATCTATACATACTCATACCCCAGCCAGATGTGATTATTATACTCTCGATGTAAATTGATACCCAGCCACGTGTGGCTACTATACCCCTTATACATGCTGATACCATAGCCATATGTCACTGTTACACCCTCTATACATTCTGATACTCCACAGAAATGTGGCGACTGCACCCTCTATACATACCGATATCCCAGAGAGATGTGGATATTCTCTTATGCATCCTAAAATCATGCTAATTAAATTATAAAAACATATGCTCCTATACCTTTCTGTTCATGTTCTTTCATCTACACCACCATGTTTAATTATTTGTTGGATTTTGAGGGGCTGGGGTACTGTTGTTATACATTTAAGTAAGGGTACTTTGGACGCTGACCCCAAGAATAGGTAGTTGTTACAACACATGGATCCTACCTGCTTCTCAGCATTGTTGATCACAGCCAGATGGGCTCCTTTCCTGCGACACCATTGCATGCTCTCCTGCCAACTGAGAGCAGACGAAGACAGCAAATAACAGGACATATTGAAGAGCTGCCATCCAGGGGAGCAGTAGGGACACACCATACCTGCAATAGATGGGTTGGTATTTTCCTAAATACACATGATTTGACTTAGACACACACTTGATACATACAGAATTATTCAAGGAGTTGTGAGCAATTCAAAGTGATTTTCGAAGCGGTCTCACAGAATTTCCCAATCTGGCTATTTTGACCTGTACTGTGAATTCACTTTGAATTCATTCTTAATTCCTAACAAGTCACAATTTAGTGAATATTCTTGTCAGATAAAGAGAAATTGTTGCCACTTGGAAGCAAAAGTACTTAAAAGGAACACTACAGTATTAGGAATACAAACATGTATTCCTGACACTATAGTACTAATATTGCAGTTTAGATCCCCAGCAACCCTTGTTCCAGGTTATATTGATACCGGAGAAACTGACGGAAGCGAAGCACAGAGAGATGGACACAGGTTTCTTCAGGAAGGAAGAGATTCTTTATTGGATCACCGATCGGGACTCAGAGGGACTAGCGTCACCAAAATACAGCAAGTTCTGAGCCCCGGACAATAGTGCAGGCTCCTTATATAGGCACATAACTCCTCCCATATTAAGCTCCACCCGCACATTCTCTTGACCAATCAATACAAATAAGAATTAACTTCCTGCTTGACCGCATGGCCTGTCCAGCACAATGGAGGAGGGGAATACTATATCCTGTATTCTTGCACATGCTCCGTACACTACTGATCGTATCTTGCCTCGTGCAACCAACTGATCGATACGTCAGCATATGCACGTACACATGCCACGTGGTAATCTCGGCCTACTAAATTTATTTTTACCGAGATTCCACCACATTCCCCCCTTTGATGCCTCTTGATATTTCACAATTACTTGAGGCATCACTTAACCTTAGTTTGCATACACCGCAAGTTACCTTGAACCAGACCAGACTTATCTTATGATGTGAATCTTCAACACTCATCTTCCTGCATTGGTTCTCCCTGATCTAGAGCCTTATATTTATAAATTGCCATTATCTGTGCAGCAGCCTTCCTCTCTGCTATATTTTCTATCAGGCTTTGCACAGACCTAACTACTAAGGGTATAAGACACGGCAGGAGTAGACACAACATTAAAATCAATAGGACTCCACCTACCACTGCCTTAAGCCCTCCAAACCACTCATACCAGCTACCAAACCAACTACTTGGATTGTACCCTTTCCATACCTGAGTAGGCACATGCGCTAGTTTAACCATATGGCTAGTAAGCTCAGCTATTGCTTGCCCTTCGTCATCTATTTGAAGACAGCAATTGCTCAGGTTAAACTTCCCACATACACCTCCCTCTACTGCCAAAAGGTAATCCAAGGCTAATCTATTCTGGTAGACTGCTGTCCTCATCCTGGTATTATGCTTCGCTAGAAGATTGAGCGCTTGTGATGTCTCGTTAGTAATAATCTCAACCACCGCCTGTAATCTTATAATACGGTTGAGCATATAAATAGGGGTTCTATAACCAAAGGTACCATCTTCTGCCCACGTGGCTGGCCCATAATAATCTATAATACGCTGGGGAGGCCATTCATTATCTTCCCAGGCGCCTATCTCTATGGGTCCCCTTTTCTTCCTATGATTCACATCATACACTTTAACACCTAAAGTCTCACCTGTTTCAATAGGTAACAAGAAGAAGGATGGTTTAAGCATACCCAACACACATGCCCCTTCCCAGTCCTGTGGCAACTCCGAATAGGCTTTCTTACCACAGATCCAGTACAAATTTGCTGGGGCTCTCCAGGTAGATGTGATGGATAGGTCAAACCACACATCCTTTAAATTGGCGTATCTAGCAAACGGGTTAGATGGTTCTGAGACATTTGAAGCCGACCACCAAGTTGTATTCTTTGTATCATCATCATAAGCTTTTTGCCCTAGACAAGTTAATTCTCCTACAGAAGTATTATACATTATTCCTTTCCTTGCTATGCAAACATAACCTATGATGGAGGTCTTTAATCTCCACTCAGATTTACCTCTAACACTCATATGATAATCGGCTTGTGTAGATATTAGTTGGTCAACTGCCTCAGAACCGGACATTACCTCCTTTGCTTCCCAAGGCCATTGGTCTCCCATGTTAGTACCTCCACACACATAGCAGTTGGTAACATTAAGACTACCGGCAATACTTTCGGCTAAATCAATGAACAGGTTTTTAGCATTATGGGGGATCTTATTATCTATACTCATCTCTTCATAAAAGGAATGGTATACTTGATGAGTTTGGGAGGATACCGTATCAGTCTCTATCCCTATAAACAATACTGTCCCAGGATCTAAACCCGTCCCATATATTTGAAACCCAAATAAATTACCATACTTGTCTAAGAACTTGTCGGGGTTATTTATAAGTATATGGACTGGATTGCATTCCATAGACTTACAATATGGGCTGGTAGGCAACTTAGTCACTATCATGTCCTTGTCTACTGTCTGTCCCCAAGTTGCCCACCCCACACAAGACCAATATGGGCAAAAGTTATAATCTCTATTTGGGCATCTAGGACTCACATATTTATTTTTATTACTGGGACAAATATATTTATCGTTAGACCCATACGTCCTCTCCCATCTAAGATCCCCACATACATTCCACGGCTTTCTACCACTTGATATCGCCTTACATGCATCAAATAGCAGAACACCCGAAGAATGTACGGATTCTAACACCGTCTTATTAATTAGGGTCCCCTGAGGATCTCCATTCCTGAGAGTCAACCAAATTGTACGAGGTTGATACTCCGGACTGAAGCACTTAGGTTCTCCTACTCCTAAATGGCACACACTATATTCTATATTAAGGTATCTACATCTGGATACATCTCCTTTACACTCGTACTGTGAATGCCAAATTAGGGTTTGGGAAATATGGTTACCTGTTCTCGTAGTCTTAATGCATACCTCACAGCTAGGAGTGTCGGTACCTCCACCTTCCTGAATATAAAAACACACATAAATAAACATTATCATAAACACATCTTTCGTCGTCATCCTCAGTCTTCGTCCGTGCGAAGGCACCTCAGCTTCCAGGATGTAAGGGCTGCAGGGAATGGAGTTCTGCTCGTCTTCACAGGAGTCCCTTCGAGACTTTCCTGGCTTATACACTATACGTTGGTCGGACAGGCTTTATTATGGCCGTCTAAACACTCACTTCACCAAATCTCTGTAACAATAAAATTTGTAATCCACAAAGTTCCTCGTTACTCCGACTGAGTCGTGCGTTTTAACCGGATCTTGCAGGGATTCTCTGGATCTGCTGTAACTTGCCAAGAATCGACTGCTGCTGGTTTAACCCTGGAGTGATGTATCCACGGAGTCACTTCGGCTACTTTTATCGCTGTAGGGGTAGACAAAAGAACAACAGAACAAACATTTTAGCCAACTGATTCTTAATAGTTCTATTCATTCTCTCTACCTTACCAGAACTCTGGGGTCTATATGCAGTATGAAGCCTCCACTTTATACCAAGCATATGAGTCAGTTGTTGTAGGCACTGATGAACAAAAGCTGGACCATTGTCCGATCCTATAGAACAGGGTAGTCCGTATCGGGGTATTATTTCTCGTAACAGGAATCTCACAACTTCTCCTGCTTTCTCTGTACGAGTAGGACATGCTTCTACCCAGCCTGAATAGGTACACACAATTACCAGCAGGTAACGATGTCCACCCGATTTAGGCATCACTGTATAGTCAATTTGTAAATCGGACATGGGGAGTCCCCCCATAAACTGGACTCCTGGTGGCTTTACTGGTCCTTGTCTTGCATTATTTTTAGCACACGTTACACATCTTCGTACAATGGCCTGAGTCAAGTTGGACAATCTTGGTATGTAGAAATGTTTCCTGAGAGATTCTTCTGTACTGTCTCTCCCAGAATGTGTCCCGTTGTGATAATTTTGGACAATTTCTACCGCTAGTGATGCTGGAATGACTATTCTTCCATCTTCTAACTGATACCATTTGTTCTCCAAGTACTTTCCAGGTTCAGTCTTTAACCACTCCTCTTCTTGAGCTGTATAAACTGGAGTCCATTGAGACAGTGGAGTTGGTATTAGAGCAGCTATATGCCCCACATACTCCTGTCTTCCCGATTCAGCGGCACGCTTAGCTGTACTGTCTGCCATCCGATTTCCCTTGGTTACATCACCATCTCCTCTCAGATGCGCTCGACAATGTATGATACCGACTTCTTTTGGCTCCCACACTGCTTCCAATAGTTGTAGGATTTCAGCTGCATACTTGATTTCTTTGCCTTCTGAATTCAATAGTCCTCTTTCTTTATACAAAGCTCCGTGGGCATGAGTGGTTAAAAACGCATACTTGGAGTCCGTGTAGATGTTCACTCTTAAACCTTCAGCCAATTGTAACGCTCGTGTTAGTGCTATCAATTCTGCCTTTTGTGCTGATGTTCCTTTCGCCAGTGGCCGAGCTTCTATCACCTTGTCTATTGTTGTTACTGCATATCCTGCATAGCGGATCCCTTCTTTCACATAACTACTGCCGTCGGTGTAATATTGAACATCGGGGTTCTGAATGGGAAAATCACGAAGATCTGGTCTACTTGAAAATACTTCATCCATTACTTCCAAACAATCATGTTGACTTTCAGTAGGTTGTGGCAAAAGGGTAGCTGGATTTAAGGTGTTTACAGTCTCTAAATGCACTCTTGGGTTTTCACACAACATTGCTTGATACTTGGTCATACGGCTGTTACTAAACCAATGATTTCCTTTGTAATCCAACAACGTCTGTACTGCATGTGGGACTCGTACATAAAGTTCTTGACCCAGAGTGAGTTTATCGGCTTCAGCTACTAGCAGGGCGGCTGCAGCTACGGCTCTTAGACAAGGTGGAAGTCCGCTGGCCACTGCATCCAGTTGCTTAGACATGTAGGCAACAGGTCTTTGCCATGATCCCAAGTACTGTGTCAATACTCCCACAGCCATTCTTCTTTGCTCATGTACATACAGGTAGAATGGTCGTGTGTGATCAGGTAGACCTAATGCTGGGGCACTCATCAAAGCCTTCTTCACATCTTCAAATGCCGTTTGCTGTTCTTGAGTCCACAAGAAGGGGTCGTGCTCTGTACCTTTGATAGCTGCATACAGAGGTTTTGCCAGTATCGCGTAGCTGGGAATCCATATCCTACAGAAGCCTGCTGCCCCCAAGAATTCTCGCACTTGTCTTCTATTCTTGGGTATTGGTATTTGGCACACAGCTTCTTTTCTCTCTGGCCCCATAATTCTTTGACCTTCAGAGATATGGAATCCCAGATATTTGACAGTTGGCAAACACAACTGAGCCTTCCTTCTAGACACCTTGTATCCTGCCTTCCAGAGAATGTGTAGTAGATCGTGCGTTGCTTGCTGACATATTTCCTTTGTAACTGCTGCTATCAACAAGTCATCTACATATTGTAACAATACACACTCTCCTGGGATGGACTCGAAATCCAGTAGATCTTGGCTTAGAGCTTAACCAAATAGGGTAGGTGAATTTTTAAACCCTTGGGGCAGTCTTGTCCAAGTCATCTGGCGTTTCGAGCCCGTTACAGCATTTTCCCATTGGAAAGCGAAGATACATTGACTTTCTGCAGCAATTCGGAGGCAAAAGAAGGCATCTTTGAGATCTAAGACTGTGAAGTAAGTAGCCCCGCCCGGAATTAAAGCAAGCAGGTTATATGGATTGGGCACAACTGGATGTATACTAACAACCGCATCATTGACTGCTCTCAAGTCCTGTACAGGTCGATACTCATCTGTACCGGGCTTTTGAACAGGCAGCAATGGGGTGTTCCAGGGGGAAGTACAGAATTTTAGGATACCATACCGTATGAACTTATCCAGATAAGATTGGATGTTCTTCTTAGCCTTCTGCGGGATGTGGTATTGTCTTAGGCTCACTGGATAAACCCCTAGTTTTAGTTCAATTTTAATAGGTGGAATATTGCGGGCCAGTCCTGGTGGGTTGTTCTCTGCCCAAACTCCTGGTATGTTGAATAAGGATTCATCACTCCTAGGGTTTTGACTAGTCAACGCTGTATAAAGTCGCCACTCTTCTTCCTTTGGTACGGATAATGTCATAATACCTGAAGGTCCATTAAACTTTAAGGATGTTGTTCCATTTGGTAGGAACGTAATCTGCGCTTGTAACTTAGATAGCATATCACGTCCCAGCAATTGGACTGGACATTCAGGCATATAAAGGAATTGATGTTTTACTACGTGGCCGCCCAATGTACAGAGTCGACTTTTAAGAACCGGTTTTTCAGCACTTCTTCCAGTTGCTCCTATCACAGTAATAGTCCTTCCAGATGGAGGAGCAACTAGATTAGTCACCACTGAATGTTCAGCACCAGTGTCGATCATGAACACACTCCTTTTTCCCCCTATTGATACATCGACCATAGGCTCCGCTCGACCAAGGGGGATGGAGCCCGGTCGGTATCAATAGTCCTCCATGACCGTGTCAGCCAATCCTACAAAGTCCCTACCTTCTCTATCGCGGGACCTTTGCGCTGCTGGGAAATATCTATCTTCCCTAACACTTCCTCTGTTCCCATTGCTCCCTCTATTACCATTATTCCCTCCGGGACCTCCTCTACCTCTCGCTCTGCCTCTATAGTTTCCATAACCTGTCCTAGGTCTGTCTTTCTCATACTGTTCTCTTCGCGGACACTCATTCCTCCAATGCCCTTCTTCCCTACAGTATGCGCACTGATTTCTACTTAAAGGTTCCTCATTCCACTTACTATCGCCTCTGTCTGGGCCCCGTCTATCTACGCCTGCGATCGCTACCGCTAACATATCTGCCTTTCTACGCATCTTGCGCTCTTCCTCTTTCTTATTTTCTGTTTCCCTATTCATGTATACTTTATTCGCTACCTCCATTAGTTGGGTGATAGACATACCTGCAAACCCTTCTAACTTCTGTAGCTTGCGCTTAATATCTCTGTAAGCTTGGCTGACAAAGGCGGAGTTCACCATTCGGGAATTATCTGCGTCTTCCGGATTAAAGGGGGTATACAAGCAGTATGCCTCCAATAATCGGTCATAAAAGACACTGGGCGCTTCATCACTTTTCTGAATCACCTCAACTGTCTTCGACATATTAATGGCTTTCTTTCCTCCGGCTTTCATGCCAGCAATTATAGCGTCTCTATAGGCTCTGAGTTGAACCATATCAGCACCGTTTACATTCCAGTCGGGATCGGTGTTAGGATAATGTGTTGCGGCCCATGCTGATGGATTAGCTTGATTCAAAGCACGGGCTTTATCCTCTAGCGCTTTAATGGCTGCTTGATTAATTCTTGTCCTTTCCTCATTGTTAAACAAAGTCATTAATAACTGCTGGCAATCAGCCCATGTCGGGTTATGTGTCTGAACTATTGAGGTGAACAGATCAGTCATAGCTTGTGGTTTCTCAGTATACGAGGAATTGTGGGTCTTCCAGTTTAAGAGATCGGTTGTCGTGAATGGGACATATACGAAGACTGGGTCAGCATGTGCCATTTGACCTGCGGCATCGATATAGGCTGACCCGGGATTCAGACGAAGAGGCATCTGGTAATGTTTTAATTGTTGGGTACCGGTCAGTTGTCGGGTTTGTATGGGGCTACGTGGAGGGGCGTCAGTCATGGGTTCCAGTCGGGGAGAGATAGGGCATGAGGATGTGGGAGCTTGGTTTTGGGAAAAGGTAGTGAATAAAACACTTCGAGTCAAGCTAGAAGAAGCTTGACCGGAAGTCTGAAGTGGCGCCAAATCAGGATATTCAGATCTAATGGGGGTTGGCTCTGATTCCGGAAGGGGAGATTTAGTACGAGAGGGGGTGGATTCTGTACTGGAGGAGGAAGCGGAAGTGGATGAGGGCAATGAGGGGAGGGTTGCAGGACTTCCTGCATTTGCGTTACTTCCTCTTAAAGGAAAGTAAGGGGGCGGCAAAGGGATCTCGGACTCAGGGGGCGTGTCCAAAATGGGCCTAACACCAGTCCTAGTGGACAAACAAGTCCTAGCCACCATGAGGCGACATTGCTCCTCGTGGCACGTCTGGATCCATTTTGGCGAGTCATTTACGGCCTGTCTCCAACAATCAATATAAGGAAACTGTCCGTAAAGTTCAGGCCTACCTGATACAGCCACGTGTAAGCGCTGTACCAGAGTTGGATCCAAACTGCCACGTGGCGGCCATGCCGCAACCAAAGTAGGCCACTCCCTAGTACACAAAGTGACCAAACGTACAGGAGACATTTTAACCCCAAAATCACATTTTGTAAATCCCTTTTTAAAATTCTTCACCATACAACCTAAGGGATCCGGAATCGTTGACTGCGACGCGCCCATACTTAACAATGGAACGTCGTCGACAACGAATACTATACACGCGTACTATTCAACAGTCACACCCGTTTCCTCTGGCAACAGCACCACGTGGTACGGTTACCAAGTGAAACGTACACAATAACACAATAAACACTCAGGGAATTCCCGTACACACACAGCTGTTACACCAGTCACTATATAATTAATATTATGCCCTTTGGCGAAACTATACAGTCACCCACGCTATAATTCTCTATATATGAATTACCCGTCTATAACACACCCCAGTAACATCGTCTTTTACAAATAGCGGTTACAGTACGGTTAGCATAGGTCAAAGCACAATTTAAGGTCACAATACAATTATTAGTGGTTATGGTGTTAAACATGCAATGGACGACAGTGATTAGTACTTATATACAGTGTCAGTAAATATACAGGGTTATGGTACCGTGCACTATAATACAGCAACACACTATTAACACTCTCGCTAGACGGCTGAGCTCGCGCTATCTAACAAGATATACACTTTACTAAACAATCTTTAACACATTTACAATTCCCAACTAAACTATTGGCCAGTACCTTGAATGGACTACCTAAAAACAATCTACATACGTTTTGGTTAGCCACACTGCCCAAGCACCACATATAGCGAGCTAGAGGACCGAATTTACACAGACGCCTCTTAGTCGATAACTATCAAAAATCTAGTGGGTTCCAAATTTACACGCCTTCCCACTTAGCCAAGATAGGTTGAGAGCTAGCGAACCGAATTTACACAGACGCCGCTTAGTCTCCCGGTCCCTCCGACCTAGCGAACAAAATATACACCCTAGAACGCTAGTCTAGACAAGACACCGGTGTCCGGCTAGGGCTATTTACACCAGAACCCCGCCTGACTAAAAAATCAAACGGTCTGACTAAAGAGCGTTCGATCGAGCGGTGCGCCTTCGCTCCTTACCTCCGACAGAGGGGGCAGATTCCATACACAGATTTAAACCCCTTTTGGGCCTACCGCACAATCGGTATACCCCTAGTGGGTCTGCCGTCTAAAACAGCAGTTGTCTTACCTCCTCGTTCCTGAACCTGAGTTCACACTCATCGACGGGGACACCCCAGCACTTCTTACGTTGAGGCCGATGATCTCCTGGACAACAGACCAGTGGCGCCGAGACGAAGGGAGGTCCACGCAGAAGTTCAGGGGTGCAGCCGTAGAGAACGTGGGCAAAGATAGACCGTCTCACGCCTCTGCCTCTCAGCTACCGTTGAACGATGAGTTTCCCGGCCAATGCACCAAATGATACCGGAGAAACTGACGGAAGCGAAGCACAGAGAGATGGACACAGGTTTCTTCAGGAAGGAAGAGATTCTTTATTGGATCACCGATCGGGACTCAGAGGGACTAACGTCACCAAAATACAGCAAGTTCTGAGCCCCGGACAATAGTGCAGGCTCCTTATATAGGCACATAACTCCTCCCATATTAAGCTCCACCCGCACATTCTCTTGACCAATCAATACAAATAAGAATTAACTTCCTGCTTGACCGCATGGCCTGTCCAGCACAATGGAGGAGGGGAATACTATATCCTGTATTCTTGCACATGCTCCGTACACTACTGATCGTATCTTGCCTCGTGCAACCAACTGATCGATACGTCAGCATATGCACGTACACATGCCACGTGGTAATCTAGGCCTACTAAATTTATTTTTACCGAGATTCCACCACAATATAGGTGTTTTACTTACCTTTTTCCAGGGCTGCCCAGGTCTCGTCGTGACTGACTCCAGACCCGCTTGACTTCCTTGGCTGAGATCATGAAACTGGATGATCTCAGCCAATCCAATGCTTTTCTATAGGAAAGCATTGTAAGGCTATCGTGCATACGCAGCCCTGCATTAATTAGCATCTCCTCATAGAGATGTATTGAATCAATGCATCTCTATGCGGAGCGTTCAACTCCATGCAGAGTGTCCAGGAAGCACCTCTAGTGGCAGTCTGCGTGCCAGACTCTTAAGGAGTTCCTAGGGAGCAATGTGAACACTGCCTTTTCTCTGAAAAGGCAGCGTTTAACCCCTTAAGGACCAAACTTCTGGAATAAAAGGGAATCATGACATGTCACACATGTCATGTGTCCTTAAGGAGTTAAATAAAAATGCCTGCAGGGACATACTATACTCACCAGAACAACTACATTAAGCTGTAGTTGTTCTTATGACTACAGTGTCCTTTTAAAGACTCCCTTCTGTCTAAGGAACCAAATACTATTCATTTAAAACTACAATCTATTAAACAGAGGAAGAGGTTTACAAGCTTTCACCAGTTGTTTTGATAAATGCTACCCAAGCTTTCATTCTGAACTACATGACCTGGGTTGTACACCCAGCAGGTTATACACTGATGTACTTATTACAATATACATATGTGGATCATCATCTACCAGTTTACTTTTCATCATTTGCCTGTTTAAATGACGGCCTAAATTTCTGCTATTGGCTGCTTCCTGTCTCTCAATATAGCAGAGCATCTTTCGGGTGTGTACTGTTAGTATGGCTCCAGCCATATAGTTTCTACTGCTTTTCTAATTACCAGTCTCAAAATCTCTAATCCCTACCCAACTACCAGTCTCACAATCTCTAATTCTTACCCAACTACCAGTCTCACAATCTCTAATTCCTACCCAACTACCAGTCTCACAATCTCTAATTCCTACCCAACTACCAGTCTCACAATCTCTAATTCTTACCCAACTACCAGTCTCACAATCTCTAATTCCTACCCAACTACCAGTCTCACAATCTCTAATTCCTACCCAACTACCAGTCTCACAATCTCTAATTCTTACCCAACTACCAGTCTCACAATTTCTAATGCTTACCCAACTACAATTTCTACTATATGTCCAACTTCCAGTCGAATGGCTTGCATTGCCTGTCAAACTACCAGTCGTACAGCCTCCACTACTTCCTGTCTAACTACCAGTCGAATGTCTGCCATTGCATCCAACTACCAAACAGTTTAAAACTTTCTGTCTAACATTCAAATGGCCTATATTGCCTCTCAAACTAATAGTTGTACAGCTTCTACATCCAGTCCATCAACAAGTCGAATGGCCTCCATTGCCTGTCTAACTACTAGTTGAATGGACTCCATTGCCTCTCAAACTAATAGTCGTACAGTCTCCACATCCTGACTATCAACAGGTCGAATGGCCTCCATTACCTGTCCAACTACCAGTTAAATGGCCTCCATTACCTGTCCAACTACCAGTTGAATGGCCTCTGTTGCCTGTCAAACAACCAGTTGTGCAGCCTCCACTTCTTGTCTAACTGCCAGTTGCAGTGCGCCCCCTTCCTGTCATAATCTCTGTGGCCTTTCCAACTACCAGTTAAATGGCTTTCACTGCATGTCACACTACTAGCAGTACATCCTTCACTTCCTGTCCACCTACCAGACTCACAGCCTCCACTGCCTTTTAACTATCAACCACACAACCTCTCATAGGCATGCGCAGCCTGTTGCATTAGGGTGTGCACCCTAAAGCACAAACACACGCCGCGTGTATATGTATTTTTATATACACATACATACATACATACATATATATATATATATATATATACACACACACAAATACACGTAGGTGCAGTGTGTGTGATTGTGAGCGGTGCAGCGTGTAAGGGGTGCAGTGTGTGTGATTGCGAGGGGTACAGTGTGGTGTAATTGTGAAGGGTGCAGTGTGTGATTGTGAGGGGTACAGTGTATGTAATTGTAAGGGGTACAGTTTGTGTAATTGTGAGGGATTCAGTGTGTGTGGGGTACAGTGTGTATGATTGTGAGGGGTACAGTGTATGTAATTGTAAGGGGTACAGTTTGTGTAATTGTGAGGGATTCAGTGTGTGTGGGGTACAGTGTGTATGATTGTGAGGGGTGCACTGTGTGGGCGACAGGGGTTAGGAGGGTGGAAGGGCAGCGACAGGGGTTAGGGGGGTAGAGGGACAGGAGGTAGCGGGGTAGACGGTTAGTGACAGGGGTTAGGGGGTAGTAACAGGGATTAGGGGTAGTGACAGGGGTTAGGGGGATAGAGGGGTAGTGACAGGGGTTGGGGTAGAGGGGCAGTGACAGGGGGTGGGGGAGTGGATGGGCAGTAACAGGGGTTAAGGGGGGTGGAGAGGCAGTGACATGGGTTAGGGAGGTAGAGGGGCAGTGACGGATTAGGGAGGTAGAGGAGCAGTGACAGGGGGTGGGGTGGGAGTGGAGAGGTAGTGACAGTGGTTGGGGGTGGAGAGGCAGTGACATAGGTTAGGGAGGTAGAGGGGCAATGACAGGGGTTAGAGGGGTAGTGACAGGGGTTGGGGGGTAGAGGGGCAGTGACAGGGGTTGGGGGGGTAGAGGGGCAGTGACAGGGGTTGGGGGGTAAAGGAGCAGTGACAGGGGTTAGGGGGGTAGAGACAGGGGTTGGGGGGTACTGACAGGGGTTAGGGGGGTTAGTGACAGGGATTGGGGGTGTAGTGACAGGAGTTAGGGGGTAGAGGGGCAGTGACAGGGGTTGGAGAGGCAGTGACATGGGTTAGGGGGTAGAGGGGCAGTGACAGGGGTTAGTGGGTAGTGACAGGGGTTAGAGAGATAGTGACAGGGGTTAGGGGGTAGTGACAGGGGTTAGGGGGGTAAAGGGGCAGTGACAGGGGTTAGGGGGGTAGAGTGGTAGTGACAGGGGTTGGGGGGGTAGTGACAGGGATTAGGGGGTAGAGGGGCAGTGATAGGGGTTGGGGGGTAGTGACAGGGGTTGGGGGGTAGAGGGGTATTGACTGGGGTTAGGGGGGGTAGTGACAGGAGTTAAGGGGGTAGAGGGGCAGTGACATGGGTTGGGGGTGGAGAGGCAGTGACAGGGGTTAGGGGGTAGTGACAGGGGTTAGAGGGGTAGTGACAGGGGTTAGAGGGGTAGTGACAGGGGTTAGAGGGGTAGTGACAGGGGTTAGAGGGGTAGTGACAGGGGTTAGAGGGGTAGTGACAGGGGTTAGAGGGGTAGTGACAGGGGTTAGAGGGGGTAGTGACAGTGGTTAGGGGGTAGTGACAGAGGTTAGGGGGTAGTGACAGGGGTTAGGGGGGTAGAGGGGCAGTGACAGGGGTTGGGGGGGTGGAGAGGCAGTGACATGGGTTAGTGACAGGGGTTAGTGACAGGGGTTAGAGGGGTAGTGACAGGGGTAGTGGAGAAGTGGCATGGTGGGGGGGGGGGCGCAGTGGGTGGGTTTAAATACCTGCCCTGGTGGTCCAGTGGGCGCCCTCTCTCTTCAGTCTGCAGCTCCGCCGGGAGTGAGCTGCAGACCACATGGTGAGTCTCGCGATCTCCAGGCAGAGTGTTGCCGCGGCAACGCTCTGACATGCTGGAGATCGCGAGACACCTCAGTCTGCAGCTCACTCCCGGTGTTCTATCATTGTGCTATACCCAGTCAGATTTCTATACCCTCGTCACTTCCGGGGAGGGGAATCAGCTGGATCCTGTGCTGCACATGCGTGCTAGCACTCCTGCTACTCCTCCACAGCCAGGTCCTGGAAGGTAAGTAAAACTAGTTTTACACTTTCATTATAGTTAGTGCATTCACTAAGCTTAGGCACACGGGACATTTAGGATTAAGTGAGGGTTCAAATTAGGGTTAGGTAAGTGATTCTAACCTCTCTCACTCTCTATTCTTACCCTAACCCTTGGGGTAAGGGTTAAAATAAAGTGTGAGAAATCACTATTTAGTGATATTCCCCTATTGTGAAATATCACTAAATGTGAACAAGTCCCTAATCCTAACCCTAATTTGAACCCTAACATTAACCCTAAATGTCCTAAGCTTAGTGAATGCACTAACTATAATGAAAGTGTAAAACTAGTTTTACTTACCTTCCAGGACCTGGCTGTGGAGGAGTAGCAGGAGTGCTAGCACGCATGTGCAGCACAGGATCCAGCTGATTCCCCTCCCCGGAAGTGACGAGGGTATAGAAATCTGATGGGGTATATCACAATTATAGAACACCGGCAGAGCTACAGACTGAGGCTGGATCTCCGTCAGGGCAGACGGACAGGAGGGGCCACGCTCCCGGCGGCATTTTGGGCAAGCCGCCAGGCCCCCTCCTGTGTCGGGTCCTCGGTCATAGACCGAGGACCCGACATGTTAGTCTGCCCAAAGGTAGTGCAGCACGGAGGTGTGATTAGGGTATGCCCAGGCAACCTCTACTACTTTACTATCAGCCATATATTTTCACTGCTGTCCAGATTAGTCAACTAAGCTTCCTCGCCTTTTCAACTATCAACAATGCAGTCGGTCTATATTGCAGCCAGAAAGCCTTCACTGTCTGTCCAGATTATTTTTTTCCCTACAAAGTGACAGCACCATGTTTCGTGTGGTAGATACACTTGAGAAAGCCTCATTTTGAGACACATTTGCGCCAACTGTGCATATAGCTTCCACGCTCACTGGCAATCTTTAGATCCCCTTGCTTGCAGTTCTCTAGAAGGATGCTCTTGCGAGGCACAAGGAGGTGATTCTCTTTCAGGTACGTATACTGTTCCTCCAGTAGACTAAAGTTCTCGTTTATGACCTTTAATCCCTGTTCCAGATTTTCAATCGCCTGCAGGTGTTGTGTCTGGTTGTACAGCAGCAAGGACAGAGTGTTTTCCCTCAGAAAAGTGTGTTCCTGCCATAATGAGGATAGGTTTGTGTGCAAAACGTTGCTGAGCTCCTTCTCCTCCTGTAGGAACTCCGACAAGTAACTCTGGTTCATGCGCAGCTCCTCCTCTAGGTCTCTGCTAACCTTGACATCGACCTTTAGATCTGAGCACAAAGACAGAGTAAGGGTGTAGAAGGCGGTGTTAGATATGGTGAACAAAACTTGTAATAAGGTTATATAACAAATACAATCTGTTTTGGGGGGTTTGGAGTTAAAGGGAAACTATAGTTCGCTCCCCCCATGGTACAGAAGGTGTTAAAAACCCCTTCTATCACTTACCTGCGTCCAGCACCGAAGTACCTCAGCGCTGATTCAGGTTCGACCTCTGCTCCTTCCCTGCTGACATCAGACAGCGGAGGGACCTCATGTGCATGCACTTTATTATTTCCCCCATAGGAAAAAATGTATAATTCTTTCCTATGGGGTTTTGGGTGATGCTCGATGTCCTCAGTGTGAGGACATCCAGAGTCAGTTAGGCAACCAAAAGTCGTCTAACGACCCTGAAGTCCCTCTAGTGCAGTGATGGCGAATCTGTGGCACGCCGGGCCCTCTCTGTGGGCACGCGGCCATAGGTTTGCCATCACTGCAGAGTGGGCGCCTGCCTACTCTGCTTCCGTGTCGGGAGGATCGGAAGCAGGGGGGAGGGATCGAGGTAGCAGCTCTCCTGTCCTCCCGTGAGCTGTGTGGAGCGTTGCCGTGCGTTACCATGGCAACGCTCCACACAGCATCGCGTGGGAGGACAGGAGAGCTGCAAGACCTGTCCTGCATACCACCACCGGACCACCAGGGATGGCTGTGTTCCTTCCGGGAAGGGAAGGATACTGATTTAATAAATATTTTATATATTTCAACTCCTCCCCCCACACACAGCACCCCTACCCACAGCAACCCTACCCCCCCCACACAGCACCCTTTCCCCCAAACACACACAGCACCCTACCCCCCCCCACACACACAGCACCCTACCCTACCCCCCCACACACACAGCACCCTACCCTACCCCCCCACACACACAGCACCCTACCCTACCCCCCCACACACACAGCACCCTACCCTACCCCCCCACACA
This sequence comes from Pelobates fuscus, assembly GCF_036172605.1. Taxonomy (NCBI): domain Eukaryota; kingdom Metazoa; phylum Chordata; class Amphibia; order Anura; family Pelobatidae; genus Pelobates; species Pelobates fuscus. The sequence goes on from NC_086325.1 coordinate 131,881,655, forward strand.
CACAGCACCCTACCCTACCCCCCCACACACACAGCACCCTACCCTACCCCCCCACACACACAGCACCCTACCCTACCCCCCCACACACACAGCACCCTACCCTACCCCCCCACACACACAGCACCCTACCCCCCCCACACACACAGCACCCTACCCCCCCCACACACACACAGCACCCTACCCCCCCCACACACACACAGCACCCTACCCCCCCCACACACACACAGCACCCTACCCCCCCACACACACAGCACCCTACCCCCCCCACACACACAGCACCCTACCCCCCCCACACACACAGCTCCCTACCCCCCCCACACACACAGCACCCTACCCCCCCACACACAGCACCCCAACCCCCCACACACACAGCACCCCAACCCCCCACACACACCATTACACACAGACACATACACTGCACCCCTCAATGCAGTATATGTGTGTGTTCAGCAGTCTTTATGTATTCAGCAGACTGCATGCGTGTATTCAGCAGACTGCATGCGTGTATTCAGCAGACTGCATGCGTGTATTCAGCAGACTGCATGCGTGTATTCAGCAGACTGCATGCGTGTATTCAGCAGACTGCATGCGTGTATTCAGCAGACTGCATGCGTGTATTCAGCAGACTGCATGCGTGTATTCAGCAGACTGCATGCGTGTATTCAGCAGACTGCATGCGTGTATTCAGCAGACTGCGTACTCAGCAGTGTGAGTGTATTTAGCGGACTGTGTGTGTATTTAGCAGTCTGTCTGTGTCTCGGTGTGTGTATGTATTAAGCAGTTGGTGTGTGAATGTGTTCAGCAGTCTGTGTGTATGTATTGCATTTGTTGGAGATACTAATATAAGCTTAATTTACCGTATATACTCGAGTATAAGCCGACCCGAATATAAGCCGAGGCCCCTAATTTTATCCCAAAAAACTGGGAAAACTTATTGACTCGAGTATAAGACTAGGGTGGGAAATGCAGCAGCTACTGGTAAATTTCTAAATAAAATTAGATCCTAAAAAAAATATATTAATTGAATATTTATTTACAGTGTGTGTATAATGAATGCAGTGTGTGCGTATGTGTGTGTGTATGAGTGCAGCGTGTGTGTGCATGAATGCAGTGTGTGTGTGTATGAATGCAGTGTGTGAATGCAGTGTGTGCAGGGCCGGTGCAAGGATATTTGCCGCCGTAGGCAAAACATTTTTTGCCGCCCCCTCCCCCCCCCCCATATGTCCTGACTTCCCCTCCTCCTCCCTCAGTGGTCCTTACCTCCCCACCCCCATGTTCCTTCACTCCCCCCCCCCCAGTGGTCCTGACTCACCCCTCCCCTAGTGGTCCTTACCCTCCCCTCCCCTAGTGGTCCTTACTTCCCCCTCCCCTCCCATAGTGGTCCTTATCCCACCCCCTCCCTCTCATAGTGGTCCTTATCCCCCTTCTCCCTCCCCCATAGTGTTCCTTATCCCCCCCCATCCCTCCCATAGTGGTCCATATACCCCCCCCTCCCTCCCATAGTGGTCCTTATCCCACCCCCTCCCATAGTGGTCCTTATACCCCCCCTCCCTCCCATAGTGGTCCTTATACCCCCCCCCCTCCCATAGTGGTCCTTATACCTCCCTCCCTCCCATAGTGGTCCTTATCCCCCCCCTCCCTCCCATAGTGGTCCTTATCCCCCCCCTCCCTCCCATAGTGGTCCTTATCCCCCCCCTCCCTCCCATAGTGGTCCTTATCCCCCCCCTCCCTCCCATAGTGGTCCTTATCCCCCCCCTCCCTCCCATAGTGGTCCTTATCCCTCCCCCTCCCTCCCATAGTGGTCCTTATCCCTCCCCCTCCCTCCCATAGTGGTCCTTATCCCCCCCCCTCCCTCCCATAGTGGTCCTTATCCCCCCCCCTCCCTCCCATAGTGGTCCTTATCCCCCCCCCTCCCTCCCATAGTGGTCCTTATCCCCCCCCCTCCCTCCCATAGTGGTCCTTATCCCCCCCCCTCCCTCCCATAGTGGTCCTTATCCCCCCCCCTCCCTCCCATAGTGGTCCTTATCCCCCCCCCTCCCTCCCATAGTGGTCCTTATCCCCCCCCTCCCTCCCATAGTGGTCCTTATCCCCCCCCTCCCTCCCATAGTGGTCCTTATCCCCCCCCTCCCTCCCATAGCGGTCCTTATCCCCCCCCTCCCTCCCATAGCGGTCCTTATACCCCCCCTCCCTCCCATAGTGGTCCTTATACCCCCCCCCTCCCTCCCATAGCGGTCCTTATACCCCCCTCCCCCTCCCATAGTGGTCCTTATACCCCTTTTTTTTGTTATTATTAATTTTTTTTTATTATTATTATTTTTTTATTATTATTTCTTATTTTATTTATAAAAAAAAAAATTCGTCCCCCCTCCCTGCTTGATATATGGCAGGGAGGGGGGCTCTCCTTCCCTGGTGGTCCAGTGGCAGTTCAGTGGGGGGAGAGGGGGGCTGGCAGAGCTGTACTTACCTGTCCTGCAGCTCCTGTCAGCTCTCTCCTCCTCTGCGCCGTCCGTTCTGCTCTTCTGTCAGCTCCCAGTGTAAATCTCGCGAGAGCCGCGGCTCTCGCGAGATTTACACTGGGAGCTGACCGAGGTGCTGACCGGACACGCAGAGGAGGAGAGAGCTGACAGGAGCTGCAGGACAGGTAAGTACAGCTCTGCCAGCCCCCCTCTCCCCCCAGTCTGTATTATGGCAATGCAAATTGCCATAATACAGACCTTGACTCGAGTATAAGCCGAGTTGGGGTTTTTCAGCCCAAAAAATGGGCTGAAAAACTCGGCTTATACTCGAGTATATACGGTATATAATTATTTAAAATTCGTATAATTTAACTCTCTGTTGTGTTCTTCTTTTAAAACAAAAGTTGTTAACTGTACGAGTAGTTTTTTCTAAACATAAACCTCAGTATTCAGGTTTAATTGCCATGCTGGCACTTTGAGGGAAAAAAAAGTTGGCATGTATTGCGGTTTGGGCACTCAGGCTCAAAAAGGTTCGCCATCACTGCTCTAGTGGCTGTTTGGTAGACAGGACTAGAGGTGGCGTAAAGGCAATTATTATAGTTTATTAAAAACTGCAATAATTACTTTTACAGAGATAAAGGAACCTGGGATACTTGCACTAAAAAAAAATCCAAAACAACAAACAAACAAACAAACCAATAATAAAACCATTATATGCTGCTATGCTTGTAGAGGTTTTCATTTCCTGCACAACAGCACCCAAGAGCTATCTACTAAAGTGTATCCTAATTTGGTATCCTCAAATAGGCAATCCCACGTCAGCATACCAAATTAGGGAGCTATCTACTAAAAAGATGTAAGAGCACAAAAAAAATATATATATTTTTTTTTTCCCTTAAATTTGCTCTTTTAGATGCTTATTAGAGGAGTCCCAAATGTGGTACCCTTAATTATGGCAAACCCATGTAAGGATAGTAAATTAGGGAGCTATCTACAGCTGAAAGACCAAAATTAAGAGAAAAAAAAAAGGCCCTTTAAAAAAAAAAAAATTCCTTGCATTTTCAGTTACTTAAAGGGACATTATAGTCACAAGAAAAACTAAAAAGGCAGTGTTTACATTGTCCCTGAGGAACACCTCCAGTGGCCACTCCTCAGATGGCTACTAGAGGTGCTTCCTAGGTCAGTGCTGCACAGTGTGTTACAGTGCGCTCTGCATGGAGACGCTGAACTTTCCTCACATAGATGCATTGATTCAATACATCTCTATGAGGAGGTGCTGATTGGCCAAGCTAGCGTTTGGGCCAGCCTCCTTGCTAATTTCAGCCAATCCAATGCTGATGTCAGCAAGGTGGTGGTTCCGGGGAGCTGGAAATAAGGTAAGTTTTATTACCTTTTAAAGGAGCTAAGGGAGGCGTGGGGGGGGGCAAGCTACCTAAATGTTGGTTTTAACACAATGGGGTGAGGAATACATGTTTGTGTTCCTCACCCTATAGTGTTCCTTTAATAGATAAAGTCCCTTATTTACTATCCTTAAGAAAATTACTGGATCCGAAAGTTTTTGGATCAATTTGTTAAAAAAACATTTTTGCCAATTTTGGATGCTACCAAATATGAAATTCGGAAATTTCAGAAATTCAGATGAAATCCGATCCATCAGAGTCCGAATGTACATGTTTAAGTAGCAAATTGAATGTTTAATTGTTGCTTTGCTTCGCTGCCATTTATGACACTAAATCTTTGCCACAGAAAACAAATATTTGTATCTAGAGTCAACACAGAAAATATGTTTAGATATTAATTGAGATTGGAGACAGAATCAAAAGAGTTAAAGCTTTATATGGGAGATAATATACTATAAAATGTTTATGGAAAAGGTGAACTCACAAAGTAACAGCAAAGAGACGCAGACAGTCAGTAACAGGATATTTAAAGTTAGGCTTCCAACCAACAGGCGTTGATGGGTCAATTTTAGTCCTTTCCCAATGTTCAGGCAAATGCTAGAAGGCAAATAAAAACAACAAAAGCATCACAAATACAGCCTTTTTAATGCAGAAAAATGATAAAAGTACAAGAAAGAGGGACTTGGCATATAATGGAGTCATTCACAAAACAGAACCCTGTGACGAGTCAAATCGGGCGCACAAACCATAAAACGCATAAACCAAGGATGCTTTCCAAGGTCAGCATGCAGACAGTTTTGTATTCAATAAAGACTTCTGCCAGTTTTGTCAAAATATATATTCTTTATTAACAAGTTTACAGGAACAGTAGACTAAGACAAGATTTTCATGATGTCAAAGTAGTTAAAAGTTGGTTTTAACCCCATATTTACATTGTTCAAGTAACAATGAATACACACAGTGCGGGTTAATGTATTACATTCACACAATTTGTCTTGCAAAAACATGTTGATCGAATATCCTTATATACAGCTACCCCAACTGCAGAGGCAGGGAGAGGTAAAAAATATCCTTTCACTACGAACTCATCTTAGTACTGATAATACGAACAGTCTCAAGTTTACAGCTTTGTAAACATTCTTAAAAAGAAGGCACAGGAACATGTAAAACATGATTGCACCATAAGATCAAACAAGTGTAAATTAAAATAATAATGTTGGCGGACTACAAATGCCAGATGGCTGGACGAGAATTTTGGGGATTGCAGTCCAAACAACTGATGTTTGGCATCCCTTCTTCATAAGCCTGTAATACTTCAACTGCGGATGGCAGAGTCTTCTGACCTTCAATGTGGGTAAAATAAGTATCGTACATTAACTATGTAGCATTTACACAATACACACAATACACTGTAATGAACCGAATGAGGGATGCTTGCTTGCTCTGTGCTGGGGAGAGTGCCAACAGATTCTACTTACAGGAATGTGTTCAAATGTTTTACTTCTTATAGACTTCAAACATTTGCACATATCTAATTGTGTATCTGGATAATTCACTAAAATATGAAGTGTCAGGAAGTCAAAGGGAATTTCAAATTTTAGGCGAAAAAATTATGACTTTTTCCATATTCCATTATTTGGCCTACAATTTAAAACGCCTTTTGAATTCCTGACAATTCACACTTTAGTTAATAAACCTGTATATAATTTTAGGTTCCTTGTCCTGTCTATAATTGAAATATAAAATAACCACAGTCACTCCTAGGGTATTCTCCCCTCCTTTCCCCCCCACCCGTATGATAAAAGTTGAAGAAAAAAAATTGTCTCTTTGCACACCTTACCCCTTTGTGTCTCTCCTTACCTGGACTCCCCTTTTGTGGCTTTCCTTATACCCCCTTTTGTATGTGTTTTCATATTCCGATAACCAGCTGTGGGTGTCACTCCTTTCCCCCTTACCCTCTTTTGTATGCTCCCCACTTGTCCAACTGACAGGGCTGCTCCATGCTCCTGCATTTGAGGTGAATAGAGAAATGGTTGGATATGATATCCAATCCCCACTGCCACTGGAGTGGCCCTGCCAGACTAGACATAGGAACATGAAGACCCTCTACCACAGACCTGCTCTCCACACTACAAAGCTCATATTTTCTTTCCTGTCACCTGGGAAGATTTGCCTCAAACCTGCCTATTTGTATGCAACTGATGATCACATAATCTGGGGTTATCTGAGATATATATTTAATCTATACATTGTGCAATGGAAATTGCCAGCAAAATATACACTTTGCCTTAGAGCATAACCAGCAAGATGTACACATAATAATGACTGGGGGGCTCAATCCTAAATTACGCTTCACATTGAAATGTAAACAGCTACATGAGCCAACAACATTAGACCAAAAAAGAGTCAAGTTAGAGTGGTGAATAAACCTTCCATGGTTTAAGCTGTGCGTCCCCCTTTAGATTGTATCCCTGTGTGCGCATTGTTTTAGGCATCAATAATTGTATTTTTTTTGTAAGTTTTGTTCCCCACATAATACAGCAATGCTGTGAATGTTGGTTATGTTACCAAAACAAGTAAAACATGTTATTCATATTATAATTTACACATTTCACATAATATTTACACCTTAATATCAATGTATTCCGTCTGTTTGGACCTAAAAATATGTTTGGCACAAAGAAGCACCTGATAAGAGCGTCTTTAGGTGCAAACACGGCATTTAGAAAAAGTGAGCCACGCACAATTTGGATTGGCCTGTTACACCTTGGGGTGCAGTTTTGACAAATCATATTATACAGAAAACACAAGATTAGGAAGTCACTCACAATGTCCTGCTAGGATCGTCATTAGAATCTGGTCGCTTATTCTCAGAGTTGCATCGTACCAGGGCTGCCAACTTCATAAACTCAAGCTGCGCATAAATATCCATTTCCCGTCTATTGTCATTGTCTGACCTGACTGTGCCCAGCGGCAAAGTTGTGGCATTATTATCTGCCTCCCTATCCCACTGCACCATCCATGATCTTTTCTTCCTCTCTCTGTCTGCCATCTTCTGATTCAAATGACTTTTCCACATGTCCTTGGTCAATCGCTTCTTCCGTCCCTCACTGTCACTGATACACAGTTGCAACTTTACTTCGGTTATTGTTCGCCCAAAATAAACTTCTCACCCCCACACGTTCTGCACACAAATTCAAAATGAAGATGAAGCAGGTATTTTTCCTCAATTCCACACAAAACCTGTGAATGATTCATTGATTTTGTACAGGATAATACTGTACAATTTGCCTATCATATAAAAGTTAAGGATAAAAAAGGGTGGGGTGACAGAGCTACCTTACTTTGCTGCTAAATCTCAGGACATAATGAATAATACCAGCCTACTATTCTTCTGGGGGAAAAAAAATGTAAAGTACGCACATCACGTGCTCATTCTTAAAAGGCGATTTCTAAAAATTAATTTAAGCATTAGAGGAACTGGAGGCCACTTGGGACAGACCATTACAAATATACGATTTATCACAAGGTCTTTGCATAATTAACAAAAGTCGTATGGGACAAAAAAAAGTTCATTATCTTTTTAGTTTGTGATAAGCCTTCAATGTCACAAGGACATGTGGCACTTGACACAGTCTTACATACATATTGGCACACAAAGCCAACATCCCTTCATCATTTTATAAAAGAGTTAAAATCCATAGCCAGCCAGTGTATAGACTGCTATTCATCCCAGGTAATATTCCAGTTTAGCGCAGATCACTTTGCAGCCCTTCACAGAGAAAACCTTTTCATCCTTAGGGTAATAAGTCATGTCATTGGCAACCTTGGAGACAGTGTCTTCCTCAATAATGTAACCACGGTCCAAGAGTGCTCTTCTGATACACATCTTCACATGCTGGAGCTCCAATGGTAGAAAAGGGACAAAAAAATCAATGAGGTGGTGGGAAATCAGGCTGCTGTGCCAAAATCCTCCTGTAGATAGAAAAGACATGTCATTACTCAATAGGTAGCAGCCTGAAGGTGCAGAATGAGAGTTAACAGTCTCACTGCTCAATTCTCTGCCATTTAGGCAATCACTTTGTTTATACAGCACTAGCCACACCTCCCTGCACGTGACTTGCAAAGCCTTCCTAAACACTTCCTGTAAAGAGTAATTTAATGTTTACACTTTATTGCAAATTCTGTTTAATTTAGAATGTCTTATCTCATACTCTGCCAATAGCTCGCTAGACCCTGCAGGAGCCTACTGTGTGTGATTAAAGTTCAATTTACAGAGCAGGACATTTTAAAGTTAGTTACTTTAGATTGAAAATTAAACCATTTTGTTTTCATGCAGTCTGTGCAAGTCACAGCTGGGGATGTGTGGCTAGGGCTGCATAAACAAAATCAAAAGTGAATTCACTTTTAAATTAAAATTGAGCAGTTAAAATAGAGAGGCATGATCTATACACAAAATCTGCATCATTAAGCTGAAGTTGATTTGGTCACTATAGCGTCCCTTGAACTCTTAAAAAAAAACACAGGAAATGATTCAGTCAATCAAGACACTCACTTAAATGGTTACTCCACCCAAAAACTAGTATTTTCATAAAACATTGATTTTGGTTAGAGTAACCCTTTCTGCCTAACCCAAGTTCCAAGACCAAGTTCTCATCTCAGCCTGATCCTCCTTGGCTGATGTCTCAGAGACAGAGAGGATGAACTTATCAGGGGGACTTAGCTGCGAATGCCCTGGAACAATTTTCGGCATGAAAACCTTGCTTTTCCCGGTCGGTCCTCCAGCGGCACTTAGCCGCGATTCTAAGGAACTGTTTTGGGCATGGGACCATGCCTATGACTTCCATACACTTTCTGAACCCGTGATCTGATCCGGGTGATTTTAGGATATATAGTTCAACCAGATCAGGGCTATCAAGGGAAGTATGGGGGATATGCTGTGTTTTGGGGGTACTTATGGGACTTTATAAAAAAAATGTGGTTTTTCTGGTTTTCTGGTTTTTACATACTGTACTTTACTTGTTTGCTGTGTGTGGGAGTGTTGTACATTTAATTACTGTTCTGATTGGTTTGTCAGCTTTGTGTCCCTGTCCCCCACAAGATCCATGTGGGCGTATACCTTGCTTGGGGACTTGCATTAAAGGCCAGCTGTGGCTTCCATTAAACACACTTGTTTTACCCTCCATGAAGTCTAGGCTAATGTTTGTGGGATTGGAGAACTACATACACTCTGGGGATTGCTATAATCACTATACTCCCCCGAGTATAAACACTAAGCTCTTGTAAGAGCTGTTCCTGCTATGCTCTACCTACTGGAAGCTGGATCCTGGTCTTGGGTAGAGGGTGGGTGGAGGATGGCGAGATTACAGTGGGGTTTACAGTGGTTATGGTGTTCCAGTGCAGTGCTGATGGTACTCGCAAGTACTAGGAAGCAGCGATTGACGGAGGTACTCGGTCGGGGTGCCAGGCGGTCCGTCACACTGGGTTCCTATGAAATTCTAGAATCCCCAGCCTGGGGTATCCTTATATTAACATGTATGAGCAATACTACAGTATTCCAAAAAAATGATTTTGACTTTTGCTTTATTGACAGATTGATGAAAAAAAATTTATAAGAAAATACGCGCACAATTTCATCTAGATGCTCTACGCCCTTACTCACCATCTTTCTCATTAAATGCAACAAGAGAGAGACGATGTTCCACATCAGACATTTTAATATCTTCTCTCTGCTTCCCCGCTTTCCAGAAGTCCAAAGCCAGTCCCAAAAGGACTTCTCCTCCTGTGTTACTGAAAGAAGCCAACAATATTGTTACAGGTAGTCAAACAGTTAACACTTGGCGTTAAATATGCACTCATCCTCAATTGTTTTTAGTTTTAACCATAAAGATGATTTAAAAACAAAAACAAAGAAAAATATAAAATGTGCAGCCTGGTTATTCATTTGTAAATTGCAGAGATGTTCTACATCACAGTATCTAGTTTCGAAATCAAAGTAATTAACCCTTAACCCTACGTGAGAGATATCCTCACTTGTAAATTATACAAATATACAACCCTCCCCCCACCCCAGATTCATATTTTACTTAATAGTCCCCACCTGTCACCATGAGTGGGGGCTGGGGAAGATTAGGTCCCCCCCGTATTGCTCAAGTGGGGACAGACTCTAGGTCCCCCTCATTCATTTTATTTATTAGCCTCTGCCCGCTGGCCACAGAGGGGACATTATGCCCCCCTCCTGCTTTATTATAACAGAGCCCTTATTGAGTAAACGCTGTATTCTTGAGTGTTTACTGAGGTTTTTTTTTTGTTTGTTTTTTATCTCTCTCTTCTAGTTCATCTACTACTCTCCTTACTCCCTGATCGAACACAAAATATTTATGGAAGAATGGGGTTGCCCCCCTTCCCTCCCAACCTTACCCCAATTAGATTTGTGTGCTGTATATCTACTCTGATGTCACTTCAACCCCTGTATCATAACTCAATATTAAAATCGCATGTGTTTTGCTCAGAAATGCATTAGATTCGATAAAGAGCTGTCGCCCACAGACTATTTCCAAAATTCTGTTCCTCCAATAAAAAGAGGTATTACAAAATACTAAGATTATCTATTATTTTACTACTAGATAGGATTAAAACTAAAGCAGTAAGTCACCACAACGGCAACAAAGTTGTCAATCTAGTTTCAGTTTCCTCTTCTTATAAATTGCAGGAACTTAGAGTAAAACAAGTATTTTTGTTCTTGACAACTGTAGGGAAATACCACAAGTTATTAGCACAGATAGGCTTCTGAAAGAAACACTCCAGTGCCCAAACACAAAATAAATAAAAATCACTGTTTAGTAGATGTACAACAAATGAAAACTTACATGCCTTTATTTATGCATTTTTTCATTGGAGTCATTATCTAAAAACATCTTGCAAAACATACAGTTCTCTTGGCTACAGCACCATGCAAGCCCTCCCTTTCTAACTCCTTCCAGAGTTTCGGAGTCTGTCCAATCACAGACTTCCCAATCCAGCTCAATAAGGAGTCTTTACAAGGCAGGTGCTCTTGGCAATTGCGGTCTCTTGAGTTTAGTTTCATGGAGCTAACACAACCAGGAAGTAACTGGACCTGTTACCTAATTGACAGCCAGGGGGAAGCAACCAAGTTAATTTATAAAAGTGTTAAATGAAACATAAAAGTGAAGAAGAAGTATAGTTATACACTCATGTAGATTATAGTGAGGTGTAAGTGACAAAGACCTACACCTATAAGTGGAGCGCTCAAACACATATACAGCTTACCAAACGTTATTCGGTTCAATGGTGCAGTATAAAGTACATGTCAAAAATTACAATATAGTGCAGATGGTATATAAAGTGGCAGTGCAATAATAGCAGTGATATTGTAGTGAACTTGTACACTCACATTTTAAGGAGCCTGTATATAGAAACACTGGCTCCGTATTGAGGCTTGTGTGCTTATTATGGTAGCACCACCCTTCTACTTCGGCTTGGAGTAATTCTCAAAGACATAAAAGAGAATGGACCAATGTGTAGATTTGGCAGTGGAAGAACACAGGTATGGGTTAATAAATGTGGTGCTCACCTGGTCCTGAGCCTATGGGTCCCGGCTCTAGGTATA